>NC_143554.1:105709166-106352500 GCF_054136105.1 Typopeltis vanoorti
AACCAGTGTGACCATAACCAAATTGCCTCCGATTGGTGACAGTGACCATGTGGTCTTGATTTGGGAAATTGTACAACATGAGGAATATTCTGTCAAGAAGAGGTATTTGTGGAACTACAAAGCAGGTGATTATGACAATCTTAGAAAGAAGTTTAAATCTATGCCATAACATAAAACACTGCAGGGTAAAGATGTTAGTAGTGCATGGGAAATAGTTAGGGGTCATTCAGAGGAAGCGATATTAAATTGTATACCTAAGTTAAGGAGGATTAATCAGGTAGGAGTTAGATGGATTAGTAACATCATTAAGCATGAGCTGCAGAAGAAGAAAATGCTGTGGAGGCTGTATAAAAAGAAAGGTGACCAGGAAACTTATGAACAGTACAAGGCTCATGCAGGAAAGGTGACTAGAATGGCAAGGAAGGCAAAATCTGATGAGAAGAATCTAGCCGAGCAGATTCTCAGAGTTCTTTCCAATCTCAATGTAAATACAGCTGTGGAATTTCATGGGATCACAGGTTTCATGGTAAAAGTACTGGAAAAATTGGTCAAAAAGAGAATTCAAGAATGGGTAGATAAAAATATGATACTGTATGAGGGACAACATGGCTTTGTGAAGGGTCAGTCATGTCTTAGTAATTTACTAACTTTTTATAATAGAGTAACAGCAGAATTGGATAAAGAAAATGACTGTACTGATTCTGCTGGATTTTGCAAAGGCACTTGACAGAGTATCACATTGAACTCTGTTATGCAAATGAGGATGAATATGACACTGGTTAAGTGGATAAGAGGGTGGCTAATGGATACATATCAAAAAGTGGTATATGGAGGGGCAGAATCAAGGTAAAAACAGGTGACTAGTGGTCTGCCACAAGGTTCAGTGCTGGGTCCATTGCTGTTTAATTTGTACATAAATGATATAAGAAATAACTTGTTTGCTGACAATGTGAAATTAGGTAAGTAGAGTAATAGTTAATCAAGGTGATGTGGAGCTTGTGAAAAGATTCAGAAGATGATTTAAATAGGATGTCAAGTACATGCAAAAGATAATGGGTGTCAGTTCAATGTGGAGAAATGTAAAGTAATGCATTTTGGGATAAACAGATTACAAGCTGTGTATCACATCGATGGCACTGTAATCCACAAAACAGAGGGAGCTAGAGATTTAGAGGTGGTGGTGGTGGTGGTAGACAGAGAGTTGAAGTTTAGAGAACATATTGCTACAGTAGCCCATAAGAATACTTGGCTATTGAAGAACACAACAAGTAGAGATAAGAAAGTTGTTATTACTCTTTGTAAGGCCCTGATAAGTCCACATCTGGATTTCTGTGCTCAAGTCTGGTTTCCTGAATTTCTTGGGGATGTGGAAGCAGTGGAGAAGATTCAGAGATGAGTTACCAAGATGGTGAGTGGTCTGTAGAATGTTCCCTATTAAGACAGGTTGAAGGTGTATGAATTGCATTAGTTGGTTGACCAGAGAAAAAGAGGGGGATATTGTAAAATTCGATGCGGTGAAATTTTGTTAAACTTTTCTGACATCAATTTTACAGAGGTTAAAAATCATGTGGAAAGAACAAAATTGTACATTATTTTAACTTTCAAATACTGATTGTAAACTGACTAAAAGAATGACAGAATTGTTCATGAATTATAAAATATTGAAAAGGTTCAATTTATACATTACGTTAATTTAGCATTAAATTCTGATGTAAAATTGTAAGAGTGATAGAATGTTAAAGTATTTCTGCCTCAAGTTAAGAAGATTAGACGAGATTATGTTAGTAACTTGAAAGCGAACATAGGTATTGAAGGTCATTCAGATGTGGAGATTTTGCCGCCAAAACTGAAGGTCAAGACAACAGTTACATCAGTATAGTTACAGAAGATTCGGGGGGGGGGGGGGTCTCTGACCCTAAATCAGGGAATTTCGGAATCGTATAAAAGAGGTGTTGAGAACTTCTAAAAGGGAGAGCTCCGAGTTTTTCTTCTTGCTGAAGTTTGTTGGCCTGCTCAGACTTCCGAGATTTTGTTGGAGTGTGACCCCTAGGCACAGGGAACCAAGAGAAGCAGATTATTCTTTGGAGATGCATTTTCAGTAATGAAACATGCCATGTGCGACCAGATACACCGTGCCTACAGTAGACCTAGAACAGATTGTGAGCTATGCTACAATTCCCAGAAAAGGACCACAGCAGAACGACCGCCAGGAGCCATTCAGCGAAGGCTAGGATATAGGATGGAGAAAAGCAGTCAGCAGAACCGCCACAAAATCTTCAAAGCTGGTAAGACTGTATATGTTTCTGTGAATTTCTGAGTAGATTCTATTGTATTAATGCTGAGGTAATGATTAAGAATTGTATATCCACTGAATATATTGTTAAAATAATTGTACATTCGCCATAAGAGATAATTGAGGCTGAGAAGTAGCTAGTATATACTAAGATGAATGTTAGCCTAAGATGTAGATTGTAACAGCCAGAAATCTGTAAAGAAATTTCTAGATTTGTAAAGCAAGTTAATTAAGTATTGTGAATAGCAGGTCTAATTTTTAAGGTTACGAATTGAGTTCAAGATAGGTATCAGAGAGAAATTCAATTGTATAGTTGCTTAAGGTAAAATAAACATGTTTTGTTTGCTTAAAATTATCACCTGATCTTTGACCAATGCACTGTCTCATAAAAACAACCGAACCTGTGTGCTTAAAATAAAGAAATTACCACGACTGACTAATTAGGAATTATTTTAGAAAGCGATCTATTCTATAAGTGTTATAACTAATTTTCTTGTGCTATAAAATCAATTTGGGATGGTGCAGTTGACAAACAAATTAAATTTTTCCTGAGTTATATAGTGTGGGAGATAGTTAACTGTAACCGTGAATTGCCTATTTTAGAAGCCCCTTCACTAACAGCACTAACACTTATAGGAAGTATAAGGGATTGTAAGCAGGGACAAAGTTAATCGGGTTAGATTAAAATAAGATAAAGAGAACTTAACAAAGAGTTTGAAGGTAAAGTAGACATAGGAAGGATAAAGACAAAAAAGTAAAAATAATACATAGGCGCAGCCAACATTAAAGAAAATAATTAACATAACAACATAACCCAAAATATTACAATGCCACAACCAACATTAATTTACAATATGAAAGAAAGATTTAAGTTGCTTAAGGGGGGTTTTATAGGATTGACACAAGGAAAATGTTTCAGCACTTGGCTAGAGGGAACAGAAGGGTCATCCCTAGAAGTTGAATAAAGGTGTGGTTAGTAGGGGTGTGAAGATTAGATTTTTTTACTTTGAGAGTTGTGAGTGAGTGGAAGGGGTTGCCAGAGTCAGTTGTGAGTGTTCTGTATGTTAATGGGTTCAAGGAGATGTATGACAAATTGTGTGGATAGATTGGGTCGCCTGTGATGAGTCATCAGACTCCATGGAGGCACCCATACAATAATAATAAAATGCAAGCAATATTCCCAATTATTAAACAAACAAAATTGCACTTATCTTTTCCAGAGCTCTTTGCCAATGATAAGTACGTAACTGCCCTGCATTGTTATTATTAGCCTTGTCATTTTCTCCAAATTATCTCAAAACGTTTCTATATGTCTGCTTGATTTATTTCCTACTCTGCTGTTTAGGCCTCCAACAATGACCAGTTTGTCTTTTTTTTTCTTTATGTCTGATCTAATGTGTTCTCTGCCTTGAAAAATTCCTCTACTTCTTGCTTATTAGAAGTTTTTAAGTGACCATAAGTACAAATAAATTTCATTGTCCATTTCCCCATTTTGTGGTCCACCCCACATAATGTTACTTGAAAGTTCCCTCCAATCAAGAAGTTTATCTTCAATATTTGGCATTGAATGCTATATATCACTAATCCTTTTCCTTGATCATTATTACATGAATATAATATTCTGTATTATATGTACTAATTATTCTTTTTATTAAAACTCACCTTTATTGATCTTCTTTGTCTCAGTAACACTAATTAAGTCCATGTGTTACTTTTCCAGTTCTTCTGCTAGTTCAATTTCCTTTCCATTAATATTCTTTATGTTGAATGATCCAATCTTCAATTCCTCTGACATTGGGTTTGTTTTTCTTCTAGATGTTGAGTTTGAATTTTTAGTAATGCAAACTTAATCATGGATTATCACACAGTATCTTGTACATCCCTTGAGGGTGTATATTAGGAATTTGATGATGAAGTGTAAGGTTGTAAGGTAAGGTATAAAAATTTGGAAAGCAAGGATAAGGTGCAAGGCTTATTGCAGGAAGAAGGAACAGATAAAGTGTCTGGGGTTGTGAGGAAGATGAAGGATAAGGACCTACAGTTTAAGGGATGCACTGCTAAGAATTGTGAGGCAAATTCAATAGATTATGGCAATAATGCAGAGGATATGTAATGTAGCAGCAAGAAGGTAATGGTCCCCTTGTGTATGGCCTTGATTAGGCCATGTCTGGTTATGTTGCATATATTTGGTCAGATGTTTTTCAAGGGGCAGGAGGATATATATACTAATGGATCCAGAGATGAATGACTAGGGAAGTGTTGTATTTAAATGATGGTGATGGTTATAACAACAGATTTCTTCATAACAGAAATGCAGAATCCATGGAGAAATGCAGTATTCCATGGATATGAGGAGATAAGTTGGTAAGGAAATGTTATCAGATTAAAGTGAAAGAGATTTTCATAGAGGAGATACAAAGGTAGAACACAAGCCATCTATGGTAGCTGTATTGTGAATTCTGGGGAGTGAGCAGCAGATTTTTTTGCATAGAGATTAGAATGCACTGACTGTGTAGTGAGCAAAAAAAAAAATTCAATGAATGAGTTTTTAACTCTATGGAAGTATGATAATGATGGTAATAAATGTAATGAAAATCTCTCTCTATATATAACTATAGTTTCCCAGAAGCTTGAAAATACTGACTCTTACACGAAATAAATGAGGACAGCAGCCAAAAGCTGTGCAAATACATAAAAGTTTTCAAACATTCCAGATGTCTAAATTAGGGTAATATCTATTTTTTTTATATATAACATTTGTTTCGTCTGATAAAGAAATTGTATTACAATCCAACAGATATGATGTATGACAATTAAATACCTGCAATGGTCTCATACTGTTGTATGGCAAGTCAGGCAGAACCATGTGAACCCCCTGTGTCTGTGCTATTGTCTTGAGTCATATCAAAACAATCAAGCCAGCAGGTTGCAAGCCATGGTAGAGTTACCATATGTGTTTGTTGCTTTTGGTTGAAAAAAGGAGTGAGTGCAAAGTTAGACAAAGGCACAAGGGAAACTCTAGATATATTAAGAGTGGCTTATGGTGATGGTGCCATAAGCAGTTTAATGGGGGGGGGGGGCGCTGGAAGACATAACAGACAACGAAAGTAGTTTACTTCCATAAACTCAGTAGATACATAAAAATGTGGAAAGAGAGTGTAACAATTAGTTCATAAGAAATGATTAGTTGTATGTTTATTTTTGACATGCAATTTTGGGAATGAGAACAATTTCTGTAAAAGATAGCCACACAGATTTTGAGTTAAGATTAAAAGCAGCATGATGTCTGTTTTGATCTATCTTCATAATTGGTTGTTTTTGAGAGTTTTTGCTGGTGATGCAACTTGGTGCTTTCAGTATGATCCTGAAACAAAACACCAAAGAATGCAACGGAAAACATCATCTTCACCAAACCAAAAAAACATGAATGTCACAATTGCAAATCAAGACAATGCTCGTTTGTTTTTCGCTTGTAAGGGCATAGTTCATTTTGAATTCATTAAAAAAAGATAAACAGTGAACCGATATTGTTATTTAGAAATGCTGGCAAGGTTTCATCAAGCTGTTTGCATGAGATCTAAGCTTTGTCCACGCAACAGATGTCCGTGGCTAAAAATTTAATTTCAAAACAACAGCTCTCTATAACTTTCTGTCTAAAAATTCAATCGCAAAATTGCACCATTCTCCATAATCACCACCTTTTGCAACTTTTTGCTATTTTAAAAACTGAAGAATGCCTTGGAAGAAAGCAGATTTTCTGACATTGCTGACATCAAACATCATGTGGTGACAGCCATAAATAGTATTCTGGAAGACAAGTTACAGAAATGGTTTGAACCACTACTCAAGGAGTAAGTGAACGTAGTTTTATGTGTGCATTGTGGTAATTTCACACATTCTATAGTCGATAAAACTTCTAATTATTGATGAAATTAATTCTTATTCTATATTCATACTATTTCTTATTTTAAGTAACACTGTATTCTCTTATGCAATTTTGAAATCTTAACTTTCAAAAGAATAATACTATACAGGGTGATCAAAGTCACATGCATAAAAATAAACTTGAATTTTTAACCATATCTTTACAAAGGCAAAAATAAATAACATTACTAAAGCAAATGTTCAAAATAGCTGCCTTGTTCTTGAATACAAGCACGTGATTTTTTTACTAAATTGGAGGCAACTCTTTGAAGCATGGAATTATTGAATGCTTTGATTTGTGTCAGGATTATTTTATGCACGTTACCTTTCAGATAACCTCAAAAGAAGAAATGTGGAGGTGACAAACCTGGCAACCTTGCAGGCCAAAGTCCTTTAGAAATAAGTCTATCACCAAAAAACTTTTGCATTGTTTCATTTGATGTATGGCAAATGGCATTGTCCTGCTGAAAACAGCAATCACATTTTTCAATCTCAAAGAAATGCACAAACTGGGAGATGATTTCTTGGTACAGTGCACCATCTCAGAGAAAATAAGTCCGACAATGCGACGGCGTGATATTGCACATCACACCAAAATTTTCAGAGAATGCAGGGTATTTCATGGAAAACATGAGGATTTTTCAATTACCAAATTCTGTTATTTTTGCCATTGATGTATCCACTTTGGTGGAACCATGCTTCGTCATTGAAGAAAACAGTATCCAGTTTGTGAACTTCATTTTCTTCAACAAATGATCAAAATCACCTACAGTGCACAGCACATTTTTCATTATCCAGTGGCTTCAATTCCTGAACTGAATGAACACGGTATGGACAAAACTTTAATTGTTTGGTGGTTCTCCAAATACTGCCATTTGACATACCTGTCTATGCAGAGAAATTTCTAAGACTCTTTGAAGGTGAATGTTGCAACTTGTCGTGTACTGCAGTTGCTTTAGCCTCAGTCAAGCTGGAAAGTCTTTCCATGATGCTGTTTGTCTGCAACTGATCCAGTTTCCTGAAAGCATTCAATTAATATCGTAATTGTCATATTTTGAGGAACAACAGAGTCAGGATACTTCTGATGAAACTCTTCTGCAACATTTGTGTAAGAATGACAGACAAAATAACAACTTGTTGCTCCTGAGAAAGTACCACTTCGCCTTCCTCATAAACAAAATTACATAATGGATGTCCAATACCTGACACATGGTGGACATATTACATGATAGTGGCTAATAGTCCTGGGTGCCATCTATAGACAAAATGAATAATTAGAATTGAAACACTTCAATGCAGCTCAGCTTGAGCTTTGATGTGCATGACTTTTGGGTCACCCTGTATTAACCATATGAAATAATATGACTTTACATAATCAATATAGCGACATTAGCTCAATTTTGATTCTTAAATGTAAAAAATTATGAACAGATGATGAATAAAAGCACAACTCAGATTTTTAAAAATATCTTTAAATATAAACAAAAAATAATTACAAAATATTTTGCAATTATGTATAATAAAATGCATTCCATTCCATTCAGATTCTGCTCATTTATTGTAAAACAATTAACAGAAGCTGAATAAGTGTCAAGGATGATCACAACAAAAATGAGCATTGGCCACACCAAATCACAGCTTAACATAAAATGTAACAAACTTGAAGTTTTTATCGAGTAACAGTTAACAATAATGTTATTATTATACTATCTTTCCAAAAAATTAGTGAATGGAGTCGTAATACTCTAGAACAGCTCCATTCTCTAATTTTTTATAAATATTCTGAATGAGATAACAACTGCTAACAATTCCCAGCAACTGACAAAAATTAAGTATTTTAAACTGTCTTTAATCTCATTTAAAATTGTATTTATAATACAAAATTAATATGCATCATTTACTATCTGAATAAATACTTCTTTTTTAATTCAAAAGAAGCTTACCGGGAAAACACATAGTATATTTCACACAGTACAAGATTGTTACCAGTGATAATATTATGACTCTCTTTACAGATGTATATTATAAATCAAGTGAAACCTTTGAGAAAAATTAATTTTACAAGAGAAAGGATTATTACTTTTATCATTAAAGGGGGGAAAAAAGAGGTAAAACAAGTTAAGCATGTAATGACTTAGTTGCACAATTCTTCACAATCAACTACTGATAAGAAATAGAACATTACATAAGATTTAAGCAGAACCAAACACAAAGGACACCCACAAATGAACATGTGCAACTGAATAAATTTAAAAATGAAAAATATGATGAGAAAATTACAAATGAAGAAGAGAATTTTAGAAAAATTTTTTCTTCATTCTAATTCTTCCATTATTTCTTCAGTGTGACATTTATTCATTACATTGTCCTTCATGCTCTTTGTGTAGTTCATAACAGAATCTTAATAGGGTGTTCTGCTTTATGGATATGGCTCTTCCATTTATATGTATCTAAGTCATTATCTATTATTATAAGACTTTTACAGTCTTGGAATCGTTAACTGCACCAAACTCAACTACCAGTGACAACTAAGGATGAAGACAAGCTGCTGTCAACTCTCTTTGAGGAAAAAGGGATTCAAAATATTTTTTTTTAACCTTTATTTCATGAAATAAAAAATATAGTACTTTTTTGGTGTCTTCTTTTTCACAATGGCTCCCTTGATTTACAATACATTTTTCCAACCTTCAAAACAACAATCTGTTAATAATCAGAATGGCAAATTGCCTTCCTGATGTGGTTGGATATGTAAGGAGAGTTTAGCCTGTAACCATGTCTTAGACAAGATATAGATATTAGAAAAATTTGTTATAATAATCCCCTTTCACTATTATATGGTTTCTTTTTCAGTTATATACAATGTTTATTCATTTATATCATGGATTCAATTTGCTTCCAGCACACTGTACAAGGAAGGTGTCAAATGCATATTTAATTAATATCATTTTCAAAAACAGTGGAAGTCAATGAAATTGCTCTGATCATAATTACTCCTGTAGGTCTTACAGCAACTTTGAATTTGTCTTGTGGATTTACTTTTCCATAGTCAAGTTCTCCAAATAACTCCATAAGATGATAGCCTGCAGGGTTTTTCATACCTAATTCTGCTAAAGTAGTAGAAATATGAGTTGGAGAACCATCAGTTCGTCGATTCAGAAAAACAACAGCATAAGAATAAAAGTTTTTATGGACTGGAGTGATGGGACGCTTCCAGATTTCCACCTTGCCATTCTGTTTATTAAACACAGCAGTACAAAATAAACAGAATAAAATCAATAATCAAAAATGCACAAAAGTAGTTCTTAATTTAAAGAATATATATATATATTATGACAATTCCACCTACAAAAGTTTGTAAACCTAAAGCAATTTAAAGTACTATGAATGGACGAAGGGTTAGATAAATTAGGGTACACTGCTCTACAGTGTACCAAACAGTGTATTTATTTATGTATTATTATTATTATTTTTTTTTTTTTGTTCAAGCTATTTCAGACTTCTAATAAACAGGAAACCCAGCTCTCAGACCCACAGGTTAAAACTTGTTTGAAGATGAACTTCTGTACTGCTAGTTTAGTGTTTTGCTATTTTCTCTCTTATTCCATATAAGTTTATTCAACTGACTTCTCATTATATTAGCTATGTTTTATTCTATTAGCTATTTCCATATTTAGTTTGCCTTCTTCAATAAAAATTGTCTAAATAATGTTTTATATGAGTTCTACATAGAGAAGGCAGTTGATATTTTCCATGTTCCTACCATTTTCTTAATTTTTTTTTATTAGATTTTCATAACAATTTGCTAGAGTTGTAGACCTATACTAGATTTACTTAGGGTTATATATTATCTTCATAAAGTAAATGACTGAGTTTAATATCAGTGTAACGCCACTTTCTTTCATAATCTGATCCATGGAGATAGTGTGCATCCCTGTCTTATACCTGCTTTTAAATCAAAATATCTTTCAGTAATTCCTTCAATTCTAAAAGCTCATTTACAACTCCAGCTATACATATATATATATTGCTCTGTATACTGTCCCACTTACATTGTATAACTATAGTGTTTTGAATAGCTTTTTATATTCCCATGATTCTTGACTATCTGTATGGGAAGCTTCTGATTCTGAAGCGCTGTAGCTAACTGGAAGAACGACTGTATGTTGCACCCTTTGACTGAAAAAGGCCTAAGTTCAATTCTCATTGTGATGGGAGGAATCTTTATATGGACCTTTTCAATTGAAGGTGAGGTTAGCCGATCTCATACGGAGGCAGCAGGATTTTTTCTCCAAGAAACTAAGGTTTTTCATCCCACATACAAACAAATCAGCCCTTTGGAACACATGCAATTTACAGACAAAAAATACTATTTGTGGTGGTGGGCAGTAGATGGCATTGATGTAGATGATTGGTAGTAGAGGTTTGGTGTAGTGGTGGAAACGGAGAGTTGTACAGTAGGTGTCCTTCCTAAATGAGTCTTCGGACTCCTTGGAGTCCGAAGACTCATCTAGGAAGACACTTGTCATTTGTATCAGTAGGGTTTTTTCCCCAGTTTATCCTTGGGTTTTTCATCCCACAAAGCAGGCAAACCGGTCTTGAGAACTCAACACTACAAACATAGGATACACTGAGGTATAGGGTTGACACCTTATCCTGTGAATGGTTTCAGGTGCGATGATTAATAAACCCTTGACACCACAAAGTAAAAGAGGGTATAAAGAAGACAAGATTAAGTGTTCCATGTAAAACTTAGATAAAGGGAGAAGACGGGAGAACCCATACCAGTACCATTAACCTGTTTGTGGATTTTTCCTTCCCATGTAAAGTAACTCGCATACATTGTAAATTTGAATAATTCAAAGATATCAGGAGGAAATTTAGAACCTACAGAATTTCCATGAATATAAATTAAAAAAAAACAAAGAGTTACAGCATCTTAATTCTGTCCTTCCAAAAAATGGCTACAACAGAACATCAGTCAAACAAATTCTATCTCAATCTCCAAAACAAACAGAAAAACAAATAAACCAAGAATATAAAGGAGTAGTGATTCTTCCATATATATATATATATATATATATATATATATATATATACACAATCAATCACAGATAAAATACAAGATTGCTTCACCGAAAAAAAAAAAAAAAAAAAAATCTAAAAAGTCGCTTTCTTCCCAATCAGCAAAATCTCCAGTCATCTGAAACCATCTAAATTGCCACATCTGTCACTTAAAAAACTAGGTGTCCACAAGATCAGTTGTAAGTGTGGGCTTCACTACATAGGACAAAACTGGCAGTGATGATTTTATATCAAATCTGGTCTTCCTTAATCTATCACAACACACTTGCATCTGCCAGCAATGTACAGCAACCCACGAACCAGCAGTCAGTATAACAGAATACATGCTTTCCATTCTTTAAACATTTACAAATATTCTTCACTAGAAATGTTAACTGTTATTACATTGCTCGTAGTTTTCTAATTTCTCAATGCTATTTCCTGATGAAGTGAAACAAAGTTTTTTCATGAAACTAGTTAAATTAAAACATAATTTATTTTTGACTTCTTTGTGAGTGGTTTAACACTGGAAAATTTTATGTTTGTCCAGTTTGGATTTATCAAGTATGTGCAAGGATGTCTGCATTAAATAAGTAAGGCACTAGATAAGAACAAAGATCTGCAAGTTGCCCAGCTGTGTCATGCAAACTAGAGAGAAATGTATAAAAAAAAAGCATGCAGGTGATTTATTATGCTGGTACAGAAATGCTAGGAGTATCACAAACATACATTGTATGTTTGTGATACTTGGATAGAATTCGTTGCCTGTGAATATGTTGGGACCTCAGATCGTAGGCATTAGTGAGACCTAGCTATCAGAGACAGACATATTAATTGGTATTGAGTGTAAAGGATACAATATTTTTAAGAAAGATAGACAGAGCAGGAGAAGGGGGGGGGAATGCTGTTAATGATTTTGGACGATTTGCATCCAGTTAGAGTTGAGACCTATGAGTGCAATATGAATAACAGTTTTTCATATGGCAATTTTCCATGGTTGTTGCATGTAGTCCAGGTGGCTTGGTATCGTTTTGTTAGAGACATTAGCTTCATGCTACCAGTGCAACATCTCTGGGGCTTCTTGGGTCTGAAGCTTTACCATCAACATCTGACATGTGAAGAGAACACTGGTCCAACAATCTTCCAACAAATGGCTTCCTGGTTGAAGATCCCTGTGCTCTGCAGCCTGGTTTTACACTTCCTAGGAAGATTGGTCATCTGTCAACAGTATCAGAACTAACCAGGACAGATGTGGCTACCTACTACACAAATGGAAACTGTCAGACCACCCTTATTGTGACTGTTCCCCCCATAGCTCAAATGATCATTCATATTGTGAATGACTGCCCAAGGTGCCAATTTCATGGTAACCTCTGAAACATCCATGAGGTGACAGATGAGGCCCTGGATTGGCTTTCTGGACTACACATTGACCTATAGCTGCAATGTATTCTTTTTGTCATAAGAATAAATAAATAAATGTGACAATGAGTTTGAAGCCATCTGGTGTGAGCTATAGTCTATCAAGATCAAATACTTAGGGTGGAGTTGTTTCAAACCTATTGGATTGGTTACTAGTAATGAAGAAATGCATTACCAAATAAAGATGAAGCATGCAATAATAATGAAAGATTTTAATTATCCAAACATTGATTGGGTAGCAGTGAAATCTCATGAAAAGAATGAAACTACATTTATTTATCTGCTGCAAGACAACTTTCTCAAGCAGCATTTCATAGAAGGAACTCAAGGTCAAAGGGTACTGGGAGAGGATGTGTATCAGTTAATACCGCAACTATTCTGCCTCTGGCTGGTGATAGTGATTGTGTGGTACTGACTTGGAATGCAGCTAAGTTTATAAATGTTCTATTCAGAAAATGCTATGTGTTGAACTGCAAAGCAGGAAATACCCAACTGAGGAGTATGCTGGGTTCTTTGCCATGACATTGGTTATTGGTTGGGAAGGATACTGACAGTGCATGGGACTGGTTTTAAAAAAATAGAATCAGAATGTGTCTCTAGAGTTTAAAGAATAAATAGGATAGGAGTGAAATGAACGTGCAATCTTGTTATGCAAGAGATTTTTAAGAAAAAGATTATGCGGAAGGAATACCATATGCTAAGGATATCAATTATGAAAATTACAAGATGCAGGCCAGAAGAGTTACAACTGTTGTATGAAAAGCAAAGTCTGAGTATAAAAAGAAACTGGCTCTGAAAGATAAAGACAATCCAAAAGAATAACTGTACTGAATGCAGATGATATACAGGTGACAAATGTAGAAAAGATTGTTCAGCTAATGAGTTCTCACTTTACTAAAAGTTATCAACCTTTGTTATGCAACACTGAGCTCACTGTTACCTATTCAATGAATGCAGAAACCCAAGCGTATGAGGAGGTACTACTAGAGCTGTTGCACAAACTGAATAAGAATTCAGCAATAGGAAATAATGGGATATCAACACGGATGTTAAAAGAGTGTTCAGCTGAACTGGCTATTCCTTTGACCAGGCTATATAATTTAGGTCTCAGAACAGGGAAAATTCCACAGTAGTGGAAAGAATGTATGGTAATCCCATTGCACAAGGGTAGTGCAATCTGATATCCAACTATCGACTGATCAGTATCTCTCTCTAGTGGAGGTGAAAATTTTGGAAAAGTTAGTTAGGGACTGCATACAGAAATTGGTTGACAGAGAATCTATACTTTTTAATGAACAGCATGGGTTTAGTAAGGGGAAAGTCTTGTTTGAGTAACTTGCTCACATTCTATAATAATGTTACCATTGATTTAGACAAGAGCAATGGATACAGCATGAAAAACTGTTGCATAAATTGGAGAGGGAACTATGTAAAGTGCAGTTTAGGCTGTGAGATGCTGTTGAGAAATGGTAAGCCTGGTATGGACTGTAGATAGTAGTACACATTGTTTATACTGATGTTAAAGCCATGAATGTTGGTCAATTACATATGGAAACTTTCAGTTTCACCTGCACTGCATGTAAGAAGAGCAGGGAAGACTGAGAAGAAATGAACAAAATGCTCAATAGAGAAATGAAAGTATCCTATGGGAAAAAAAAAAAAAGGTGACCAAAACAGGTGATCTAAAAAATAATCACAGGAAGAAGAAGGTAAGAAATATAGAAAAGAATTAACAGACAAGTAAACAATGGGGTAGGAATTATATTACTTTAACTAGACACAACACCACACTACTGAACTAAGAAAACACACCAAATAAATTTCATAATGAATTGTACTAAGGCACAATTACTATGGGTTAGTATACCCATTCTCCAACAAAACATGCTGCAGGCTTTCCCATGGCAATCTTGCCCAAGGATGTTTGTGATTGTCTTCAAGTGGAGGAAGAATTTCATCACCTGATGTGAGACCAGCATCCTGCTTACTGGAAGTCTGAAGTTGCTTGAAAATGTTCCATGTTTGGTCTAGAATGAGGTTATTGGAGTATGTAAAATAAACAAAAAAAAAAAAAATTACAAGAAAAATAGAAAAATAATAAAAATAAAATTCTTGGTCTGCCCACTATACCGATGTACTATAGGTTTGCAACCTCTCTTGGGTGGGAGACACACACAAATATGAAAGAAGACTAATAGTTCATCAAATCAAATATCTAATTACTATTAGAACATTATTTAAATTAAGGGGATATTTAGTCCCATATTATTTCAAAGCTGAATAAGAAAACTCTAAGATATAAATCATCAAAGAGTTTCAAGCCGAATATAACAAACTATAAAAGTTCAGCGAGTCCAAGAATGAGCAAACACCTGGGTGGTGCAATACCAGGCAACTCGTAGTAAAGGTGGATAAAGCTAGGATCGCTATTCTTAGTATTTGCCCTAAGGTAAATCTCATCCCCTAGGAAATGTATGTTGTTTCACATTAAGGGAGATAGGTCACTACCTAGACCAGTTTCAACCTTTACTGAGGTCTCATCAGTGAGTAGGTAGACCAAATAATACCAAGATTGTAGAGATAATAGCTTTAATACTTTACAGTATGAGCTGTCAAAAAGGTGCACAGATAAATTAATGAAATAAAGAGCCAAAAGGCTTCACTTCAGTGATATAAATCAGATTTATATCTTAGAGTTTTCTTATTCAGCTTTGAAATAACGTGGCACTAAATATCCCCTTAATTTAAATAATTTTTACATCGCTGAAGTGAAGCCTTTTGGCTCTTTATTTCATTAACTATTAGAACAATTTATCAAAGAAAACTGATAGAAACTAGTGTTGAAATCTTGATTGTTGGGTTATCAGACTCTCCCATAAGTTTCAGGAAATGATGACAAGAGGTTATTTCTAATTTATACTGACATTTAATTTAAGAAATTCTGAAGGGGAAAAAAAACATTCACTAAAGAAAATGTAATGAAATTATTATATGTCACATAAAAATGCATCAAAGATATAGTCACCTTATAAATTCTTTTTCCTTGAATTCCAAGAGGATCCTGATCTACAGCTATCACATACTGATTTAAGAGAATTTCTTTAAACTTGTGATCCAAACCACGAAGATCATTAGACATTAACAAAGGTGCAGCAAGAATTGCCCACATAGCCATCTGAGCTTTTGCCTGTTCATAACTTAAACCAAAATTCCCTATAATTAACTGCCATGAGAGACAAGAAAAAAAATGACAAATTAGTTACCTTTAATTCAAGAAATGTGTGTGTACTTGCTATATTTACTTACAAACATTCCAATCGGTAACACTATTTGTCTTTTACAAGCAAAATTCCATCCAGTATTATGACTCCATATGCCCAGGTGTTCTGCATATTTAATCATGATAACTATTGGTAGTCATGGCTTATTTGTAATTTCATAGCACCTCAACTTACAAACACTGAAAATCTACATTAATCAATTAAACAATACAAACATACACAGGTAAAAAAAACTGAAAAAAAAAAAAAAGCATTTCTTTTTCAGGATACAACATTGTCACAAATAATAATAATAATTATTATTATTATTATCTATTATTATCCCACCCTCTATGGAGTTGGCAGAACTGACAACATATTTATCATGTGGAAACTAAAATCTTTAACACTCTCAGCACTCACATGTTCAGGTAACATGTTCCATTCACTCACAATTCTCCATGAAAAAAAATCTACTCCTTACACCTTCTTCATTACATTCTTACACACCTTCCAGGGATGGTCTCTGGCCTTTCCCTTCTCACTTTCTACTCTTTTTATAATCCTCTCTGTATTAATCCGATACAATCTCCTCACTAACTTAAACATCACTATCATATTATCTGTTTTCCTCCTATCCAGTAGACTCCAAAATTTATATTCCTTTAACTTCTCTCCATAGCCAACATTCTAGAGTCCTGATGTTGTCTTAGTCACTCATCTCTGGACCTTCTCCAATGTTTCCACATCACACTGATACTAGGTAACCAAATCTGAGAGTGTGGTCTGACCAGTACTTTATACCGTGGCACAACCACCTCCTTATTCATTCACATCAGTGTACTCCTTATCATAGTGGCAATGTGATGTGCAGTCTTTGCAACATTCACAATGTGCATTCTAAACTTCAGTCTAGTGTCAACTATCACACCAGATCTCAAATCTCATCCACTTCCTGCAGCACAGTTTCATCAATATAGAACACATCCTCATATTTTTGTACTCCAAAATGCAACACTTTCGATTATTAATATTAAAACTACAATCATTTGTAGTTTTAATATTAATAAAACTCATTTGTCCACTCATCTGTCCATGCTCAAAGTCTATTCAACTATTCCTGAAGGGAATTAACATCAACAGTGCTCCTTATAATTCTTCCCAACTATGCATCATCAGCAAACAACTGAAGATTGCCAGTAAATCCACATGAAATATCATTAACAAATAAGGTGAACAAGCAGAGGCCCAAGAACAGAACCCTGGAGCATACCACTAGTTACTCTCCTTTTCTGAGACACTGCTCCATCATACATAACTTGCTGGTATTCTTCAGAGAGCCAATTGCTAATCCACCAATATATTATTGGTGGATTAGCAATTGCCATCCTCTGCAGCTTGTACAAGAATAATACAGCAGCTTTTTTTCACCTTATCAAAAAATGACAGATTGAAAAAACAAGACCTGCCCTTCACAAACCCATGTGGACTACCATAGAGAATGTTATGTCCATCAACTCAATTCTATATTCTACTCCTATCCAGCCTCTCCAACATGATTACAACTGCAGATATACAGAATAGTCTATAATTGGAAACTTGTATCCTAGAACCATGACTGATAGTAGTATCTTGCCTTTTCCACTCCTTAGGAACCATATCCAATGCAATACTTTCATTAAATAACCAAGTCAAAGACATAGCTTAATGTTTTGAACATTCCTTAAAAATATGTGATGATATGTCATCCATTCCCACAGCCTTATTAATATCTAACCTAATCAACACCTGACACACCTCTGATTCTTTCATTTCTAATTCTCCTAATACTTGCTTCCCTTCTACATACTGCACAGCATCATTTACACCAGTATGATATACACTGATGAAATGAATGCTCATTAAATAATTCTACTACACTGATTACTCTGCTACCATAACTAGCCACCAGTGCCAACCTGTCATAATTATTCTTCCTCTTTCTTGCCATATAGCAGAATGAATTCTTAGAATTCTCCTTGGCCTGAATGAACCAATCTCCTTTCATACTGCACTTTTCTTTCTTTCCCATGCTTTTCACCTTTCCAGCCTGCATTTTTACACCCTTCATGCATCTTATTGCCACAGACTTCATCACATATTTTTAAGGATTGTACCTCCCCCATAACATCTTTTCCAACACTTCTTGTTTATTTTCGCTTTTCATATATTTAACTCCTATCCTATTTGCTTAACTCTTGGTAAGCAATTATGCAATGCTTGTGTCGGATACTTCCTTATGAATTTCCATACACTGTCAATATCTTTTCTGCATGGCTCATCAACCCAACATATTGAAGCTACTTGACAATAAAGCTCCCTTAATCACCCACCTAATAAATCCACATATATCCTTTTTTTGGCAATAACCCTTTCTTGTTTCACTAACCAGCAACACAGTTAATAGCTCACAAACAACCACATCTTTTGAGGATATCCACAAATCCAACATTCTACACTTCGTGTTGCTTCCATTACATGCTGTTTAAGATAGTTATCCCTCAGAAATTCAATACAATCACTCTCCTTGTTCCCATGCACTATCTCCTCCTTCCAATCTGCATTCTTCTAATTAAAATTTGCCATTAAGATCACCTTCTTTTTTTTTTTTACAAGTGCAATGAATTTGCTTAAAGTGTTCACAATCAGTATTCTCTACATTCCCTGGCTTATAGCAGCATTCTATTAAATATACTATTCTGTTAATTTCAACTTCACACCATACACCATATTATATTCATATTCCACTCATTGCTGGACAATTCTTCTGCTATCAACAACACTTCCCCATCCTCTTTTTATCTTGATATCGTTCCATTTCTATTCCTGACAATACATCATTCACAGACAACCAAGCTTCATTTACACCAATTATCTTTGGGCATACTGACTGTAAAATCTTTTGTAATTTGTTAAATTAATTAACTCATCAGGTAGTTAGCTATTAAGGAACTTTGAAAGTAATGAATATTGACAATACTGATTGTGACCTTACTAGTACTAACATGATGGATGACAAAGAATTCTTTAGGACTATAAATCCTCACCTGTTATTCCATCATTTTCAGGAGACGATCATGAAAATATACACTCATATTTCAGGTTTATTGAAGAGTTGAGAAAAGTAGGGAGATGGTCAGACTTCCAGTTATTGATTCTCCTCAGAAATTAACTGATAGACAAGGCCAAGAACTTTTTGAATTCTTCTTTGGAAGATACAAAGTTTAAAGATACTCTGATATCTCAATATTCCAAGAAGTGTAAGCCCGAATCTATGGAGACTACAGAAATGCATGCAAGGAAACAAGGAAAGTGTAACCAACTTTTATAATAGATTACTAACCCTTGCAAATAGTCTGAGTGTCTTGGGAGAAGAAAAGCTGCATTTAGATTAGGCAGTTTTCCATCAATTTCATTTAGGATTGAAGGATGAGTTAAAGGAAGTTGCACACAATAAAAAAAAGAACTTAGAGGAGTGTTACCACATAGTCAGAGAAAGAGAGGAGAGGCTTGGTGATATTCATCCCGTCTCTAATCCCAGAAACGACATTCCATATAGAAGTTAGATGGTCCCACCAGTAACACTAAGGATAAGATGAAGCTTGATACGCTGAAGGAAAAATTCTCAATAGAAAAAGAAGAGAAGGAAAGAGACCTAGAGAACACGACTCACATTAAAGTAGTAGACAACAGAAAAATTACCATACTGAAATCAACAGACTCCTAAAACATGGAGACATTAAAAATGTTCATTAGACAAGAGGTAGAGAGGCTACAACAGCCAGTGATTGAGCGGCAAGATGCAATTATCAAGCCATTAGAAGAAATCAGAATTAGAAACTCGCAAAGCACGTCAATGTCAAGATAAGAAGAATAGTGAGTGAAAAAGAAGAAGACCCCCCCCCCAATGTTACAACTGTAACAAGATAGGGCATTTTGCTCAAAACTGTTTCAAGAGGAGGAAATCCCCCCCCTCCCCCGAGAAACAAGGTATGAGTCTAATGTTATGCCTGCTCACAGTGGCTCAGTCAATAACCCAAGCAAAAGAAAAGATAATGTCAAAAAGAGGTCTGGAAAATCACTGACGATCATTCAAAGCTTGGTAGAAGGGGGGGATACCTTGTGATGTCCTGCTGGACACTGGATCCCAAGTGTCTGTAGTAACTGGGTCATTCTTCAATAGAATAAGTACCTGTATGTCGAATGACATAATAGAGGGCTGAAAAAACCGATCAGATTAACGGGCATCTCTGAGGCTATGATATGTGCACTGAAAAAAGGTGGGAGCTGACATTAAGCTGCCTTGAACATCTCTCAGGAATTAATCATTCTCCCCAAAACCTATCGTCCAAGCATTCAAATTATTCTGGGATTACATTTCTTAAATAGAGATGCAAGTTCTCCTGCAATTTCCAGGAGAGAAAAATTTCCCTAATGGGAGTTGAGTATGCACCTAATAAAGGCAGTGTTCAGAAGTCTCAGGCATTAGAAATTGATAAGAAAACTGAGTGAGTAGATAAATGCAAAATTAAGACTAGCGAGCAAAGAGAAGAGAATGGAGATATGTCAACAAGATGCATCAAACTCTTCCCAAAATCCTTCAATAGGTGAAAGTCTACACAAGGAAATCATGACTAGCACTTACATAATTTCAAGTATTGCACCAGCAGTTAATCAAAGGAAAGAGAATAAGAGCACTGACATTAATTTGAGTACTGCACCAGCAGTCAATCACAGGAAGGAGAACAAGATCGACTGGATGATTGATTCACATCAAAGGATGGAATTTTGTTTAATAATCAATTGCACCAGGCACAAAACATATAAAACGAGGATTGTGGTCAACAAAAGTCTAAGAAAAAAAGAGTTAGGTGAAACAAGAGCTAGGAAATCTGAACAACTTCTGAAAAGGGGAACTACTGGAACAGTAAAAGCAGAAAAAGAACAAAACTTTCAATCTAGACACAATCTGAATTCAAGAGAAAGAAACTAAAGAAAATCATGATCCTCTCCAGAGCGTGAGAGATAGAAAAAAAAAAGGGGGGGGATTCCAAGGGAAAAGGGGCCTTTGTAAAATCTCTCATGATTCGTTAAATTAATTAACTCATCGAGTATGATTTTACAGAGGTTTCCAAACATATATAAAATAGAATTTTGTGGTAATTAAATAAATGTAATAAATGTCACGATTGGTGCATATTTTTATGTTCACAAGAACATAAAAATATGCACCCACAATATAGACACGGAAGAGGAGGGAGCCAAAGTGACGTCATCATGCTGGCAGGTAATCCTGTAAACTATAACGTAGTAACAAAGAATTAGAGAAGATATAAAAGAGGGCTGAGGCAGACTAAGGTGGTTCTCGATTTTTACGCACTAAGTTTTTTCTTCTTTCTCGGAGGACAGAGTTCCAAGTGTGGAGGCAAGGTCATTTTCGATGGAACTCCTGTTTGGATGCATGGACATGCTAGGAGAGTGCTACTACTCGCAATCATAATGGAGACTTTGGCGGTTCCTTTCCAGTTACCGACAGGAAATTGCAGCAGCAGTACCGATGGAAGAATCACTCCGGCAATTCCCAGAGTGAGAACCGCCACATCGTCCAAGCAATGATCGTAACCTATGATGAAAATGTTACTGAGGCTTTGTGCAATTGACTGAACGGTGTATGTTAAAGGCTACTGTAAGTAAGCACATTTTGTTAATGTTTTGGAAAGGTACAATTGAAATTAGTGTGTGTGTAATGAGGGTACTTACAGATGTTCCTTATTGAAATGTGAAATGGTTACAATAGGTTAAATAGATTGTAAACTTGTGCATTTATGGATGGAATTAAGTTAAGATGTAACTTAGGGAATAACTATTTGCTTATTATAGATAGGTTAGCATTATGATTGGGAATATATAATTGTTATGTTCAAAAAATACTGAATTGTATATTATACCTACTGTGTACTTGAACAGGATGAGAGAGAATTCTCCTCCCCTTAGATGTGTGTATTGTACTTTCTAACTAGCTTAAAATAAAATGTTTTGTTTGTTTAACTACCTTGCTTGATCAATTGCCAATGCACTATCTCTAAAAAACTGCATGCACTTGAGATTGAGAAATCACCATGACTTGCTATAGAAAATTATGTGTATTAACTACGATCATGCCTGCGCTCCTTACCTTAATTCTCAAACTTCATAAATTTCAATTAGAATGGTGCAGTTGTTAACAAAAAATAAATTTTTCTGATTGATTAGTGTGAGAACTGGTAACCTGTATATAGTAGATAACTTAAAGTCTGTTTAGTAGCAGTGGAAACAGGGAATAAGATCAAGTAGGATTAACAGTGAGATATAAGTTAAGCAGATTAAAATTAAATTAAGAGTAAAGTAGCATAGAATTAGCAAAGACAGAGTGTTGGGAGCACAGCACATATAAGGTTAATAAAGGTGCGGTTGAATTCGAGATATAAGACAATGAGGAAGTAAAATTTTACAATGGCACAGATGATGCCCCTAGAATATAACAACTCAATCAATGTAACAAACTCAGATCCCTCATTTCTAATAGTCCTTACATTAGCATACAAATGTAACGATCTCCCTGTCTTTGAGGCCATCCCACCAATGGCATACTCACTACTGGTCTACCACACCCCTCTCTCTCTCTCTCTCTCTCTATGATCTAACCACTCCTGTTTCCCTGATCCTGACTCTGATTGGCAATCATATCTATCTCAATCCCACCTTCATTCATTCCATTACTTTGTCCTGCTGTAATCACATCTTCAACCTTGTATCCATCTTCCTCCTGCCCTTCCATAACCTGCCTTGAAATCTCTCTTTGATCATTAGCTACACTAATTTCATCTTGATTCTGTGCCTTCTCGGTAAACAACACTTTTTCTAAATTGTTATGGTATAGTTCCAGTGAAAACCTTAAACCATCCCAACTTCCCTTCAAATTCACTCCATAGAATCACAAACACCTTTGCTATACAAACTTAGCCAACTTGCCATTCATTATCTCTGCTTTCTTCTCAACTCACTATTATGGTCCTTACCGCAGGGTGTCTGTCTTTGCTGTCTGCCTGAAATCAATACATACAAAAAGACTCCAACACCAACCAATGCCAAAAAAGTATGTCATTAACAAAGTAAAAAAGGCCTGTAATAAAAGTCATATTTATTCTAATAAGCAACTCCAAAAAAACAAAACAGGCTTAATTAGTAGTACATATATACATTGCAAATGGTTATAACTGTCTGCATAATTTTAAATAGAAATGCTTTCTCAAATTTCTTAATAGGAATATAGATAACAAGAAAAAAAATATGACAAGACCACAGCTATGACTTTATATATGTATGTATGTGTGTATATATAGAGTGAGAGAGAGAGAAGATTTGAAATCAATCCTCTTCTGGATAGTATCAAACTTATATAATGAATTCTAATTCTAAAGATACAAATCACAAAAACTTTTAATTATTAGAATAAATAAACTGTCCGGCTGGCTGGCTTATTGTTAGTATTTAGCAGATTTGCTTTCCAACCATCAGGCTGCTGGTTCAAATCCCGTCATGGACATGGATATTTTGTGAATGTTTTTAAATGGAGATGAATTTCATTGTTCAGTTCACGTGAGATTCATTGCCCTACTTATTGGCGACCTGAAATGGCTTGAAAGAGTTCCACATTTGGTCTCTAAAGCAGGATTTACAGTTTATGTAAAAACATAAATAAAAATACAAACAAAAAAAAATAGAAAAATTATATAAAATCAATAAAAACAAAATAAATTCTAGCTTATCTGATGAACTCATATAAACTTACTAATGTATATAGTAAGTTTATAACCTTTCACGAGTGAGAGTCACAAAAAAAATTATCACACACACTGTAATGGAAAAATGACATAAAACAAAATAAAGTTAACATTAAATACCATGTCAGGATCATTCCAATGTCCTGGTCCAGCATGAGGCACCATTACTTCTTGATTGTCTCCATAAAAGTCTACAATTTTAAGAATACTCTCCCAGGAATCTTGGATATCATCATAATTCCGCCACAGATTGCAATGATCAGCAATAAGAGTATAATTAGGCTAAAAAATAATAATAATAAATAAAATAGTTTGAAATATATTGGGTGCAAGAATACCAAATGTTTCATAGATGTGGGATTGTGCAGAGTGTAAAATAAGTATTTTTACCTCAGAAATCTATTTTCTTGGATTCCTTTTATGAATTCTATAAAAATTTCATGCATACAACTAAGAAACACTTTGGAATATTTTACGTAAATCATAATCATAATCAAATTCCTGACATGTACCCTCAAGGAGTGAAGTGGGGGTACAGGATATTACATTAGCACTACATGAAAGAGTTACATCATTACTAACTTCCTATGAACAATTTTCATTCTAATTAATCTGCTATCTATCAAGATTCCAATATTATCAATCTTATATTTTTGTTTTCTAAGACACTTTTTACTGTATAAATAAATCCACCTATACTTTGGACTTCTTCTGGGTCTTTTTCCTGCCAGCCTGATAAAGAGATCCTTTGCTAATCTTTCCACTCCCATTCTGTTTAAGTGACCATACTACTTAAGATTAGCTCTACTAACACATTCCTGAATGTTAACAATGGCAAGTTCTTTCCTAATATTATTATTATTATCCAGATACTATTGTCCTGGTCCAGCATGAGGTCTGCCAAGTGGTTAGCATACCTGTTCTCCAACCAACAGGTCCAGGTTTGAATCCCACTCTGAGCTTAAATATTTGTAATTGTCTTTAGATGGGAGATGAATTTCATCACCTGGTGTGAGACTACTGCCACACTTATTGAAGGCCTGAAGTGGCTTGAAAAAGTTCCATGTTTCGTCTCTAGAGCAGGGTTTCCAGACTTTGTAAAAATAAATTATAAAAAAAAATATATATATATATAATGGATAAAAATAGCAAAAAAAAAAAGGGGGGGGGGGTTTCCAGAATACGTAAGAATAAATTACAAAAAAAAAAATTATATATATATATTCATTTTAATATAAACTGACTAAAAATCCAAGAATTTATAACAAATTGAGATTTATTTGAAAACACAACATTTTCGTCGGGATTGACTTCATCAGGCGTTAAGAACATAGAAAGCTATTAAAAGACATTGAAACACTCTAAAGCTATACAATTATAAAGCCATAATATTCGACTGTAAATTACAGTTATCATGAACTTGAGCTATAGTCCGTGTTAAAGTTCTATTGTTGTACACTTGTGCGTGTGTGGAACCACGCGATCTCCAGTATCTGATAATAGAGCTGAAAGAGTCAGGCAAATTATAGCTGAGATTACAGTTCATATGAAGAGGATCCAAGGTGATTTCTTTTGACTTGACAATGCGGCGTTCTACCTCATCATGGCAAATGCGTAGTTTTGAAGTTGTTGTCCAATTTACTTCATGTTGGCGGCTTTCGTTGTTCATGTTTATTGAAGGATATAGCCTGAGGGGACAATAGCTCTGGTTCTCTTGTAAGCAATGGCTCTCTGGTGTTCCTCAAGATGTAGGAGGATAGATTTCTCCGTTTGGCCATAGTAAGGTTTTTACGCACTCACATGTGACTTTGTATATACCTGGGAGGTTGTGAGATTGTTTGTAGTTGCTGAAACTTGATCTTATTTTTGGAAGAGTCGAGAAGCACGTTTGTATGTTAAATTTCTTTAAGATTCTACTCAGTGTTTTGGATAGTGTGCTGATATATGGCAAGGAGATATAACCTTTGGAGTCGTCCTGTGTCTCTACGTTGACGGTGGGATAATTGTTTGTTGATACTTTTTAAAGAGTAGCCATTGCTTTTAAAGGTCCATTTAAGATGTTGTAGTTCTTTTTTTTTTTTTTTTTTAGTTCTTCATCTGACAATACAGATCTTGCACGATTCGCAAGAGTTGATATAATACCCAACTTTTGCGCTGGATGGTGATGTGAGGACGCATGCAAATATCTATCCGTGTGTGTTGGCTTTCTAAATATAGAGACTTTTATTGATTCAGGCGTCTTGGTGAGTTTAACATCTAGGAAACAGAGGGAACTATTTTCTTCAATCTCCATGGTCAATTTGATATCAATATGATGGTGGTTCTCAACCACCATCAATATGATGGTGGTTGAGAAACCTGTGAAGATTCTCAATGCCATGCTCCCATATGAGGAATATATCGTCCATATATCAAAGCCAAATTCTTGGTTTTAAACTAAAAGAGGAGATTGCCTTTTGTTCAACATCCTCAAAAAAAATATTGGCATATATAGGAGAGAGGGGAGCTTCCCATAGCTAATCCTTTGACCTGTTTATAAAGTTTACCTTTGAATTCAAAATAGCCAGAGTTTACACAGTGAGACAGTGGAGAGAACATTTTATTTGAAATCTTGTTCTTTAAAATATGGAGGACTTCTTGTGTCGGAATATTGGTAAAGAGTGCTACCACGTCAAAGCTCACCATGATGTCAGAAGATTTGAGTTTTAAGTCCTTGATTTTAGAGACAAAATCTGTTGAGTTTTTAATATAAGAAGATTTTCCAACATAAGCTTTTAATGATGATGCCGGATATTTAGATAACCTGTAGGTGGGTGAGTCAATGCTGTCTACTATAGGTCTCAGCGGATAGTTTTCTTTATGTACCTTAGGGAGACCATATAGTCTTGGAATGAGTGGGTGTAAAGAACGGATGGAAAGCAGTGTATTTCGTGGAATTTCTGTGGTCTTTTGTAGGAGATTATTGGTTCTATTGTGTATTTCTCTTGTTGGATCCCTCTCAATTTCCAAATAACTATCTGACTCTAACAATGTTAAGATTTTTTCTCGGTAGTCTATTTTATCTAGAACTACAGTTGCATTCCCCTTATCAGCTTTTAAGATGACAATGTCTTTGTTAATTCTTAGATTTTTAATTGCAAGTCTCTCATCTTATATATATATATATATATAAAATTGATAAAAATAACAAAAAAAATTCTTAGCTCACTCACAGTACAATATGTACCAAAGGTTTATCATAACCTTTTGTGGATGAGACCCATGCATAAAATCTTCATTTCATTTTTAAAATTTTAATTAAAATATTAATTTTTTCTTAAATTTGTAATCTTTCTCAGAACTCTCATATCTGTAGTCTTTGATCAAGTATTTCATTTATAACCAGCTCTCAGATCCAAAAGTTAAAGCTGATCTGAACACTGTCTTATATTATAGCTAGTTTAGTGTTTTGACTATTTTTCGCTCTTATTCCATATAAATTTATTCAGATGACTTCCTATATACTAATTTCTGCCTTCCTACCATACCAGCTTTACTAATTCTGTTGTCTATTTCCATATTATTATTATCCCAAGACCCCATGGAGTCAAAGACTAATATAGGGATATTTCCATATTTAATTTTCCACCATCCCTAAAAATTGTGCCTAAATTGGCACAATTTAGGTGCTGACTTGTTCTATAAGTTCTCCATTCAGAATGCAATTGATGTTTTCAATGTTTCTGCCTATTTTCAGTGTCTTTGTTTTTTTTTTTAATTTTTTAATGCTGATTTTCATACCAACTTTATTACAGCAGTTTTCAATTTAGTCATGGAATACTACAGACTTCTGAATTTATTTAGAAGTTTAACATCATTTACATAAAGTAGAAAACTCAGATTACATCTAAAAATTTTGGTTTAATACCACTTTCCTTTATAATATAATCCATACAGATGATGAATACCAGTGGAGATAATGTACGTCCTTGTCTCACACCTAATGTACAATCCTTCTACCATTTCTGATTTAGCATCAAAACATGTTCCTGTACCTCCTTCAATTATAATTATTGATGTGCAACTCAAATATACACTAAGTATTGCTTGATAGAATGTCCCATTTAGAGCAAATAACTAATATTTTGAACAGCTTTTTTTTTTTTTTTGGCACCCTGTCATATGCTTTTCTAGATCTGTGAAATTTAAATACAGATCCTTGTAATATTCCCATGATGTCTCAACTATTTACCTTAAAATGAAAATCTGGTCATGACAACTTAAATTTGCTCTGTATCTAGCAAGTTCTTCACCAAGAATTTCTTCCACAATTTTTCAAGTATGCTTGCATAAATCTTACCAGAACACTCAATAGGGAAATATCTCTGTAATTCTCACATTCAATTTTATTTCCCATTTATTTCTAGATGGGTACAATAAGAGCTCTACTCCAATCATCTGTGGACAGGCCTTCTGAATTATGCAGTGCAGCCAAAATATAACTTTTATACCTCCATATTTGAGTATTTCTGGTCGACAATTTACTGATTTATTGACCAGATATTTCTTTCTTTTCAATATGAAATTCAGTGTTCTCCTGCTCAAAACTAAATGGTGTGACCACTTCCCATTTCAAATCCATTATATACTCTTGTTTCCTGAAATGGTGGGGAAAATAGTGCTATGTTATCAAGAATAACATAAGCAATGAGAATTTTCTTATTTCTTGCATCTTCTTTCAACGTGAATTTGTGCACATTTTTATATTGGAAGTGTTAATAATCTTGAATTATTTTAAATCTAAGTGGTATACTTAGATTTTGTAGAAGCCTTTGATAGGTTGCTACACAACAAGCTGTTAAATAAATTGAAATGGATGGGACTGGATAACAGACTTCTGAGTTGGATCAGTGACTGGCTCTCAGATAGGTATCAGAAAGTTTATATATGGGAGTGCAGAATCCCAAAAGAGGAAGGTCACTATTTGTGTGCTGCAGGGGTCAGTTTTGGGACCACTGGTGTTCAATTTTTATATTAATGATATTGGGATGGGTTTAACTGGTAATATGCAGCTATGTGGAGATGATGCTAAACTGGGAAGAGTGATGAGGAATCAAGCAGATGTTGTGGGCTTACAGGAGGACTTGAACAGATTGCATGAATGGGCAGGTGAATGGAACTATCAGTTTAATGTTGCAAAGTGTAAGGTTTTGAAATTTGGTAAGCAATGATGGGATGCAAAGTACACTTGGTGGGGAAACTTTAAAGGAGATAGAGGAGATGAGAAATCTGGGAGTGATGGCAGACAAGGACCTGAAATTCAGGAACCATATTGCACAAGTCTTGAAGATGTTACGTTGGAAAATGCAATGATGCAGAGGACCTGACATGCAGAAATAAAGAGGTTATCATGGCATTGTATAAAGCCTTGATCAGGCCTCATATGGATTGTTGTGGACAGATTTGGTCACCAGGTTTTCATGGTGATGAGGATATGTTAGATAGGATTCAAAGAAGATTCACCAAGGTAGGGAAACTTCAGTGGTCTTTGGAACGTGGAGTATGAAGACAGATCAACAGAATGTAAAATGCACAGCCTTATTATTATTATTATTATGTGACACCTCAGGGACGCCAAAGACTCATCGAGGGAGAGTGTGCCAACAGCATCGAATGATTGTTCTCCTTCCAACTACTAACCGCGATCAAACTTGCTTAACTTTTTGCGAGCCATTAGTAGTAGAGGCTCTACCAATCGACCAACCTTTGCTGGCAAAAAAACTCATCAACGGTACCCAGTGTTCCTTGTGAATAGGAAGAGGGAGGAGGGTGGGTGGGGATATGTTTGAGACATATAAGTTAGTCAGAGGTTGTTATTAGGTTGATATAGAAGAGATTTTTCATAGAATGGGAGAAGGGATAGAGGTAGAACAAGTATCTATCCCTGGAAACTGTATAAGGAGGGTGTGAACAGAGGAATAAGGAGAAGGTTCTTTACATGGAGAGTGGGTGGTTAGTGGAATGTATTGCCTGAGTGTGTTGTGAATGTAGACACAGTTTAAGGCACTGATGACTTTTGTGTGTGATAATGTGTACCTCTTACGATGTATCTCTGACTCCATGGAGGTCAGATGTTAATAATAATTATAATAATAATTTTCAGCAGAAGTGTACACAGGCATTTTTTCTGCTGAAAACCTGAGCCCATGAAGAGACATGATCACTTAATTGTTTAAGTTGTCTTTCAGTTATCCTCATGTTACAAAAGTGACAGTAGATAGTGAAATGTTCAACACATATAGAGCATTGCCTACAGTAGGAGGAAGCTGTTCAGTGACTGAATTAACTTTGACAGCAAAGACTGTCACACTTAAAACAGAACCTTGGGAAAACACTCCCTTCTTAATGATATGGCTGCGATAGCGTACTTTCCATTCAGACTTTGGAAGACTCAGCTAGACAGAAAGTTTTTAATAAATACAGGAAGGTGCCCTCTGAGACCTACATTATAGAGATCTTTTAATATACCATATCTCCAAGTGTCACAAGCTTTTTTCATGTCAAAGAACTCTGAAGCCAGATGTTCAATTTTCTGGAATGCATCTCTAATATGTTGCAAAACAGATCAAATGGTCCAATGTTGAACAATGTCTATGAAAGTGTCACATTGTGTGCTAGAGAGAAGATCATTGCTTTATAAAGTTCAGAAAAGTCAGACATTAAATATTTTCTCCACTATCAAAGAGGCAGCTGGTAAAAGTGATAGGTCAGTAATTGTTTGTGTTGGATCCTTTCCTGGTTTTGGGATGGCAATGACAATTGACTTATGCCAAGAATCTGGAAAATTCTTCATCTGAAAATATTCTGTTGTATAGTAAGAAAAGGAGATCCATAGAAGATGTTTTATAATCTCATAATAGATGAGTTCTTTATAGTTCCTCCTTAACAAGTAGCTGATTGTATGGATCTAACCCACTGGTAGAAAAGTTTAGCTACTATTTCTCTTGTTCTTTAAATATCACTAATTTAACCTTATGGGTACTAAATGAGTAAACATTATGGGTGACTTTAATTGTCCAAACATTGATTGGGTAGAAGAGAAATCTCATGATAAGAATGAAGAGGAATTTATTGAATTGTTGCAAGACAACTTTCTCAAGCAGCATGTGAAAGAAGGAACTCAAGGTCAAAGAGTGTTAGATTTGTTCATAGCATCAGAAGGGAAGATGATGTAGAAAGAATATTGTTAGAATAAGAGTGAGAGGAGTTATGAAATATATAAGGTAGACAGAAAAGTAGCAAGTATTGTGCAGAAAGCTAAATCCGAGTACGAAAAGAAATTGTCTATGAAGGCTAAAGGAATCCAAACGAATTTTATCATTATGCCGCAATCAAAAGAAAGAATGAATGTGGAAGAACAACTTTACTGAATACAGATGGTACTCTAGTGTCGGAAGCTGATGAGCTTGTTCAATTAACGAGTGCTCACTTTGCTAAGATATATCAACTAGGTGTATGTAATTACATTGGATGAAGAGTTAGAGGTGCATGGGAATGAGGATGAAGATCTGTTGCATAACTTGGATAATAATTTTTCATTACAGACAGATGGAATATCAGCATATTTGCTAAAGGAATGTTCAGTCAAATCGGCTAGTCCTTTCCCATGTTTGTATAACTTGAGTCTCAGCTCAGGAATGATACCACAGGAATGGAAGGAATGTATGATACTTCCATTGTACAAGAGTGGTGCAAAAATTGATGTGTCTAACTACCAACCTATCAGCATTTCTGGTGTGGTGGTGAAGGTTTTAGAAAAGTTGGTAAGAACTCGCATACAGAAATAGGTAGACAAACAAGCTATATTCTGTGAGGAGCAGCACAGGTTTTCTAAAGTAAGGTCATGTTTTAGCAATTTGCTGATGTTTTATGGCTGAGTTGGATAAAGGAAAAGGATATAGTATGATAATATTGGATTTAGCTAATGCATGTGATAGGATACCACATGAAAGCTGTTGCATAAACTGGAGAATATGGGATTGGAATATAAACTCTTGACTTGGATAAGTGGATGGTCAACAGACAGATACCAAAAAGTGGTATACAGCAGATGTGAATCTACCAGATTTAAGGTGACCAGTGGTGTATCACAGGGTTCAATTTTTGGGCCACTGTTGTTCAATCTATATATTAATGACATTAGGAAGAGTCTAGCAGGAGTTGCTGATGATGCAAAGATTAGCAGGGTAATCATGTATGCTACTGATATCCAGCACTTATAGAATGATTTTGAATAGGATGGAAATTAGGGTAAACGAAAATGGTTATCAGTTTAATATTAGTAAGTGTAAAGTTATGCACTTTGGCATGATGTGATTTCCATCAGTGGGATTTATGCTACAAGAACTGATGAGGCTAGGGATCTTGGCATAATAGCGGATAGGAATTTGAAGTTCTGAGGTCACATAGCAAAAGTTTCAAATACAACTCAGAAGATAACTGTAATGTTGAAGCAAACTTTGACATGTAAGGAAAAAGAAGTCATTCCGCCTCTTTATAAAAGCTTGATAAGACGACATTAATGTTTGTTAATTATTGAGGTTGTTAATAGGTTTTGTAGAGAATTTTGTGTACAACAATTAATGAAGGCAAAAATGGTATAAGAACAACCTGATGCATGACAAAAATTAAGCGTGTGGATTTTACTAAGATGGTTCATTGTTGGGAGTGTACTATGTATGTGTGGGAAAATGTTACAGAAGTGTTTGTTGAGAGATTAAACAAAAGAAGTGAGAGTATTACAAAGATGATTTTATAACATCCATGACCACGAAGTGAAGAATACCAGTTGAAGAGCAGTGATGGGTGTAAGACTGAGATGATAGTGAGAAGAGTGAGAGTGACAATGAGTATGGAGAATGTGATAATGAGTATGGAGAATGTGATAATGAATATGGAAATGATTGAAAAAAAAGGAAAAAGAGAGCATAAATGTGGAAGTAGAAATGAGCTTGACTGATTTTGCAAGAGATAGCATGAATGAGAATGGAAGAAAGCCATAGAGAGCAATAGTGAGAATGATTACTAGAGATTAGTGAGAAAGAATTGAAGAATGAAATGATTAAGATAAGAAATGAGATAAGACATACAAAATGAAATTAGAAGAAAGTAGAAACTGGAAGAGTGCAAAAGAATAAAATGAAAGATACTGGAGAAAAAAGGAGAGCATCTAGAATAGCACTATGATTCTATTATACAAGGTGTGGTGAATGAGAGGGTGTTCAGGGTTTGCTTTCCAGGAGGGAGGATGAAGAAGTGATTAAGGCACTGAATATGAGAAGTAAGTGTGCGAGGGAGTCAGTGGTTGTGGTTGGAATGAATGATTTGGTTTGGCACAGGGAGAACGTGAAGATGGATATCAGGAGATTGAGGAGAGTGAAAGACAAGAGTGTGGTAGGAAGGGTAGTCTGTGTGTTGTCCAGGTATAACAATGATAAGTTGTGGCAGAGAGAAAAGATCTTGAATGGAAAGTTAGCAGAAATATGTGAAAAGAAAGGAGCAGAGTTTGTGAATGTGTAGAATAAGGAATGAATGGAACTGTATAAGAGAGATGGACTGCATCTGATTTGTTTTGGAGGAAGTTATTTGGAAAGGCTGCTGCTGGAAGGAAGTGTAATCAGTGATGTGAACAAGGTATCAGTGGAAGTCAAAGACAATGTATATGAGCAGAAGAGTGGACTAGGTGAGAATGTGAATACAGGAGTGCAAGTTGAACAGGGAAATGGAAGGGGCTAACAAGTTGGTGTAAGAAGAGTGGATTCTGAAAGCAGTAACATAGGAATGGAACAGCCAGGAATACATGAGAGTATTTGAGTCTGGGGCAGAGCAAGGGGAGGAAAAGATAGCAGAAAGTGTGGAGAAGTCACAGATGAGGGGTAGCATGGGTATGATTGTTTATAGACCAAGAAATGAATTGTTGTGCTTATTTAAAAATGCTAGTAGTAGTAGTAGAAACAAGGGAGATGAAATTGTTGTATTGAGTTTATTTTCCAGAAACTAGTTGGAGTAAGTGAAACATCATTGGATGATAATGATATCTTCATGGGAATAGAAATGGAAGGATATGATCTTTTACAGGAGGATAGAAAGGGAAAATAGTTGAATTATGTCCAAACAAGTTTGAGATACAAGGAGGGAAAAAGTGGTAGTCGTTTTGGTGTGAGGTGGAGGTTGATGGAATGAGATGTCTGGTTGGATGTTGATACAGGCCAGGAAATGTGGAGGATGGAGACAAAGAAACATAATGCAACTTGGCTTAGTGAGCAAGTGAAGGTAGATCATTATGGGTGATTTCAGTTACAGCAATATTGAATGGAGTAAAGAAATGGCATCAGAGAATAAGGGGAATGAATTTTTTGAGTTCCTAAGGATAACAGTATTAGGCAGTATGTAACAGAGAGCAAATGAGAGTTAAGAGTCTTAGATCTGGTTATATCATCAGAAGATGTGATTGTAAATGGAATGTGTAATCTTTCCCTGGTTGGTGAGAGTAACGATGAAGTGATTACTTGGGTTATAACCAATCAATTGAGAACTTCTATGAAGAAGGGATATATGTGGGACTACAAGGCTGGAGATTATGATAAACTTAGGAGACATGTCAGAGATATAGCATGGAAAGAGGAGTTGAGTGGAAACTAGACAGATAAAGACATGGATAAAGAGCTATTAACAGCAGCAGTGTCTGAGAGTGTTCCAAAGGTGAAAAAAAAAGGCTAAATAAGATAGGCATGGAATGAATGAATAAAGAGATATGAAGCATGAAATCTGGAAGAGGAAGGCACTGTGGAGGCAATACAAGATGAATGTTGGTAATAATCAGTTGCATGAAGAGTACAAAGAGCAGGCCAAGAAGGTGACTAATTGGTAGACAGCAAAAGTGCAGTATGGAAAGGAATTAGTCAAGCTAAGAAAAATCCTAGCAAGTTCTTTTGATATATGGCAAGTAGAAGAGAAAATGACTATGGAAGAATGATGCTAGTTAATGACACTGTAGATTGGTAACCAATGCAGAGGATACAGCTGAAGTATTCAAGAAGTAGTTTGTCAGTGCATTTCATGTTTATGAAGGTAACATCATGAGAAGCTAGAGTCTACAGGGTATGGTGGAGGTGGGACTGATTGAATGAGCAGCGGGTATGTGAGGAATTAAGTAAACTTGATGTTAATAAGACTGTAGTAGGCAATAGGTATTTATTCACAATAGACAGTAGGCTATTGACAATGCATCACTGCATGTCTTGAAAGAATGCTCTAGAGCAGTGGTCGGCAACCTTTTTAATATGAAGGGCGCAATACTGCAGCTTTCATATTAAAAAGGTTGATTCACATTGATTTAAATAATTAAACTTAAAATTACAATTGGCATGAATGGTTTTGAAATGTCTTTCTATATTATTTTTTTTAGAAATAGTCATACTATTATTGCATAGTAAACAAATACATTTGCCATTATGATTGATAAAGCAAGGTGCTCGCATCTGATCTGACAGATACATGCTAATTGTTAACATGAATATTCTTTTTGTATTCATTTTTTATTTTTAAGGGTATTTTTTATTCATTCATATGCGACAAAAATATGTTGTTAAAGCGAGGTAAATAAAATGATGTTAAAATTTGAAATCTCGTTTTTCTTAAAAACTAATCATAGAATTTCTAAGCCTGAAATGAGAGAAAAAAATGGCTGTGTCATGAGCCCTCCATAATTTTCAAATTTTATATTGCACTCTTCATAAAAGGTTGCTGACCTCTACAAGATGTGCTTTACATTTATGGAAAATACTAAGGAAAGAGGTCTGGAGCTCGCTCCACCTTTACTACGAGTTGCCCATAAGGTACTACTTATGCTTGCATCCGCCAAAACTTTTAGTTTCTATATATTCGCCACGAAACTCTTGTAGTTTCTATATTCGACTATGAAATAATGTTGGATTCAATATTCACTTAATTTGTACCATCATGTATTATATTTGCAGTGTTTTTTCTTTATGTTTTCTTGCATTTTAGAACATGCTGAATGTATTTCTCAAATATACTGCAATCTATGCTGCGAGCTCCAAAGCAGTTTACAATAATTTCTCTGAGGGTGCACTAAAAATTCACTGTGGGTGCCATGGCGCCCGCGAGCACTGCATTGCTGGCCTCTGCTCCAGAGAATTAATGGCACCTTTTTAAGGCACACCTGTATAACATGAATCTTGCAACAGGGTGAGTCCAAAGGAATGGAAGGTGAGAAAATTTGTTCTACTACAAAGAGGTGATAAGACTGAGGTTATAAATCATTGCCACCCTGCTAAACTAGCAAATCTGGATTTGACTTCTTTTCAGGAGAGCAAAAAAGTTTCATTCTTGAATTAAAAATCACTATCTTCAAGTTTTGGAATTTATTGCTGCAGTTATTACCACTTTAGCATTCCTTTTAACTTATTGAGATAAATTTTTATAGATAATTAATAGATAAACATGCATTTTTGAAAATTATGGAGACAACTACCGTGTTTGAATAAAAACTTTAGTTTAATATAACTAAAATCCTTTTAATCCAGGTAATAGATAAACAACTGTTTAATGTGAAAAATGCATTTTTTCACATTCACTAATTTAGCATGGTGGTGACAAAATTATAGGCCAAGCCAATCTGTGTGTCTGGAGTTGTTAAGTGTTAGAGAAGTTGTGGTGAAATACAATTCAGAAATGGGTTGATATGACTCTGTAGGCACAAAGTAGTTTTGTTGTCCATTTCTCCATTTTGAAATTTGTCCACATAACTCTACTTGAAATTGCCTTCCAATTAAAATTTTATCTTTATTTGTTGTTGAATGCTATAGCTATTCCTTTTTCTTGATGATTACTGCCCAAATATAATATTCTATATTTATTATTTAGTAAGCTCTTACTTGTTTTAGTCTTCTTTGTCTCGATAATGTCAATTACATCCACATGATACTTTTCTAGGTCTGTAAGTTTGATTCTATTTTTATTGATACTGCATATGTTTATGGTTGCTATCTTCAGTTCTTCTGACGTTAAATTTGTTCTTTTTCCAAATGTTGAGTTCAAGTTTCTTCCAGAAGTTGATTTTCACTGTCTGCCTTGATTCCTGAAAAAAACAGCATCAGCCTTGTTTAATTCAGCAATTGTGGCTGCTGTTGACTGGACAATATAATCTGTGGCATGCATGCTTCATTGCTCCATTGCTAGGTGTTTGACTGACTGCTTCAACATTAAATGCATGATTGGCAAAAGTATTCCTGTCAGCCTGGTCCATTTTCTACATGGACCAGGCTGACAATTAATTAGTAGAACATTCTTTCTGTGAAGAGCTAGTGCAAATAACAGAAAAATTATCACTAGCATAGATGTCCTTTTTGACATTCCAAGTGAGCAGTGGCAAAATGGCAATGGAACAGACTGTAAGATCTATTGCAGAATATAAGTGGGCAGGCATATGGAAGAAGGAATTGACTCTATTATTAAGATGGCTGAAGTCATGATTGTCAAGCATACACTAAATGATATGACCTTGTCCATTCATGTTGGCACTATGCCACATATGTAATGTCCATTAAAGTCACCTATGAGAAGCATGGGCTGAGGCAGTTGCAATATAAGTTTAATTTCAGTCTCATCAACCAACCAGCTCCAGTTATGTTCTTACAAACAACAGTAAAATGTCTTAAGGTTGGATCCTCACTGTGTTTTAAATATGTTTCCTGCAGACATAAAGGTTCTGCTACAGGTTTATGTTTCTGCAGCAGGTTATGTTTCTGCAAAAATATTGATGATATCATCAATATTTTTGCAAAATCCATGACAGATCCATTGCAGAAATTTTCCTATTTGTTTGGCATTGTAGATATGTCTGATTTCTGAGTTGTAGGACTTATTTTTGTCAGGCTTATATTTATCTATTGATTTATAGAAGTGAGGACCACTGTCCATCTCTTCTTTTGGAAAAATGTTTAATACATCATCTGACATATCAGGATACAGAAGTATTCATTTTTTCTATTGGAGTGTCTGGTGGTTTATCTTTAGGTAAGATCCTTCTCATAATTTTCTTAACAAGTGGGTTCTTATCCAATGAGAACATTTTTGGCATTGTTTCAGGAGTGAGCTCGTAGGTGGTGCAACTGATGCACTCTACAGATACACACTCACAGTTATAAAGTTCAGGTATGGGGAAATTATTTGATGGTGAATTAGACATATGGGTTTGAGTTGCTATTGATATTTTCTTAACTGTCGCCATCTCAGCATATTTTCTTAACTTAACTGTAAGAGGATTTCAGGATGGGCGTGGTGGTGACTAGCTTCCTCTCTGCATATTTGGTTGTTTTTATCTTTTGTATTTCTTTTTCATCTTTCCATCTCTGACATGCACAGGAGTAGGCTAGATGATCTCCCTGACAATTAACAGATTAGGTACGTACAGCCTATTAGGCTATACGTTCCTAATCCACTTAGCGATTTATGAGGTGTTATTATATGTCCACAGTTCATAGAACCAGGGCTGGCAGATTGCCAAGAATAGTCAATTAATGTTAAAAGGGAGAAAGAAATAAAGGATCTTTTCTCTCCCTTATCACTTACTTTTGCTTCTATATTTTTGCATTCTTTCACTCCCTCAGTCTCACTAGCATTCATTTCCATTTTTGTTTCTTTCATTAATGCTATCTTTCATTTCTTCAGTCTGTTTTGCATTCTTAACTCATAGCCTAAAAAAATATCACACTTCCTACAAATACTTTCTTCATCTCCTGTTTAGTCTCTCCACAAACACATCTCTCACATTTAGCCATGCATACATATTACACTCACACCATTAAACCTTTTCTAAAAAGTCTACATCTTTAACAGCACTTGGTTTTCGCACCATTCAACTACTTGAATCCTTACGGTTGACCCTCATTATTATGCCATTGTGTTCTGTTCAAAGTAAGCAAGATTCAAAATTTCAATTAATAAAATTAGTAACAATTCCCCAAGCCAAAAAATCATGCACACATGCTAAATTATCAAAAATAAATAATATTATACTAAAATTCAAGCAATATTGCCAATTATTATGCAAAATAGCACATCTTTTCCCAGAGCTCTTTTCTAACACTCACGCACAACAAATGCAATCTTCATATGGATCATGAGTTAAGAAATGGACAAAAGTATTATTCCAGTAGCAATATAAGCCAAGTCCTTCAGACTCATCTTTGACAGACAGCTCACATTTCTTGCACTCATTCATCCACTTAGGGGAAAGTGCAAGAGAGCACTGAATCGCCTTTGAACCCTATCTTCAAATGGCGTATGGATTGATCTTCATTGCTTCACCTTTTACATGCACTTCTATGTTCAGAGCTGGATTATAGGTCCCAAGTCTAGTTCTACAAGGCAAAGTACCCTGAGATGGGTGAATCCGATTAATCATTGGGAATTATGGATAGCTACTGGTGCTTTTTTGCACATCGACCATTCAAAGTCTTTATGTTAAGGTGAATGAACCTGCTCTATTAATTAGATGGAAACAGTTATAGTCTCTTCCAGAGCATCCTACACGAACTAGTACCTTTTCTCTGCTTTGGGAGGGAGGCTCAATATCACACACACACATCAGATTGCAATATGCCCTTTATGCAAGTTATTGGCATGAATCTTGATAACATTACCTGCACCAAACATAACAGAATTCTTCCATGGCCAGTTTGAGCTCCAGCATGTAAACTCCCACTCTGTCAATTTAAGGAAATCTGACACTCCATCATCCATCTATATTCTGTTATTTAATGTGCACAGAGCAGAGCACTCCAATTTCCTTCCCATCTATACTGCTGTTGGTTAAAGATCTGAGATCTTGGTAGGGTGTGCCTATATTTCCTGACTTTATCAGATGCCAGTTCATTGCAGTAATTATACAGCAGAGTTGCATGCAGCACAAGCGGCTTGTGCTTTGTGCATATAAAAGAAACCATAAAAGTGCAATTTATACAGACTCACTGAGTTCCTTACAGGCAAATCCGTTTCCTCTGTGAACAATGTAACATGCATCTCACCATTTGTCACATTCTGGTGGAGTGCCAGCACTTCATTTGAGAAAGGAATCAATTTTTTACTGCACTAGCTGAGCCATATATAATTTAGACAGAACTTATCAGACTCAGATAAAATGCATGAAGTTTTTAACTTTTTTAAAAGAATTCATTATGGAAAATTATGGAGACAACTACCATGTCAGAGCAAAACTTTAGTTTAATATAAACCAAAATGAACACTCAACGTTTCGACCTTCATATCAAGGTCATTATCTGGAGCATATACATATATACAGAGAAACAAGTTGCACTACAAATCTATATTGTTTGCTAAAGTTACTGACCAACCGTTACAACAATTATTGGCCTGACCTTTGGTGAGGGAAAAAAAAAAAAACCTTTATTATATCAAAGCTAGAGTCCTATTATTATTATTATTATCTATTAGATTATACAAAATTAAATTGGGCTGGAGAGCAACATGTTTATATATATATATTTCTTCTCTCCCGTAGTCCTAAATGGACCGTTGGGTCACTCATGGCTGGTAGGTGATATACTTTGTTAGCCTCCTCCAATCATCTCGGTTTCTTGTTCTTGATGTCAGTTGAGAAAGGGAGGAATCTGTCCATTTTTTGATGTTATCAGTCCATTTTAATCGAGGTCGGTCCCAACCCTTGATCCCGGATCAATTCCTTCTAATGGAATGCTTTGGAATGCCATTAGCCCTCTCCACATGTCTGAACCATTTCATCTGTCTTCTTCTGATGATTGTCAGAATATTTTCCCTTTTTCTCCCATCTATTGAATCAATCAGTTTTCGGACATTTTCATCGGCTTCATGAGCGGTATAAGGAATTCTCAAAAGTCTTCTGTAGGTTTTCATTTCAAAAGACAGGAGTCTCCTCTCATCTTCCCCTCAATAATATCCAGGCCTCATAACCATACAAGAGGATAGAATTCACCAAGGTGTCAATTAGTCTTAGTCTGGTTGTGATTGCTATTCTGTTATCTCCCCACAATGGTTTAAACTTCTGCAGGGACACAGTTGCCTTAGCAATTCGGTATTTAATGTTGGTTTTTGAGTGACCATCTTGACTCAACGTGCTTCCTTGATAAGTGAACTTGTTTATATTCTCAATTTTTTTATTGCCAATTTGTATCTTTAAGAATTCAATGTCTGATTTTGAGGTTATCATTGTTTTTGTTTTTTGTAGGTTTATGTATAATCCATATTTTTTAAATGTTCCGAAAACGCGGCTGTTATCTCTTGTAATTCTTCTTCACTTTCTGCCAGAAGATCGATATCGTCTGCAAAACATAAGTTATTCATTCTTAGTCTGCCAACTACTATTCCAGTGTCATATTCATGAAGAGCTTCATCTATGACATATTCCAGAAAGCAATTAAAAAGAAGAGGTGACATGACGCATCCCTGTCTTATCCCCTGTTCTGCCCGGAACAGTTCACTGCTGTAATTTTTAATTTCAATTCTCATATCAGATGAGGAATAAAAAGATTTAATAATCCTAATGATTTTGTTGTCAATACCATAATGTTCCAAAATTTTCCACAATGCCTCGTGCCATATTGAGTCAAAAGCTTTTTGAACTTCTAAAAAGTTGTGACAGATTATTTTGTTATGTTCTAGGTATTTTTCAGTATGTGTATTGTAAAAATATGGTCGATTGTACTTCTGGACACCTGCTTGTTCATCTGATAGTCTGCTTTCTATTTTCTTTTCAATTCTTGACAATAGGATTTTTAACAGAATTTTGCTTGGATGACTAATAAGGCGTACTGTTCTATAGTTGCTACATTTATTGCTGTTTCCCTTTTTAGGAATAGGCACGAGGACAGAAGCCTGCCAATCAGAAGGCCAAGTCTCTGTGTTCCATATGTCCTGGAATAAATTTAGCAAGGTGTCTATGATGATGTCACCTCCTTCACATATCAGTTCCATTGTAACACCATCAATTCCCGGTGATTTTCCTATTGTTGAGAAGCTAACTGCTGCAAAGACTTCTTCTTTTATAAATATCGGGTAATCTATTTCCTCCGAACCTCCTGGCAATATGCCGTCCAAAATATCATCAGTCAGTTGAGGGTCCTTTTGAAAAAGCTTGGTTATGTAACATTAACAACTATCAACTATTTTTTGGTTATTCGTGATAGGAGTTCCATCTTCCATACTCCAATTAATTGCAGTAAAAGGTTTGGTTAACTTATTGATAATTTGAAAAGCACTTTTAGGATTATTTTTATTTAAGTCCTCTTCTATATTTTTGCATTTATCTAGTATCCATAAGTTTCTAGCAGGTTTGATTTCTTTTTAAATAATCTTAGTAATATTTTTATACTGTTCTCTATTATCACTGCTATTAATATGAGATTTCAAATATCTTTTTTCATCACATAGGTCCAAAATATCCAAGAATTTCTTCAGCTCTCTCAGTTATCTTTTGTGAGAAGTATTTGGTTTTAGATTCGATATTATTATATTTCTTGAGCAAGCAAAGCTGGTATGGTGGGAAGTCAATTGAAGAAATTCATATGGAATAAGAGAGAAATTAGTCGGAACACTAAATTAGCTGAATACAAGACAGTGTTCAAACCAGTTTTAACTTATGGATCTGAGAGCTGGGTCAGAAGTAAAACACTTGACCAAAGACTAGAGATTGCAGATATGAGAGTCCTGAGAAAGATTAGAGGTGTGAACAGATGGTATCAATGGCAATATCATATTAAAAACAAGGATATTAGGAAAGAACTTGACATTGTCAGCATCCAGGAATGCGTTAGCAGAACTAATCTCAGGTGGTATCTCATCTTCCTTATACCCTCTTTTACCTTGCGGTGTCGAGGGTCCATTGATCATCGGACCTCACTCCGTTTACAGGATAAGGTGGTCAGCCTTATCCCCCGGTGTATCCTATGGCCTGTAGTGTTGAGTTCTCAAGGCCAGTTTGCCTGCTTTGCGGGATGAAAAATCCCAGAATAAACTGGGGGGGAAAAACCTGCTGTCCACGCCCAAGACTGGCTAACTTGGCTATGGCTGAGGAAGATCCTTCAGCTCCTCACGTCACCGACGGGAATCGAACCTAGGACACTCCTTCCCCAGGCATATGGTTGCGAAGCGCATAGCCACTAGGCTAACTGCACGGACAATCTCAGGTGGTATGGTCACTTAAATAGAATGGGAGTGAAAAGATTAGCAAAACAAGTGTTCTCTGCCAAGTTGGCAGAGAACGACCCACAGGAAGACCAAGATATAGGTGAATTGATACGGTACAAAGTGCCTTAGATGATAGAAATATAAGATCTGATAATGTTGGAGTCTTGACAAGTAACAGACTGATTTGGAGGAAAATTGTAGATAGGAAGTTAGTAATGATGTAATTTTTTCATGTAGTACTATCATATCCTGTACACGCCTTGAGGGTACATGGCAGGAATTTGATGATGATGATGATATATTTCTTGAAGCTTGTCTCAAAAATTTGTTTTAATTTGTATTTATACAGTGCATTTATTTGGCGATCTTTTAATTTTTCTATATTATATCTTTTAAGAGTTGATTTTGTATATAATATTTCCCTCATTTTCATATTCACAGTTGTGATGACCAAGTTGTGGTCGCTGCCAATGTCGGCTCCAGGAAATGATCTGGTTCTTGTGAGGTTGATGGAGTTTTTAAATTTTGTGCTTACAAGGATAAAGTCGATTTGATTGTGTGTTTTACCATCAGGGGAAGTCCATGTCCATCTTCTGGAAGGTTTATGGGGAAATAGAGTATTAGTAATCGTGAGTTCATTTTGTGAGGCAAAATTGATCAATTCAAAACCTCTTTCATTTGTCTCCCCCATAGACAAATTGGGGAGACAAATCCCATTTGTCCCATTTGTCTATGGGATATATTAATCTCCCATTTGTCCGACAAATGGGAAATTATCCTTCCCGATGTCTGTTCCAATTTTGGCATTCCAATCACCCTGTACAATCAAAAGATCTTTTCTATTTGCTCTGGTGATTGTTGCATTAAGTTGACCATAAAACTCCTCTACTTCGGAGTCCTTGTGACCTGTATGATGGTGATATAGAGTGGTTTTCCTCTAAGGCAGACTAGAGCAATTCTGCTATTGATAGGATTGAATTCCATGACAGAATTTCGTGATGATTTGTGTATCAAGAACCTGACACCTTCTTTTCCACTGCAGTCACATCCAGAGTAAAGAAACAAATGTCCTCAATCTGTTGTTAGCTCTCTCCTGTTTTGGGCCATTGAATTTCACAAAGTCCCATAACAGTCCATTCATATCTTTTTAGTTCGTGATGTAGTAATTTGAGTTGTCCTGATTGTAGTAGAGACCTAATATTCCAAGTTCCGGTCATTAAATGGTTGCAGAGTCTGAATCTGGATCCAGTTTTTTCATTATTTTTGTCAGTGATGGTGGTAGCGCCAGTCGCTAACCTCTCATTGCAACCCCTGGAGCTGCTACCAAATGGCAATGCAGACCTTGTTGAACTGGGCAACATCTGAGCCAGTATGATGTGCTGTGTTAAATCCTTCACCATTAATGTCTAATGAGCAGTAAATTAAGACAGATGGAGCCAATCTCCTCTTCTGTCTTCGCCTGCTAGCATTTAGCTAGACATAGTGGGATGGCCTTCACGTGATGACTATTATTATAGTACTTCACTATTATAGGAGTATCATTACTCCCTACCAGGAGTAATGATACTCTCGATGTGCTTCACCCATCCCTCCCAAAGATGGGCGAATATATATTATTATTATTATGTAACACCTCCAAAGACTCATCGAGGAAGGGCATTTGTTCTACAGCTCTCTGTCTCCACCAACTACCTTCATCATCCACACCAACCCCCATCTACTGCCGACCACTACTAGTACTTTCACAGACAATCACAAACATCAATGCCCACGGCAAGATTCGAATCCGCAGCCTTTTGGCTGGAGAGCGGATACGCTAACCATATACAGGGTGTTCGGGATAAATTTCACATATTTATAATTAATTATATTTTTCCGTAAGTTACATGTATTAACACACACTTCTCTTCATTTAAAAGTTTGGACCCTTCTTCATTCATATACAAGATGTCAGAAAGGATGGATAGCTGGAACCCACCTGAATCATGGAAGAGAATAACTTGTATCATGATGATTCGTGCCCGCCATCAAAATAAGGATATTACGACTGCTGCCCAATGCTCCCTGAATACAGTAAAAACAAATCAGGCATGAACTAGAGACTTGCAATGGTGACTACGAGGATGTAGCAAGAAGAAAGATCCCTAGCAGACGATCTGATTGCGTTCGTACAGCAGAATTCCTCGCAAATCTGCAGGAACAGGTGTTGAAGAACCCTGGCATTGGAATTCGGGCTTTGTTCGTGGAGTTGCTAACTGTAGTCAAGCCCTGGATAACAAGGGTAGCCAATGGTAGGCCGTATGTATGGCAGCAGGATTCGGCCCCTTGCCACACCTCTGGGAAAAGTCAAAAATGGTTGTCTGAAAATTTCTACGACTTCACCAGTCCAAATGTTTGGCCTCCAAACTCCCCAGACCTTAACCCCATGGATTATTTTGTATGGGGCGCAGTTGAAAAAGACACCAATCGCACTTCCAGTAATACAAAAGCCCAGTTAATGGATAAAATTAAAACAGTTTTTGCGGCCCTTCCCAGGGAGACTGTAGCATCAGCTTGTTCGAGGTTCCGAAGCAGAATTGAAGCTGTGATCGATGCTAATGGTGGTTATTTTGAGTAAATCTTGTTGATAGTATTGTAATTAACTCTGCCTGTAATGTTTTTTTGTCAATTCATTAAATTTAATAGATACAAAGAAGATTTTCTTTTTCCTTACGAAAGTGTCAAATTTATCCCGAACACCCTGTATATATATATATATATATATATATATATATATATATATATATATATATACACACACACTGTATTTTCCAGTGTATAAGATGCTCCTATGTATAAGACGCATCCAAGAAATTTAATACAATTTTCTGGAAAAAATCTAAACTTTAAAGTATGATTCTGATAAACATCGGTAACTGATTACTCGGATAAGATATTATGAAACTTGAATAGGGACTCCCGTTCTTAGCCAATGCTCTTAGCGCTTGAAGTCACGTATCAATTTGATTGCACCATTAATCACCTACAAAGATCTTGGAACATAAAAGGGAGGAGGAAACAATCTTTACCTTCATTATATAAGACGCACCCCATTTTTAAGATGAATTTTTAAGGTAAAAAAAGTGCATCTTATACACCAGAAAATACAGTATATATATATATATATATATATATTCCGTTGCAATGATGAACTAGAGAGAAAAATCACAGAATCTAGAGAACTCATCTTCAATCCTGTTCGTCTAAATAATAACTTGAGCTACAACCTCCCCGATAGTCATTCAGCTGTAATCATGTACTGGCGTTCATGTGATGCTGCAAGCACGCACTCACCCAACAATGCAACAAACAAAAGAACAGCTTTAAATACAATTACAATGTTTTCATGCTAATTTTTGTATAGAGACTCTCTATGTTGTTCATAGTATTTCAACCTTCGGTGTTTAGCGTTTTTTCTTTTTTCTTTCTTTTATAATATCACCTGATAAAGGCTGTTACGGGCCGAAACTAGTAGTGTTTTTATATTAAAACCTTTTTACTTAAATCTCGGTTCTAGTCATTCAATTCTTCATAAAAATGTGCATGTTAACCGAGCTAATGATCATTCTTTCATATATATATATGTGTGTGTGTGTGTGTGTGTGATTATACATATAAATTTCAACCAATTGATATGGAATATTTCCAATAAAAGCTGAAAACTGCTTAAGGTCCTAAAGCATGCAACTAAGTAGGCTGAATATGTGCCATCCAAATTCTTGGAATTTTTATGCCATCATTATTGTTGAGATTAGGGTGGTTAATCAGAATTTCACAGGCGTCTTTAAATTTTCTTTCATACCAGGTTTTTTGTATGATGTAAACAGCAGGTAATTTTCCAATCAATTTGGTTTAGGGTGTTGATAGCATGATCTGAGAGGCCTGCTTCACCAAAATCGTTATATTTAATGTGTCTTTTGTATTCTTTTTTACATATAGGGATTGTACACCCAGTTTCACCAATATAAGGTAAGTTACAGGTGCAGTACATGCAAAAAACTCCAGGATGTGCCAATGAAAGGAGAGGATCCTTAGAGGAGTTGAATATGTTTTTTAATTTTATAGGTGGTCTAAAAGTGGCATTGAGATTATAATGGTGTAGGATTCTATTGATTTTTTCTGATAACCCTTTAATGTATGGGATGGCTATAGTTTTACTGTAATCTATATTCTTTTTTCATGAAGTTCTCCTGCTGTTTACATCACATCCTTTACTGGTATGAAAGAAAATTTAAAGAAGCCTGTGAAATTCTGATTAACCACCCTAATCTCTCAACAATAATGGTGGCATAAAAATTCCAAGCATTTGGATGGCACATATTCAACCTACTTAGTATCTAGCACTTCAGGACTTGAAGCAATTTTCAGCTTTTACTGGAAACTATTCTACCAATTGGTTGAAATTTATATGTATAATCACAGTTTTTTTTATTATTATTTATATATATATATATAAACATGTTGCTCTCCAGTCCAATTTAATTTTGTAACCTAATAGATAACAGGACTCTAGCTTGATGTAGTAAAGGTGTTTTTTTTCCCCACCAGAAGTCAGACCAATAATTGTTGTAATGGTTGGTCAGTAACTTTAGCAAACCACGTAGATTGTAGTGCAGCTTGTTTCTCTGTACATATGTGTATGCTCCAGATGATGACCTTGATATGAAGGTCAAAATGGCAAGTGTTCATTTCGGTTTATATTAAACTAAAGTTTTGCTCTAACATGGTAGTTGTCTCCATAATTTTCCATAACGTATTCTGATCACCGTGTAAGCATGAAAGAAAGGATTTTAAAAAGAAATGATTTATACAAACACATTTGATTATAACTTCTATTTACATATAGATATTGCTTTGCTTTATTAAAATTTTTCTGTTTGTACATGACATGTTATTTACTATTTAATCTAGTTATTACTGCTTATTATTATCTTGAGTACAGCTGTGACCTTTGGTTTGGCACAGTACGACCTATGTAGTTCTTGCATCAATAAACTCCTAATCAACCAACAACCTAAACTTGAACAATAAGGACTGAATGATTAACAAATGACAGATTATATTTTCACATTTATATATTCTTCTGCATCATATGTTTAATTACATATTATTTATGACTTTTTTTTTTAGCTATTATGCACAATACACAGTTTAAAAAAAAAAAATTATCTTCATACCTCCATTTTTGCAACAAGTTGGTAATATGGCCAACTGCAAGAATAAACCATTGCCCTTCCTGTTTTATTGAGATATTTTCCCATCTGTGTGTATCCTAAATATAAAATATTAAAAATAATGAAATAAACTTAAAATTAAAAATTTATGAAAAAAAATTTTTCATTAAAAGGATGCCAGTTTTGATGATTTAATTTATGGATCAACAGAGTGAATTATAGATATACCATAAAAATAAAAGATTATTTTCAATACTAAAGGTTTTAAAGGATTGTATTCCATGTCACAAATCCTGCAAAAGTGCATGTGTTGATGTATCATCATGAAACAAAATGAAAACAGTAGGCTGGTGATGATCTTAATTCAATTTTAATCTTGCATTAACCAGTATAAATATTATTATTGTCATTCAGGCCTCCATGGAGTCAAAAGATCCATGGAGTCATCGCGAGAGGTCCTTTCTAAGAAACATAAGTCTATCAAGATTCATCGAGGGAGGTCCCTCCTAGGAAACACAAAGTCTATCATACCACTCCTTAAATGCATTGACGGTTCTCGCTCTCACCACTCCATCAGGCAATGCATTCCATGGTTCAACCATCCTCCATGCAAAGAAACCACTCCTCACCCTCTTTCTCACAGTTTCCTTTCGTAACTTCCAGTACATATTTTATGTACTTTTGCTCAAGTAAGGAATGCAGATCTGTGAATGCAAAAAAGATCCCATCCCAGTATCTTGGACTGCCTGATTTAAAACAGAAAAATGTGTTTTTAAAAAAAAATTAATTCTTAGAATTTTCAATTGTTTGACTTTGGGTTTTTAAAAAAATTAAAAAATCCAAAATTTGAAATTTTGAGTTTTAAGTTTTTTTTCTTAAAAACACTCCACCTAAATACAAAATTTCAGCTTCCCTATCCACACCTTATTATTAAAATACTCTTGATTAGAGATAGATATTGAAAGTTTTTCCACTTGATTATACTATAAATTAAAGATGCCAAGAAATTATATTCTTAGTTTAATCCTTTATCAAAATTTGCACGTGAGGTAACTTCACAACTGGGCAACTCATATACAGAGGCTAATGACTTCATATCACTTGCCTTAGTACCCCATAATATACATGGCATATGTATAATTCACTCTATCGATTCATAAAACTTAGCACATATCCTTACGGACATGTATAACGCTATGCATTATAGGAAGGGTCACTACCCAGACCGGTAGTGACCCTTCAATAAAGATTGAAACCTTTATTGAAGTTGAGGTCTCATCAATGGGAACCAGACCCAAAACTAATACCAAGGTTGAAGTGATGCAGAAGTCATATTTCCATATACAAGTAGCCAAAAGGTGTCTTATTAATACCAAAAGGTGTCTTATTATTAAAATACTGTGGATTAGAGATAGATGTTGAAACTTTTTCCACTTGATTATATATATTTATGCTATGCCATATACTATATGCTTACACTTGGATAAAAGATTAAACCAAAAATATAATTTCTTGGCATCTTTAACTTATAGTATAATCAAGCAGAAAAACTTTCAAGCTATCTCTAATCGGAGTTCTTGCTATGAGTTTTTTTAAATAGTTCCATCCTCTTAATTCAATGTGGTCTTATAGTCAATTGCAGGGATGACCGGAGAGCAATCCCAAGCAGAGAAAGGCTAACTCAAGGTGGTTAACTCAGATAAGGCTAACCACCTGCGTATCAGAAATCTCTGTGCTTTAGTTTCAATTGGTCTTTCGGTTGTTCATCTATATGAGATTGATGAAAAAGGAAAACTGATAGCCATTGGCTATATGATGATATAAAAGAGCTGAGGTCATTTCTCTATCTCTCATACTATCTACCTGTCTTTTCTTTCTCCTTCTCTCTTGTACCTCTATACTAACTACTCTAGGCCTATGATGAGCACCCTTTTACTTTTGCACCTCAATAAAGGTCAAAACTGGTCTGTGCAGTGACCCTTTCCATAATACATAGCATTACATATGTCCATAAGGATATGTACTTTACATTAGGGGGATACTAAGACAAATGATGTGAAGTCAGCCTCTATATATGATTTTGTCCAGTCGTGAAATTACTTCACATGCAAACTTTGTTTGCTTACACTTGATAAAGGATTAAACCAAGAATATAATTTCTTGGCATCTTTAATTTCTAATGCTATGTAGTAGATACCATCTTCCTTGGTTAGAAGTGATTTCAGCTTCAACCTTGTGTCCTTATACTAAGAGCATAAGATTGAGAGTGGCTCTTCCATTTTGCATGGAGGGTGTCTCATTTGAGACACCCTCCATGCAAAATGGCACAGCCATTGAGCCTTTCTTCTTCCTTCCCATGGTCAGACTCATTTCCACTCTCCTGATCAAAACACTGTATCTAATCATTCTGCAATCTGATTGCAGAACTTATTCTTCCTGGAGTAAAATTATTCATCTCTCACTCCATTCAAACTTCCACCAGCTATCCAAGTTTGAGTCCCAAATAAGTGTAGCAAAAATATTCAAGAAAAAAAATTTAGCATATCACAAATACTTAAGACAAAAATTCCAGCTTCATTTTCCGTCTATACTAAAGCATACACACAAAACAACAATCTGGCAATGAAAGCACTATATGCAGTTGGATGCAATTCTGCTCATCTACCCCATCCCTTGCATCTCAGCTAGATGGCATTAATCTAGCAACATAAAAACAAAAATAACTTCCTGGCATCATTCTTCCCCTGAATCCTGTAAAGATGAGCAAGGGAACCCATCTCTTATCTCTCTATGTTCACTGGGCATCTACAGATGCTGTATGGTCATTCCAATGCTAGGTGATGTGCCACACCAGGCCTTGCTATGTAGTCCTGTTGTCTGGAGGCCTCAACTCTCTGAAGATCAGTCACTCCACACACACACACCATCTATCCATCTCATTGATGGTCTACCCAATACTCTTTTTCCAGGTACTTTACCTTCTATTACTGTTCTGAGAAGTCCCACTTCTATCCTTTCTATGTGTCCAAAATATTTTAACTTTCTTCTGTCAATATCCTTAAAGAGCCTTAAAGTTCTACTTATCTTTTCTAACACCCATTCATTTGTACACCTTTCAGTATATGATATCCCCAACAGCCTTCTGTAATACCACATCTCAAAAGCAGATATCCGTTTCTTATCTGACTTCTTTAGGTTCCAAGTCTCACATCCATAAGTTGCTGTTGGAAAAACAACAGCATCCAAAATCCTCAACTTTGTTCCCATGGAGATAGATCCACCCTTCCAGAGTTTAGACTGGTCTCTAACTGTTTTTCTGAAAACAGTCAGAGACCTTTTTCTGAAGTCTTCTGAACAGCAATTCTTCACATTAATAATGTGATCCCAGGTACTCAAACTTGCTGACTTCCTCAATTCTTTCTCCATTAAGGTACACTTGTTTCTCAAGAGCTTCTCTGTTTGTATTTCCTTTGAGAACCATAATCTTTGTCTTGCTAGGATTGAGTTGAAGTCCTCTGTTATTACTGATCTTGTTAACTTTGTCAAGAATTAGCTAGTTCTTCCATGTCATTACAAAAGAGTACTGTATCAGCAGCATACCTCAGATTACTGATCAATCTACCTCCTATCCTAATTCCTGTCCTGAGCTCATCCAATGCTTCACGCATGATGTCCTCTGCATATATACTAAACAAGTGAGGAGAAAGTAAACATCCTTTCCAACTTGAAGCCAGTCAGTCAATCCAACACACCTGTTCTTACCGTGGCCTCTTGCTCCCTATACAAGTTGACTATCAACCTGATAGTGTGTTGAGGAAAACCCATTCTTTTCATTATTTCCCACAGTTTCACATGCTCGACACAGTCAAAAGCTTTAGAGTAGTCTAAGAAACACATCTCTTATCAGAGCCAATATATTAAAAGCCTCTTTTAGTCTTTTGCCAGAACAATTTGCTATGAATAATCTTCATACAAAAAGTCTTCTGATCCTGATGGTATCCCTCCAACTGTTCTTAAAAGATGGGTCATGGAACTGATACCTATCCTATATCTGCATAGGATAATGAAATATCCTATGCAGGATATTTCATTATATCTGAAAAACAGACTTGTACTGCACTGTTATCCTATGGTCTACCTTCGCCCTTTGTAATTAAGAAATAGTGTTTCTCTCAGGCCATTCACTGTATATGTGAACAGCTTTTTTTTTTAACCCTCCAATTTCTACATTCATGTAAGAATGTTCCAGGGTTTATTCTTTTGTGTCATGCCACAAACCATATTTTTAATGAAGTTTCATATTCCATCCCTCCTATACATTTGACAAACCTTGCACTGCTCAAACATTTCAAGTTTCAAGATTTTCTATAACCAATTCCTTAAATCATTAACCATGCCATTTTTCAATGAGACAACAACCTAGTCGCTTTCAATGCTATCAAAACACAATTCTGCCTTTTTTTCTCTCTCACATAAACATCTACTTTCACTTACATCTGATGCCTAGATTCACCCAAATCAGAGCCTTACCCTCCCCTCTCTCTCACACACATTCTCCTGGAGTGACGTTTTTGTTTGATCTTTTATGGTGCAATCACATTGCATCCATTGCTTCCTCACTCTCCAAAAAAACCTGTGTTTTTGTCCTTTTCTGCTCATGATGCTATTTTTACTATCAAGTTAATATCACTACAATCCTCAAATTTGTTCAACTTTAAAACACTGTTCTTGCATTTGAGTAATGCATTAAAAATATCTCTAGAAATTCCTGATGTTGTCCAGAAGGTAGTTTGCTACTCATTGCTTTCTACTGCTTACACACACACACACACACACACAGACTCGCTCAACCACTACCTCAAAAATACTAATTTTTGCTTTATTGCATTTTCCATGGGTGCTATTCCACTGAAGTAGCATTCTTCAACTTTTGCTGGGACTATCATGAACAGCAGCAGCTCACCATCCTTTCTTAATCCAACTATGGCTTTTTCCTTCTCATTCATTCTACCTGCCACTGTTCTCTGAAACAGCTTTCCTTACCAAGCATTCCCCAAGAACTACAACTACCCCTTCAAGCTATTTAAAACATATATAAATATTTCTATGAACTGCCCACATATAGAACTCATGTGTTATAGTTCCTCCATCCTCTCATATCTGAAATCAAAAATATATAAATATGCATGTGGTCTCTTTGGTGTGAAATTTTTTTTTTTTTCAGCACTCTCTCACATGATAAGCTGTAATGGTCAATAGCAAACAAATGCCATGTTTTGGCTGAGGTCAAAAGTAAAGTTAATCTACTGATATTTTTCTAAGAGCTAGAGCCTGTAGTCTTTTGGGAATACTTCTTGAAGAGGGCTGTTTGACAGAATGAAAATAATTATGAAACCTTCTTTATAATTCTCCTTCTTCTAAGGAGAATTATAAACCAATTATCTTTAGAAGAAGAAGTGAATAAACAATTAGCATTTTTAGTTCTTCTAATTCTTCATCAACCAGATGACAGCCTACATTTTTAAATTTTCAGAAGACTCATACAAGCCATTATATTCACATTAAATCTCATCACTATCCTAGTCAAAAGACTGGAACTCTTGAGACTTTAATACATCATGCCCATTCTTTATGTTCTTCAGATGAATTTTTACAGAAAGAATTATGACATATTAATTTCACCATTTTATCTAATGTTTTAAAGAGTCTTTCATTAAAAAAAAAAAGCTTTTAACAGTTATGGTATCTCTACCTCTCCGAATACAGAAGAAATAGCTCACATTCCTATCCCTTATGTGCATGGCATTAGTGAACACAGAAAAAGTTTTAAAACCATTGAATATTTTTGTTGCCTTTTGATCTATTAGAATAATCTCCATCTTTCTCACTTTTACAAAGACAAGATTCCATTTCTTAATTATCCAGGCATCTACCAGATTCCTTGCTCTTGTGGGTTATGTTATTTTGGACAAACAGGAAGATCTACTTTTATTGTCTAGAGCAGTGCTTCCCAAACTGTAGGCCCCGGTCCCCCTTGGGGGGGGGGGGGCATACGTTTTGTTGAGGAGGGCCGTGAAATAATGAAAACAAATTTAAAATGTTTTAAGACTAAGTAGATTTTTTTTAAATCTTAAAATAAATGTATTTAATTTTTATTATTTATTATTTCTTTTTAGTTATTTTTTATATTTTAATGGAAAAAAATCACACACTGGTGTTGGTTCACAAATTTTGCTTCTTGCGTATTTCGGCGATTAATGAATATTAGTAAATATATGCTTATTCATATAAGTTTCATTTCAAAAGGTGCTGATAAGACAAAAAATATTACAAATGCAAAATCTTGAATATAAATTGTATTGAATGTAAATACAATAAATATTATAATAATATATGTCTATATTGTGATTTTTTTTTTCGATGGGGGCCTGTGAAATATTTTAATTTTTCCAAAGGGGACCTTGGCATCCATAAGTTTGGGAAGCACTGGTCTAGAACAGTGTTTCCCAGATTTTTCCTATGATGGAACACTTTACAAATCCTGAAATTTTCACAGAACACCTTGGTTATTTTGTAATGTATTAATAATTAATTATGGCATAATCATAAAGAGTATTAGTACACTTATGTATATGGTGTAACATGTTGACAAATATAAAATTACATTTAAATCAGTTATCAATCACTGGACTAATGAAATCTTGTAGCATATTGTAGTTTCCTCAGGCCAACACCATTAAATTAATTTGTGCTGATTTTCATTGACATATTGTTACACTCCGATAACCAAGAATGTAAAAATTTCAGTTATCATGGTGTAACAAGAAAATAAAAATATAAAATCCTATGTAAATAGCTAATACAAGATATTTAAAGACAGAAAATATGCTTGCATCCAAGAAAATTAATTATTGCAGAAATTGTTTGTTTAACTAAATAATAAGAAAGGGATTCTTATTACAAAAAAAAAGGATATGGAAAATATAGGTTAAGTAAGACAAAGAAGATTAGAGATAAGAATTTGTATGTGAGAGGCTAGTTTAACACTCGAAAAGAGGAGATTAAAATACTGAAGTAAATTCTAAAAAGGGGATTAATTTAGTATAGAGGCTAGCTTAAAACAAATGTTGATTGCCCAAGGTCAATTCCCGAAGTGAGACGTCGTCACGTGAGAGTCGCGTGCAAGGGACCGTAGCATGTTTTGGGCAGGAAAAAACACGACTTTAATTGGTGAATGAGATCAATTCCAGTAGGGGGGGGGGGATGGAAGAAAAGAAATTGAAGAAGGTGCTGATAGGGGCCATGCAGATAAAAGGGCTCGGAACCCACCCCCCAAGGCTTTTTTCCCCTCAGGTTTTCTTCACGAAATTTTCGGATAGGTTACACGGGTTTTCCTGAGTGACGGCGTAGGAGTTATCTCCGTCCGATGCAACAAGGAAAACAAAGTGTGCGGGAATTCGATCCAGTATTCCTATTGCAAGAGACGAGGAATGCCGTATAGTTACAAGAAGGAAGAAATTGTCTATGTATCTCATTATCCAGTACTTGTATTGAGGGAAATAAAATCCATACAGAAATCCGTGCCCGCATGATGAGTTCCGTAGTGATAGAATAGAAGATCCTGTGTGTGTCCTTTATTTAAGCACGAAAGGTATAGATCATGAAAACCAGGGTTCGTCCTAGAAAGGTACTGTAAAATCTTATGTCAAGTGAAATCGCATATAGCTGCAATCATTGTTAATTACTGGACAGTCGAAGATATACTAGGACTTTAGTACAAATCAGAGTAGAGTGAGAGTAAACTAGTTAATATTATTTGATAAGTATTCATGTGCTAGAGATTTATGTATGCGCATGGTATTTCATATGAGAGTGCCTTAAAGGTCAAATATATGTATGGGCATAGCGAAAGGATAGTTTAACCTACATTGTTCTGTTTTGTAAGTTAGATAAGGTAAACTGAATATAAACATTAATGTCCATGGTATTATAGCAATATAGAGAATTCTGAATAGTATAAGGTTAAGTAAAGTGTTAATTTGTTCCAGGATTATATGTGTATATTTATATGTATAAAATCCGTTATGACGGCATGATCGCAAATTCCCATATAGGATTTTTGCCCTAATACTTGTATTTTGCTTGTGTAATTTGTAATTTTATTCTTAGTATTGAATTGTGTTTTATATAATAGAAATTGAATTGTACCATGTTTAAGATTTTAAATAAACTTTTGTTCATTAATAATACCGTTGTCTGAAATTGCTGCCTAATGCACCACTAAACGTACGAACCTAATCACGTGGGAAATTAATGTGTTAAGTTACGAGATAAAGGGTCATGACTGCTTAATAGTTTTATACTCAGACATATTTTTGTATTTTGCTCCTTGTTTTCGAATTATACATCTTAAACTAAATGTCCTGAAAGGCACAGTATAATATAAATATTAGGGACACTAAGGGGAGAAAAAGCTTAAATATTTGAATTTTGTAATATCTCATGCATAGTTAAGTATTGATTAAAGAAAATATAGAGATTCACTTGAAAGGAGAAAAGGAAAGTTTAATCATCGTAAATAGGGACACAAGAATATCCCATTCTGATCACCAAAAATTTATTATATTATTATAAGTACTTATGAGTGAATGCAGACTTTTTCTCGTGTGTGCTGGTAGTTTTCTTCTCCTTTTGTATATTCCTGGAGATCGCTTTGTACACTGGAGGTGGATGAATCACTATCTGTTGCATCACAAACACCTTCAATAAGAGATTTCTTAACACCAAAATTAAACAAAGTCCCTTGTCTCTTATTCATATTAAAATTTAAATCTGTAGGCCTATTACTTTTAAAAAATCATGACACTACAGTTTCAAAACAAGCACTTTCACCCTACAGTAAGAACTTGCAAAGGAAGTATTCAGTATTACTAGATTTGAGAACAGAATACAGAGTACCTCATCATCATCAAATTCCTGCCATGTACCCTCAAGGGGGTGTACAGGATATGACAGTACTACATGAAAAAATTACATCATTACTAACTTCCTATCTACAATTTTCCTCCAAATCAGTCTGTTACTTGTCAAGACTACAACATTATCAGATCTTATATTTCTATCATCTAAGGCACTTTGTACCGTATTAATCCACCTATATCTTGGTCTTCCTCTGGGTTGTTTTCCTGCCAACCTGGCAGAGAACACTTGTTTTGCTAATCTTTTCTCTCCCATTCTATTTAAGTGACCATACCACCTGAGATTAGCTCTGCTAATGCATTCCTGGATGCTGACAATGTCAAGTTCTTTCCTATTATCCTCATTTTTAATATGATATTGCCATTGATGCCATCTGTTCAAGCCTATAATCTTTCTCAGGACTCTCATATCTGCGGTCTCTAGTCTTTGGTCAAGTGTTTTACTTCTGACCCAGCTCTCAGATCCATAAGTTAAAACTGGTTTGAACACTGTCTTGTATACAGCTAATTTAGTGTCCCGACTAATTTCTCTCTTATTCCATATGAATTTATTCAATTGACTTCCCACCATACCAGCTTTGCTGATTCTGTTGTCTATTTCTAAATTTAATTTACCATCTTCAGTAAAAATCGTGCCTAAGTAGCTGAAATGTTTTACTTGTTCCTACAGGTTCTCCATTCACAACACAGTTGATATTTTCAATGATTCTGCCTATTTGCACTGTCTTTGTCTTTTTATTGCTGACCTTCATACCATATCTATTACAACAGCTATTCAATTTAGTCAGAGAATCTTGCAGACTTGTAGCGGATTTATTTAGAAGTATAACATCATCCGTATAAAGCAAAGAGCTGACATTAACATCTCCAATTTTGATATCAGGTTTAATACCACTTTCCTTCATAATGTGATCCATATAGATAATGAATAACAGAAGGGATAATGTACATCCTTGTCTCACACCAGATTTAACATTAAACCATCTTCCTGTACTTCCTTCAATTCTAACTGCTGACTTACAACTCAAATAAAGACTAAGTACTGCTTGATATAATGCCCCATTGACACCATATAACTGCAGCATATTGAACAGCTTCTCTCTTGGCGCCTTATCCAAATCGACAAAGCTTAAAAACAGATCTTTGTTATATTCCCATGCTTTCTCGACTATTTGTCGTAAAGTGAAGATCTGATCCTGACAGCCTCTATTTGGCCTGAATCCAGCTTGTTCTTCACCAAGCTTTTCTTTCACAATTCTTCTCAACCGTTTCTCAAGTATACTTGCATAGATCTTGCCAGGAACACTCAGTAGGGAAATACCTCTGTAATTCTCACATTCAGTTTTATTCAGTATATGGGTACTATGAGAGCTCTACTCCAATCATCGGGAATTCGTCACTCTGTCCAGGCTTTCTGAACTATGCAGTGCAGCCACTGTAAGACTTTTATACCACCATACTTCAGCATTTCTGGTCGAATATCATCTACTCCTGCTGCCTTTCCACATTTCAAGCCTTTGATGGCTTTTTCTACTTCAAGTATGGATATGTATTCCCGACTGCATGCCTGGTCAGTGTTTTGTTATCACTGTGCTGTCATCTCTGCTTGTTTCATTTAGCAGTTTTTCAAAGTAATTACTCCATACTTCAAGGATATCTTTTTCTCCTGTTTTCATGTCACCTTTATCATCTCTAACTCCTTTTAGAGCACTCTTTCCTCCATTCCTAAGTTTCTTCAACAACCTCCAGAATATTTTGCCACCTTCAAATATTTATTTTCTATATTCTTGCCAAAGTCCTCCCATGACTTTTGTTTAGCTAGTTTTACACACTGTTTAGCTTTCTTACATATGTCTCTGTATTCCATAAAAGCTGACTTATTTGCCAGGAACTTTTGATATGCTTTCTTCTTTTCCTTCACTGCCACTTTAACTTCCTGTGTCCACCAGGGTGTTCTGATTTTTTTATACTTGCACACAACCTCACATGCCTCTCTGACAGAATCAATCAATGTTTTCGTCAGAGTTTGCCACTGAATCTCCAAGGTTTGATTCCTGTTCTCAAACTCTTTCATTTTCTTTTCAATAATCTTTGTGTATTTTAGTCTACAGTTCACATCTGAGAGCTGCTCAACTTTTATTTGCTTTAAAACTTTCTTACATGTTATTCTTTTCAATATGAAATTCAATTTTATCCTGCTCAAGACTAAATAGTGATCACTTCCAATTTCAAATCCTCTGTACACTCTGATATCCTGCACCAGGGAGAAAACATCACTATCAACAATAACATAGTCAATGAGACTTTTCTTATTCCTAGCCTCTTCTCTCCATGTGAATTTGTGCACATTTTTATGTTGGAACATGGTGTTAGTAATAACCAGTCCATGTCCTGAGCACAAATCCAACAGATATTTGCCATTATTATTAGCTTTGCTCTTTTCTCCAAATTTTCCCAAAATATTTTTGTATGTCTCACAATCATTTCCTACTCTGCTATTTAGATCCCCATCAAGGATCAACTTCTCCTTTCTCATTGTGTCAGTTGCTTTTTCTAAAGCATCAAAAAATTCCTCCACTTCTACCTTAGTAGAACCTTCTGTGGGACCATAGGCACAAATAAGTCTCATTGTCCAGTTCCCCATTCTCATATTTGCCCACATTACTCTACTTGAGACTGACTTCCATTCAAGAAGATTAGCGTCGTATTTTGTGTTGAATATTATGGCTACTCCTTCTTTTCCTTGATTGTCATTGCCTGAATATAACATTTTGTATTTATTACTCAAAAAGATCTCACCAGTTTTTGTCTTTTTTGTTTCAGTCACCCCTATTATGTTGATCTGGTACTTATCTAATTCCTCAGCTAGCTCCATTTCTTTGCCATTCAGGCTTCTTACATTGATAGTACCGATCTTTAACTCTGATGATGTTGAGTTGGGGTTTGTTTTCAGATTTGCGAAGGAAGTATTCAGTATTACTAGATTTGAGAACAGAATACAGAGTACCTTGATCTTCAATTTCAGTGGAAAAATTTTCGTTATACTTCCTTGCTAATTGGTCACTAACATTTGCAACACAGATGTTATTTCGTTCAGGTTTGAGAACAGAGGATACACTGCCCATTGTTGTAATCGGCTTGCAGACAATTTTTATGACTGGTCATAAACAGAGGTATTCTCTTTCCCAAATTACTTCCATGTTTAAAAATACAAGGCTTGGTCACTAACATCATGAAACACTTATTCACTTTCTGCAGAACATAATTTGGGAAACCCTGGTCTAGAAGAACACAAGTTTTATATTAAATACTCTAAGTCTGAATAGTCTAGACTTGAGGAACATGCTACTGACACTAAACATAAAGTTCATTGGAACAAGACAAGAGAATCCTTCATAAACGTCATTTCCTCATAGAATGTCTTTATAAAGAAATGTCTGAAACTTTACTTCACTGTTCTAACTTAAACAGATCTAATAGTCTATGTCTATCCCCTTTGTGGGTGATAGGAAAGATTAGCAGATTTAAAAAGTACTAACTTTATTTTGTCTATGTATGTATTTATATACGTATTTTTCTGTGCATAAGACGCCCCAATGTATAAGACAAACCCTACTTTTTTCAAACCCAAAATTAAGACATCAATATTTTAAACATAAAACAGAAAACACACTTGATATTTTTTTAAATATTCAAAGTATATTTAGTAATTAGGTAATATTTTAAGATACATGCTAAGAAATTATGCATCACTCTCATCTCTGGGCATATCATTTTCTTCATCATTTTTAGTTCTAGACATATCACTTTCTTCAACCTCTACTGCATCACTGCTGTCTTCTGATTCACTGTCTATATATATATATGAGATCATCCTCAGTTCCATCCATGACATTGCTGATTCCACATTTCTTGAAGGACTTCACAACCACCTCTTGCTTGACTCCATTCCATGAGTTTAGGACCTATTTGCATACCTCAGTAATGGTTGGTTTTTTTTCACTCTTCCTGTCGGTGTCAAGTTACTACCTGCATTTTGCATCCATTTATTCCATTCTTCTTTCAGCAGAGCTTTGAAGGGCTTGTTGATAGAAATATCTAGTGGCTGTAGCTGACCTGTAAATCCACTAGGAATAACTGCTAGCTGTGTTCGCAAATCTGCTGCAATCCTTTTTTGTCTTTATGTGCTCAGAAGTGATCAAACACGAGCAGATCTGGCCTCTTCGAGAGCTCTCCAGGTCTTCTGGACCAAATCTTTGCAAATCAAATAGCCATAATCTCTTCATTCATCCAGCTAGTCACATGAACTTGGACAAGTATGCCAGGTGATATGCTCTCTTTAGGATATGTTTTCCTCTTAAAAATTAGCAGAGGAGGCAGTTTGGTACCATCTGCACTTTCATGACCACTTTTGACTGCTTTCATATCAACAGTTCTGTTGGAAGGCACATCATCCATGTTTGCAATCTGACTTGGTTTAAAAGCATATTTTTTCCGAAGTTTTATGACATAGGAGTAAAACTGTTGGATTTTATCCTCATAAGCTGGTGGCATTTTCTGGGCTAACTTGGTTCATGTTCTCATGGCCAACCCTTTTCTCCTCATGAAGATGAAGCACCATTTTGCCTTTCCTGTGAAATCAACAATGTTCATTTCTCTTGCAAACCTTTCTGCCTCATATTGAATAAGCTTGGTTGACACACATATCCCACTCTGGTGCTGCTCCATAATCCAAGCCTTAAGCCTCTGCTCCAAGTTTGGCCATTCTGCTGGTTTTCCTCTTAAGGCCCTCTTCTTTTTTTGGCATCTCAAGTAGTTGTTCTTCCTGTTTTCTCCACTGTCTAATCATACACTCAGTAAGTGGAGGTCCAAACTGTCTCTCTGAAGCTTTATTTCCATATTCTTTTGCATAATTGATGACTTTTAACTTGAATTTTGAAGAATATAACAATCACTTTTTATTTTCGGACTTGGTTTAAAAGCATATTTTTAACAATATTTTGAGCACTAGCGCCCATAAAAATATTGATAATTGTTAATGCATTAACTTACCCCGTCAAGTTGCAGATGTATGAATGCCTTCAGAGTTCTGATTGGTTTATTCAGAATCAACTGTTAATGACATCAATCGACAGAGTTAACAAAGGCTAGTGATTGGCAGAAGCCTGTTCACGGAGACAAGGTACTGGCAGTTTTGCCAAGGCAACCATAGGTCTCTCAACCGGTTACCCCCCCCCCCCATTTATATAAGATGACCAACAATTTTTGGTCTAAAAATTTTAGAAAAAAATATCATCTTATACACAGAAAAATATGGTAATTTTTTTAAAAAAAATAAGTTAGGAAATTATTGACCTTTTTTTTTTTTAGTTATTTTACATTAGCTACTCAGGTGGCTCTTTTAAGAATTGTCTGTTATTGTTTAACTGCTATTCTGTGATCTTGTACTGATAATGCCTATGATACTTAAGTGAAAATTCTATGTTAATAAAGTTTTTCATGTGAGTTTTTCTCCATTTTTATAATTCTTTTCATTATGCCAATTCACAGTGTTCCATAGAAATTAAACACACAGAATAAAAGATGAATGGAAGCAGCAGTAGGTATGGGGAGTCAGCAGTTCAACTATAAAAGAATCCTGGAAAGCTGCTGCTGCTTAAGTTCCTGAAAGTTGTGGCAGGAAAAGGAGACATAACGGATGCTAGTTCTGTTGAACAGAGCCCATGGAAATATCTGCAGAAGAGGCACAATGCAGAAACTGATCATCTATGATACAGTGGCTGAAGAGAAGCTGAGAGGATGGGGGGAGGATTATCAATCGACTTCAGAGAGGGCTTGGACATACCATCACAAATGGAGAGCAGTATTATAAGGTTGGGTGGATTTGAAATTTGTATCCGAAGCAACTGAGCAGAAAAGAAGTAACATCTTGAGTGAAAAAGGATGCCAGTTTTTTTTGTAAGCTGAAGATGCTAAAGAAGTGAGTGATTGTGGAAGTAATGTGATTATCTGACTTAACTGTTAAGATGAGCATTAACAAAGATAAGTGGAGAAGAAGGTCTGTTTTGCAAAAAAAACAGACAAGGTGTTTTGGAAGCAATGAAGGCGACTAAGTTGTTGTCGCTCCAATGAAGAATGTGTGGAGATCTGTGTTTAGGGATAATGGGACATGCAGCTTTTGAGTAGAAAAGACCTTTGATTCTCGATTCTCTTTGTGATACGAGAATCATTATATGGGTTTTTTCAGCTGAAGGCAAGATAGCTGGTTACATATGGAGGAAGCAGGTTTTTCTCAAGCAAACCAGTCAGAGAACATATATGAGACAAAATAATGTGTGGTGTGTTGTTGATGAGTATTGTGCAAATGGTAGATTGCACAGTATATTATATGTGGAATGTAGTGTGTAATGGATCATGTAGTGTTGGATACTGTAGGATGGCCTCCCACACTGAGTCCTAGGACTCCATAAGGGCATCACAAATAATAATAATTCTTTATAATACTGATTCAAGGTACTAAGTTCACATTCATTTGACCAGCCAGCATGAGAATAAGGTTTTCAGCTATTTATTTACAACACACACACACACACACATATATATATATATATATATATACATATATATATGCTAAAGAAGTGAGTGATTGTGGAAGTAATGTGATTATCTGACTTAACTGTTAAGATGAGCATAAAATATATATATATATATATATATATATTAATTATTATATTTTTATAATAAAAATTCACATTTCTAAACTTCTGTATTCTTGTGATTGATATTTTCCACACATGTGCATCTCAGGTCTGTCAACTGCAGGTGTGTGTGTGTGTGTGTTCTTGAACTGGTATGTTAACAAAAAGAATAGTCTAAAAAGGAAATAAAACAACAACAAAAAAAAAAAAAAAAACCTTGAATTATCAATGAGCACTTCTTTCAGTTTTGAATTCAGAAGCTTAAAAATAACTTAAAAGTTAAGTATCACTATTATCTAAGAAAAAATAGTATACCTTTGTTCATATCCTTAGGATGTGAATGACACCCATCAAGTTTAACGTAATCAACATCCCATTCCATAAACGTTTTTGCATCTAATTCCATATGTCCCACTATACCTGGAAATCCCATGCAAGTATAGTTGCCAAAATCCTGGTATATACCAAGCTTGAGTCCTCTTGAATGCATCTGATAAAATAATTTTTCAGGATATGTTAATACTAAAAATAATGTCTAAACATACAAATTTAAATATAAAAATTATAATGTAAATGATACAGCATATATTACTTACATAATTTGCTAAAAACTTTATTCCTCTTGGAAATCTAACAGGATCAGGTAACAATTTGTGATTTGAAGATCTATGAGGTGCCATCCAGCAGTCATCTATGTTTATATAAGTGTATCCTGCTTCTCTGAAACCACCACTTACCAGATGGTCAGCCATTTCCATGAAGAGTTTTTCACTAATAAAAATAAAGGAAATTTATTATTATTATTATTACATTCAGCTTCATTACAATCTTAATATGGGTTTTTTTCAATTGAAGGTGAGTTGAGTTAGCCAATCTCATACAGAAGTAGCAGGGTTTTTATTCCCGGAAACTCAGATTTTTCATCCTGCATATAGAAAAATCGGCCTTCAGAATACATGCAATTTACAGACAAAAAATACTAGTGGTGGTCATGGGTAGTAGATGGGATTGGTATAGATTGATGGCAGTGGCAGTTCAGTGAAAGTTGGTAGATTATGTGGTGGACACGGAGAGTTGTTGAGCAGGTACCTCCCTCTGCGAGTCTTTGGACTCCTTGGGGGGGGGGGGGTGTTGAAATGATGATAATAATAATTACTTGTGTCTGTGTGTAGATATATATTTAAATTTTTTTTACTTTTCATGCCAACTCCATACAACATCTGCAACACAAAGTTTAATTTTATTCGTTGACCAGAATCAAACTTAAGTCTTTCTTTAGGAGGCCTAGCACAGAGAATGCAAATGTCACTTCCAATGAGCTACACAGGTATGAGGAGATAAATATGTGTTTAATTTTATAGGTGGTTTAAAAGTAGCATTAAGGTTGTAATGGCATAGCATCCTATTTATTGAATCTAATAACCTTTTAATGTATAGAATAGCTTAGCTTAACTGTAATCTATTTGCATGTTTAGGTCTAGAAGAATTTTACTGATGGTATTTTTGCTATAGTCATCATCATCATCATCATCATCATCAAATTCCTGCCATGTACCCTCAAGGGGTGTACAGGATATGACAGTACTACATGAAAAAATTACATCATTACTAACTTCCTATCTACAATTTTCCTCCAAATCAGTCTGTTACTTGTCAAGACTCCAACATTATCAGATCTTATATTTCTATCGTCTAAGGCACTTTGTACCGTATCAATCCACCTATATCTTGGTCTTCCTCTGGGTCGTTTTCCTGCCAACCTGGCAGAGAACACTTGTTTTGCTAATCTTTCCTCTCCCATTCTATTTAAGTGACCATACCATCTGAGATTAGCTCTGCTAACACATTCCTGGATGCTGACAATGTCAAGTTCTTTCCTAATATCCTCATTTTTAATATGATATTGCCATTGATGCCATCTGTTCACGCCTCTAATCTTTCTCAGGACTCTCATATCTGCGGTCTCTAGTCTTTGGTCAAGTGTTTTACTTCTGACCCAGCTCTCAGATCCATAAGTTAAAATTGGTTTGAACACAGTCTTGTATACAGCTAATTTAGTGTTCCGACTAATTTCTTTCTTATTCCATATGAATTTATTCAATTGACTTCCCACGATACCAGCTTTGCTGATTCTGTTGTCTATTTCTATATTTAGTTTACCATCTTCAGTAAAAATTGTGCCTAAGTAGCTGAAATGTTTTACTTGTTCCACAGGTTCTCCATTCACAACACAGTTGACATTTTCAATGATTCTGCCTATTTTCATTGTCTTTGTCTTTTTATTGCTGACCTTCATACCATATCTATTACAACAGCTATTCAATTTAGTCAGAGAATCTTGCAGACTAGTAGCGGATTTATTTAGAAGTATAACATCATCCGCATAAAGCAAAGAGCTGACATTAACATCTCCAATTTTGATATCAGGTTTAATACCACTTTCCTTCATAATGTGATCCATATAGATAATGAATAACAGAGGGGATAATGAACATCCTTGTCTCACACCAGATTTAACATTAAACCATCTTCCTGTACTTCCTTCAATTCTAACTGCTGACTCACAACTCAAATAAAGACTAAGTATTGCTTGATATAATGCCCCATTGACACCATATAACTGCAGCGTATTGAATAGCTTATCTCTTGGCACCTTGTCATATGCCTTTTCCAAATCGACAAAACTTAAATACAGATCTTTGTTATATTCCCATGCTTTCTCGACTATTTGTCGTAAAGTGAAGATCTGATCCTGACAGCCTCTATTTGGCCTGAATCCAGCTTGTTCTTCACCAAGCTTTTCTTCCACAATTCTTCTCAACCGTTTCTCAAGTATACTTGCATAGATCTTACCAGGAACACTCAGTAGGGAAATACCTCTGTAATTCTCACATTCAGTTTTATTTCCCTTTTTATATATGGGTACTATGAGTGCTCTACTCCAATCATCGGGAATTCGTCCCTCTGTCCAGGCTTTCTGAACTTTTTTATTTAGTTTAATAACTAAATAAATGATGGTACAACATGACAAAATTTGCTATAGTCATCATTTATAAATGTAATGCTACTAATTTGTAATTCTCTCGCTTAAGAGCTTGATATAATAAGAAAACTGTTATAGCTCTGTTCAAAGGATGTTCAAGTTTTTGCAAAGGGTGGTAAGAGTTAGCATGTATATTGTGGCCAGTATTGTGCAGGCTTGCAGAGTCAAAAGAATCTATCCTTTCTTTTAAGCTTACATGGTGATCCGAATACATTTTTGTAAAGTATGGAGACAACTACCGTGTTTGAATAAAAACTTTAGTTTAATATAATTAAAATCTACATTCAACGTTGCGACCTTTATGTCAAGGTCATCTTCTGGAGCATACACAGAAAACAAGCTACACTACAATCAAACTGGTTTGTTAAAGTTACTGAACAACTGCTGCAACAATTGTTGGCCTGACTTCTAATGAAAAAAGAAAAAAAAAAAAATTATACATCAACGCTAGAGTCCTATTATTAGTGTTATCTGTTGGTTGTAGAAATACATTGGGCGCAACAACAAGTCTATGTATCTATCTATATACATATATTAACATCATGATTATACATGTACATTCCAGCCAGTAGGTATGGAATGATTTCTAATACTAGCTGAAGATTGGCTAGAGTCCTGACTTATGCTGGATCTTATATATTAGGTAGGCTGAATGTGTGCCATCCAGACCCTTGGAATTTTCATGCCATCTTTGTTGTTGATATCTGGGTGATTTATCAGGATTTCGCAGGCTTCCTTAAATTTCCTTTCATAGCAGGTTTTTGTATGGTGTAAAGAGCGGGTGCTTTTCCAGTTGATTTGGTGTAAGGTGTTGAGCGCATGATCTGAGAGGCCTGCTTCACCATAATGGTTATATTTAATGTGTTCTTTCTTATGTATAGGGATTGTCTGTCCAATGTATGGTAAGTTACAGCTGGCGGTTGCAATAGACTCCAGGATGTGCCAATGGGAGGAGAGGATCCTTAGAGGAGCTGAATATGGTTTTAAGTTTAGTGGGTGGCTTAAAGGTGTCATTGAGGTTATAATGTTGTAGGATTCTGTTGATTTTTTTCTGATAACCCTTTAATGTATGGGATGGCTATGGTTTTACTGTAGTCTAGATTCGTTTTTGTTGTGGTTTTATAGAGTATTTTATTGACAGTATTTTTGTTATAGCCATTGTTGATGAATGTGTCACTAATGATTTTTAGTTCTTGTTTCAGGGCCTGCTGGTTAGAGCAAATAGTTGTGGCTCTGTTTTTAAGGGTGTTTATGACTCCATATTTTTGTGCTGGGTGGTGATATGAATTCGCATGTATGTATTGGCCCGTGTGTGTAGGTTTTCGGTAGACCGTGAAGGATAGACTACCTAAAGGAAGACGTGTGACTAGTGTATCTAGGAACAGGAGTGAGTTTTGATTTTCGATTTTGATGGTAAATTGTATGAGTTTGTGTTGTTTGTTCAGGTGGCTAAGGAATGTGTTTAGTGTTTGTCGCCCATGCGGCCAGATCGCAAACACGTCATCAACGTATCTAAGCCAGACTGTCGGTCTTAGTGTGGTGGAATCAAGAGCCCTTTGCTCAAAAGTTTCCATGTAGAAGTTAGCGATTGGGAGAGATAGTGGTGAGCCCATGGCTGTACCTTCCTTTTGTAGGTAAAATTTGTTTTGCCACACAAAGTAACTGGACTGTAGTACGTGGGCAAAGAGGGCCGTAATGTCGGGAGGAAATTTGTTCTGTAGTAGGAGAATTGTGTCATTGATGGGGACATTTGTGAAAAGGGCAGAAACATCAAAACTTACTAATAAGTCATCTTTGTTGAGTGTTATGTTTTTAATTTTGTTTATAAAGTGTTGTGTGTTCTTTATGTAGGAGGAGGAATGACCTACCAACTCCTTGAGTGTTGAAGCTAATTTCTTGGCTAAGTTGTAATTGGGGCTGTCTATTCCTTCCACAATTGGTCGCAGCGGCACATTTTGTTTGTGTATTTTCGGGACCCCATATATTCTGGAGGGGTGGGTGTAGTGGGGTTTAAGTTTTTTTTAATCATGTCCAGTGGCCAAGAAGTGACGGACTTGAGTAGTTTCTCTGTTTTATCCTTTATCCTGTTTTTGTTAGGTTATAATTTACCAACTTATATGTGTTGTTATCGGCTACTAGTTGATTCATGTGAAGTATGTATGTTCACCTGTCAAGGACGACAGTGGCATTGCCTTTATCCGATTTCGTTATTATTATGTCTTGTTGTTTTAAGGATACTTGCGACATAAGACTGAATGATATAATCACGTAATCACAAGAAAGATATTTATTTAACCAAATATTTCGGTCTGGAAATAGCAGACCATCGTCGGTGGTATTACAAGAACAGTTTAAAAAATATACAAGCTAGAATACTAACAATAGATCGTTGAAATTAGAACATGCCGTGTGATGTTATATCACTAAGTATGAAACGAAATATTTTGAAGTAGAAACATGATTGAATTTGCTATTAAAAAAAAAAAAAAAAAAAAAAAAAAAAAATTAATGGGTAATCTTGATTAGGCTTTCCCAGATTTTTGATATAGATATGCAGTCATTACGATTCAGGTTGGGATGATGGAGCAAGGCCTCCACGCTTTCCTTGAACAAACGTTCGAACCTATAACGGGATCTATGTAAGAGGCGCGTTTTGGACCAAAGGATGCTGTGGTCAGTTTCAATCCCGTGTTGAGCCAAACCAGACTTTTCAGGTTTATTGTGAAGAATGGATGATTGATGTTCTTGGATTCTTTTTTCAAGAGAACGTCCAGTCTGTCCAAAGTAAGAGAGATCACAGTTGCAAGGAATTTGATAAACTCCAGGAAGAGATAAAGTTGAGCGTTTGTCTTTAGGAGAAGGAAATTGAGAAGACAATTTGTTAATAGGAGAATACGTAGCTGTTAAATCATATTTCTTCAAAATTCTTGCGATAGGTTCTGAAATACCGGAGATATAAGGAATAGGTACTCGACGTATTGAATCTTTGTTGTTTTGTGGAGGATCTTACATCTTATAATCCTCCACAAAACAACAAAGATTCAATACGTCGAGTACCTATTCCTTATATCTCCGGTATTTCAGAACCTATCGCAAGAATTTTGAAGAAATATGATTTAACAGCTACGTATTCTCCTATTAACAAATTGTCTTCTCAATTTCCTTCTCCTAAAGACAAACGCTCAACTTTATCTCTTCCTGGAGTTTATCAAATTCCTTGCAACTGTGATCTCTCTTACTTTGGACAGACTGGACGTTCTCTTGAAAAAAGAATCCAAGAACATCAATCATCCATTCTTCACAATAAACTTGAAAAGTCTGGTTTGGCTCAACACGGGATTGAAACTGACCACAGCATCCTTTGGTCCAAAACGCGCCTCTTACATAGATCCCGTTATAGGTTCGAACGTTTGTTCAAGGAAAGCGTGGAGGCCTTGCTCCATCATCCCAACCTGAATCGTAATGACTGCATATCTATATCAAAAATCTGGGAAAGCCTAATCAAGATTACCCATTAATTTTTTTTTTTTTTTTTTTTTTTTTTTTTTTTTTTTTTTTTTTTTAATAGCAAATTCAATCATGTTTCTACTTCAAAATATTTCGTTTCATACTTAGTGATATAACATCACGCGGCATGTTCTAATTTCAACGATCTATTGTTAGTATTCTAGCTTGTATATTTTTTAAACTGTTCTTGTAATACCACCGACGATGGTCTGCTATTTCCAGACCGAAATATTTGGTTAAATAAATATCTTTCTTGTGATTACGTGATTATATCATTCATTATTATGTCTTGGTTGGCTTTTAATGACTTAATTGCTGCTACTTCTGATTTTGTGAGATTGTTCTGTATGGCTTTCTTAATGTTCAGGACATTACTAGTTTCTAATCGTATTTTATCGGCAATATTGTTAGGTAGGGACCTGATACCTCTTTCTATGTGGTAGATAAAATCCTATCAAGCCACACCTTGAACAGCAGCAAACTCACGCTACTGAATAAAGGACTTAACTACACAATAGCACCTAAAAAGGTAAACAAATTGGATTTTATCTACCACACCACATAGGAAGAGGCATCAGGTCCATACCTAACAATATAGCCGATAAAATATGATTAGAAACTAGTAATGTCCTGAACATTAAGAAAACCATACAGAACAATCTCACAAAAACAGAATTAGCAGTAATTATTAAGTCAATAAAAGCCAACCAAGACATAATAATAATGAAATCGGATAAAGGCAATGCCACTGTCTTCCTTGACAGGTCAACATACACACTTCACATGAATCAACTAGTAGCCGATGACAACACACATAAGCTGGTAAATTATAACCCAACAAACAGGATAAAGGATAAAACAGAGAAACTACTCAAGTCCGTCACTTCTTGGCCACCGGACACGGTTAAAAAACTAAAAAAAACCCCTATGCCCCCCCCAGAATATATGGGGTCCTGAAAATACACAAACAAAATGTGCGGCTGTGACCAATTGTGGAAGGAATAGACAGCCCCAATTACCATTTAGCCAAGAAATGAGCATCAACACTCAAGGAGTTGGTAGGTCATTCCCCCCTCCTACATAAAGACCACACAACACTTTATAAACAAAATTAAAACCATAACACTCAACAAAGACGACTTATTAGTCAGTTTCAACGTTTCTGCCCTTTTCACAAATGTCCCTATCAATGACACAATTCTCCTACTACAGAACAAATTTCCGCCCGACATTACGGTGCCCACGTACTAGTACAGTTACTTCGTGTGGCAAAACAAATTTTACCTACAAAAAGAAGGTACAGCCATGGGCTCACCACTATCCCCCCCCCCCCCAATCGCTAACTTCTACGTGGAAACTTTTGAGCGAAGGGCTCTTGATTCCGCCATGCTAAGACCGACAGTCTGGCTTAGATATGTTGACGACGTGTTTGCGATCTGGCCGCATGGGCAACAAATGCTAAACACATTCCTTAGCCACCTGAACAAACAACACAAACGCATACAATTTACCATCAAAATTGAAAATCAAAACTCGCTCCTGTTCCTAGATACACTAGTCACACGTCTTCCTTCAGGCAGTCTATCCTTCACGGTCTACCGAAAACCGACACACTAATTCATACCACCACCCATCACAAAAATATGCAGTCATTAACACCCTTAAAAACAGAGCTACAACAATTGCTCTAACCAGCAAGCCCTGAAACAAGAACTAAAAATCAGTGACACATTCATAAATAATGGCTATAACAAAAATACTATTAATAAAATACTCCATAAAACAACAACAAAAACGAATCTAGATTACAGTAAAACCTTAACCATTCCATACATTAAAGGGTTATCAGAAAAAATCAACAGAATCCTACAACATTATAACCTCAATGCCACCATTAAGCTACCCACTAAACTTAAAACCATATTCAGCTCCTCTAAGGATCCTCTCCTCCCATTGGCATCCTAGAGTCTATTGCATCCACCAGCTGTAACTTACTGTACATTGGTGAAACAGGACGGACAATCCCTATACGTAAGAACACATTAGACACATTAAATATAACCATTATGGTGAAGCAGGCCTCTCAGATCACACGCTAAACACCTTACACCAAATCAACTGGAAAAGCACCCGCTCTTTACACCATACAAAAACCTGTTATGAAAGGAAATTTAAGGAAGCCTGCAAAATCCTGATAAGCCACCCAAATATCAACAACAAAGATGGCATGAAAATTCCAAGGGTCTGGATGGCACACATTCAGCCTACCTAATATATAAGATCTAGCATAAGTCAGGACTCTAGCCAATCTTCAGCTAGTATGAGAAACTATTCAATACCAACTGGCTGGAATGTACATGTATAATCATGATGTTAATATATGTATATAGATAGATACATAGACTTGTTGTTGCACCCAATGTATTTCTACAACCAACAAATAACACTAATAATAGGACTCTAGGCATTGATGTATAATTTTTTAATTTTTTTTTTTATTTTTTCACCAGAGATCAGGTCAACAATTGTTGCAGCAGTTGGTCAGTAACTTTAACAAATCAGTTTGACTGTAGTGTAGCTTGTTTTCTGTGTATAGTGTGTATGCTCCAGAAGATGACCTTGAAATAAAGGTTGAAACGTCGAATGTAGATTTTAGTTATATTAAACTAAAGATTTTATTCAAACACGGTAGTTGTCTCCATAATTTTCAAAAATGTAAAAGAATCTATCCTTTGACTTTTACAACTGGGTTGTCAGTTTTCCTTCTGCCTCTCTCTCTCTCTCTCTGTCTTGTTAACTTTAATGCTAGTAAAACTCAATCTTGGTTAATAAAAGAAAGGCCCCTTAATTCTTGCATTAGTTTTGACAATACCACATAAAATCTCAGATTACATGATGCTGCTTCTTGAGATAATTCTAACCTCCAATTTTTTTGGCTCAATAACCCTTTGAGCAAAAGAAAAATCTGCTATCAAAGAATAAGCAGATTTCTCTTTTGCTCAAGGGGTTATTTTACCCAAAAAACTATTAACTCAATACAAATCACAAATCCATCCACCATTGCATACTATTCTTAAATTTTGAGAATGTAAAAATGAATACTGTTCTTACTTTCTTCTGACTGCTCCCTAAAAATACTTGATTCAGTACTAGAGAGAAATGGCCCATCTCTCACTAACTCATTCCACTCTCTCTTTCACAGATATGCTTGGTATATATACTATTGCTGCTGCTTGCATATTTACCAATATTCTACATTCATCACATATTGGCTTCAGTCATTTTCCACTTTTCGAACTCACAGAATAAACTTTTTTTCCTCTTCTATCATTCCTTCTGCTGCTATACTTTTGTAATCTTCCTTCTGATGTATATCCTGAACTTTCTGCTGGTACTATGGTACTAACATATTCTGAACAATTTCTCATGGTATGGAATTAACATTAAAAAAAAAATGGAATGAGTTATTTTTAGCATTAAAATATTGCAGTCTAATGTAGGATGCAATTTAGTGTCATGAGCCAGCATCCTATGAAATATCTTTAGTAGATTTCTAATTTGTGATCTAAGTAGAGACTTTTCCAAGAGATACAGAGGAGAGAGTGAGTTACCCTCTATTATATAGATGCCCAAAATAAACTGGGCATGTAAAAGAGAGTAAGGTAAGAGAGGTATACTAGACTGATCTAAAAAAAAAAAAAAAAGCAGCATGTTAGACTCTTTTTCTATATAAGAGAGAGAGAGAGAGAGAGAATGCACTGCAAAAAAAAAAAAAAAAAGACTACCTGCTCTCTAAACAACTGAACCAGTCATGCATGACATGAATGCCAAGTACAGAAATTGAAATGCTATTAATATTTGATATACTATTGGAATAACTAATAATAAATAATACACATAAATAATCTATTACTATGATGCATTTATTAAAAGTGAGTTTTCTTACCTGATGCAATCATGTGGATCATGAAAACAATCTAAATTACATCTGAAACGTTCCCATGCTAACCAACCCATTGGTGGTGTTAAGGCTAATCCATTGTTTAAACTAAATGAAAACCGGACAATTAAAAAGAATAATAATAGTAGAGTTAGGATATTTCTTCTTGCAGTTAAGTTCATGCTGTTGTAGCTACAGTTTTCAACTCAAAGTTATATGCACTATAGAAAGAAAATGAAACAAAAATGGTACATTAATCACATACATATTACAAACTGGATACAACAAAGCTTCTCCAAATAAAAAATATTCAGTTTATATAATGCTTAAAATTAAATTTTAAAAACTTTTAATAGCATAATTTATAAGATGTTGATGCTATAAGAGTTGATGGGTGCACCTTGCTTTAAGTTGGCATGTGAAAACATGGAGGTGATGTTTTAATATGTTAGATATCATGCTGTCAGCTGCTAATCATCATTATAGAAATTTTTTTCACTTGGTTATAAAGTATATATACTTGAGAAGAAATTATGTTCTTTTTTTAATCCTTTACCCAAGTGTAAGCAAACAAAGTTTGCAAATGAAGTATCTTAGCAAATAGTCTGCTTGTATATAGAGACTGTTGACCAGATCAAGTGCCTTAGTATCCAATAATGCAAAAACATTATGGAAAGGATTATTGCTTAGACTGGTTTTGACTTTATTGGGATGTCATCAGTAGAAGAGATAGAGAGAGATGCAAGAAAGAAAGAAACTAATGCTAAACCAATGTAGAAGATCCCAGAAGAGATAACAAAGTTGAATGAATGAAGAGGTCCCATATATTTCCCACATATAAATAATGTATCTGAGCAATTGACAACTAAGACAATTGATATGAAGTCATTAGCATCTACTTGTATAGAGATAATAAGTCACATGCAAACAAGAATATATTTCTTGGTAAGTTTAATTTAATTTATAACCAAGTGAAAAAGCTTTTTGCAACTTTTACTGACCAGAGTATTTTAATAATAAGATGCTACACCTTTTCACTACTTGATGGAAAATATATGACTACTGTACGAATTCAACCTTGGTATCTCTTCTGGGTCTGGTTCCCACTGGTGTGGTTTCCATGAATATGGGGCCCACTGAAGTGGTCTTGATCACTACATTCCATTAGATGCTAACCATATGGTACAGCTTCTACTGACATGGCCATTACTGGGGACCCTTCAGTGGATGCTCTTTCCTGGGAGATGAGCAATTTTACTCAGTGGTAGGGTTTGCCTGTCACTGAGTAGAACCACTACTGAGTATCTTGGAGTGATCAAGAGTTAATGAGCTAAAATGATCCTTTGGGTCATTGAGAGTAAAGTGATCTGAGGGTTTCACTAGTTTTTGGAGATGACTCTTTACTTACACAAAGGGTGAAACCAGTATGGCTAGTAGCTCTTCTCATAATGCATAGCATTACACACACATCTGAATGGATGAGTGTGCTTTTTATTATTCCATACTAAGGCAATTGATGTGAAGTCATTAGCATCTAAGGAGAATATTATAACAAGAATATAATTTCTTGTTAAGTATAATAATCATCATTATATTGGGATTCCACAAGAAGAATTAAGTGACAATGTGGCAATGCATGATAAACTCCAAAAATTACATTAATCCCAATCTATAGGCTTACAATATATGTAATATAAAGTATTAAATACACCACATGTATTCAAGGTTGGTCTTATGAGTATATTGTAATATATCAGAACATGTCAAAAATATTCAGCCATCAATCATTAAGTTTAAGAAACTGAGTAACAAATATAATTTACAGTATATTGATTTGATATGTCGTATGTTACTGTACAAATTTTCTTCTCAGTTGAATAAAATCCTATACTAGGATTGAATTGAATCAAAACAAGCACATGATAAATATCATAATTATCCAGTGAACTGGGTTAATGGAGATGAAGCTAGATTAGAGGATGGCTGATGGAGATGCATTAATGAGTAGTATATGATAGAGAACAATCATTGAGAAGCAGATAACTAGTGATGTGTCACTGGCCTATGTACTTGGGCTGCTGCTGTTTAATTTGATTATTAATGATACTGGGAAAGATATCCAGTTGTTAGCTGGTGATATCAAATGGACTAAAGTGAGGCAAAGAGTAATGATTATAGTTGAATGAAACAAGGTGCAAAGTTATGTACTCTGGGTTGAAAAGACTATAAATTGTGTTTTACACAGATGGAACTGAACTGCAAAAAAGTGATAAGGCTAGGAATTTTGGGAAGGATGATAGGCAAAGAGTTGTAGTTCAAGGAACATGTTGTAAAAGGGAGGAGAAAAGCTCAACAGATTTGGATATTGAGAAACACACTGACAAGTAGAGCTAAGCAAATTATTAATCCCTCTTTATAAGGTGTGATATGACACATTCAGACTATTCTGATTTGGTTACCTAATCAGGAAGTGATGAAAAGAATCAAGATGCAAGTAACCAAGATGGTGGCACTCATGCAGAAGACACAAAGCAGTAAGCACATATATGCTACATGACTCATTCTCATGATTCAATTTTTTGAATGAAGTTACCAGTCTTTCTCCCTGATGATGTCCATGTTACATTCGAGGAAATATCTTTGAGCTTTTGAATAAAATTCTTTATTTTTTCTACATGTGTAAGCCATACAAACATTCATAAATAAATGTATAGTGTGAAGGGCAGGACAAGCTATTTAGGGGGATGTTACTAGAAAATCATTTATGTGAAATTATAAGCAAGAGAATATAATAATATCAGAAATCAAGACAGTTCCATGAATGGAAGAATTGCAAGGAAAATATATCAGCAGCACAGGGCTAATGAAGAAATATTCATGAGCAGCAATATTAAATAGCATTCCCCAAGCGAAAAAGATAGAACAATTTAGTGTAAAGTAGATGACTAATGAAATCAAACAGGAAATACAGATGAAAAAGACGTAGAAAATGTATAAAGAGAGACAAGTACAGAGCAGTTGCATGAAGAATATAACTCAGGTCATGAAAGTGTCTAGTATAGTAAGGAAGACAAAAATGGAATATAAAGAAAGATTATCTGTACAGTGCAAAGAAAATTCCAAGGAATTCTTTCATTATATGGCCAGTAGGAGAAGAAATAATTGCAGACAAATGACCCTAATAGATGGAAAAGGAAAAAAGTGACCAGAACAAATGATATAGTAGGGATATTTAATGATCAGTTCATTGGAGCATTTCATCCTGGAAAAGTAGGTTTTATTCATGGAAGAATGGGAAGGATTGAACACTTAGAAGTGCATCAGGAGAATATGTTTCAAATACTAAGTATCATGAACGTCAACAGTCCCACCCAGTCAGTGAGAACAGATGGGATTCCACTGCATGTTTTGAGCTATGGAAATGACAGCTCCATTGACTGATGTTTAATGAAACTGTAGCTACTTAGAAAGTGCTCTGAGTGGAAGGAGTGTAAAATAGTGCAGAGCAAAGGGTGGTCGTGGTGGTAAAATGTAGGCAGCAAACTTACTATCATACTTAGCATCATACTACACCAGTTTGTATTTCTTTTGTGGTTGTTAAGATTTTGGAGAAATTAATAAGAAATTATATAGAAAAGTAGGCAGATAAGGGCATTATCTGTGAAAGTCCATAGAATTTGCTAAAGGATGTTCTTATAATTTGTCTTTATTATAAAGTGACAAAAACATCTTACAAGGGATAAGCATATGAGGGTGGTCTGAAAAGTTCTCGGCCTCGACCATAGATGGCAACACGACCGGCAAGATTTTTTTTTCTAAGTTGGTACATCTGTCATAAGCATCCATGCAAAATTGCAAGTCATTCTATTAAGTAGTTTGTGTCACACAGCTGTCAGAAGCCAAAGTGTTGTCTGTATACCTTGAAATGGATAAAATTGAGTATCTTGCAGTTATAAAATTCTTTGTAAAAGAAGGTTTAATGGCATTCATTCGAAGTTTATTAAAGTTTATGGGCACTCTGCTCCTTCATTTTCGACAATTAAGAAATGGGCTGCTGAATTTAAACGTGGCTGTACTAGCCTTGAAGATGATCCATGTGAAGGACATCCAAAAAGTGTAACAACAATACCAGAAATCATTGTTCAAGTGTATGATATGGTATTGGATGACTGGCAAGTCAAAGTGTGTGAAACTGCTGAGACTATAGGCATTTCAAAAGAACACGTAGAATATATTTTGCAAGAAGAATTGCAAACAAAAAAGCTTTGTGCAAGATGGGTGCCGTGCTTGCTCACAGCAGATCAAAAACGCACTCGCATGAAAATCTCTGAACGGTGTGTTTGGATCAGTTTTAACAAGACAACACGTTTTGTGCAGGAATACAGTACTCCCAAGGCAATTGTATTAGCAAACAATTGTATCTATAAACGTTTCTAAAATAACTCCTTTTACGGTTGTTGATGTACAGGAATGCGTTACGTGAAATAGACAACTGAAGCAGATACTAGTGACACCTAATAAAATTTCTTAAAAAATTCTATAAAAAACAGGAAAAATTGTTATTTTTTCTGTGTCAATTTGTTACTATGGATGAGATGTTGATTCACCATTACCCACCAGAATCCAAACAGCAGTGAAAACAGTGGACAGAGGCCGGCTGTTCAGTGCCGAAGAAGATAAAGTCGGTTTCAGCAGCAGGAAAGGTCATGGCATAGGTGTTTTGGGATTTTGCTTATTAATTATCTTGAAAAGGGTAAAACAATAACCGGGGAATATTATTCCAATCTTATAACCAGACCAGATGAAAAAATTCGTGAGAAAAGACCAGGTTTGTAGAAGAAAAAAATCATCTTTCATCAAGACAATACACCTGTCCACAAAGGTGTTTTGGCAATGGGAAAATTAAGGGATCTGCACCAAGAATTGTTGGAACATCCACCCTATTCCCCAGATTTTGCTCCCTCTGACTTCTATCTCTTCCCAAAACTAAAACTCTTCCTCACTAGTCAGTGTGTTTCTTCGAATCAAGAGGTGATTGCAGCTGTGGAGGGGGGTATGTTGCAAATCTTACTGAGAACCACTACAGGGACAGGATAATGGCACTGGAGCAAATGTGTTAGTCTTCAAGGAAATTATGTTGAAAAATAAAAATAAATATGAAATTATGAATTCGTTTTATCTTTGTTATCCGAGAACTTTTCAGACCACCCTTGTATACTGCAATTTTTTTTGAATTTTGCAAACACATTTGATAAGGTGCCACATGGTAAGTTCATATCTAAGTTGCAACAGAGAGAGAGGACTGGATATCAAATGATTAAACTGGACTGGAAATGAGTTGTCTGATAGAATCAAACAATTGTGTACAGGGAGCTGTATCACTGAAAAGGAAGGTCACAAGTGTGACTCCACAGGGACTGGTACTGGGACTTTTGCTTTTTTTTAGCCTGTATATATTAATGATATTTTCACTGGGTTGCAGGGAGATACAATGATATTCAGTTATTTTCAGATGATATGAAGCTTCAGAGGATTATTAGTAATAATGTTGATGTTTTGGCTCTCCAAGTGGATTTGAATAAGGTGGAAAGGTGGGTAAATGAATGGGATATCAGTTGAATGAAACTAAATGTAAGATTTTGGAATTTGGGATCAAAAGAACGACTGCACACTCTGTTCATTAATCTATACTAATGGAAATGGATGAGGAAAGGGATCTTGGAGTGATTATCGATAAAAAAAAAAATTGAAGTTTGGGGCACATTTTGCAAAAAGGTGGTGAAGGGAACCCTGAGGATTGCTGCAATACTAAGGACTCTGACCAACAGAGATAAAAGAGCGATAAAGCTCTGGTCAGGTCACATCTGGACAATTGTGCACAGATCTGGTTGGAATTTGAAGAGAATAAATTAACCTTTGGAGAGAGTACAGAGGCAGATGACCAGAATGATATGAGGACACTACAATTTTAGTTATGAGGACAAAGTGAGAGCATGCAAACTACAAAGTTTGGTGGATAGATGATGATGAAGGAGTGATATAATTGAGACATTTAAACTACTGAAAGATATGTACAAGATTGAATGGAGGGGTGGGGGATTTTTCATATAGTAGAACAAGGACAAGAGACCATCCCTGGAAGTTGCAAAAGTAGGTAGTGAGTAAGAGGATGAGAAGCAGCTTTTTAGCATGGAGAATAGTTGGACTGTGGAATTCATTGCCTGATAGCGAAGTGAATGTGTAAACAGTGAATGGATTTAAGAAGTGGCATGATAGACTTTGTGTTGTCTAAGATAAGCCTCCCACAATGAGCCTTATGGATACCCATGGAATAACAATAATATGTTTCATTTCCTTTCTTGCCTATCTTGCAATCTGCCAAGTGTTTTCCTAGTCTCTGACAATTCCCATACTGTACTGAAATTTCTAAAACTTTGAAGCAATTTTCCTTGTCAACTTTCTCCAACTCTCTGAAGTCTCAAGAAATGATTTTTGTGGAATTACAAAAGTAAATGATCATGATGGACTTGAGGAAAGGGGGGGGGGGAATGCAGCAGTCAGAAACTATATCATAAATGAAATAAGCTAAAAGAGGAGAGAAAGGGCAGTAATATGGGTTGCTGCTTTCATAGCAGTAGCTATGAATCATTTCTTTAAATAAAAACACTATCAGATTGGTGAGAAAGATAAGCAAGTGTGAGACCATGGTAAATCCAAGTATTCTTTGATTTATTATAGAAATATTATAGATAATATTATAGAAAATGAATGTGCTGGAATTTGAAAGTGATCAGTTCACATGAAAAGAAGACCAGCTTTTTGATCATTTTATCAAAAAAAATTTCATCTGAAAGAAGGATGGAGATCTAATTGAGGAACTGTAACTGAACACAATGGATGAATGTATAAATATTACTCAGTATATCAACATGAAAGAAAGAATGTGTGTGTGTGTGTGTGTTTGATTTCATCACATAGTTATTATTATTATTTGACACCTCCAGGGAGTCCAAAGACTCATAGAGGGAGAGTGTGCCAATAGTATCGAACGATTGGTTACCCTTCCAACTACCAACTGCGCTCAAACTTACTTAACTGAGCCATTAGTAGCAGAGGCTCTACCAATCGACAAACCTTTGCCGGCAAAGGCTAGCATATACCATAGTTTAAAGGTATATGCTAGGGAATCAAAAATGCCACTGACTTTATTAATTATTACTCAATCCACTAGACTACTGCCACATTGAAAGGAATAATGAACAACTGAAATAAGGATGTAGTGTCTCCATTTTACACAGTCTTGATCACAAATGTCTAGCTGGATGATAACAATGATATCATGCCTTTGATATGTCAATTATGAGAAATGTACTCTGCAGTTTGATGAAAATAATAGGAGGAGGAGAAGTGAGTGATATGACTGACATTTTTCAGCTATTGAGAGATACTTATAAAATAAGTGCTGAGTAGATTTTCCAAAGGGTAGCACAAATGAATAGGAAGAGACAAGGAGTGGGAGCATCTCTAGAAGCTGTGTAAAAAGAGATATAACAAAAGAATCCATAGGATTTATTTATTTTTCCATCATGGAGGATGGTGAGGACATGGAATGCATCACTTGGGGTGGTGGTGAATTTGAAGACAAACAGTAATGATTTTAAAGCTAGCATGAAACTTAGTGGGATCTGCAGTGAACTTTCCACAATGGGTCATTTGTCAGAGGTATAACAAATCGACTTAGTTACAGAACAAAGACATGAAACTGAGTTTTTAGTTCGTTCAGTTCAATATTAAAAAGTAAATATATTGTGTTTACTACAAGTTTATACGTACATAAATTCTACACGTTTACCTCTTCGTTGATTAATCTTGTTAGGATGGGGTAAAAAAAATGGGAAAATTTAATCCTGCAATCTTAATAAAAACTCATGACTGCATATTATTAATAACCAAATATAAAACGGTTCATTGCAAACACTACCTTATTCTAAGTACCTCCCATCACAAATCTTCGAAGCCTTAACAAAAACAAACGATTTTAAAATATGAAGACCTAAACACGTTTGGATTTAAACGTGTTTAGGTCTTAAATCCATCATCATATATTTAAAGCCTAAATGGATTTAAATATATGATGCATTTCCGCTTGTTATACAGAATCATGAGAGAGAAAGCGTGTATGGGTGTGAAAGATAAACCACTAGAAATTTCAATTAAATATATAGCACCAACACGTGTCTCTTTTTGGATTTTAAAAATTCAGTGCTGAAAGGGATACGATGCCTCCAAAATTATGAATGTGCATAACATAATTAGAAAAAAACATCAAAATACATACCTCTACTTTACCTTACAACAAGATAATAAAATATTCATTCACACGATAAAAAAATATATAAAACCTAATTAACAGACATGAAACACCTAGATACTAAAACCTTGACTGCTCACAAAAATTAGCATATCTTCCCACATGTCGACACGCGAACTACACAAAACAAAACATTGTACAGCTGACATCAAAATACATGCGTATACGCTATCTTACAAGATAAGAAAATATTCATTCATAAAATAAAAATATAACACCTATTTAACGATAACTAAGGAGATAATGAATGGACGTTGACACACCTAGATAGAAAAACCTTTAATACTACCAAATTAACATATATCTTCTCACATTTCAACACGTAAACAAACAAAACAAACAATGTACAACTAACGAAAGTTCTAAATATTCCTATAGAAATAAAATGAAAACTCATTTCCACTTCGGAATAAAAAGAATTAGAGAAATATAGGTAGCACAATAGGTATCTACAAGTATCTTCGTAGTACAACTGGAATAGCGACGTTACGTTACACCCTTCGATTGAAAAAAGACCTCAGTTCGATTCTCGAAAAGGAAAATGAAATCTTCATATGAGCTTATATGGGTTCCAGGGAGAGGAACCCTTCCCCTTTCGAGTCTTCAAAATTCGAGTCATCAGAATTCAAGGAGAACCGTTCTACCAATCCGGAACTCGGAGGGGGGAGCCCCCATTTTGAAGACTTGACACTCGGGAGCTACCTTGAGTGTCGAGTCTTCAGAATTCAAGGAGAACCGGCTGACCAGCTCGGTTCTCCTTGAATTTAACTCGGGGGATTCCCCCCCTGGCGCCTACGGCTCCTCTCCCCCCCCCCCCTGTGTTCCAGACTCAGGCTGGTAAGCCGGGCTGGGAAACCGGTAATCCGGAGACAAAAAAAGTTTAAAATTTCAGCCTATCTTTTTATATATAGAGTAGATATATATAAACTAGGGGGGTTCTCCCCCCCCAGTTCCGGGCTGGTAAGCCACTTCTCTGAGCTGATAAGCTGGTTATTTTTGGATCAGATGCTCGGAGTTTGCTCCACTTTGCCACGAGTCGCCTTATTGTTGCACTACTGCCGAGTTGCCCTCATTTTGCACTACTTTCAAAGATTTGAAAACAACCATTTTTGTTCCATATTAGCTGTGTCTTATATAATTAATAATATCTATAAAAATAGTGCAACGTTTAATATTTTTCTATTTAATATATATATATATATATATATATATATATATATTATTATTATTATTATTTCCTTAAATTAAATTTAAGGAAATTTAATTTAAGGAAATTTAATTTCCTTAAATTAAAAAATATATGTTACATTATATGCCAGGCAAAAAAGTGACATGAAAACGACGAATGAGAGTGGAAGGAGGACTGCTTTTGGCTTTTGATGAGAACGGACGTATTATTTTAGACTGAGCCTGATTAGATTGCATAGAAGGTTTCTCAGAAATCTCACATTGCACTGGCGCTGACAGTTTGATTCCTACTGTCTCCCCCTCTGCATGAAACATGCCAGAGGTGAAATGGCCGGCAGGTCCCACGCGCAATGAGGACCAGTGGTGGATTTAAGGTTTTATGGGGAGGTAGGTTTTCCAATCTATGACCAAGTGAGATACTGATACTCCTTTCCCCATTTAGTAGGATGCTACAAGACTAAATATTGCTAGCACCAACTCAGTCTACAGGACTTTTGCTGGTAGGCCCCTAGCCATGCGGGATTATATATTGCTAGTAGACCACCTTGGCCTACAGGATTCTTTGCTGGCAGGCCCCTAGCATTGCGGGATTACATATACTGCTGTCAAACAATTTCTGCCGGCAGGAGATCGCCGCTCGGATATGGAAAACATCAAGGAGCAGATCCAGATCCTAAATAAGGAGCAGTCCCTAGAGGTACTGAAGCTCATAATAGGCAAGCTTGAATCTGACTGGCCGGGTTTTATAAAGAAGTGCATTCAAACTAATGACCAGGATGGAGAGGAGGATGAGAAGGAGATATCACAAGAAGAATTCATTACTGCTCTGTCACCAAATCCCCCTGTCAAAACAACTCACAAAGGGAGCATTCTAACAAAAGATGTAGAACTACAGAGGACCGGATGGATGAAGACTCACTAACACCAGATGTTCGGAAGAACATTGAAAAGGTGCCGCCTGTTATACTAAGGTACAAGGACAAATGGACCACTGTCACATCAGCCCTTAGGGAACATAAAATCCTCATATTCCTTGGTTAAAATTCAAGATGAAGGAGTCAAAATCCAGCCAGCTTGAGTCACTGACTACAGATAAATGACAAAACTTATGGATAACAAAAGTCTTCCTTATCACACATTTGCTTTACCCAGTGAGAGGAATCTCAAGGTAGTACTTCGTGGGGTAACCGAAGGTGTCACCTCTGAAGAAATCACTGCTAACCTCATGAGTGAAGGCCTGACCCCCATCAAAAGTGAGTAGGATGCTCAGGTCAGATAAACGACCAATGCCACTGGTGCTCATAGAAATTGAGAAGACACAGAAAAAAGATATATGAACTGACCGCCATCTGTGGCCTCAGGATTTCTACTGAGCCACTAAGGAAAAAGTCGTCAGCTGAGCAGTGCCATAGGTGCCGAAGGTTTGGCCATGCCCAAAAACTTTGCAAGGCAAATTTCAGGTGTTTAAAATGCGGCGAGGGCCACCAGACCATCATATGCACCAAGCCAAGATCCACACCAGCTAAATGCGCCAACTGGGACCTCACCCTGCCAACTACAACGGATGCATTACACACCCAAAGAACCGCGAGTCAGCAAAAACTACCCTTCCAACACACTACAGTGATGCTCAAGGCAGCCGTGCAGGTCGCACCCCGGTCCAAATAATCTCCAGCTAGACAACTCAGGAAAGAAAACCAAACTGCAGCAATGACCAAAACTTATGCAGAGGCCGCACGAAGTAAGGCTGTTCCATCCCATGAACAAATAAGCTCTAATCTAACATCAGTATTAACTGCCTCACTAGCTGCCATGTTACAAGAATTCAGCACGACAAATCCTTTGCATCCTCCATGAAAAGATTCCTACAAGGTACCCACTCGATTTTGACGGCCCTTAATAATGAATAAAAGTAAATTCCATCCCAACTCTCTCATGATCACTACATGGAATGCAAATGGACTGAGCAACAAAATTCTAGAATAGCAAGAGTTCACTCACAGACACAATCCTGATATAATATCAGTAAATGAAACACATCTCAGGCCAGCTAATAACCCCAAATTACAGATTATTATGTACAAAAAGTAGAAACTATATTATGTACAAAACAGACAGACTCACCCTGGAGGCATAGCTATATACATTAATAACTACCTAAACTACAATGTTCTGACCAATCCACAAACCATGAACCTAGAGATAACAGGCGTTGAAGTTCATACCAACAATGCTGGCATTATCAAAATCTATGCTATATACAATCCACCCAGTATTCCATTACTGGTATCTGACTTGGACACCATTCTTGGCATCACAGACTCCATCATCATGGCTGGTGACTTTAATGCCAAACATACAGCCTGGTATAGCTCTACAATCAACGACAAAGGTCGAACTCTAAACCAATACTCAATGCAAAATTCTATTGTTGTAGCTGGACTCACAGAGCCCATCCATCAGAGCTTAGCTGGAAGCTCAAATGTACTTGACATAGTCATCCTCAAAAACATCAGATACCAGTTTCAGTTGGAAACATTAAATGAACTTTCTTCCGACCACAACCCATTCTGCTTAAACTCAGTACCCAAGAGCAATTGTCCCCTCCACACTCTTTCATATCTTGGGACAAGCTCTCCAGAATTCTCCCTGACCACATTGGCCCAGTCCCTGTTATTCACACAAAAGTGGAGTTAGACTTTGCTGTAAACAACCTTACCAGTCATATCAAAAAAGCAATAAAGTCAGTCACCCAAACTACAGTCTTTCACCCTAGTGGACGGATCCCGAGAAAATCAAGGATCTAATCAGATTGAAAAACAAAGCCAGGAAGAGGTACCATAACGCAAGAGCCCCACAAGATAAAACAAATCTGAATAAACTAAATATACAAGTCCGTGAAGCTCTCCAAACATATCGAAACCAAGATTGGGAATCCAAGCAAATGAAGCTGAACACAGAGGACAACTCCATTTGGGAGTTCTTGAGATCCCTCTGCAAAACAGGCAACTTTTACCCCAACTCAGACCAAGAAAGGAATAGCCCATACTGACAAGGAAAAGGCAGAGGCTCTGGTAGACAGCTTGGAAACTCAATGTAAACCTCTTATGAAAATTTCAACATCAATCTTATCTACAAGATTCACCACCGAGTTAAGCAGACCATAACATAACAAGAGGATGACCCAGAACCTGTCACACCAACTTCTCCAGCAGAAGTTATAAATATCATAACCCATCTGAAGAACAATAAGGATCCAGGTCCAGATGGAATCACAAACAAAATAATCAAACTACTCCCCAGAAAAGCCATTGTGCATCTAGTTAACAATGCCATCCTCAGACTCAAGTATTTTCCTTTAACATGGAAGATGGCGGATATCACGCCAATCAAAAAGACTGGAGAGAATACCCAGCTCCCCGAAAGCTACAGAGCTATCAGTTTTCTGTCCAGCCATGGAAAGATTGCGGAAAAAGTCATCCTTAGAACGCTTCAATCAGAAACAGATAAACTTGGTATAATTCCTAATGAGCAGTTCGGATTCAGAAAAAACCACACTACCGTACAACAGATTCACAGACTGGTCGAATTCATCACCAAAGGCTTCAACTGGAACCTCCACACAGCTGCAGTCTTTATAGATGCTGCGAAGGCTTTTCATAAGGTGTGGCATCAGGGTCTTCTCTACAAGCTCATCACATTCAATATGCCAACTAATCTATTAAAAATAATTCACTCATACCTCAAAGACAGATTCATGAAAGTCAAAATAAATGAAATTGTGTCAACAAGATGCAAGGTCCTGGCTGGTGTTCTGCAGTGCTCCCTACATAGATGATAGCCCTCAAAATCCAAGCTCAACAATCACTGTATATGCAGATGATACTGCATTATTAGCAAGATCTCTCAGCCCTAAACTAGCCATCAAAAGACTCCAAAGTAGTATTCACACATTAGAAAAATGGTTGATGGACTGGAAGATCCAAGCAAACCCACAGACGAGTTCAGCCATACTGTTCACTAGAAAGAAGTTTCAGACCAAGGAAGATATACATCTACTAGGAGTTAAGATTCCATGGCAGAGTGCAGTCAAATATCTCGCTGTAATGCTCAACAAAAAACTATGATTCACCAGTCATATAAAACACATGAGCTTGAAGACATCCAAAATAATTGCGCAACTCTAGCCCATTATCAACAGAAAAAGCAAACTGGACACTCAGAACAAACTACTCATATATAGGATGGTAATATGCCCAGTCATTACTTACGAATCTCCTGCATGGAGCCATGCCTCTAATACAAATATTCAAAAGCTACAGTGAATACAGAACAAATGCTTGAGAATGAGTTTAGATGCCCCATGGTTTATCAGAAACTCCCAGATTCACAGAGAAGTCAACATTCCCTACATCACATCCCCCCTCCATGACCTAGCAGTAAAGTTCTTCATCAAGACAAATAATCATCTAACCTGCTGATCGAGCAAGCTTCAGACTACAATGAAGCAGAATTCTGCAAATACAAAAGACCCAAGTCAATTCTATGCTCAGCTGAACATAGCTAATCTCACTGCCCTTTCAAGGCGAGCTTAAAGCTCAATATTTCTCCACTCAGAGAACTTTCCTTCTCAGACAAAGGGGAATATGAAAAGCATATATGCTTCACCTATCAAACCAGTATTGTTCTGCATGACATGAAAACGTTTCAAATTTCGGCTTATATTTATATATATATAGAGTGGATATATATATAAAGAGTGGATATATATATATATATATAAGAGGGTAAAAGGATATATATATATATATATATATATATATACTTTGTGGAATGAAAAACCCCAGGATAAACTTGGGAAAAACCCTACTGTCCACGTCAAGACTGGCTAACTTGGCTATGGATGAGGAAGATCCTCCAGCTCCTCACATCACCGACGGGATTCGAACCTAGAACAATCCTTCCCCACACATATGGTTGCAAATCGCACAGCCACTAGGCTAACTGTGTGGAATAATAAGAAGAAGAAGGAGAAGAATAAACGCCTGTTTATTTCCTTATAGGGAGTATGCGAGGCATTTTGGAGACTGAGTGAGTAGTTCAATCTGCACTAGTAGCTAATCAGAAACAGCTGACCAATGAATATCACTAATTATAAGCAGCCACCGATGAAGAGATCGGCAAACATGCGCTACCATCTCTCGGCACCTAACCCAGCTAATCTAAACAGATTACGATAGTGTCTGAATTAATGTGGATTCTACGGTCGATTTTCTTGAGTTTCTGAGATGAAAAACCCGAGTATAACCATGAAAAAACCTGTTTATTCATGCCAGAGATCGATTAACTGGCCTTCGACCAGTTTCCGAGTTAAGCGATCTCTGGCATGAATGGCACAGAAGATGCAAGTCCCACCTCTACTGAGCTACACAGGCCTTTGCAAAATGAATCTACCTGAATAAATTCACGCGTCTCGATCAGGTGTCCTATTTTGGTATTGGGCCAATCTTTCATCAGTGCTCCTGATTCCTAGACAAATTCGTAGTACATTGCACATTTAACTTTTCCATTACTGGTGATTGGTTCTGTTATTTCAGTAGGACTTCATTTCTCACTTATAATCAACTCTTCTAGATCATTTCTTCTAAATCAAAATTTTGTGAAAATTGCATTCCAAATTGAAATTATTGTTAGAGATGCTAATCTTTGTTTGTCCATTATTGGCCTTATTAAATTTTTTTTTTCGTTAATTCAAGTTCGGAAAAATTCTTTCAGAACTATAGTAATACTTGCCAGAATCGTTAATATTCGAATAAGTGTAATTAAATTTGAGTATATTTTTCTTAAATTTTGATTCAGTAGTAATTGTAACGAGGCCTATGGTCTGATGAGTGAAGTTCTATACTGTCAGTACTATCTGATTTATTATTATTCATTAATAAAATTTCGAAATTTCTACAATAAATGAATACTGTTGCGAAAGGCAACTCTTTTAATTAATTACTGCTCTATAAAAATTCAAATGATTGATTACTGTGACTTTTTATTTTTTTAATCTTTTTTAATTTTTTATTTTTTTAACTTGTTAAACATTAAAAACTTTTATCATAAATATTGTCTGTATTATGTAAGGGTTCACCTTTGACTTTTATAGTCATCATAATTTTTTTCCTTTTTTTTTGTTCTATAATTGTGCTTCGTTCATTTACAAACAGATATTTGAAGCCTATCAGAACGTTCTTTAGTTGCTACTTTTGTTTGTAAAAATCCATTCTATCAGAATTCCTCCAGTATTTTTATTTTTAAATATAGGCACTTCCGTGAAGTCCATTACATAACGTTAGTTAGCAATAACTGTACAATATCTATGATATTTTGCTTTGAAATCATTCATCAATAACGCACACTCAACTGATCCTGGCAATCTATTTCATTTATTCACTGCATTCCAAGCACACACAACAAAAACTAGACCTCAGGCTATTACTAACCACATTCTTACTCATTTTCCATGGATAACCTATAAATTGTCCTCACATTATGCGTGTACTGAAATATTTCCTGCAAAACAATCCTATAAGTTTCCATAACCACCATATATGTCTCTATCAAATTCCCCCCCCCCTTGACAGACGATCAATTTGTAAACCCACAAATCTTCAATATCCCCTCATGTGGAGTATCACACAGACCGTCACCTTGCTCACTCACCCCTAAATCCGCTTCATCTCGTCCACATCTCCAAGAAACCCAGGCCACCAAATCTTTTTACAATAATACAAATGAGGCCTTATGAAGTGCTTATAAAGGGAAATAATAAGTATCTATCTCTGTATGTCATGGTATTCTTCATATTCTTCAACAAACAGGTAATTCTCGGTGCTGTTTTAGCTACTTCTGCAATATGTTCTCTGAATTTCAACTCCCTATCCACACCCCCCAAAAAAATTCCCCACTTTATCAATATCCTGAGGCACAGTTCGATCGATATGGTAAACTGGCAATGTTTTCATTCTAAAATGCATAACCTTACAATTAGCCACTTTAAATTGACATTCGTTCTCCCTTACCTATACTGCCCGTCTATTTAAATTGTCCTGCAAAATTGTAACAACACATTAATTGATTATTGCTCTACCTTCGTTTATAACATGCAAACAACTGAATATTTTCCCCCTTGTATCATTTCCTACATCATGAATTACTGCATATATAATGAAAATTAAAAATATCATAATTTCATGATATATATATTTTTTAAAGCCATTCACAATGTATTGGGGGTATTGGAAAAAAATAATAGAAACACCTGTTTTACATGCATGATGCAGCCTGAATTCTTCTTGGAATGGATGCAACGAGATCTGAATAGTTTTTGGTGGAATTTTGTACCATCTTCTTAAAGAACATTCCTTCACGTTGCTCTAAAGACGTTAGGGATGGGAAACCGTTTCCTATTCTAGTCTCCAAAACTGACCAGAATGGTTTAATAATGTTAAAATCTGGTGACTGTCTGGTCAGGGAAGATGTTGAAGATTATATTCATGCTTTTCAATCTTCAAACCACGACTGAACAATATAAGCTGCGTGAATTCGGGTAGTGTCGTCTTGAAATACTGGATTGTAGTTTAGAAATATCGTTTGAATCATTGGATGCACTCGATAAACTAAAAACATCCAAATAATCACGTGCATTAAAATTCTGCCATGAAGAGTTATAACTGAATCCACAAAATACATTTCTGTCCAGACCATCACCAAACTTCCCTCATGATTTATTCTTTGATTCCAAATATCAGGTTTGGTTTCCTTGGGTGTTCTCAAATGTAATCTCATCCTGATGTAGGAAACAGTGTGAAGGTTGATCTTATATCTGATCATCTCACCAGTTTCCTAATTTCTAATGTACAGTTTTCTAAACAAAGCTATGATATTCAAATCCCCCAAAAGCTTATCCAGAGAAACCAAATATCTCCCATAGCATCCATCCTCCTCTACACAAAGCACTTATACTAAAACCAGAACCATACATAGGTGAAAACAACACGTTAATTCCAACTTCACTTCGACGCTGATCAAAATTGAAATAGCCATGCCTCATACGCATTCTGCGCAGACTACAAACTTAATGTATCGGATTACATTCGTTCCAAAATAAATTGGTAAAACTGATATTCTGGGAACTAAGCAAAGAGCCCACATATGGGCAGCAAGGACAGAACAAAAATATTTAAGGTGAAATACTTATGCTACTACACTGTCATGCTAAAACATTACTTCAGTCAAACTACAGAGTAACCAGAACAGCATAACAAATTACAAGACCACAGTCAACAAACTACATAACACACGTAGATCATTATAACTATAATGATCACTACGGAAAAGCCACCTGAAGCTTCTACACACCTGACATGATCAACAAACTGCCATTCGAAGACAGAAACCTAGGGGCCTGCAGAGAGCCGTGACAGCACTATATGGATATTATAGCGAGAATGAAAATTACAGGGAAATTATACGTATGCGCGCGCAAGCACGCACACACACACACGTGCACACGCACGCACGCACGCACGCACACACACGCGCACACGCGCACACGCACGCACACACACACACACACACACACACACACACACACACACACACACACACACACACACACACACACACACACACACACACACACACACACACACACACACACACACACACAAACCTATAACGAATTATTTTCAAACACCACTAAAAATACAAACACGCCATATCTACACCTGGCTCGCGAATGGTACTGAAACAAAACGTGTCCCTTCCACAATTTTTCTTAGCTGTTTCTCAAGTAATATCGCTATCTCTTATCTTCGTCAGATAAGCTCTGCTAGAAGCAACGAGGAAGACAGCATAAATGCTACCCGCTACCCAAGCAAACACTCAAGTTTATCAAAAAAAAAAATGTATTTAGTAACTTGTATACTAAATTTCTGTAGAGAAAAAAAAATTAAAAATATCTGCATTAAATACAGGATGTATAACAAATATTTAAAGAAAAATACAAATTATAAAATGCAAAAAATTTTATATAAAATTATGCCATTATTATTATTACTATTGAACTGTGATTTCTATTGCTGCATTCTTTATTATATATATATATATTCTCAAGAAATTTAACTTCAAAACTTGTTTTATATATATATATATATATATTCTCAAGAAATTTAACTTCAAAACTTGCTTCACTATGCTTCCAAAACTTCGTTCATTACTTAGTAAACATAAACAGAAACATCTTCCTACTCAGTTTCCAGGAGTGTACAAGAGTTTGTGTGATTGTGGAAAGCCATCCTATGGGCAGACTACCAAATCCATCCTTCTACGTTTGGATGATCACCGTAGAGATATCTCCTATAACAGGACTAGAGCTAGCGCTCTCTCTAGACACGTTCTCTTTTCAGCTAACTCAGACGAAGGCCGCCAACACATTGTAAACTGGACTCAAACTTCTAACATCCATGTGTGCTACGATGAACTCGAAAGAAAGATTGTCGAATCCAGGGAAATTTCTCCGGATTCCTCTCATATCAACAACAGCTTAAGTTACAATCTCTCTGATGCACACGCTGCTTCTGTTCAGTACTGGCGCACTCGCGACAGCGCGTAGTATACGTTTGTTTGGAACTCATACTCGCATTTGTTTTTCAAACACGCTACTGTCTTTTTATACGTTTTATACTGTCTTTTTATACGTTTTTATACAATTTTAAGTCTCTGTAATTTTTTTATATATTTCTTTGATTGTGATACCTGAGGATGTTGATCTATTCAACGAAACTAGTAAACTAGTACTATCTTTTTAAATATATCTTGTCATCTTTTTATCTCTCGGTAACAGTCATTAAAAAATTTTTCATATATATATATATATATATATATATATATATATATATATATATATATATATATATATATATATATATATACGTGCATTTCAAAATGTACTACTGATTTTTGGACTAGTACTGTTAATGCAATTTTTAAGTCTGTTATTTTTTGTATATTTCTTTGATTGTGATACCTTAAGAAGTTGATCCATTCAACGAAACTAGTAAACTAGTAGTATCTTTTTAAATAAATCATGTCATCTCCTTATCTCTAGGTATCAGTAATTTAAAATAGTTTATAATATTTTCTATCGAGTAAAAATGAATGTTCAGAATATATATATATATAATATGTGAAGATATATAATACATATAAATGTTTTTTTTCCAGTTAACGTGTAGAGGAGAGTATACACGCATCCACGTACTACCATTGCATGAGCACAGTTTGACCCTTTTGAAAGGAATGGGGGAATGAATTTGGATATGGCGTGTTTGTGTCCTTGTAATGGTGTTTTTTCGTAATTCGTAATAGCTGTGTGTGTGGGTGGGTGGGTGGGTGTGTTTAGTTTTCCTCCCAATAGTAACCCTACCAGGAGGTAATTTATTCCTACATGCTCCATTGCATTATTATTATTTGACTCCTCCAGGGAATCCAAAGACTCATCGAGGGAGAGTGCCTCAACAGCATCGAACTATTGGTTACCCTTCCAACTACTAACAGCGCTCAAACTTACTTAACTGAGCCATTAGTAGCGGAGACTCTACCAATCGACCAAGTAGCTTATAAGTACTGATTAACATTTCTATTTATATTTTTGTATTAATTTTCATATTTATATTTAGATTTTTATATATACATATATCAACACTATGCAGTATAATTCACATAATAACAGTATTTATGTTAGATCACAGGGAGTGGAAATTGATTTTATTAGCAAATTTAGTTAATTCTATGTAATAGTTTTCGATAAGTCTCTGTATTGACACTGGCCACTTGTCTCCGGAAGTGATGACGTGTGGTATTAGGGGCATCCGGATGGAGTCCAATAGCTGACAGTCGTAAAGTATGTGGTCAACAGTCTGTTGAAGGTGTGGACTGCAAATGCACGATGGTGATTCAAGGATATGGAATCTGTGAAGGTAGTGTCTTAGTTTTCCGTGTCCCGTTAGCAGCGTGGTTAAACCTGAAGAAATGGCGTGTCTTTTCAGCCAGAGTCTGTTTCTGATGCTAGGAAAGAATTCTTTTGTTGTTGATCCGTTTTTTGATGTTTTCCATTCTTCTTCCCACATGTCTAGGCATTTCTCTTCTACAGGTGTTTTTATTGCAGATTTCGAGAATTTATGGTAACTTGTTTCTAGCCATTCGTTTCTAGCTGCTTGTTTCGCCAACTGATCCGATCTCTCTCGTTTCATGCTATTCCAGTATGCTCTTTCACCCAGCAGAAATTGATTTCCCATCCCTCTAGAGTCAGATTTCGAACCAGATTTCTTGTCTGTTCTATCAATGCAATATGGTTGTTCTGGTTTTTTATGCCGTCTATAGTGCTTCTACTATCGCCGTAGATTGTTGCTGTCTTTTGCTGAGAAGTGTTCATTTCTAATTCCTGGAGATATGTGAGTGAGTGAACTACATCAAGTTGTTCTGCTTGGTTGTTGGAACAGACAGGATGCAATCTGGAACAGCATTCTTGTATTATGGACTGTCTGCTGTATGCAGTGAACGAACAACCGACGTTCCATTTGGTTTTGCTTCCGTCATTGTATATTTGGAATTCGTCACTTTCAGAGCTTTCCTTTTCCTTAATATTTGTTTTCTGAGGCCACTTACTGTACTCAAGCCGACGTTTGTAGCAATTTGGATCGATTTTATAACTCTCGATATATCTTCCGGAAGTGATTCATATATAAGAGATAATTCTTGTATTTTCAGGCAGATCGGTGTTAGAGCTGCAATAACGCAAGCTGTCGCGAAAGATATTGTCCTGTATCCTTTGATCATGCATATGGCAATAAGGCGTTGAACTCTGTTTTGTTTTTGTCGGTTTATCTTTGATTTTAGTGTGTTTCCAGGCAGGTGCAGCATAAGATATCAGTGGTAGTATAGCACCGGTATATATCGTTTTCATCGCTCGTTGGCCTAATCTTTATTGTTAGATCGATGAAGCTGCTTCCTCTGTTTTTTTTCGAATGATAGAGTGTTGCAGTCATCGTTTAGTATGTGTAGGGAATTTGATGCTATGCATTCTTCCAAATTTTTACCTCTATTGTTTGTGCTGTTATTAAACCATAAAACTGAATGGGGTTGCTAACTATTCCCGTAATTAAGCCATAGTTGATGGTAAAATCCACGATGTTGCCCATTTTTTCTAAGTCATATTTTATGTCGGTGTGATAGTTTAGATACATACTTGAGGCAAAAGTTATAATTCCTCTGTACGTAATTTCAATAAGTACCGAGTCCTCGTTGCTGTGCTGAGAAATTAATATTGCCTCGACTTCAGGATTAACCACGAGTATTGCAGCTCCCTTTCTTTCAAATCCTTTGGAAAATATTTTAAAATTACTTGGAAAGCCGCATATTTTGTTGTTGCTGTTGTAAGGTTCTTGTATTAATGTCAGTCCTATATTTGTTTCTATTTATGAGTTATGTTAAGTTACTGACAGCCTTGAAGCATTGTAGATTTATTTGAAGAAATGCCAGGGAAGTAGTGCTGTTTCTACAAGCTTTATTATTGCTTTCCATAATCTATGTTTTGAATATTGAGTTGTTTGTGGTAGTTGTATGTCGGGCAGTCTTTGCTTAATGCCATGTGTTTGCAGTTGTCTTTGGTTTTGGCATGCTTGTTGTGATTCTGACAATTTATGCAATTCATTTCGAACTTATTTCGTGGGCACTCGCTGAACTTATGTTCTTTAGAGCAGAATGGACAGGTGGTGTTTCCCCTGCAGTCTCGTGTATGATGGTGAAATTTATTGCAGTTAAAGCATCTCAGAACGCTTATGTATTCTGCACAATGGCAAATTCTCCATAGGATTTTGACACCGGTTTTAAACAGTTTGGTCCTCATCGTTGGCTCGACTTCTATAATCAAGTTTCTTTTGTTTGTTTTTTTTATTTGTCATGATAAATTTCTGTGTCATCTTTGTATCGCTGGTGAAGAGTTATTCGTTTTGCATGCGGATTGAGTCTATTGCGTTGTTCGTATCTATTTCATCGGGAATATCATATATTATCAGCCTTGGAAGATGTTTCTTACCAGGATTTGCTACTAACGTGTCTTTGCATTCCTTAGATATTTCGTTATGTATTAAGTCTATATCGGTCTTTTTTTTTTTAGATGCAATTAACACTCCTCCGTTATTAATATTTTTCATTTTTGTGATTCCGATTTTTATTTTTGTTAGGTCTATTTTTTCTTTTATAAGATTTTTGGTTTCTTCGCTGTTTTTATTGAGCTATCGGTTTGACTATTAATCTATAGAATGGATTGTTTTTGGATTCGTCTTTGTTTGTAGCGTTGATTTTAACTACTTGCGAGTATAGCTGAGTAGGTAGGCTGAGCTGTTAGGCTGTCTCTGGTTGTTTGTAGTAGTCTGTTGTTCTATCAATGCTTTAGTTGCATTTTTCATTTCGTTAAATACCTTTTATTTCGCTCACTGCAGTTAATATGTACTTTTTAATATGTTAATATGTACTTAGATTGCCGCTTACTTTGGCAACGTTACAGCAGATCTAGAGCTTTTTTGAACTCTAATTCGGCCCATTCCGCCATCTTTATGTTACTTAAATTTGTGTGCATTATTGCTTTCTAAGATACAAAGTTTAAGATAGTGTACTTACAGTTTTTCTGCTTGTTCCTAGAAGTTACGTTGCCATTGAATTACGCTTCAGAGGGTTGTTTCTTGTGTCCTTTGCACCTCCCAGTGGCAACAGTTGGGGGGGGGGGGGAGAGGTGTTAGCCCTTGCTGTAGCAGCTAATCCTATTATGACCAGTTTGAGATAGCTGTAAAATAGTTAGTCTGACCAAAACAGTATTCAGTTCAAAAAGATGGAATAAACTTTCAGTCATAGGAGCATAGAGCTATGAAACTATAGAGTAAATTATTCACTGTTAGATAGAGCACTGTATCTGGATACTAGATACAGCTAGTTTTTCTGTTCGATACCACACAAAAATCAAGGAAAAAGCAGGAGCAATTTCAGGCACGTCCGTTCACGTCTGAATTTGTGCGACTTTCTCTCTCTCTCTCTCTCTCTCTCTGTGTGTGTGTGTGCGTGTGCGTGCGTGCATGTAATTTCTCTCTATCATCCAAATATCAAATTAAAACCGAAAAAATAGCATTAACAGCAATTTTAACGCCATATTATTACATAATTCAGAGGCATTGACACTGAAAAAAAAAATCTCAAGAAGCTAAATTAAATAGTTTCCAAGCAAAATGCCTGCGTAAAATATTAAAACTGTTTTATCAACAGATAGCAGGTTGACATATATAAACTGACTGAGCAAAAAAGTATCACTGATCAACTGAAAAAAAAATGCAGAAGTACATTATACACATCATCAGGTAGACAGCAGAGAAACACCAAAAGTAGAATTGAAATTGATTTTAGAAGGAAAATATTTGGTACTATGAGAGCTACAATATTTGGTACTATATTCCTTTTAAAGGGAATAAAAGTAGACTAAAATACACAAATATTATTGAAGAAGAAATGAAAGGGTTTGAGAACAAGAACCAAACTTTAGAGATTCAGTGGCAAGCCCTGAAGAAAACATTGACTGATTCAACTAGAGAGGTATAAGGTGAGGTTTTCTGCAAGGATAGAAATATCAGAACTCCATGGTGAACTCAAGAATGTAAGGAGGCATTGAAGGAAAAGAAGAGAGCATATCATCTTGTGCCCTAAGAGAATGAAGAGACAAGTGTAAGAAACTCAAACACTGTGTAAAATTAGCTAAACAAAAGTTATGGGAAGTCTTTGGTAAGAAAATAGAAAATAAATATCAAGAAGGTGGTAAGGTATTCTGGAGGTTATTGAAGAAGCTCAGAAATGGAGGAAAGAGTGATGTAAACAGATGATTAAGGTGACATGAAAACTGGAGAAAAATAATTTTGAAGTATATGGAGTAATTACTGCGAAAAATTATTAAATGAAACACTGATAGCACAGCGGTAAAAAACACTCAACCGTCATGCAGTCAGGAATACATATCCATACCTGAAGTAGAAAATGCCATCAAAGGCCTGTAATGAGGAAATGCAGCTTGTGTAGATTCGACTAGAAATGCTCACGTATGGAAGTATAAAAATCTTACAGTGGCTACACTGCATAGTTCAGGAGGCCTTGGCACAGGGAAGAATTACAGATGATTGGAGTAGAGCTCTCGTAGTACTCATGTATAAAAAAAAGGGAAATAAAACTGAATGTGTGAATTACAGAGTAATTTCTCTATTGAGAGTTCCTGGTAAGATTTATGCACGTATACTTGAGAAACGGTTGAGAGGGATTGTGGAAGGGAAGATTTGTAAAGAATAAGCTGGATATATGCCAAATAGAGGCTGTCAGAATCAGATTTACACTTTATGACAAATAGTTCAGAAATCATGGGAATATAACAAAAATCTCTTCAATAGAGATCAAAGTTTTTTTTTGTTCCCATATAGGGAGTAGGCGAGGCCGTTAAGACTAATTATTGCTTGATATAATGTCCTCTGGCACCATACAACTGTAGCGTTTTGAGGAGCTTCTCTCTTGGCATATTGTCATATGCCTTTTCAGATCTTCAAAACTTCAAAAAAAAAAAAAATCAGCTAACGTCTTTTTTTTTTTGTTCCCGTATAGAGAGGAGGCGGGCAGTTTTTACGTTTTAAGGGACCTGTGTAGCTCAGTAGAAGTAACGTTTGCACTCTACAGCGGTTGACCCCACAACGAAAGGCATTCAAATCTGGTCTCCGACTAGAGGAACTTTTTCTAAGTCTTTTCTCGACCAGTTCCAGAGTTAGTCGATCTCTGGCACGGGCTAGCTGGTTTTTCGTCCAGTAAACTCAAGAAAATCTGCCGTAGAACCAACATTATTTTCAGACATTAAACATATTGTGTTAGGGTTAGGGATGAGGCAGATGGCGGCAATAATTAGCCACCTTCTTCACTGCGTGCGATGAATTAGTGATCTCGTTGGTCCAGCTATCTCTGATTGGGTACCAGTGGAGATTGAACTGCCCACTCAGTCTCCAAAATGTTAGATAGGGCTAAAACGGCCTCGCCTACTCCCTATACGGGAACAAAAAAAAAAGACGTTAGCTGATTTTTTTTTTTTTTTGAAGTTTTGTAGATCTGAAAAGGCATATGACAATGTGCCAAGAGAGAAGCTCCTCAAAACGCTACAGTTGTATGGTGCCAGAGGACATTATATCAAGCAATAATTAGTCTTAATTTGAGTTGTAAGTCAGCAATTAGAATTGAAGGAAGTACAGGAAGATGGTTAAAAGTTAAAATTGGTGTCAGACAAGGATGTACATTATTCCATCTGTTATTCATCATGTATATCAGTGATTCTTAAAGTGGGCAGTAGCGCCATTGGGGGCTCTGTAAACGTTGAGGTGTCGGTAAGCTGTTGGGGTCACTCAGGAGGCAATAAGCATTAACTTAATATAAAAACTTTAGACTTCGTTTGTCAAACATCGAACACGATATGGAAAAATTAGCAGGATCTCATCAGGCTCATGCTAGCCATTAATGATTGGCTTATTAAGTTCAGTAATTTAACGGTACGCTAGGCAAAATAAAAGATTAAGAACCACTGATCCATATGGATCACATCATGAAGGAAAGTGGCATTAAACCTGATATCAAAATTGAGACGATGTTGATATCAGCCCTTTGATCAGGTTGATTATGCTACTTCTAAATAAATCTGCTACAAGTCTGCAAGATTCCCTGACTGAACTGAATCACTGTTGTAATAGATATGGTATGAAAGGCAGCAATAACTAGATAAAGACAATGAAAGTAGGCAGCAGCATTGAAAATGTCAACTGCATTGTGAATGGAGAACCTGTAAAACAAGTAAAACATTTTACACCTTACTTAAGCATTATTTTTAGTGAAGATGGTAAATTAAATATGGAAAGAGACAACAGAATCAACAAAACCGATATGGTAGGAAGCCAGCTGAATAAATTTATATGGAATAAGAGAGCGAAATTAGTCAAACCTAGTGCCAAATTAGTTGTATACAAGAGAATGTTTAAACCAGTTTTATTAAATAACAGAAATGCTACCCAATATATAAATCACAGTGAAAATTACAAAAGAAAATAAATATGTGAACGCCTTTAATTCCCTTATGGGGGGGGGTAGGCGAGGCCTTCCCCTTAGGTCTCGCCTTCCCTTATAAATTTATGTAGTCTTTGGAGACTGAGTGGACAGTTCAATCTCTACCGGTAGCCAATCGCAGAGAGTTGGTCTAAGACTGTCACTAATTATATGCGGCTTTAGATTATGAGACGGGCACACAAGTGCCGCTATCTCTTGGTACATAAACCTAACAGAATATGCCTTTGTCTCAAATAATGTGGGTAATAGGATCGATTTTCTTGAGTTTACCGGAAGGAAACTCCGAGTTTCCGGAACAAAAAGCTAGCTTGCCGGTGCCAAACATTGACTAACTCGGGAATCAGTCGAAGAAAGAATAAGTTCCTCTATTTGGCGACTAGAGTTGAAATTCGAGCGGCCTAGCGCAGGCTTCACTTTCACTGAATATATTTTATTTAACAAATAACAAATAAATACATAATAGTAAAAATAAATGCATCATATATTTCATATTTCTCCAGGGAGTCCAAGGACTCATCGACGGAGGATGCTACTCTACTTCGCAAAATACACCTCACCCTCGCCACGACTACATAATTCTCCTACTACAACACTACTACTACTACTACTACTACCATCAACGCCATCTACCTCCCATCATCAACAAGAGTATATTTTGTCTGTAAATTGCGAGTGTTCTGAAGGCCGATTTGTTTGTACATGGGATGAAAAACCCGACTTTCCGGGAGGAAAAAATCCTAGTACCTCCTTAAACTTTAATGCTTAATGAGGTTTATTTAATGCTGTAATGCTCCTTACATGGTTTAACCTCCTTAAGGATATTACTATTTGTTACAATCAATTAATTTTGTGAATTTGCTTCTCTTAGTCATTAACAGTGCATAGTTACATGACACTTATTATATTATTAGTTAGATTCAAATTTCACCTGTGTTTTACTGTTATTAATTATTCAATTGTTAGCTATTTTAACACACCATTATTTGATTACACGAGCCTGTGTAGCTCAGTGGATGTGGCGTTTGCACATCACAGCACTTGACTGCACGAAGGAAGACTTAATTTCGAGTCTAGTCGGCGACTAGAGGAAATTTTTCAAGCATTTTTTCGACCGGTTACTGAGTTAGTCGATCTTTGGCACGGGCAATGGGTTTTTCCTTCCGGAAACTCGGGTTTTTCGTCCCCTAAACTCAAGAAAATCGACCGTAGAACCCACATTATTTCAGTCATTAAAAATTCGAGTGTTAGGGTTAGGGACCACGAGCTGGCGGCACTTGTTGAGCCGTTACTCTTCACTGCGTGCAGCTTAATTAGTGATGGCCTTGGGCCAGCTATCTCTGATTGGGTACCACTGGAGATTGAACTGCCCACTCAATCTCTAAAAGTTAGAGCTAAAAACGGCCTCGCCTACTCCCTATATATGTGAATAAAAAGGCGGTAGCTGATTTTCTGATTTTGATTTCTTAATCTTCACTTAGCATTCCAGAAATTGTCTTGTGAACTAATACTTTCTCTCTCTCTCTCTCTCTTTTTCTCTCACTCGCACACACCTCCTACACACAATAAATACATGTAAAGGTTCTTCTTATTACTAACTGAAAGGTAGCCTTGGTTAATTTGATGCGAAGTGAAATCCTGTGGACACCCATTCTTCTTTCTTCATCTTTTTCAAAAGGATGGAATATCTCACAATATCTTTGATGTATCTGGAACTTTGTTTAGATATTTGGCCCCATCTTGTGTCATATATATCAAACCTGTTTGTTTGTACTCTGCTTAACTTTTTCTGGTTTAACCAAAATATTAGATTTTCATTTATTGTTTGATTTTATGGCATCCGTCGTTTCCCAAGACTCCAGATTTCTTTAGCTTTTTTCAATAAATCATGTGGTGAAGTGTTTATAACTGTTTACAGAATTGACAGGCTGCAAAATCATCAAAGGAACGAACAGTGTTTCTTTTCCCCCAGCGCACATTTTGGTTGGCAAACATGCATGATATGCGCCACTTCCATGGGGCAACACAGGCAATGAAATATTTAGAAGAAATCACGAATGTCAGATGTGAACACGATACTTGCTATATCTTTGCACTGATTTATTGGAGTTCCTTGTTCTTACACCATCTACTCAACGATATTTTCATATACAGTGCAACCTATAACTCGATCATCGACCAAAAAATGGACCTGCTGCCTTTTTTTTTTTTTTTGCTACAATGTCTTCAATCATGCGCAGCATCCGGTGAAGAGAGGGAAAACGCAAGATTTTCTTGCGTTCACGAGCCGAAAAGCTTGATGTTCTTGGAGGAAAACCAACTTGCCTGATCTACTAAGTCGGCAAAACCGCTCGAAGTAAGGGCTACAAATAAAACTCCTCTAGACAGAGACTAGATTCGAACTCGGAACAAATCTAGTCGCTTTCATTGGGCAGCCTAACTTTTATCATCATCATCAAATACCTGACATCATCAAATATCCTGTATACACCCCTAGAGGGGTGTATACAGGAAATTATGATAGTACTATATAAAAAATACACCATTAGTAACTTTCTATTCAACAATTTCCCTATAAATTAATGTTATTTGATAAGATTCCATCATTATCAGATGTTATATTTCTATACTTGCCAGACGAATATACGGTACTGTCCCGTATTTTAGGTCAAATTTTGCTGTCCCGTATTATACTTGTAGGCACGGCCTAATGTCTCGTATTTTAATAAAAGATAAAATTATAAATGTTAAGCGCCTCCGTAGCGCAATTGTAAGAACGACGGTACATTGCGCCCTTCGATTGGAATAGGCCTACGTTCGATTCTCGTCGCGACCGGAGGAATCTTTATCTGGACGATTTCATTCGAAGGTGAGTTAGCCGATCTCATACGGAGGTAGCAGGGTTATTTCTCCCGGAAATTCGGGTTTTTCATCCCGCATACAGACAAATCGGCCCTTCAGAACACATGCAACTTACAGACAAAAAATACTAGTTGTGGTGGAGGTGGACGGTAGATGGCGTTGATGGAGATGATTCGTAGTAGAAGTTCGGTGTAGTGGTTGAGATAGTTGTAGGTGTCCTCCCGCGATGAGTCTTCGGACTCCTTGGAGGTGTCAGGAATAATAATAATGTTATGTTAAAGAAAATTATAATTTTCAATACTCTTTTCGAATAATCCATGGTCACTAATCATATATTGGTCCCTAACCGAATTTTGCCCGTATTATACTTGTAAGCACAGCCTAATGTCTCGTTATTTTAATGAAAGATAAAATTATAAATGTTATGTTAAAGAAAATTATAATTTTCAATATTCTTTTCGAATGATCCAATTTAAATTGATTTATAAGCCATAAAAGCTGACAATTCGCGGAAATTAACTGTTTTTACAGTTTACGACGGGGGCATGGCGGCGACAGTCGTATGAGCATTTTCTTTATAAATCTGTACAGATATATCGCATTTGCTTTTTTTCAAACAGTTCTTATTTGGACATTGTGGGTGCAATATCGGTACATGTATGTACGTGTATGTTATTTCAATAATAATTTAAAAATAATATCTCGTCTTTTTTCCAATGTGCGATATTTGGTTAATACATAAAATATATAATTAAAGGTAAATTAATTTTCTTTATTAATTATACAAAGGTAAATTAAATTTTGTTTCTTTCCTTAAGCCCTTAACAATGCCAAAACGAAAGTTGGTTTTTAACCATGATTATTCGAAAGAATGGAATCTTATTGCAAAAGGAAAACATAACAACGAAGTTGAATGCAAAATCTGTAGATGAACGTTTAGATTTCACGATCGGATATTACACAACACATTAACAACTTGACATTGGTGGCACTCAGGAATATGTTTGCAGAGCAAATCTCAGGTTGTTCAGTCACTGGTGAGAAAAACTTAGAAAAACAGATATTTGATGCCAAAACGACAGGAGAGAGACACAGAAGAAGATCAAGGTTTGGGTGGATTGATTCATTCAGAAGTCGCTCAGAAACCCAAAATGTTAGATACGACGATGTTGGAGTGAGTGCACACAAGTAATATACTGATTTGGAAGGAAATTGGTGACAAGAGATTAATAGTAATGTAAGCATAATCATGTAGTGCTGTTATTATAACCTAAAAACAACTCAGGGCTACATATCTGGAAATGACGATGATGATAAATCTTACAGGTTGGTTAGAAATAAAACATTTGACCGAAGACTGGAGAACAAGTTATGAAAGTGCTGAAAAAGATTAACAGAGTAAACAGATAACATCAAAGACAATATCATATTAAAAATTAGGATATCAGAGGAAGAACTTGACATTGGTGGCACTCAGGAATATGTTTGCAGAGCAAATCTCAGGTTGTTCAGTCACTGGAAGAATGGGAGAGGAAAGATTAGCAAAACAAATGTTCTCTGCCAGGTTGGCAGTTTAAAAACACAAAAAAGTTCAGAAACACAAATTGAGCATTTCGAGTTCCAGTTCCAAAAATATTGATACTTATTTTGTAAAACCAGCAATGAAAGAAAAGTTACTGCTGCCGAAAAAGCATCGTTATTCTTTTATTCTTTTATTTTTAATGATTGCAGCATAAAACTTGTTCCTATAATGTTTTCGGACTAACCAAACTTGTCCCATATTTAGTTTTCCACAATCCAGCAACCCTATATATTTCTGCCTTCTAAGGCACTTTTTTACTGTATCAATCCACTTATATCTTGGCCTTCCTCTGGGCTTTTTTAAACTGCCAACATGGCAGAGAACATTTGTTTTGCTAATCTTTCCTCTCCCATTCTTCCAGTGACTGAACAACCTGAGATTTGCTCTGCAAACATATTCCTGAGTGCCACCAATGTCAAGTTCTTCCTCTGATATCCTAATTTTTAATATGATATTGTTTTTGATGTTATCTGTTTACTCCGTTAATCTTTTTCAGTACTTTCATAACTTGTTCTCCAGTCTTCGGTCAAATGTTTTATTTCTAACCAACCTGTAAGATTTATCATCATCGTCATTTCCAGATATGTAGCCCTGAGTTGTTTTTAGGTTATAATAACAGCACTACATGATTATGCTTACATTACTATTAATCTCTTGTCACCAATTTCCTTCCAAATCAGTATATTACTTGTGTGCACTCACTCCAACATCGTCGTATCTAACATTTTGGGTTTCTGTGCGACTTCTGAATGAATCAATCCACCCAAACCTTGATCTTCTTCTCTGTCTCTCTCCTGTCGTTTTTCTCACCCATTCTATTTACGGTAAGTGACCAGATTTGCTCTGCTGACACTTTCTTGAATGCTAACAATATCAAGTTCCTTCCTAATATCTTCATTTTTAATAAGATTCTGTTGTTAATAGCATCGGTTCACGCCTATAATCTTTCTCAGTACTCTCATATCTATTGTCTCTATTCTTTGGTCAAGTGTTTTATATCTAACCCAGCCCTCAGATCCATAAGTTAAAATTGGTTTGAACGCTGTCTTATATGCAGCTAATTTGGTGTTTTGAGTAATTTCTTTCTTATTCCATTTATATTTATTCAGTTGACTTTCTACAATGCCGGCTTAATTCATTCTGTTGTCTACTTCCATATTAATTTACCATCCGCACTAAAAATTGTCCTAAGTAGTCGAAATGTTTCACTTGTCATATCGGTTCTCCATTCACGATGCAGTTGATATTTTCAACTTTCATTGCAGCCTAGCCTTGCATAAGCAAATGCCACTTCCACAATTCTTGATGCAGTAGCACTGGATTGAAATTTCTATTGATGATTCATCCTTTTCCCGATAAATAGCATGGTATTTGTCACAAATTTACATTCTAAAAAAATCGCACGACCGTATTTATTTTGATAAACCCGAGAAGCTTGTCCAAAGTTAGTGAAAAGTTGGCCAATTGTTAGTTTATGTAATCTGGACTGATAGTTATTCTTTGCCGAATTTTATCCCAATAAATGGATTGAAATTTGTACGAATTTTTTCCTGACAAATGGTACGATTGAAACCAAAATCGAAACAATTTGATAAATTTCACTACACATCATAAATGTGAATAGCGTTTCTGCATTTTCACTTAAATTGTGTGGTTGTTTCGGTCCAATGTAGCATTGATATTTGTAAATGTATTTAAGCGAGAGATAATTTTCTTAGCTTCTAGAGAGAGAGAGAGAGAGAGAGAGAGAGAGAGAGAGAGAGAGAGAGAGAGTTATAACAATATAAGCAAATCAATGAAATAACACACGCAATTAGCAGAAATACTACTTTGGACAGTAGATATGCAGAAGTACTTCGCCTAATGCAGGGGTCGGGAACCTTTTTAACCGAAGAGCCATTCCACCGAAAAAATTAATTAAAGCACAATTTTTGGAGCTGCAACTTCAATTCGATTTTTCCTGGTGACCCAAAGTTGCAGTTAGTTCAAACTTAGGTAAATTTGTTTTTAATTCAGTACTTCCAGATATCAAATTACCACTTTTATGTTTGCAGATAAATTTTTTATATGTTCAATAAATAAAACAAAATTAAGTTTGATTAAGTTTATTATTATTATTATTATTCGTGACGCCTCCAAGGAGTCCGAAGACTCATCGTAGGAGGACACCTACAACTGTCTCAACCACTACACTGAACCTCTACTACTAATCATCTCCATCAACGCCATCTACCGCCCACCTCCACCACCACCACAACTAGTATTTTTTGTCTGTAAGTTGTGTGTGTTCTGAAGGGCCGATTTGTCTGTATGCGGGATGAAAAAACCCTGCTACCTCCGTATGAGATCGGCTAACTCACCTTCGATTGAAATCGTCCAGATAAAGATTCCTCCCGTCGCGACGACAACTACAACTGTCTCCATCACTACACCGAACCTCTACTACCAATCAACGCCATCTACCGCCCACCACCATAACTAGTATTTTTTGTCCATAAATTGCATGTGTTCTGAAGGGACGATTTGTCTGTATTTGAGTGTATGCGGGATGAAAAACCCGAGTTTCCGGGAGAAAAAAACCCTGCCAATCACAAAACATGTTTAAGTAAGTATAATATTGCAAAAAAAGTCAGAATTTGTATTGCAAAAAGAAATAGTCCGAACAAAAACACAATATTATGTATTTTAATAGATATTTGATTGTTTTAATTTAAAATTAACAGTAATCAAAATCCAAAGTAATCAATAGTAATGAGACTTTTGATTTTGCATCTTCTCAGCCAATTTACTTAAATACGGATTATTTGTCGTGCACTTTAATAGTAATTCGGCTTTCAAACTTTCATCAGTCAATTTGTTCCTATACTTATTTTTAATGTAATTCATTGAAGAGAAAAATTGTTCGCAATTGTACATTGAACCGAAAAGAGTCAAAACCCCAAAAGCAAGTCACCTGGCATTTGAATAATTAGTTAGGAAAGAAGTCCAACATTTAAATATAATTTCCTGTGGTGTCTCTTCCATAGTTTCCTCATTTTCTTCTATTTGTGCTACCATTTCCTGAAGTTTTTGTAACCAGATGCTTTTATTCTGAATTTCCAGAAGCTCCGTTTGCAGTTCTGCAATTGATATTCCGGGAAAACCTTCAATATCTATTAATTTTAAATTGCAATTTAACGGATGTAATATAAATTTCATCATCTCCTGATGTTTTATAAAATCCTGAAATCTGCCTGTAAATGAATCTAAAATTACAGTAATCATTTAAGTGAATATTTTGCAATCAACTTTTTCTTGATTTAAATTCAATCTATAATTTTTTAGATTTTCAAAATATATAGATTTTTCTTCAGTAACGTCTTCGAAAAACACTTAGTTTCTTATTAGATATATGAAGAGCCAAAGGCTTCAATTCGGCGACATATGACTTGTTTAAGTTAAGGGATATTACATCCCATATCGTTTCTTAACCGAATATAGTAGAAACTATATAAAGTTCGCCAATTCCAAGAGCAAGCAAATACCTGGATACTGCAGTAACTGACCCTTAAGGTAGTGCAAGCTGAGGCAACTCATGTCTAAGGTGGAGCAAGCTCCGATCACTATTCTTGATATTTATCCATAATGTGAACTTAGCTCCTAGGAGCTGTATTACTGTTCTACTTTATGAGAGAAGGTCACTACCCAGACCGGTTTTGACCTTTATTGAGGTCTCATCAGTGAGTAGGTAGACCTAGTTAATACCAAGTTTGTAGCGAACGGAACTTACAACCCTGTCGTCGAATTGAAGCCTTTAGCTCTTCATATATCTATCTAATAATTTATTAGGACACCTCTCAGCAATACTCATAGAAGGGTTGTAAGTTCCGTTCGCTACAAACTTCGTAAAATGACAAAATGATTATCCAGGGGTTAAAACCTTTTCACCGAAAAATAAAACAACCATAGCCTTATACCATTTTCTTAATGCTGGCCAACGAACTACGTTTTCAGTCTGTAGGCGAGGTCGTTTTAGCCCTAACTTTTGCAGACTGAGTAGACAGTTCAGTCTGCACTGGTAACCAATCAGAGATAGTTGGTCCAAGGCTTTCACTAATTAATCAGTACGCAGTGAAGACGTCGGCTAACAAGTGCCGTCATCTCGTGGTCCCTAACCCTAACACAATATTTTTAATGTCTGAAAATAGTGTGGGTTCGACAGCTTATTTTCTTGAGTTTACGGCATAAAAAAACCTGCTTGCCCGTGCCAAAGATCGACTGACTAGGGAACCGGTCGAGAAAAGGCCTAGAAAATGTTCCTCTAGTTCGGCAACTAAATTAGAACCTTAGTCTTTCGCCGTGCGATCAAGCGTCGTAGAGTGCAAACGCTATTTATACCGAGGCTTCTTTCAGTTGCTATATTATATTTACTTCGGTAGGCAAAAATAGAAAACATGTCGAAAATATCATTATTATTACACAGGAAATCACTTCTGCAGAATATAAAACCCAATCAGAATGGCATTCTACACCACAAACCTTCCTTTACTGCATAATTTACCATCCATCATTCACACTAGGCCAGGAGTCAGGAACCGGCGTCTCTTGGCTGAACAAACATAATTAATACAAACTAAATATTGTTTTTTGATATGGCCTGTTCGTGGCACTAGATACTATGCATGTGACGTGTGTTACTCATGAAATTTTGACATGAACAACCGACAACTACGTTACATTTGAAATCTAGCTAAACGTTAACCCTGTCTAAGGTAACTAGCGCCACGGCTAAAATTTGAACTAATTGATCAGCTGTCCTGTCAAACACACCACGGTTTTCAGATATATACGGATTTGAACTGTCAAAATAAATATTCTGTTAGTTAACTTATTTATTGTGGTACTAAACTGGTGTTTAATTTAGTATCAGGGGTAATATGTTATGCACAAATTAATTTTATTATGTTGAATTTGTGTTTTTAGTAAGAACACAAATAACTGTTTACTTGCAGGTAAATTTGTGATAATAACCCTCCTAATATGAGTTAAAGAAAAAGAAAAAATAATCGAAGAAAAGTGGATTCAATAAAATGTGGATAGAGAAATTTACATTTATAGAAGTAAATGGAAATCCACAATGTTTAATTTGCCATCTATGACTTCAAAATAACAAATCAAGTAATGTCGAACGACATCTTCGAGGAAAACATTTAGACTCCAGTAAAAAATATCCTGAGGGTGATAATAGAAAAAAAGTTATTGAAGAATTACAAAAGAAAACATTGCTTCAGCAAAGAAATTTGTCAACTTGGACGAAATCTTCATCGAATACTACTGAAGCAAGTTTTTTGTTATCCCTTGAAATACAAAAGCGGGAAAACATTTTACCGATGGTGAATTTCTAAAAATTGCATGTATAATGTCTCTGAAATTCTATTGAAGGATATGAAAAATATGGACGAGATATGGGAAAAAAATTAAAGATTTACCTCTTTCGGCTAGAACTGTCAAGGAACGGATTGAAACAATTTCTGCAGAAGTTTCAAATATGCAAATTATGGATATTAATTCTGCCGATTTTATATCTATTACGGTTGATGAATCAAATGATATTTCAGATATGGGCCAATGCTACGTGATGGTTAAATATATCACATTTTCTGGTATTCGAGAAGAACTTCTTGATCTGCTAACACTTAAAGGGCACACTACAGGTCAAGATATTTCAGAAAATCTTCTAACAAGTTTACAGAATAAAAATATAAATATTAATAATATAGTATGCATTGCGACCGATGGCGCAATGCATACTATGATTGAGAAAAATAAGAAGTTTGTTAAATTATTCCACATGGAGTTATTTCATTTCATTGCATTTTGCATCAAGCAGCTGTAGTTGCAAATTCTTTGGGATTATTACCACAACTAAAAGAGTGATGGATGTCGTGCCAATGATCAATTTCATCCGATTTCAGACGCTGAATCACAGACTTTTTAACAACATTTTTATGTTGACTACCTAGTTCCAAAACTAGGTAGTCAACATAAAGATTTAGTGACATTTACATCTGTATGATGGTTATCAAGAGGCAAAGCATTAAAACGTTTTTTCAGTGCTTAAAGTAATAATAGTTTAGTAATAGGTCAAGAGCTATTAGACAGGTCTAATAGCTCTTGACCACTGTTATACATGCCAATTTCTCCATATTTTCTTAAGACATTTGGGATTCCCTGCTATTAATATAGTCAGTTTAATTTTTTGTAGTTCCTCATAAAATTGTTCAGAATCCTATTTCCTACCTTTTGCAGGGGGCATATACTGTTATGATATTTAAGTAGCTTCTATTTGTTTCTAATTTAACTGTTGTAATTCAATCATTTACAAAATTGTACTTTTGTATTCTATTTTTCCATTTATTATTGATTAAAATTGCACACACCACTAGAATCTGATATGTTGCTCCACTCACTATATAACATAGTAAAACTATCTATATCTTTTGTTCCCTTTAATTTCTTTTTTTTTTGTTGATGTTATCACAGCTATATTAATATTTTAAGTTTTAGTTGTTTTACTAATTCTAATTCCTTTGTTGTTAAACTTCGCACATTCCACAGGGACCAGGATGTCTTCAGGTTTGGCAGTTTGTAATAGCCATGAATTTCTCTTAGTCTGACCCATACAGTGCAAGACTGAGAAACTCATGGCTATTACAGATCATTTCTGCATTAAATTTTGCTGTTATGCTGCTTTTGTCTATCTTTGATTCCTACCGTTATCAGTATTTTTTTCCCCTTTTTTAATCTCTGATTAAATCAATCCTATATGGTTATATAGGATTAGATTCAGTTAGTCTTGAGCCAGCTATCTGTGATTAGCTAAGGCTGAGTTTGCTACCTCCACTTTCCAAGTTAGTTAGGGCTAAACCTTGCTCACGTTCCTTTTATTTATATTTGAATTCTCAGTGATTGGAAACTAAAGTAAGAAAATATGAAACATACTAAAAAAAAATGAGGATATGTTTCAATTTAAACCATAATAGCTACATTATGGTCTATGGAAATGATATTTGCATCCATTGCACTAGATCACCTGATGAATGGCTATTATAGGTTCAATTTTAGTTGTCGACTAGAGGAACTTTTTCCTAGGCCTTTTCTCAGCTGGTTCTTAAGATAATCAATCTTTAGTACAGAGAAATTTTATTTAATTAGCTTGATTGAAATGGTAAATTTATTAATGGCTAAATACTAAATTTCACAATTTAGTAAAATTTAGTATTTAGTAGCTCAATCAAGTAAGAAAAAGGAACTATTTTATCATTCTGATTCTCAAAATACAAAATTCTCAAGTCACAAAAAAATTTTTTTTTTTTTTCTTCAACTGCCATGGAACACCTCTCAAAACATTCTGGACTGGATTCTGAACAGATTGGGGATAAATTTTAAGTGCAAGAGTTATTTGGTACAAGCAGTGCATAATTATTCAACCTGATACATTTTTGAAGACTAATATTGGTTCCCTTCATATTTTAAGCTATTATTATAACCCTTGACATCACTCTTTCTAGTGCTGGATTTCCATTGTTACTGTTTTTAATTTCTGATCTTTCAATTTTTATGATCATTGTTGCCTATGTTGATCACTCATTCCCCACACTTTTGAATGCCTCTGGTAATATGAATTGATATGAATTCAATTAAACATTTAAGATCACACAACTAAAAACCTGTAAAAATGATTCTGTTTATTATCTGCCATTAAAACATTTACATTTTTTGCTGAAAACTGACTGAAAATATATACAAATAGTTCAGTTAAAAAATGTACACAAATAACAGCATACAAAAAATAGCAACATACAGAAACACATGTGCACATGTATTATGTGTGAGCACCAAATGAATATGTGCATGTTTCAAGTACATCAGCAATCAGAGACAGAATAACTTACATTTTTTCTGACCATATGTCTTTCATAGAGAGGAGACATTTACATAAATATTCACCATTACAGTTTCTCTATTCCTCTAATGTATAGAGCATATTAATATTTTATTAATAAAATTAACCATGAATTGGTAAAGAAATTTTTATTTACAGTTTTAAAAATCATGAAATCATTTAACATCCTGTTATAACAAAATAGAATGATTTTGTTTATATATTTTTTGTATCTAAATAGTACCTCACACTAATTTTGGGCCCTTTCTATTTAATAAACAAAAAAACAAATTTCCATGTATTTGTGGGTATTAAGTTGACATTTACAAATCATGACTAGCAAAAGAAATTAAATAGAATTAAATTAAATTAAAATTGTATATTCATGAATGAGATAGTTTTCTTTTGAAATACTGAAAAAAAAAAAAAAAAAAAAAAAAAAAAAAAAAAAAACCTGGTTGTGCATATAGAGCATGATATATAACAAATATTAAAGATCACTAGATAGATCTCATTGTTAATGAATTTAGATGATATAATTATTATTTAATTTCCAGAGAAATTAATGCAAAAGAAATATACAAGGAAAAAATATTATAAATATTCATTTAGATATTTTTCTTCTCATTTATTTGATAAGAAGTCAGTTACAACAAAATGAGAACAATCAAAAGTAGAGCATACACAAAGATGATGTTGTTTACATCATCCTTGTATGCTCCATTTTTTTTTTTTTTTTTTTTTGAAAGGAAACAATTGCTTTTCATTGTTTCACACAGCTGATCTGTTTTCATATTTTACTGAAAAACAAAACAGTTAATTATTCCAATTACATACAAATAACGGGAATTCGACAGAGTAAAATGAATGCAAGTTAAGAGAAATGGGAAAACTCCTGATTTTAATCATAATTTATATCATCAGAAATAAAACAATAAATTATTAAGTAAATCTCATTTACTTAGTATTTTCACTATAGAATTTAATTAAGAAAATAAAAAAAAAAGTCTAGTTATTTATTTTATAACCAGAAAGGGCGCAGAAATAAAAACTACCATTCGTTATCCATGTGTGAATTTGAAAACACACACACACACATGTGCACATGCACACAACACTATGGTAATTGGCTGTAGTCTTAATCTTACGAAATGTAATGAACACATAACTCTTTCAGAAAGTCTCATTTTTGCATTTATACAGCTAAATGTAATGTATGACAAATTAATTTTACGAATGTGAAGATAACAAGTCTCCCTCAGTACACGTTTGCAATATAATTACAGTTTAAAATTGGAAGAAAAGAACCACTACATCTCTTCTCTGAATGTATCTTATATAATGTTGAAAACTTTCTTTCCAACATGATGATTTATTTCACAACTTAGCATTACAGTGCTTGATAAAGAAGACAAAAGCCTGAATATAAGGAGGAAATTACTCAATTTCTGTAATTGTGACAGAGGAATGGCTTGCAGGATTACTTGCTGCTGTACCAGATTCTCCTTCCTCGGCTTCTGTAATAATAGGATGCTGCTGTCCCATGCTAGTGGAATTATAATAATAACGTGATTGGCTATTTTGTTGACCACTAACTGTTGAAAATGACTGCCTGTTACTGGCATATATGTTACTATGAATTCCTGCTGTTCTTCCATCTTGTGTTGGTGGAATGATAATAGAGACACCACTGCGATACTGGTTTGTCTGGGGTGGTGGTACAACAGTTGTCTGTCCAGTAGGAGTGATTGTTACATTTCCAATAGTAACACGTTGATTCTGATTTAATTTTTCTATATGTATTTGATTAAGTTGATTTCTTCCCATCTCACTTTTATCTGCATTTGTAGAATAAGTTTTGTAATTATTACTTGCATTAAATTGCTGACTTGTAGCACTATTATAGTAAGCTGGCCTTTGGTACCCTGCTTGCTGGTTAGTAGCTTGTTGGAATAATGGCTGAAAATATAGTGAAATTAAGAAATTAATATCTATTTTTAGAATTTATTTTCTAAATATCTAGGAATATGGAGATTCATCAATGTAAAAACAGTAAACAGATAGAGAAATGAGAACTGACAAACTACAGGGAGGAATTAGGATAGTAAGTGCTTTAGAACTCTTCTAATTTTTCCCCATTGAAAGGAAAATATGCAGAATAATTATAAGAATTCAATACCACCAGTTAATCTGAAAGTTAATCAACATGAAAAAAAAAAAATTAGGATCAATGAAAATGATCAAAATATCCTTTGATAAAAGTTACAAATTATTTCAATATAAAACACATTTTCTTCAAATCTTTGTAAGGACCATATGATGGTAATTCGAAGAAAGATATGATGTGCAAGTGTTTTTGCATAACAATTTGCAGAAATTGAAGGTGTTTTGTGGGGTGCTTAAGGGTCAAAGATATATAACTGAGAGGAGACCTCCACGTAGCCTATAAAGGAATGCGGAGAACCAAGCAGGGCTTCTGACCTAATGTTCAATCCCCCACCTTCTTGTGGTGCACCCTGTTGGGTATCTACCTGGAAACTGAACGAATGAGGATGGGCTGGCAATTTCGGATTTAGCTGACTAAATTGTATTCTTAATGGCTTAAACCAAAATACAAAATGATGGTACAGCATGACAAAATTTCATGCCAGCTGGGGTGTCGCCTGGTTAAACAAGCCCCCTCACCCCATTGTCTTTGTCAGGGAACCAGGGCGAACAGCGAAAAGTCAGCTAATGGAACAAATCTGAAAACACACCCCACCTCAACATCACCAGAGTTAAAGATCGGTACTATCAACATAAGAAGCCTGAATGGCAAAGAAATCAAGCTAGCTGAGGAATTAGATAAGTACCAGATCAACATAATAGGGTGACTAAACAAAAGACAAAAACTGGTGAGATCTTTCTGAGCAATAAATACAAAATGTTATATTCAGGCAATGACAATCAAGGAAAAGAAGAAGTAGCCGTAGTATTCAACACTAAATACGAGGCTAATCTTCTTGAATGGCAGGCAGTCTCAAGTAGAGTGAAATGAGCAAATATGACAGTGGGGAACTGGACAATGAGACTTATTTGTGCCTATGGTCCCACAGAAGGTTCTACTAAGGTAGAAGTGGAGGAATTTTTTGATGATTTAGAGAAAGTAACTGACACAATGAAAAGGGAAAAGTTGGTCCTTGTTGGGGATCTAAATAGCAGAGTAGGAAATGACTGTCAGACATACAAAAATATTTTGGGAAAATTTGGAGAAAAGAGAAAAGCTAATAATAATGGCAAATACCTGTTGGATTTGTGCTCAGGACATGGACTAGTTATTACTAACACCATGTTCCAACATAAAAATGTGCACAAATTCACATGGAGAGAAGAGGCAAGGAATAAGAAAAGTCTCATTGACCATGTTATTGTTGACAGTGATGGTTTCTCCCTGGTGCAGGACACCAGAGTGTACAGAGGATTTGAAATTGGAAGTGATCACTATTTAGTCTTGAGTAGGATAAAATTGAATTTCATATTGAAAAGAATAACATGAGAAAGTTTTAAAGCGAATAAAAGTTGAGCAGCAGACTAAAATACACAAAGATTATTGAAGAAAAAATGAGAGTTTGAGAACACGAACCAAACCTTCGATATTCAGTGGCAAGCCTTGAAGAAAACCCTGATTGATTCAGCTAGAGAGGCATGTGAGGTGAAGTTGTCTGCAAGAACAGAAAAATTATAACTGCATGGTGGACACAGGAAGTTAAAGAGGCAGTGAAGGAAAAGAAGAAAGCATATCAAAAGTTCCTGGCAAATAAGTCAGCTCGTGCTCTTAGAGAATACAGAGACAAATGTAAGAAAACCCAAAACCCTATGTAAAACTAGCTAAACAAAAGTCATGGGAGGACTTTGGCAAGAATACAGAAAAGAAATATCAAGAAGGTGGTAAGATCTTCTGGAGGTTGTTGAAAAAGTTTAGAAATGGAGGAAAGTGTACTGTAAAAGAAGTTAGAGATGATAAAGGTGACATGAAAATGGGAGAAAAAGATATCCTTGAAGTATGGAGTAATTACTTCGAAAAATTGCTAAATAAAACAAGCAGTGATAGCACAGTGGTAAAAAACACTCAACAGGCATACAGTCAGGAATACATATCCATACTTGAAGTAGAAAAAAGCAATCAAAAGCTTGAAATGTGGAAAGGCAGTAGGAGTAGATGATATACGACTAGAAATGCCGAAGTATGGTGGTATAAAAGTCTTACAGTGGCTGTACTGCATAGTCCAGAAAGCCTGGACAGAGGGATGAATTCCCAATGATGGGAGTAGGGCTCTCATGGTCCCCATATATAAAAAGGGAAATAAAACTGAATGTGAGAATTACAGAGGTATTTTCCTACTGAGTATTCCTGGCAAGATTTATGCAAGTATACTTGAGAAGAATAATGGAAGAAAAACTTGGTGAAGAACAAGCTGGATTCAGGCCAAATACAGGCTGTCAGGATCAGATCTTCATTTTACGACAAATAGTTGAGAAAGTATGGGAATATAACAAAGATCTATATTTAAGTTTTGTTGATCTGGAAAAGGCATATTACGAGGTGCCAAGAGAGAAAAACTATTCAATACGCCACAGTTATATGGTGTCAATGGGGCATTATATCAAGCAATACTTAGTCTTTATTTGAGTTGTAAGTCAGCAGTTAGAATTGAAGGAAGTACAGGAAGATGGTTTAATGTTAAATCTGGTGTGAGACAAGGATGTACATTATCCCTTCTGTTATTCATTATTTATATGGATCACATTATGAAGGAAAGTGGTATTAAACATGATATTAAAACTGGCAGTGTTAATGTCAGCTTTTTGCGGACGATGTTATACTTCTAAATAAATCCGCTACAAGTCTGCAAGATTCCCTGACTAAATTGAATAACTGTTGTAATGGAGGTCAGCAATAAAAAGACAAAGGCAATGAAAATAGGAAGAATCGTTGAAAATGTCAACTGCATTGTGAACAGAGAACTTGTGGAACAAGTAAAACATTTCAGCTACTTAGGCATGATTTTTAGTGAAGATGGTAAATTAAATATGGAAATAGACAACAGAATCAACAAATCTGGTATGGTAGAAAGTCAATTGAATAAATTCATATGGAATAAGAGAGAAATTAGTCAGAACACTAAATTAGCTGTATACAAGACAGTGTTTAAACCAGTTTTAACTTATGGATCTGAGAGATGGGTCAGAAGTAAAACACTTGACCAAAGACTAGAGACTGCAGATATGAGGGTCCTGAGAAAGATTAGAGGCGTGAACAGATGGCATCAATGGCAATATCATATTAAAAACGAGGATATTAGGAAAGAACTTGACATTGTCAGCATCCAGGAATGCATTAGCAGAGCTAATCTCAGGTAGTATGGTCACTTAAATAGAATGGGCGAGGAAAGATTAGCAAAACAAGGGTTCTCTGCCAGGTTGGCAGGAAAATGACCCAGATTAAGACCAAGATATAGGTGGATTGATACTGTACAAAGTGCCTTAGACGATAGAAATAAAATATCTGATAATGTTGGAGTCTTGACAAGTAACAGACTGATTTGGAGGAAAATTGTAGATAGGAAGTTAGTAATGATGTAAATTTTTCATGCAGTACTATCATATCCTGTATGCCCCTTGAGGATGCATGGCAGAAATTTGATGATGATGATGATATTTTGCTTTCTCAGAAAGTTTTTTTGTTGAGGTTTGTGTAAGTGTAGTGTATTTTGGTTTCTTTTAGTTGTAATTTATTCATGGGAAGAGTAAATGTACTGAGCAGCTTGTAATTCAAGAAGGAGGCTGCATTCATCTCACTGGATGGGTATTTTGATGGATAAAACTTTGATTCAAATGCTTTGTTCAAACCAATATGATTTGTAAGGAAGTGTAAAAGAGGTAACACAGTTCTTGAGAGTGTCCATTAGAGAAAGAGAGATGAGGAGAATTGTGAGTGTGCTACTGAGGAGAAAGAGAGTGAAATGGTATGATAACTAGGATGTGGAGGGAAAAAAGATGCCATGTAAATATATGGGATAAATTTGAGAGGAGTAAGTACGTGTTGGATATGGTTTGTATCTGGACTACTATGCACAGAAATAGCCTCCTGGTTTCTGAGGTGACACAGATACAGAAGAGAGTGTGCAAAACAAAGTTAAAATGATATTGGGACTATGGAATGGCCATAGATTATGTGAAAAAATTAAGAATTTGTGAACCGCAGACACTAATAGAGAGGGAAAAAAGAGGGGTGATATGATCGAGTCCTACAAACTTCTAAAATGGTCATACAGGATACCAGTGTTATTACAAAACGTGAGCTATTACAAAATATTACCCCCCCACCCCCAGTAAAAAACTCATGCTGTTTATTGCAAAGATTCTCTGTTTACATATTTTTGTACACTAGTTCTTATTAACTTGTTCAAAATATCTATCACTACTCTAGAGATACAGATAGTCGATACTTAGGCATATTTTTCATTTTATGGAGGGTGGAAAGAGGATGAGAAAACATTCACAGAAGCCAAGAATGAATGCACTCAAGAAAGAGGGGGGGGGGAGTTATTTTTTCTCTCAGAGTGGTGCATGACTGAAATGGCTTACCCCTGGAAGTGGTGAGCGCAGGTAATGTGACTGAATTCAAGAAAAAGTGTGAGAAAGCTGGTGTGGGCGATATGCCTCCCTCAATGAGTCTCTGACTTCCTAGAGGTCTGTAGTAATAATAATAATGGGCACTGCATATTTGAAGTGTAGTTTGAAATTAAATTTCCATCACATTTTTATAATACAAATCTGAACTGAAATTTTCTTAAGGAAATTTTGGCTGTAACTTCAGATTGCCATATGAAGATAAAGATATTCTGGATGCATGGAGTAGTTATTTTGAAGTTGTATAAATGAGCACTGACAGAATAGTGGAAGAAAATATTCAAGAAGAATGCAATCAGGAGTGCACATATCAGTATCCGAGGTAGAAGATATATGAACAGAAATGCTCACACACAGAGGTATAAAATTTTTACAGTGTCTGCACTACATAATTCAGAAGGCTAAGTTAGAAAGTTAAATTCTGGATGATTGGAGGGGATGTCCTCATAGTACCTATTTGTAAAAAGGGAAATAAAACTGAATAAAAGGAATTTCCCTACTGAGCATTCATAAGTGCATTTCGAAAGAGGTTAATCACTTAACATATGTACCTGAATATATTCAGGTATGCTCCCTAAGACAAAAATAAAATTTCTTGAGTTCACTCATGTGTCATGTATTTTTTCTTAATTTTAAGAATTTAAATGAAAATATTCATACGGTCAATCCCATTCATTTATTTTATGTTTTAGACATGGCTTAAGATGAAATTTAGATTTTTATTGGTAGGGTGGTGAGGGTGACATGATGCACAGTAGTTGCATGGGTGGGGCAAGGTATGAAGCTATTCAGTATTTGTCTTATTTTATAGAGAGAGTTGGCAGTTATAGTTATATAGTTGTCTCCTTGTGATTTGAAATGAAATGGAAAGATAAATGTGACGTGACTTTCAACAGTTCAATGATCTGAAATAAATGAATATCAACATAAAAACAAAGCTGATGTTACCCTCCACACTATAGCTGATGATGATGTTTGTCTCAATTACTTTGAAAGCTAATTTTCAAAGGCATGCACTATTTGCTATTTGTAATAAAATACTACTGAATATATGTTATCCTTTCTTCTAATAGCCGCAAATAAATTTATAACATCACAACAGGAGCCCAGTTTCACAGATTATATGACTAAATACCTTACTGCTATGCAAAAATAACTAAAGTCCAATGTTTGCAATTCAACATGAAACAAAAAATAATGACATCTATAAATAAAAGAAAAAATAAAGGGGGTGATAGACAACCACAATACATGTTTTGTGCAGTAAGAGTATGAAATGATACTTCAACTTTAAAGTCCAATGCAGGTAAAAGTATATCTCAAATATGCAGTTAATCATGCTTTCTTAATACGTCTAAGACATATTAATTTTGGGAAAAAAAAAAAAAAAAAAAAAAAGAAAAAGATGTAAATGCTTAGTTTATCTCTTAATGTTAAAAATGTAACCATAAAGATTTATATGTAAGAGAAAAATCTAATTATAAATAATGTATATAACACAACTATTTTCATACACATATTGAAAGGCTCAGGTGTTGTTGATTATTCGTAATAGTACTTTGCAGTAAAAATAACACCAAGAAAGGAAAAAATTTACTGCACTTTAAAATTTTAATTAAAAAATTTAACCTTCACAGATTCTGACACCATGGTTGGCCTTGATATTACTTCACTGTTCACCAATATGCCTTGAGCAGAGACCTAGACGCTTTGTTAGGCTGCATTTCCCCTCTCTGATATAATTGAATTATTTATTTCATCATTTATTCCAGTTACTTCTTACAAAAAGGAAAAATACATAAACAGGTGGATGGAACTTCTATGGGGGTTCTCTTCTTTCTCCCACACTAGCCAACTTCTAAACTGAACATTCTAAAAAAACCAAACACTCAAACCAATAGTCTGGCTGAGTTATGTTGATGATGTGTTTACTATTTGGCCTCATGGTTCAGAGACATTGGTTACATTTTAGCATAAATTTCATCAAAATAAATTTCACCATAAAAAAGAAAGCAGCAACTGTCTCTCCTTTCTAGATACACTAGTGACAAGACTTCCTTATGAAAGTCTTGTCACTAGTGTAGTGATGTCCATGTCTGCAAACCACACAGTTTTACATTATCCTTTTTCCATTTACAGAAAAGCCACACATACAGGAAAGTACTTATATAAGCAATCACACCATTACCTTATCCCAACAGTATGATATCCTTGAAACACTTACTAGGCTGGGATTTTTGCTCAAATGATAGTCCTTAAAACTGAGCTCAGTGACCTTCGCAAAACATTTTTAGGCAATGGTCACAGTCCATATAAAATAGACAAAATATTACATGCACCCCCACTCCCCATTTCTTCTGCAAACAATTCCAATTGGATGTTGTGTGCACCACCACCATTGATATGTAGTCACACAGATTTCAGGTGTGTGTGTGTGTGTGCGAAAGCAAAAGGGGACATTTCGTATATTGAGTGCAACTATATGCATGTTATATATGTGGTCTGTATGTGCTGAAAGCTGTAAATGATTTACTGATAGATTAGAGATTTATGCGCAGTATTTATGATTAGACTAGGTAATAGTGGATATCTATTATTTTAAGCATAAAATAATATTGTAAAACAGTTATTTAAAATTAAAAATAATTACTGTTTTATAGTTTTATTGTGTGTAAAAACTAATGAATGTAATAGTTTCAAGACAGTTATGGCAGAAAGAATTCATCACAGATATTCAACAGTTGAGATCAGGGGGTCTCTGTGGGAGCCAGTTAAGTGTGGTGATGTCCATGTCTGCAAACCGCACAGTTACAGAAGCAGACTTATGACATGGGTGCATTGGCTTGAAAGAGACAATGCTTAGTTCTATATAAATGCCACAAAGTAGGAAGTATTGCATTGTCCAGAATGTTCAGATAAATACTTCTCAGAGTTCAATGTTCACGGCACCACAGAGGTTCCGCACTAAACTAGGAAAAACAGGACAATACCACCACAGTGCCACCTCTGAATTTTATAGTTGGGGCTTCATTGCTCCATAACCAAGCTTTCCAAACTTCCACATCCCAACACATACATGCTCTTTGCACAAGTGAAGACAATGCTGAGTGTTGGTCAGGTAATGTGGGGCTTGCATATTACAGTCCAACCATGGAAACACATGTTGTGAGTCTTGGTTCTGAATGCTTTTGTGCAAATTCGTGTTCCAGTCAATGCCAAGTGTCAGCCATTCACTGCAGGTAGAACTTGCAGTTGACTCTGTGCACTTCCATTTCAGATTGTTGACCTGGAATGGCCCAATTTGTTAACAATTTGCCATACAAATAGGCCTGCAACATGGCATCCTATCATAATGCCTCTTTTAAACTCCGTCAGCCGTTTCACCTGGACACAGTTGCACTGATATGGAAGCATCATATTCCTCCAATTTATATTGGCTGTAAACATGTCACTCATTACATGGCAAGATGCACCTTGCCCATTGACTTCTTTCCAAGCAGTATATATATTATACAGAATCCTGCTCTAGAGTCGAAACATGGAATTTTTTCAAGCCACCCCAGTCTTTTATTATGTGGGGTGGTATCTGACACTGGTGATGAATTTCATCTCCAACCTATTGGTTAGAGACCACATATGATATCCAGTTGATCAACCAAGCCAGGAATTGCACCCGTTTTAGTATTTTCGCTAAAACATTAATACTAACATTACCAGAAATGCCTGAGAAAAACAGTAGTATTATAGGACTAGATAAGCCATCCATGAGATCTGATTATGATTGTTGATTATAGAAGCAATTTTAGGAAACACAATATACAGTTTTGATGCCCAAATTGCCAGTCCATTTTCTTTCATTTAGCTTCCAAGTTGAGACATGTTAATGGACTGCAGCATGAGAAAGTGAGTCAGACCTTTACAACTGGCTCTTTGCATTCCTTATAGCATCTAGTTTCAATTCTTAAGCAAACCCCTAGATTAGAACATGCCATCATAAAAAAACAATCTAATGTGCTGGCAGTTGTCATCATCCTGATTACCTGATGAACACTGTAGTCTTATAGGAAAAGATAAGCCATCCACCAAGAGATCTGATTATGTTGCACCATCAAAATGTAGAGCACTTTTAAGCAATCGAATACAGTTTAGTTGCCCAAATTGCCAGTCAATCCTCTTTTATATAGCATCCAAGTAGATATCTACTAATGGACTACATGAGAAAGTGAGTCAGAACTTGTAGTTGGTGCTTTGCATTCCTTATAGTCTAAATGGAGGTCTTTTCCTGGTTGTGTTTAAATTCTTTAAGCAACCCCTAGATTAAAGCATGCCTCATCTCATCTTCCTTTCCCTCTTTTGCCTTGCAGTGTCGAGGGTTTATTAACATCGGACCTCAAACCATTCACAGGATAAGGTGGCCAGCCCTACGCCCCAGTGTATCCTATGGCTGTAGTTTTGAGTTCTCAAGGCTGTTTGCCTGCTTTGCAGGATGAAAAACCCCAGGATAAACTGAGGGGGAAAAACCCTACTGTCCACGCCCAAGACTGGCTAACTTGGCTATAGCTGAAGAAGATTCTTCAGCTCCCCATGTCACCAACGGGAATCGAATCTAGGACACTCCTTCCCCAGGCATATGGTTGCGTAGTTAACACTAGGCTAACCCATGCAGACTTAAAGCATGCCATTATTAAAAAATAAAAACACTCATGAAAAATAACACAGTACCTGATTTCTCAAATTCTGCAGAATTACAGAGGTCTGCTGAAATGTAGCACCTGAGGTTACAATGAGCCTTTCAAGGTCTGGTGGAACAGGTTTATTCTGAGCAATAAGCTGGGGAGAAAAAAAAAAAAAAAAAAAAAAAAAAAAGGATTTCAATAATAAGCAAATACATAGAAACTATTTAAAAAATAATTTGAATTAATAATGATAGTGTTTACAATACACATTTTATGAATTTCCTTTTATTTTTAATAGAAAACAGTTTCATAATTGCCACTATCTAGGAAGTCACACTGTGAAACTCTTCAGGTGTAAACATGGGAGAGCTGCAGCAAACCCAATCATAGCATTAAGGAGCTCTTCATTAGTTCACTGCAAATGAACATTAAAGTCACGATGCCAGTGATAACAACTAGTGATTAAGCTTAACTTATTCATTTCCCTAATGCTTATGCAACCATAAAAAAAGAGTATAGACTGAGAATGCTTCAGTAGTAGCTCTGCAAATTATCCTATATTCTAATGGAAAGTGGTTAGCTTTCTGTCAATCATGGTTATCTGTCTGTTAATCCATTTGTTCGTATGGGAGATAATGAATATATTACTTGATGTGAAAAATGACAGTACTGAGGATGAAATTGAAAAGCAAAACATTTTTGATAATAACAACTACTTTACATTTGTATCATTCAATGCTCAAGGTAATATTCAACTGTACTGAACATAATGTTATTCAGACAATAGAAAAAGAAAGGATTAGTGACAATTACAGTAGACATCTCATAATCAGTAAAAATAAAAACATGAATCGAAAGAACCAACGTAAAGCAAATTTGGTGCAATTAATGCAAAAATGATCAAAATACAGCATGGAGTCTAAAACAAAAACAATTTTATCAATGATATCAAAATTAGGCTCCTATTTTTGAATAATTTGCATGTTGCTGAGGAAATAACATACTCACTGTACAAGTACAAAAGTTTTGATCAAAAGTAAAAGACTAGCAATTTATACAGTTTTTAAAAGTGTAGCTTTTAAATTCAAAAGGCACTGGCTACTGTGAGTATGAGTTTCAGTATCTTTTGAATGATTTGCTTGTTACTCAAACACACCATTTCTTTACTGTTCCTGGGGCAGGAAAAAAATGTTTTCATAATCATTTTAAAAAGTAACAATAAAGCTGTGCAATATGTATCACAATTATGTTATATAAAGGGGGGGGGATATATATTTTAAGTGGTTATCATCCACGAAAAGTTATTACTAAACCTATAGTACAGGATTTTTTTTCAATTTCATATATTTTTACACTTTTGTCTGGAAATAATGCTCTAGAGACCTTTCCTTTATTGTTACACGGTAATCAGCATTCATTTCACACAAATTATGGAGACTACAACCATGATAAAAATAATTATTTTATGACAAATCCCGTAAATACTATGATCAATCTGGCTATTCTGATCATGCCCTGAATACTCTACATAGAACTGACTGGAAGATTGAGATTGTTAGGAAGTCGAGATTGCACAGGTCCCCTTAAAACGTGATATGAACGTAAATTTAAGGGGCCTGTGAAATTCTTATCAACCACCCTAATCTTAACAAAAAATAATGATGGTCTAAAAATCCAAGATACATTATGAACAAGAGAAGGAAATTTGAAGAAAGAGAACTTTTTGCTACTTTATGGTGAAAACAACTCGGATATCATCTGCATGAATTTGGAACAGGTTTCATCATTAGGAAAAAATTGTATTCATCTCTGATCAAAAATATCAATAGCAACCTTATGAGTTTCTCCAAATCTTATTGAGGCTTGTGTCCAATGATGAGTGTTCAATGGCTACGGTGCTTCACAATATAAATGACACCAGAGAACAGAATAAATAAACAACTTATTGAATTACTAATATTTCAGATTTTACTAGTATTTTCAAAACACAAAATTGCAGCTTTGGTAAAATATCAGCAGTCAATTAGATGGTTGCAGAAATAGTTGAGATAGTAACTGAAAAGAAATCATCAATGCCCTGTACAGATAAGGAAATATATAAGGACATATTCTAGTGAAGTATAATACTTCACTAGAATCTTGAGTCTTTTGAGCACTGCAAGGTTTTCTAAATGAAGAAGAGGAATTATAGTGTACTGTCATGAGCAAAGTTATTATTACTATTACTATTACTATTATTACGGGCAACTCCAGGGAGTCATTGGACTCATCGAGGGAGGCCCCAAATCATATTCATCACAACTATTTGACATTCATACAGTATCTATCATACCTCGCCTTAAACTCATTCACTGTCACAGCATCCACCACAGACTCAGGGAGCACATTCCACTCATTCACTACTCTAAAAGTAAAGAACCCAGCTCTAACACCTTTACTAACCACACTTTTGCCCAGTTTCCATGGATGTCCCCTAGTCCTCCCAAAACCAGCCCTGTTCTCAAAAATATCTTCTGAATTAATTTTATAGAAACCCTTCAGTAATTTGAATGTCTCAATCATATCTCCCCTCCTCCGCCTATCAACCAATTTTTGCAACCCACAAATCCTCAACCTGTTCTCATACGGTTCATTCCACAGACCTGCTATCATCTTGGTCACTCGCCTCTGGATCCTCTCCACCTCCTCCCCATCAAGAAGAAACCTAGGTGACCAAATCTGAGCACAGTAGTCTAGATGGGGTCTTATCAAGGCTCGATACAGAGGAACAATAACCTGCTTGTCATCGTATTCTTCAGCAACCAAGTGATTTGATGAGCTGTTTTGGTCACTTTTGCAATGTGTCCCCTAAATTTCAATTCCTTATCTACCAACACTCCTAAATCTCGTGCCTCATCAATTTCCTGGAGCACGGTTCCACCAATGCAGTAAACTGCAGCCAATCTTTTCACCCCAAAATGCATAACCTTACATTTTGCCACATTAAACTGACATCCATTCTCCTTAGCCCAGACCTCCAATCTATCCAAATCATCCTGCAAAATTTTGACGTCATCTGCATTCACTATTGCCCTACCCAACTTCGCATCATCCGCAAACAAATGAACTGTTCCTCTCAGATCATTTCCTATATCATTTATGAACAAATTAAACAGCAGTGGTCCAAGAACAGATCCTTGTGGCACACCACTAGTCACAGGCCGTCTTGTGGACTCTACTCCCGAGTAAACCACCCTCCTATCCATCTCACCAACCCTATGTCCATTCCCATATGCTGCAATTTACTGATTAGAATTCCATGTGGAATCCTGTCAAAGGCCTTGGCAAGGTCCAGTAGAATCACCGTAAACCCATTACCCTTATCCAGTTCAGCCGTCACTGTGTTATAATACGTGAGCAAGTTACTGAGGCATGACCTACCCTTAACAAAACCATGCTGTCCCCGATACAGTATCCCATTTTCTTCTATCCAATCTTGTATTTTCCTCTTGACTATTTTCTCTAAGACCTTGACAATGATTCCTGATATGCTAATCGGTCGGTAATTTACTACAGCAGTCTTGGAACCACCTTTATGCAGTGGAACTATTTTCCCCTCTTTCCACCCGCTCGGGACTAACCCAGACCCGAGACTCAAATTAAACAAAATGGTCAAGGGTACTGACAATTCTTTAGCTGCTTCTCGTATGACACGAGCTGGTATACCATCCAATCCCACGGATGTATTTAAATTGAGGTTATGCAATAGACTACTCACTTCTACTTCATTCACCACAATTCCCGTATAATCTACTGGTTTATTCGTTTCTGCAATGTCACCACCTGGATGATATACTTTTGCAAAGTGCTCACTCAGTAACTCAACTATCTCAACTGATTCAGTTACCTCCCTACCATCGGCATTCTTTAAAATCAATCTGCCATGTACATTTTTCCTTTTACTTGCTACATATCTAAAAAACTGTTTAGGATTCTCTTTAGCCTGCATGGCCAATGTTCTTTCGTAATCCTTTTTTGCTTTTCTTACCACACTCGTCACCCTTCTGACCTGTGCTTTATACCGTTCATGTGCCTGCCGGTCACCCTTCTCCTTAAATTCCCTCCATAGTTGTTTCTTTTTTTGCAACTCAAGCTTAATGGTGTTATTCATCCATTTAACCCCTACTTGATTTATTATTCGGACTCTAGGTATACAGTCAGCCATTGCTTCATGCAAGGACTTCTTAACTACCTCCCATGCACTATCAACTTCTAGTCCTTGCAGTTGTATATGCCATGGCACTGAACCAATCAAACTCCTAAGCTTGTCATACTTTCCAGCCCGATAATTCCACATGTACCCTGTCTTAATTGAAAATTCTACACCTTTAGCCACCTCCCAAGTTAAGACCCTATGATCACTCTCACCGATTGGTGGCAATGTCGTCATATTTGTTACAGCCAAATCCTCAGATGTAATTACTAGGTCAAGCACTCTCTGACCCCTAGTATTTTCCATTACATGCTGTCGCAGATAGTTATCCCTTAATAACCGCATAAAATCCAGTTCCTTCCTCCCGTGTGTCCTCTCCTCACTCCAATCAATGCGACCATAGTTGAAATCTCCCATAATAATCACCCTCCTTCCACCCATATCTTCTATTTGCTTGTGCATATTGTCACCACCATCTTTTCCATCACCTGGTCTATAACAGCACCCAATTGTATATTTAGTTCTGCTAGCCACAATCTCACACCAAATGGCCTCAAATGTGCTCTTTTCTCTATCCTGCAATTCAACTTCTATTCTCCTTGGCTGGAGCTCATCAGCTATCATCAACAATACTCCTCCCCCCATTTTATTCTCTCTGTCATTCCTGAACACACTATACCCATCACATTCAATCCCACTAGTTATATCATCTACAGTCAGCCATGTTTCACTAATACCTATAACCTGTGGTCTGGAAGTGCCAACCATGGCCAAAAACTCTTCCTCCTTGTTCCTAATACTCCTAGTATTAGTGTACATGAATTTAAGACCCCCATTAGCCCCAACCCTACCTTGATGCCTTATATTAACTATCCCACTCAGATTTGTTGTCCTTATTTGCTCTGGCATATCATATTCATTCTTACATTCAACTGCCTCCATAAGGACTGAATCTCTACTCCCCCCCCTTAACAAATCTAGTTTCCCTGAATTTGCACATCCACTACATTCAGCAACACTTTCTCAAGTCTTCTTACACCGTAACCATTCAAATGCAAGCCATCCATCTTATATAGATCCTTTCGCCCATCAAACTCACTCCACACATCCACAAATTCCACACCACTCGTCATACATAACCCACGCATAAAGTCATTTGCAATTATAGCCCTCCTTTTAAACATTTCACTGTCATACCGTGGCAAAAGACTAATCATTCTAACTCTCTCACTCTTTTCTTTTGCTACCTCAAACAATTCATTCAGGTCTTCTATCATTTCCATTTTATCTCCTTTCAAATCATTCGTACCTGCCACAACAATCATTTCTTTCACCCTTTCCTTTTGCTCTCTAATAGACGAAGTTACGTCCTTTATGGTCGCACCAGGTTGGTACGATTTTGTCAAATCCTCTACTAACACACCTCGTACTAACGAGTCTCCATACAGCACTCTATCCTTCATTTTGTTCATGTTCACATTCATACGTCTATTTTTCCTGTCATACCTTTTATTATTGGTTGGTTCATTCAGTCTACTTTTGTTCATGCACTCTAGCTACTGTTTTGCTCTTTCTATCGCACTATTCAACAACGCGATCTCACTCAATGGATCTATCTCATCTTTTTTGTTCTCTAAGAAACCATTTATACTATCATTCACACTTTCTACATTCACACTCTCACAATTTTCATGTACAACCTTGCCGTTTCTTGTCATATCCCTGTTTCCTTCATTCTGAAGGTTGACAAAAATATCACACTCACGATCCGAAATACACTTCAATTCCGCATTCTCCCTACATTTTCTACACACATTCAATCCTTTATTATCATCTAACCACACTCCGACCGCACTCCGCAAAGCGTACATTTCACAGCTAGTACACTGACTCATTTCTTTTATGCTACCGTTCTTTGATAACGATGGCGAACCTTCATTACTGACTGCCATTTTCCTTCGCACAGGTGCCATTACTTATCTGTGACGTGTTTTGTCAAATTATACCCTAATCTTTAATAATTATTCAATTAATAAATAAGAGGAAAAAAAGTACAAACATCAGAACATTTAAGTACTAAATATAATTAAATAAAATGAAATATAACTAAATACAGTAACTTAGCTTCGTTTTGTCTTCCACCGTTACGCGTTCGATTCCGACGGTACCAAAATATATTATATCGTGACAGCAACTAACTTCCAAAAAACAACCACTGAAGTACACTCGTATTCAGAGAAACAATTTAGCACTCAAAAACGTAGAAAAAGGGGAAAAAAGCGGACTATTCACCGATTAAAAATCACTTTCTTCTGCACAGCTCAAATTCACCGCCACGTGCTACGGCGACGCTAGCGTCCAAGTTATGAATAGGATTGGATTGTCATTAAGCAGGGGGCGCACCAGTAGTGTCCTGCGCCTGTGTGCAAAACTTTAGTTGGTGCCTCTATTCCCCCCACCCCCCCAATAAAAAAATCACTTAAAAAAAAAAAACGTTTTTTTAAAGTATTTCCTCCTCTTTGGCACCTGTGTGCATCACACACATTGCTGGCGTGCCCCTATCATTAAGGTCATTAATGCATAGGAGGAAGAATGTAGGTTATATCACAGAGTTAAAGGATACTCCATCTTTGATAGAAAACTTTATGAAGCAAACATGTCACCATGACATGGTGGCATCAGTAACTTCGGCCACTAGAGGGCCATAAGGTGTGTAGTGTTGGTAAGGAACTGCGGAAAAGATGTGTATTTTGAGTAATAATTGGCAATATTGCTTGAATTTTAGTGTTGTATTATTTATTTTTGAGAATGAAGTGTGTCTGCATAATTTATTAATTTGTTAGATTTATTATTTATTAAACAGAACACAATGGGGGTACTCATGAGGTCAACCACACAGGTATCGACCAGTGCGATGGCAAGTGTAAATCAAGTGGCAGTAACAAAATAGACTTTTCAAAATTGATCCGATGTCATGAGTGTAACATGCATGCATGGCAAAGTGTAAGGGATGTGTTTTTTGTGGAGACAATGGATGAAAGATGAGGGGAAAGTATGGATTTGTAGGAAGTGCGATTTATTATTAGACCATGAGGCAATGAATGTGAAACAGACTGAAAAGATAAAAGAATGCAAGAATGTCAAAGAGAAAGTTGGTAAAAGGAAGAATATAAAAGTGAAAGTTATGATAAGGGGGAGTGAAAGAAATGAATGAGGAAATGGAAGTACAGTGCAGCAGAATGAGAAGTTGCAAGACTATGGGAGTGACAGAGAGTAAAACTGTCAGCCTGCAAGATTTGTTGAAACGTTGAAAATGAAATGAGGAATATGCAGAGTGATATGAGACAGTTAGTGGAAACTAATGAAAGTATGCAAAAGAATAGAATGAAAGAATTAGAGCATTAGATAATCAGAGAATCCATATGGTCTGCTATCCAGGAGGGAGAATGAACAGGACAATTCAGGCACTGGACATGAGAAAATGAGCAAGAGAACTAGTGGTAGCAATGGGAACAATTGATTTAAGTGGACACAGGGAGTATGCAAGGGCAAAATATCAGGAGGTTATTGAGAAGCGTGAAAGAAAACACTGTAGTGGGAAAGGTTTTCAGTGTGTTTCTGAGGTATGACAATGAAGAGTTGAGATAGAGAGCTGGAATCATGAATGGTATGCTAGCAGAGCTGTGTGAGGAGAATGGAATAATTACAGTAGACTCTCAACTATCCAGCTTAATGTAGCGGAAGGGCAGGCTGGATAACACAAAAGCCGGAGTTCTAGGCCTACCTTTTCGCACAAATGTGAAAAGGTAGGCCTAAAATGAAAGAGTCAAAACTTAGTTTTTAGTTTTTGAAAAAGTCCTTGATAGATGACTGCTTCACCCTTTTAGCCCTCTTCCAAGACGCAATGTCTCTCCACTTATGCAAGCAGATAATATCAGCTGGCGTTGCTTCATCCTGCTCACTAATGTACTGCAGCGTTGAATCAATCGTCTTGAACCCTTCCAAATGTGGGATGAGATTCTTCCTGTCAACTAAGGATACCTCCTCCTCTTCTTCTCCCTGCTTGTGTCACCATTTCCACAATATCGTTGTCAGTTATTTCATAAACTTCGTTGTTTGACATCCATTCTGTAATGTCCTCTGCATTGACATCGTCACAGCTTGGTACATTTTTGAGCAACGAAACAAGTTTATCGTTTTCATCTTCCACTTCGGTTTCACACACACAGGTTGAAGGTTGAAATGTCCACCTTCATGGTCTAAAAGAATTTTCCAAGACTTTACAAGTGATATGTTTCGAATCTCTTGCCATGCTTCGGCCAACCATCTTATGACATCAAGCAAGTCAATCTTTTTCAGAGTGGTTACGCAGTCTTCGTTATTATCAATCGCTGATATCAATGAACTGAAAAGACGCCGACGATACTTTGTATTATGCACATGGCACGTAGGAGGATTGTAGCAGATGCCCACTTGCAATGCCTTGGCAAAATAAATTACAGTACGTATTCCTCATTTTATCACGGAGAATTACTGTATTATTATAATTCTCCATGATAAAATCCGGGCTCCAGATAGTAGACTCCAGAAGTCTATCCATCATGCCTGTATACAGTAGACTCCAGAAGAGTCTACTGTATACAGGCATGATGGATTGCATTCAAATGGCTTTAGAGTGAGTGTACTGGAGAAAGTGTCGCTAAATGGAAGTACAGCATGTGTGTGCAGCATTGAAAAAGTTCAAAAGTAATAGATGACGGCTCTCCAAAAGTGTACAAAATTGGAATATCGCTATAGTGGATGGAATTAATTCTCCCACACACTTATTATCGAAACACCTTGCCAGTTAACTGAATACAACTGTATTCAGTTCATTCCTTCACGAACAGTTTAAGTTGTTTTGTATCTCTTTTATACACCCTGACGAAGCCAGACAGCTAAGTTGGCGAAACTTGTTGGTGTTTATTACTTAGTATCAATTATTAAAATCCTTCAACCACCACTGGCTTGGGTAGGACTGGTTATAGACCTAAAATGAACTGCTGTGTTTGTTTGTTTACAAATGTCAGAAATAATGGGGATGAAATGGTTTCAGTGATCGAGTTTATTTGTCCCTAAATCATTGGAGTAAGTGAAACATAGTTGAATGAAGATGATGTAAAGTAAATTAATGTTGTTACTGTTATACTTTTTTGTTAGTTATGTTATTATTTTCCTCAATATCTATGTTGTGCCTTTTGTATATTTTTTTTTTGTCTTTATCATTCCATGTCTACCTTACTTCTACTCTGAATCCTTCTGTTAAGTGCTCTTTACCTTGTTCTAATTTAAGCTGATTAATTTAGTCCCCCCTTGTAATCCTTTATACTTCCTACAAGTGCTAGCACTGTTAGTGAAAAGGCCTCTGAAACAGGCAATTCACGTTTACAGTTAACTATCTCCCACACTATGTAATTCCGGGAAATTTATATTATTTTTCGACTGCACCACCCTGAATTAGTTTTATAGCATGAGAAGATTTGTTAAAACACTTATAGAATAGATTACTTTCTAAACCAAACCTTAAACCTTAAACCAAACTAAGCATTTTTTTCTTTTGTTACATAATATGGACAGTTGGCCAACAGACCTAAAATGAAGATTAAAGTCGTTACATTGACTAACGACACAACTATATGGTTCTCCCAAAGTGCACAAAAATGCAATGCCTGTAATTAATTAGAGGTATTCCATTCCATATTCAGTACTCCGTTAGTGGATGTAACGACTTTAATCTTCATTTTAGGTCTGTTGGCCAGCTCTCCATATTATAACAAAAGAAAAAAGAGCTATGTTTAGTTTGAAGAAAAATAGCGAAATTATCATCTAAAAAGCAGATAAAGGTAACTCTACAGTTGTCTTAAACACCAGAGATTACATGAAAAAGATCACAGACTTACTCTCTGACACATCTACCTATCGTGCATTAGATTCAGACCCCACAGGAAAAAATCACAAACAAACAACTTGTTACATAATATGGACAGCTGGTCAACAGACCTAAGACGAAGATTAAAGTTCTTACATCCACTAATTCTGCGACTATATGGCTCTCCAAAAGTGCACAAAAATGGAATACCTCTATGCCCTATAGTGGATTGAATTAATTCTCCCACATACTTATTATCGAAACATCTCGCCAGTGAACCAAATACAACTGCATTCGGTTCATTCCTTCATGAACAGTTCAAGTTGGCGAAACTTGTTTTTTTACTTAGTATCAATTATTAAAATCCTTCGGCCAATACAACCCAGTTTATGTTAATTCTTGCATTCATTAGATGGTCGAAAATAATATAGAATCAATAGAGGAAAATAGTATTTCTGGTTTAGTATAACATGGAAGTTGACAGGAAGATATATTTAGTTGGACTATAGGCTAGGGAATGTGGAGACTGCTGATAAAGAAATGATGAACAACTTAGATTAGTGAACAAAGGAAGGGTAACTATTATGGGCAATTTTAATTATCGTTGTATAGATTGGAATGAATAAATAGCATTTAGGAATAAGGAAAATGAATTTCTTGAGAGATAACTATCTCAGGTAGCATGTCAAGGAGGACATGCAAGGACTGAGAGAGAATCTGCATTACAGGGTTACCTTTTAACTATATCATGGCCACCATTTTATAGTAGCTCAAATACAGCATTTGCTGGTGGTACAGAATTGTTTCTATATTGCAGGATTAATTAATTTTTAGTCTTACCACTGAAAGGTTTTGTTTTCCTCTTGCAATCAAATGCAGAGGTTTTAGTCTCTTTCCTCCTGAGATAATAGTACCAATTCTTCCAAGGGTGTAAACTATAAGAATTTATGCTGTATGGTGGAGGGAAATATTTAATTGTAGTTAAAGAAGTGGAAACAAGAGATAAACTACTATAGGGTTTTGCATTCGAGGATAGCACAGTAATTCTGTAATGGTGGGAAGACAGGTTAAAACAGTCGAGAGTAAAATCGAGAGATTGAACAGTAATAAAATTCTTATCCAGACATTCTCGAAATGGGATAAAATCAGTAACATATGAAAAGGAATATCAGAAAAAGATCAAAACTGGTTTTATGGTGAGATCACCTGTACAATGGATATGAAGATGCCCATACCAAATTTTGTTAACATCGATGCAACTCGAGTTATGGTGAACTATCCCAGAGTACAGAGACAGTGCCTGTGTGGTGCTTCATACAATCAATTGGGTGACAACTGCCCCAAAACTAAATGTTTCAACTGTATAGAAATCAGACATATTGCTACTCAGTGTCTCAAACCCTGTCAGAAATGCTAAAGTTCTGAACATCGCATAACCACCTGTCCTTGCAGAACTTTTGCTGAAAGAGTAGGAGCACCAGTAGAGCCAATTAAAACAGCATATATATTGAAGAGTTCCCAGATCTTCCAATTCAGTATAGTCAAGACAGCACTTTTAAACAAACTATACCTGACAAAATCAGACAAAAATTAGCTCAAATATTTCAGAACTGCAGGAGCCACTTTCCCAGTCAAATATGAATGGAACAGCATTAGTTGAATTTACCAATAATGAATCTAGTACAGCTTAACAGATACAAGACACAATGCAAACAAATGAAACTGTTAAACAAGAAGAAACAGAAAAGCAAGTAAGACATCTGAAAGAACTCAATATGCAGACTAGATCAAAAAGAAAAGGTGAATTAATAAAAAAAATTGAGGATAAACAAAAAAATTAAAAGATGTATCAAAAAAATAAATAAACTAAATCTAAAAGAAGAAGAAATTATAAAAAATGTTGGAAGTTTTTCCCCTCCACTTGGTTAGACTATAATAAATTTAGTTTAATCCTTTATCCAAGTGTAAGCAAACAAAGTTTGTGCCTGAAGTATCTTCAGGACCGAGGCAACTCGTGGTAAAGGTGGACCAAGCTCTCATCACTCCTAGTCTTAGTATCTCTCATAATGCAAAGCACATCTCCTTGCAGACATATATAATGCTCTTGCATTAAGGGAAGGGCCACTACCCAGACCCAGAGGTGGTGATACTAAGGTGGAAGCAATGGAGAAGTCATATTTACCTATATATACAGGTAAATATGTAGGTAATCTACCGTATTTTCTGGTGTATAAGATGCACTTTTTTACCTTAAAAATTCATCTTAAAAATGGGGTGCGTCTTATATAATGAAGGTAAAGATTGTTTCCTTTTTTCAAAGTCATACGCACTTCCTTTTATGTTCCAAGATCTTTGTAGGCGGTTAATGGTGCAATCAAATTGATGCGTGACCTTCACGTGACTTCTAGCGCGTCATTGGCTAAGAACGGGGAGTCCCTATTCAAGTTTCATATCTTATCCGAGTAATCAGTTACCAATGTTTATCAGTATTGAGTTGACATGTTGAGATATTTTGTTTTCAGTTTGATATTTCCCTGTAGATTTTAGTGATGGAAAAAAAACAGGCGACATTCATATACTTCAAGTTACAAATTGCAGGTTGTAAAATATGCGGAAGAACATGGGAATAGGGAGGCTGAAAGACATTTTTGACCTCTGCCCACAGAAAAAGTTTTTTTTTTTAGGTTTTTTCCAGAAAATTGTATTAAATTTCTTGAGTGCATCTTATACACTGGAAAAGACGGTATATAGGTAAATATGACTTCTCCATTGCTTCCACCTTAGTATCACCACATCTGGGTCTGGCTCCCACTGATGAGACCTCAATAAAGATCGAAACTGGTCTGGGTAGTGGCCCTTCCCTTAATGCAAAGCATTATACATTATACTGCAAGGAGATGTACTTTGCATTATGGGGAGATACTAAGACTAGGAGTGATGAGATCTTGGTCCACCTTTACCATGACTTGCCTCAGTCCTGAAGATACTTCAGGTGCAAACTCTGTTTGCTTGCACTTGGATAAAGGATTAAACTAAATTTATTATATAAAAAATATAAAGATGAAGAAGGTGGTGGATCGTCAAATGAAGTCTCTTCAGGCTCAGAAGAGTTTATGGATGATGAGGAACCATCTAATGCTAATAAAGTGGAAGATTCAATTAAAGAAAAAATAATAAAGAAAGTTTTCTCGGTATGATTATCATCTGCATGAAATTGAAATAATGGAAAGCAACTGTAAAAATCTGGAAAACAATTTACAAGAAGCAGGCTACACAAGTGCTCCTTCACAGATTGAAGACCTAATCAGGTTCATCAAAAATCTAGAAGGTAAAGACTTACCAGTGACACTTCAGTAATCATATTATCCCCTTTCTGCATTGCCTCATTAAATGTACAAGGATTCCACACGCAAGTTAAACAAGAAGCTTTATGGAAGCTTATGCTACGCAATAATATCAGGATTTTGTTTCTAAAAGAAATATACTTCTGTATATATAAAAATATAAAAACTAAAGAGGAGTTTCTCCAAATTGGCAACTCTCATCCTTTCACCTAAGGAGGACAGATTCTCTCCTTTATCACATCCAGGAGTCTATGAAGTGCCCTGTTCATGTCATCGAGCCTACTATTGACTGACAGGAAGAATTGTGGACATCTGCCTCAGTGAACACAAAAAATATATCCGGCACTTTCGCTAAGTCGGGTCTGGCAGGCCATGCTTTGGATACCCTAGCACACAGGATCAATTGGAAAAAAAAAAGTACTGCACAGAAGCTTCTACAAGTCAGAGAGATTGTTCTTGGAATCAACAGAAGCCTTAAAACATATTCCAAACCTTAACAAGTATGGCTGTATAAATCTACCAAAGAATTGGGAGACAGTCACCCTAAGACCAAATTAATACCTGCTTTCCCTCTCTTGCCCCCCCCCCCCCCCAACTTAGACGGCACCTAATTAGGACTTTAGTCTATGTTGCACGCTACAATTGTTCATACTAATCCCACTGTTACACTGGACTGTGGTTGTCTCGCTAATGTAACAAACTTTGTTTGTGTGCTCTGAAGTTGCTGGATAGAATACCAGCGAAATATTAGCAATTAAGTCAATAAATAGTTATTTTCTTATGAATCAGCGTTTGCATCTATACCATTAAAATCCAATCAACATGTGTGACGAACACATAAGCCTTTCCACATCTTTGATCAAGTGTTTTATTTCTAACCCAGCTCTCAGATCCATATGTTAAAATTGATTTAAACACTGTCTTGTATATGGCTAATTTAGTGTTTTGACTAATTTCTTTCTATTTCCATATTTAATTTATGATCTTTACTAGACATTGTGCCTAAACAGCTGAAATGTTTTACTTGTTCTATAGTTTAACTATTCAGGATACAGTCGATGTTTTTCATGTTTTCGTCTATATTCATACCAAGTTTATTACAACAGTTATTCAATTGAGTGAGGGAATTTTGCAGACTTGTACTGGATTTATTCAGAAGTATAATATCATCTGCATGAAGTAAAGAGCTAAAATTAACATCACGAATCTTGATATGACACTTAATGCTACTGTCCTTCATAATGTGATCCACATATATATATAAAGCGTCTGTAACTCAGTCAGGACATCTGCATCATGTAGATTGGCATGTCGGAACACGTGTGCATTTAGCAAAAGATCTTGAACTCTGTGTCCACTTTGAATATGATAGTAAAAAACAGGTCAAGCATTGAACTCAATGCAAAGTAATCCGGCGCTATGTCAAAAAAAAAAAAAAAAAAAAAAAAAAAATCAACAATTAAAGAATTTTTTAAATAGACAAATGTAAGTAATTGTAAATTCATTTATTTTTCAGTTACTAAATTTTGTAATCTAGTATGTAGACTCACATACTAGCAGTAAGTCATCTTTTAGCCTTTTTTTAATGTTTTTTTTTTACATTTCTTGCTATTTCCACTTTTTTCCATCAGTCCCCTGAAAAGTGTAAAAAAGGGGTTTTACTGTATATATATATATGTGTATGTATATATATATATATATATATATATATATATATATATATATATATATATATATATATATATACAGGGTGTTCGGGATAAATTTGACAGTTTCGTAAGGAAAAAGAAAATCTTCTTTGTATCTATTAAATTTAATGAATTGACAAAAAAACATTACAGGCAGAGTTAATTACAATACTATCAACAAGATTTACTCAAAATAACCACCATTAGCATCGATCACAGCTTCAATTCTGCTTCGGAACCTCGAACAAGCTGATGCTACAGTCTCCCTGGGAAGGGCCGCAAAAACTGTTTTAATTTTATCCATTAACTGGGCTTTTGTATTACTGGAAGTGCGATTGGTGTCTTTTTCAACTGCGCCCCATACAAAATAATCCATGGGGTTAAGGTCTGGGGAGTTTGGAGGCCAAACATTTGGACTGGTGAAGTCGTAGAAATTTTCAGACAACCATTTTTGACTTTTCCCAGAGGTGTGGCAAGGGGCCGAATCCTGCTGCCATACATACGGCCTACCATTGGCTACCCTTGTTATCCAGGGCTTGACTACAGTTAGCAACTCCACGAACAAAGCCCGAATTCCAATGCCAGGGTTCTTCAACACCTGTTCCTGCAGATTTGCGAGGAATTCTGCTGTACGAACGCAATCAGATCGTCTGCTAGGGATCTTTCTTCTTGCTACATCCTCGTAGTCACCATTGCAAGTCTCTAGTTCATGCCTGATTGTTTTTACTGTATTCAGGGAGCATTGGGCAGCAGTCGTAATATCCTTATTTTGATGGCGGGCACGAATCATCATGATACAAGTTATTCTCTTCCATGATTCAGGTGGGTTCCAGCTATCCATCCTTTCTGACATCTTGTATATGAATGAAGAAGGGTCCAAACTTTTAAATGAAGAGAAGTGTGTGTTAATACATGTAACTTACGGAAAAATATAATTAATTATAAATATGTCAAATTTATCCCGAACACCCTGTATAATGAATAACAGTGGAGACAATGTACACACTTGTCGCACACCTGATTTAACATCAAACCATCTTCCTGTATCTCCTTCAAATTCTAACTGCTCAATTACAGCTTAAACAGAGAACTATGTGTTGAATGTTCCATTTATTATTATTAGGTGACACCTACAGGGAGTCCAAAGACTCATCAAGGGAGGGCACCTACTCTACTACTCTGTCTCCACTCAATCCACCAACTACAACAAACTACAACTACACCAACACCATCTACCAACCACAGACAATCACAAAAATCCATGTGCATGGAGAGCGGATACGTTAACCACTCGGCCAACCAGGCTGACACCATATAACTAGCATTTTGAAGTGCTTTCCTCTTGGTACCTTGTCATATGCCTTCAACATCAAGAAAAACTAAATACTTGTTATATACCCAAGATTACTATTTGTCTTAAAAATGAAAATCTGATTCTGACAACCTCTATTTGACCTGAATCTAGCTTGTTCTTTACCAAGTTTCCATTCCACAATTTTTCTTAGCCATTTCTCATGTATATGTGCATAAATCTTACCAGGAACATTTAGTAGGGAAATACCTTTGTAATTCTCGCATTCAGTTTTATTTCCCTTTTTATAGATGGGTACTATGAGAGGTCTATACCAAGAGCACGAATTGTCTTAAAAGCTTAAAAAGCACATATTTGATTTGACTTGGGGGAGGGAATCAGAACTGGATAGAGTTAATGCACTGTCTCTCTCTCTCTCTCTCTACACCCAACAAGTTGTTAGTTTGAATCCCACTGTCGGTGTTTGGGTTCAGGTTGTAAAATGAATTTCATCGTCCTATGTGACATCACTGCACTGCTTATTGGAAGCCTGAAATTATTGTTTGTCTTGACCAGGCCTTCTGAATTATGCAATGCAGCCATTAAAACTTTTATACCTCCATATTTCAGCATTTCTGGCTGAATTTCATCTACTCAAGCTGCTTTTCCACATTTCAGGTTTTTGATGACTTTTTTCTATTTCAAGTATGGATATATATTTCTGACCTCATTCCTTTTGGGATTTTTCTACATTATGCTGACAATGCTTATTTCATTTAGCAGTCTTTCAAATTACTCCAGACATCTAGAATATCATTAATCTTCAGTTTTCATGTCACCTTTATCATCTCTGATTCCTTTAACAGTACTTTTTCCTCCATTTTTAAGTTTTTTTCAATAGCTTCCAGAATATTTTGCCACCTTTCTGATATTTATTTTCTATGTTTTTACCAAAGTATTCCCAGAACTTTTGTTTAGCTAGTTTTAGAGTTTCACTTTCTTACATTTTTACAAGAGCAAAAGTCAACTTGCTTGTGAAGAAATTTCAATATGCTTTATTCTTTTCCTTACTGTCTCTTTAACTTCCTGAGTCTGCCATGGAGTTCTGATTTTTCTATCCTTACAGACAACCTCACCACATACCTTTCTGGCTGAATCAATCAATGTTTTCTTCAGGATTAGCCAGTGAATCTCCAAAGTTTGGTTCTTGTTTTCAATTTTTCATTTTTTGTTCAATAATGTTTGTGCATTTGAGGCTATAGTTCACCTCTGAAAGCTGCCCAACCTTGATTCATTTTAAAACTTTCTTATACACTCTTCTTTTCAATATGAAATTTAATTTTATCCTGCTCAAAACAAAATAGTGATCACTTCCTCTTTCAAATCCTCTGTATACTCTTGTGTCCTGAACCAGTGGGAAAATATCACTGTTAACTATAACACAGTTAGTGAGATTTGCTGATTTCTTGCATCTTCCCTCCATGTGAATTTATGCACATTTTTATGTTGGAACATAGTATCAGTAATAACTAATCCATATCCCGAACAGAAATCCAGAAGGCATTTACCATTATCATTTGCTTTTCTTTTTTCTCCAAATTTTTCCAGAACATTTCTATATGTCTGGTAATCATATTCTAATTTGTTGTTTAGATCTCCAACGAGGATCCACTTTTCCTTTTTGTTTGAGCCAGCTGTCTTCTTTGATGTCTCAAAAAATTGCTCCACTTCATTCTTGGTAGAATCTTCTGTGGAACCATAATTGCAAATAAGTTTCATTGTCCAGTTCCCTATTCTGATATTTGCCCACATCACACTACTTGATATTGCCTGCCATTCAAGAAGATTATCCTCATATTTAGCATTGAATACTATAGCTGCTCCCTCCCTGATTGTTATTGCTTGAATATAACATTTTGTATTTGCTAAGAAAGATATCACCTGTTTTTGTCTTCTTTGTTTCAGTCATGCCTATTTTGTCAATCTGGTATTTATCCAATTCTTCTGCTAGTTCCATATCTTTTCCATTGATGCTTCTTGTGTTGATAGTACCAATCTTGAATTATGTTGATATCGAATTGGAATATGTTCTGGAATTTGTTCAAGTAACTGACTTTTTGCTGTTTTCCCTGGTTCCCTGATAAAAACATTGGGGTTCTTGTTTAACTGGGCAATGACTCAGACAGCATCAAATTCTGTCATGTTTCACCATCATTTTACATGTGGTTTGAGCCAAGAATACAATTTGGTTGGCTAAATTCCAAATTGCTAGCCCATCCTCATTCATTAGTATCCACATAGATACCTAACAGGGTGCACCATGAGAAGGTGAGGATTGGACATTAGGTTAGAAGCCCCAGTTGGTTCTCTGCATTCCTTAAAAGGCTATGTAAAGGTCTCCTCCCAGTTATACAGCGTTGACCCTTAAGCACACCCCTGCAGATAATGTTATAGTTCTAAATAAATCCAGTAAACTTTGAGGGATTCCTGAAATAAACTGAATAACTTTTGGGGAAAAAAAAAAGTATGAAAACCAGCAATTAAAAGACAAGACAATAAAATAGGCAGAAACAGTGAAAATATTAACTACATTCTGAATGAAGAACCTATAGAACAAGTGAAACATTTCAACTATGTAAGCAGAATTCTTAGGAAAAGTGGCAAATTAAATATGGAATTAGACAATAGAATTAGCAAAGCTGGTATGGTAGGAAGTCGAGTGAATAAATTTATGTGGAATAAGAGGGAAATTAGTCAACCACTCTAATAGCTATATACAAAACAGAGTTCAAACCAATTATAACTTACGGATCTGAAAGGGATTGCTTAGAGGCTAAAGCCAAATAATTGAGAGGAGACCTCCACATCACCTATTGGGAATGTGGAAAACCGAATGGGGCTTCTGACCTAATATCCAATCCTCACCTTCATGTGGTGTGCACTGTTAATAAGTATCTACTGGGTACTGAACAAACAAAGATGGGCTGGCAATTTGGCACTTAACCAAATCATACTCTTAAATGTCCCAGCCAGCCCGAGATTTAATGCCTGCTTTGGGGGGGGGGGGGGTGCCTGGTTAAACAAGGCCACTGCTGTTTTTGTCAAGGAATCAGTTACTGGAAAAAGCTCCAATTCATTATCTAGAAAAAGAAGAATAAACATCAGAAGAACTGAAGTTGAAATCATCAATATAAAAATTAATGGATAGGAAATCAAACTTGCAGAATTGGAAAAGTACCATGTTGACATAATTGGCATTACTGAGACAAAAAAAAAAGACAAATAACAAGTGAGATCTTACTAAATAAAAAGTACAGAATGTTATTTTCAGGCAATAATGATAAAGGAAAGGAAGGAGTAGTGATGGGATTCAGCAATAAGCATGAAGATAAACATCTTGATCAGAAAGCAGTTTCAAGCAGTTATGTGGGCAAACTTCAAAATGAGGAAGTGGACAATGAAACTTATTTGTGCCTGTAGTCGGACAGAAAATTCTTCGAAAGAAGTGGAGGAATTTTTTGAGAACAGGCAGCTCACATAAAGAAAATGGAAAATTGGTCCATGTTGGAGAGCTGAACAGCAGAGTAGGAAATGAATCCCACCATGCATATAGGAATATTTTGAGAAAATTTGGAGAAAAGGGCAAAGCTAATAATAATGGCGAGTATTTACTGGACTTCTGTTCAAAACATGGACTAGTCATTACTAACGCCATGTTTCAACATAACAATGTGCACATGTTTTCAAGGGAGAGAAGATACAAGAAATAAGAAAAGCCTCATTGCCTATATCATTGTTGATAGAGATAACTTCATGCTGGTTCAGGATAGAAGAGTATAAAGAGTATCTGAAATTGGAGGTGACCATCACTTAGTTTTAAGTAGGATAAAACTAAATGTATGTATGTATGTATGTAAGATTACAGTATGTAAGAAAGTTTTAAACAGAATTGCAGACTCAACTACAGAAACATTATTGAAGAAAAAATGAAGCAAATTGAAAAAAAGAACCAAACTTTGGAGTCTCCATGGCAAACTCTAAAGAAGACATTGTTTGATTGCTTAAGAGAGGGAGGTAAGTGGTGGCATGAAAATCAGCAATAAAATGACCAAAGCTATGAAAATAGGCAGGAGTACAGAAAATTTCAGCTGTAATCTGAACGGAGATTCCTATAGAACAAGTAAAATATTTCAGCTATTTATATGGTATGAAAGGACAGAAAAAGAAGAACTCCATGGTGGAAAGAAGTTAAACAAGCAGTCCAGGAAAAGAACAAAGCATAAAAAAAGTTCAAGCAAATAAGTTGGTATATGCCCTAAAACAATGCAGAGCAAAATGTAAGGGAGCTAAGCTATGTGTATAAGTAGCTAAACAAAAGTCATAGGAAAACTTGTAAGAATATTGAACATCAATATCAGAAAGATGGCAAAATGTCTGGAGGCTATTGAAGAAGCTAAGAAATGGAGAAAGAGTACTGTAAAATGAATCAAAGATGATAAAGGTGAGATGAAAACTGAAGATAAGGATGTCCTAGATGTATGGAGTAATTAATATTATTACTATTATTATTTAACACCTCCAGGGAGACCAAAGACTCATCAAGGGAGGGCACCTACTCTACAACTCTTTGTCTCCACTACGCCACCAACGACAACTACCTTCATCATCTACACCAATAACGCCATCTACCGCCGACCACCACCACCACCATTAGTATTTTCACAGATAATCACAAACATCCTTGCCCATGGCAGGATTCTAACCTGCAGCCTTTTGGCTAGAGAGCAGATATGCTAACCACTCAGCAATTACTTTGAAAGACTGTTAAATGAATCAAGCAATGACAGAACTGTACTAGAAAATTTTCAAGAGGGTTGCAAGGAGGATTATATATCAATACTTGAGGTAGAAAAGTCATCACAAACTTGAAATGTGGAAAGGCAGCTGGGAGTAGATGATATTCAACCAGAAATGCTTATGTATGGATATAAAAGTTTTGCAGTAGCTACAAATTCAGAGGGTCTGGCCAGAAGGCTGAATTCCAATGATTGGAGTGAAGCTCTCATAGTACCCATCTATAAAAAAAAAAAAGGAAATAAAGCTGAATGTGAGAATTAAAGAGGAATTTTTGAAAAGAGGTAGAAAGATTGTGGAAGAGAAACCTGAAGAAGAAGAGGGGTTCAAGCCAAATAGAGGTTGTCAAGATCAGATCCCCACTTTAAGACAAATAGTTGATAAATTGTGGGAATATGACAACGATCTATACTTATAACATAGAATAAAAGCCAAAAGGCTATTTTTCTGGCAACCTTAATAATAATGAAGGGGATACAAATCCTTTGATGTTTATCTGCCAGTAAGCGAAACTCTAAGAACTAGGACTAAGATATTGAGTTTCATACCGAAAAACTATCGGCAAATCCAAGTGTAAGTAACCACATGGTAGTACAACACCAAGGCAACTCGTATCAAAGGTGGAGCAAGCTCCCTCACTATCCTTGATATTTTCTCATAATGTAAAAACACAGCCCCTAGGGGATGTAATACTGTAATTACATTATGAGGATAGGTCACTACCCAGACCGGTTTCAACCTTTTTTGAGGTCTCATCAGTGAGTAGGTAGACCTGGAAGATAACAAGGTTTAAGTGAAAAGAACTTACATACCATCACTATATGAAACCGGTCTGGGTAGTGACCTCTCCTCATAATGTAATTACAGTATTACATCCCCTAGGGGCTGTGTTTTTACATTATGAGAAAATATCAAGGATAGTGAGGGAGCTTGGTCCACCTTTGTTACGAGTTGCCTTGGTGTTGTACTACCAAGTGGTTACTTACACTTGGATTTGCCGATAGTTTTTCGGCATGAAGCTCATAGATCTTAGTCCTAGTTCTTAGAGTTTCACTTACTGGCAGATAAACATCAAAGGATTTGTATCCCCTTCATTATGATCTACACTTAGTTTTGCAAATCTGGAAAAGGCATATGACAAGGTGACCAGAGAAAATCTTTTCAGAACACTACAATTATATGGAGTGAATGGAACATTATACAGAGCAACACATAGTCTATATTTAAGTTGTCAGTCGGCAACTTAAATATAGACTATGTGTTGAATGAAGCAATTCAGGAAGATGGTTTGATGTAAATCAGGAGTAAGACAAGAATGCATATTAGCTCACTCTTATTCATCATCTATATGGAGCACATTATGAAAGAAAGTGGTATCAAGCCTCATATTAGAATTGGAGATATCAAACTTAGCTCTTTGCTTTATGCAGATGACGATGTACTCCTAAACACATCCAGTGCAAGTCTACAGGATTCTCGCACTAAATTGAATAACAGCTATAACAAATTTGGCATGAAAATCAGCAATAAAAAAAAACCAAAGCTATGAAAATAGACAGATGCATAGAAAACTTACGCTATATTCTGAATGTAGATCCTGTACAACAAGTAAAATATTTCAGTTATTTAGGCACAGTTTTTAGTGAAGATGGCAGATTAAATCTGGAAATAGACAACAGAATAACCAGAGCTGTTATATGAAGCCAGCTGAATAAATTTATATGGAATAAGAGAGAAATTAGCCAAAACACCAAACTAGCAGTGTAGTGTTTTGGCTAATTATTATAGAAGACAATGTTCAACCCAGTTTTAAGTTATGGATCTGAGAGATGGGTTAGAAATAAAACATGTGATCAAAGACTAGAGACAACAAATATGAGAGTCCTGAGAAAGAATATGGGTGTGAACCGATGTTACTAATAACAGAATCATATTAAAAACAAAGATATTAGGAAGGAACTTGACATTGTTAGCATTCAAGAACGTGTCCGCAGAGCAAATCTACGGTGGTATGGTCACTTAAATAGAATGGATGAGGAAAAGTTAGAAAACCAGGTATTTGATACCTAAATGGCAGGAGAGAGAGAGACCCAGAGGAAGACCAAGGTTTAGGTGGATTGATTCAGTCAGAAGTCTCTTAGAAACCCAAAATGTTAGATATGACAATGGAGTGCTCACAAGTAATATACTGATTTGGAGGAAACTGGTGATAGGAGATTAATATTAATGTAAACTTAATCATGTGGTGTTGTCATTATAACCTGAAAACAACTTAGGGTCACATATCAGAAAATTGATGATGGATCTGACAGCTGGGTTAGAAATAAAACACTTGACTTTAATATGGCAATATCATATTAAAAATGAGGATATTAAGAAAGAACTTGACATTGGTGGCTAAGGAATATGTTTGCAGAGAGTAAATCTCAAGTTGTAGTCATTTAAACAGTGACTGGAAGAATGGGAGAGGAAAGATTAGCAAAACAAGTGTATTATGCCAAGATAGCAGAAAAATGATCTAGAGGAAGACCAAGATCCAGGTGGATAGATACAGTAAAAAATGCCTTAGAGACAGAAATATAAGATCTGATAATATTGGAGTCTTGACAGAAAACAGATTAATTTTGAAGGAAATTGTTGATTGGAAGTCAGTAATGATGTAACTTTTCATGCAGTACTATCAAATATGCTATACATCCCCTTAAGGTACATGTCAGGAATTTGATGATGATGTGTTTAAATAACTTGCTCACATTTAATAATGTTAATCGAGTAGTCAGACAAGGAGAAGCAATACATCACAATACATTTGATGTTTGCTCAGGCTTTGACAGGATACAGCATGAAAAACTTATAAAAGTTAGCTTGGATAAAAGGACTGCTGACTGATAGATATCAAGAAGTGGTATATGGGGGGTTGTGTGCCTGCAAGATTTAAGGTGACTAGTGATATACCCCAGAGATCAGTCCTTGGTCTATGTTATTCAATCTTCATATTAACTGATATTTGTAATAAACAATATTTAGAAGGATTTGACAGGAGACATATGGCTATTTGCTGATGATGCAAAGATATGTAGGGTAATTCGGGAATGCAATACTTGCATCTGGACTCAATTATTTGAATAGGATGGAATTATAGGCATGTGAAAAAAAAAATCAGTTCATCAGTGTGGCATGATGAAATATCAAATGGCATATTATATTGGTAGGATTATGCTAGAAGAAACTGATCAAGTCAGAGACCTCGAAGTGTTAGTAGATAGGAAGTTTAAGTTCAGGGATATATAGCAGAGATTGCAAATAGAACTTAGAGGATAATTGCAATGCAGAAACAAACATTGACATGTAAGGATAAGGAAGTCATCTTGCCTCTTTACAAGGCTTTGATATGACCTCACCTGGACTACTGTATGCAGATCTGATCTCCGTTTCTGAGGTGATGCAAATACAGTGGAGAGGATGCAAAGGAGATTGGTGACAATGATATCAGAACTATGGAATGCTGATTAGGAGGCCAGACTGAGAATTTGTGGACAAAAAAAAAAAAAAAAAAAAAAAAAAAAAAAAAAAAAAAAAACAGTAAGTGGGGGGGGGGGGGAGGTGATATGCTACCAGAGACAAACTTTTAAAATGGTGACACAGGATACCAGTGGATAGAACTGTTCATTTTATCGAATGTGGGGAGTGGAAGAAACAGTATCCATGAAAGATAAGAATGAATGTACTCAAGAAAAGGATGAAAGTGGATTTTTCACACACAGAACTGTGCACTGGCTTGCTTTTGGAGGAGGTGAATGCAGGAAGTATAAATGAATTCAAGTGTGTGGTGTGAGTAATATGTGAGCTTCCTCAATGTTTCCCTGACTTCCTGAAGATTGCTGTTATAATAATAAGAAGAAAAGTCAAAAATACAATTCTAAACATTTCACAAAAGGAAAAAAAAATCAGTGTTTAAAAGCAGAGATCATATTAGGTAAAAAAAAAAAAAAAAATCACAAGATAAAATAATAGATCAGGTGACACAGTTTAATTGTGTAAAGTTACTTGTTTATATTTCTGAGGAAAAAATAAATAAATTGCAGAACATATGTGGAACAATTAAAAGGATGCTAAATTAAAAAAAAAAAAAATAGACAAGACAAGAAGCCAAACTTAAATTTTATAAAGTAATGGCCTCCTCTCTCTTATACGATTCAGAAATATGGAACTAAACTGTTAACAAGCAAGATAAAAAAATATGCAGGTAACAGAAATGACGTTTATAAGAACAATTAAAAGATGAACAAAATTAGAAGAAAGAAATGGAAAGAACATTTATATAGGAAGAAAAAACATTAGCTACCAAAAAAGTAAATAAATACAGACCAAAGGGAAAAAGAAAGAGAGATGAAGACCAGCTACAAGAAGACCAGTAAAGCTGTACAAGCAAATGTTTAATCTTTGTTGAGAAGACAAACATTTTATTAAACATTTTATAAAATAAACATTTTATTTTATTAATGTGCAACATAAAGCTTAGTGGAAATTGAGCTGCCCCTGTATACAACTTAACCCATAAAGATAAGCATTAATTTTTATTTGCTAATTTAATTTTTTTAGAAAGAATACATAAAAAAACATACCTATATTTCTGAATAGTAAAAAAGACTGCATATTTTTTTCTTTTCTTTATGTTGAGCCTATACACGAGAGGTTGGTTAATCTACCTATAGCACGTTAGTATCATGTATGGGTAGTGGGTTGGGAAAGGAGAAACTTCTTTACACTTGATTTAAAAGCTTGTATATTGTATTTCTTGGGAAACACATCAGACTGTTCCATAATGCAGCAGTAGCAGGGATGAAGGAGGAGGATAAGAAATTTGTTCTGTGGGTTTCAAGGTGCACTGTGAAGGGATATTGGACAGCTACATGTGTTCCAATGGACTTAGTACTAAGTGGGGGATTTATTGATGCTATTTCAGATGAATATTTGCCATGGAAATATTTATAGAATACATATAAATACAGAAACCAAGAGCTTGTTCAAATGGGAGGAGTGAGTTGGTAAGAGATGAATTATTAATCAATTTAACTGCTCCCCTCTGTATCGAGTCAAGCATTTTGAGGGAGCTCCTAAGGACACCCACTCCAAATGTCAGAGCAGTATTAAATAGTTGGGCAGATTTGTATAAAGTTAACAGCTGTTCAGAGATGAAGTGATGTCTTGAGCCAAAACCAGCCTTTTGTAGAAGCAAATGCCTTCCAACTTTTCTGCCCAAATCAGAGAAATCTCAGCCTGGTTATAAAGTCACAAAGTCAAATGAAATTAATGCTAGCAATATGTAAGCCATTTGGAAGCACATTCTTCCACATTGTGCACATGATTTTAGAGGCTTTTCAAATGAATCTAAGTTAATTAAATCTCATTCTGAGAAATTCAGTGATTCTGCCCTGCTAAATTTAGATGCATATTCTTCAGGTAGATCCTGAAGAATATGAAGAAAATTTAATCACTGACAAGCTCAAAGAGATCTCACAAAAACAATTTGAAAATATTTTTTTAATACAATCGAAGTTTTACCATTATACCTAACTTCTTGCTTGCCAGTTTCATGGAGTGCACATGCTCACCGAGAAGTTTCATGTGTGATTGACAGCTGACAAGAACAGTGTTCCGTATCAGAGTAACGGGGAGAAAACAAGACAGCATTTGGGAGGAAATAAGAACACAGGCTGGCAGATATTTAGATTCGGAGGAACAGTTAAGAAGTTTATGTGACAGTTGGAGGAAAATTAATAGTAGATTCCGAAAAGGGAATCGTAGAGTTATGAAATTTTAAAGATTTAAGACTGTCAATAAGTGTTAGTGAATAAAAGAAGAAATTGCTATTTACGTTCTAATGGAATGTTTGAGGAAACGCTAATTAGTAGATTCCAAAAAGGAAATCATAGAACTGTGCGTTTTTTTAAAGTGAGTTAAGACTGTCAATAAGCATTAGTGAATAAAAGAAGAAATTGCTATTTACATTCTAAAGGAATGTTCGAGAAAACACTGATTAGGAAGAATTAATGTGTGCTACATGCTATGATATGACAGGATCCTTTCTCATCATATGCTATGATGAGAAAGGATCCTGTGAAAATGAAGAATAAAGTCATATATCTTCAGAAAAGGGCCTTGACAGAGAAAGAAACTGGCTATGAACATTTTGTCATTTTGAAAACAAAGTGTTTAGTCTAGTCTTAAGTGTAAGTTTATTTTTGAAAAGGCCTTGGATCCAATTAAATTTGTAGTTAGTTATGTAATATTTTTTGAAGTGTGTGTGTGTATTGTTTTTGTTTTATTAAATGTGTTTATTTTGTATTTTGGTTATGATTCAATGATTTTTTGGATAATGATTTTCTGAAAGAAATAGTAAAAAAGAGGTCATTGCCTCAATCGGAGTGAACCCTTGTGCAATAAATATATAGGTATACTTGGAAATAGAAAAAAAATAATTGTTGAACAGAGATCATCTCTATGACAGGATTAATATTAAAAAATAATTAAAAATCCTATATTTAAACAATGGCACAGCCAGTAGGATTAATATTATGATAACATCCTCTATATAAAAATCACTAATTATTACACCATCATATCTTTCCTCTTCTCAAAAAAATTGTTTCTATTTTCACCTCACAAAAGTATTCTCTGCCCACCCTTAATAATAATACATATAAAAAAACCTGGGCTGGGTTTTTAGAAAAGATTCACATACCCCTTGCCTCACCAATAATTCTACCACATTGCTCTATCCCCACCTTTTCCGAAATCTCCTTTCAATCATACTCCCGACAAACAGCAGATGAATGCATATTGCCACACGCCAGGATGCTGCTGAATAAGAAAACAGCCAGCAACATCCTACAAAGGTATGTCCGAATCTTCCTCTTATATTCTTCATATTTATCTATGTAACACTTTAGTAATGTCCTAAAACTGAGTAAAAAGCTAATGATGTTATATAAAGGGGCAGCACTCCTAAACAAAAATATGCTAAATAGCCATAAATTTATTATAAAAACAGACCTCATGTTTTGTCTTGGTTGCATCCCAGTAACGCTGTTGATAATAACTTCTTAGAGTTGCTAATGCATTCTGCAGTGATGCTCTCAGTTCTGCCTGACCTATATTAGGATTCTAGATAAAAAGTAAATCATATGCATGAAGATATTTACTCAGTCCTTTAATGTATACATATATAAACAATTAATTTATCATATATATATATGTATATACAGGGTGTTCGGGATAAATTTGACAGTTTCGTAAGGAAAAAGAAAATCTTCTTTGTATCTATTAAATTTAATGAATTGACAAAAAAACATTACAGGCAGAGTTAATTACAATACTATCAACAAGATTTACTCAAAATAACCACCATTAGCATCGATCACAGCTTCAATTCTGCTTCGGAACCTCGAACAAGCTGATGCTACAGTCTCCCTGGGAAGGGCCGCAAAAACTGTTTTAATTTTATCCATTAACTGGGCTTTTGTATTACTGGAAGTGCGATTGGTGTCTTTTTCAACTGCGCCCCATACAAAATAATCCATGGGGTTAAGGTCTGGGGAGTTTGGAGGCCAAACATTTGGACTGGTGAAGTCGTAGAAATTTTCAGACAACCATTTTTGACTTTTCCCAGAGGTGTGGCAAGGGGCCGAATCCTGCTGCCATACATACGGCCTACCATTGGCTACCCTTGTTATCCAGGGCTTGACTACAGTTAGCAACTCCACGAACAAAGCCCGAATTCCAATGCCAGGGTTCTTCAACACCTGTTCCTGCAGATTTGCGAGGAATTCTGCTGTACGAATGCAATCAGATCGTCTGCTAGGGATCTTTCTTCTTGCTACATCCTCGTAGTCACCATTCCAAGTCTCTAGTTCATGCCTGATTGTTTTTACTGTATTCAGGGAGCATTGGGCAGCAGTCGTAATATCCTTATTTTGATGGCGGGCACGAATCATCATGATACAAGTTATTCTCTTCCATGATTCAGGTGGGTTCCAGCTATCCATCCTTTCTGACATCTTGTATATGAATGAAGAAGGGTCCAAACTTTTAAATGAAGAGAAGTGTGTGTTAATACATGTAACTTACGGAAAAATATAATTAATTATAAATATGTCAAATTTATCCCGAACACCCTGTATATAGGAACACCCTGGTCATATGACACGTTACGTTCCAGATCATTGCCATATAGCAAATTTCATAGCAAAGAAAATATATGCTTCGTCCGCCTTCCTGCCACACACTTATAGTTGCAATGGTTTAATAACATTTGTAAGAAGTCATATAATGTGTGTGTAAATGTAAATAAAGCATTTATTTATGTCAGATATATAAACAAAAAATTTCAAATAATTTTCACTATTGAAAAAGTTCTTGTAGATAAGCTTATACATTGATCAGATATACTTCTAATTTTTTACGAAATTACAACATGAAGTAAATTATAAATTATAAAACTCTCAGGGGACCCTGTAAACCCCTAGAGAGCACGTCCCCTGGGTGGCAGATAGGAGAGCCCACCATGTGTGTGTGTGTACATGCGCGAGCGTTTGTGTATATACATATATATGGTGGGGGTAGCCGAATATACTGAATAAGGACTCGTGGACCAACAGGGCCATCATCTTGATTGTAAGGGAAGCGGCACTCCCATGGACCCCTAGCTGGATCTATCCTCACCTTCTCCTACCTTGAGGAAGACCCACTTACTTTAATCTTTCCTATAAGGCCTTGTCAGCCAACTCTTCTTATTTTATGACCCTTATGCTATTAGAGTACTCGAGGACCATGGGGTCTTTTCATTTCTGGCCTTACAACTATGCCCTCTCTATAAACCTTACTATATTTCTTCTATAATCTACTCTTTTCCCTTCAATATACCCTATTCCTCCTATGGGTTTAAATTCGGAAGAAGGCTAGTTCAGAAGCCTTAAGGTAGCAGCCCTACCACTGAAGTATTCCATCGTTAGGCTAGTCCCCTGACATGGAGAACATAATCCTACTTGTAAGCTGACAGAAAAAGATAATCGGATTGAATCTATGGGAAATGACCCTGGAATGGAAAAAGTAAAACGAAAATGGAAACGACAAAATATAATACACATAGCAAACTGGAATGTAAGAGGAATAGCATATAAAGAAATAGAATTAGACCAGTTATTAAATGAAAGAAATTTTAAAATAGCAGTAATCACTGAAACAAAAAAGAAATTAAAAGGAACTATGAGAACTGAAAATTTTAATGTGATATACAGTGGAGTCGACAGAGACCAAAGAGCACAAGCAGGAGTCATGATTTGGATTCATAACTCCCTTTCAAAACAGTTAAAACATTATAAATTATGGAATGAAAGAATAATAGAAGCTAGAATAAAAATAGATAGAGGCTATTTAACAATAATTGGTTTATATGCCCCAGAAAAAGGAAGAGAACAGGATAATATTGATTTTTATAATCAGCTACAAAACATATATAATAAAATAAATAAAAATGATTATATAATTTTAGCAGGAGACTTAAATGCAAGAATTGGAAACACGAAAATTAATAATAATATAGGAATACATGGAGAACACACTCTAAACAGAAATGGTAAAAAATTGATTGACTTTGTAGTTTATAATAACCTAAAAATAATGAATTCCTTCTATAAACATATAGACATACATAAATATACTTGGGCAGCAAGAGGATGGAAATCAATATTAGATTACTTCATATTAAATGAAAAGACATCAAAATTTTCACTAGATGTTAGAGCTCACAGAGGATGTGAAATAATCAGTGACCACTTCCTTGTTAAAATAAAATTAAGATTACCACCTAAATGGCTACAAGTAACAAGAACAGAAAGAAAAATTGAAACATTTGCTTATAAAACTAGACTATTGAATGACACAAATGTACAATGGCTATATGAACAAAGAATTAACCAATATCTAGATAAAATAAAACAAAATGAAGAAAAAGAAATAGAATGGCTTAATATAAAAACGATACTAAATGCAGCAGCAAATGAAAGCTTAGGAAAGGCCAAAAAATTCAATAAAAGAAAAAAACTGAAGATCTGGGATGATACAATCAAAGAAATAATCAAAAAGAAAAAAGAAGCCTATCACAAATGGTTAAGCAGTAAAAGATTAGAAGATGAAATAGAATATAAAAGAATAAGAGCTATAGCTAAAAGAGAAGTGAGAAAAACACACAGAAAATCATGGAATAAATTTATTTCTAATTTAGAACATGATTTATATAAAATAAGACCCAATGTATATAAGATTTTGAAATGCTTTACCAAAGAAAACATAAAATTAAACACTGAATTGAAATTAGAAGAATTTCTAAATTACTACACAGAATTGTGGACAGACAAATATTTTAAAAAAGACAACTGGCAAACAAGTAACGAAAATTAAAAGGAAATAACTGAAGAAGAATTAGAAATCAGCCTGAAAGAAACAAGAAACGGAAAATCACCTGGAGAAGATAAGCTAGGTTCAGAACTATATAAATACACAGGAACAAGATTCTCAAAAGACTCATTATTTTTAAATGAAATTTATTCAACTGGTATCCCCCCAATAGAATGGAAAAAAGCAATTGTGATTCCTATCTTTAAGAAAGCTAATAGAGATGACCCTAAAAACTATAGAGGTATCAGTATACTAAATTCCTATTACAAAATATATAGCAGAATCTTAAATAACAAACTAATGAAATATTCCGAAAACTTTATTCTAGAAGTACAGAATGGATTTGGAAAAGGACGATCATGTATAGACCCAGCCTTTTGCCTAAAATTAATAATAGAGAAAAGAAGAGAATATAATTTAGAAAAACACATATTGCATTTATTGACTTTGAAAAAGCATTTGACAAAGTTAAAAGAAACATATTATTTAACATATTAAAAGAAAGGCAAATACCAAATAATATCCTAAAAGCTATCACAAGTATATATGAAAATAATCAAATACAAATAAGATTAAATTACGAGCTATCATATACAAGAGAGATAAACCAAGGGGTCCGACAGGGATGTCCCCTCTCAGCAACTCTTTTTAATATCTACTTAAATGAAATAATAATAAAATGGAGTAAAAATTTATCAAGGAATTAAACTTTCACCTACAGTTAACTTAAACACTCTCCTCTTTGCGACGACCAAATAATAATTACAAATTCTGAAGATAACTTACAGAAAGCTATTTTAAATCTAAATGAGATATCCAACGATTATGGTATGATAATATCAACGGAAAAATCAAAAACTATGGCCTTTAAAGGACAAGATCCAGCAAGAACTAAAATAGTAATAGATAACAAGATCTTAGAACAGGTGAATTCATTTAACTACCTAGGATGTATGATCACATATGAAAATGAAAAAGATATAAACGAAAAAATTGCAAAATATTTAAAAATAACAGGTGTAGTTAACTCTATATTTAAACCAAACCTAGTTCAAAAACCAGGGCTAAAAGTATACAATACATTAGCCCTACCAGTCTTAATGTATGGAAGCGAAATCTGGACAATAAAACAAAAAGACAAACAAAGATTAACAACAGCAGAAATGAAGTTTATGAGAAAAACTGAAAAGTATACCCTATTTGATCACAAAAGAAACGAAGATATTATGAAAGAATTAAACCAAGAACCAGTAATAGAAAAAATTAAAAAATATAAACATAAATGGATGGAACACATTCAAAGAATGAAAACAGAAAGATTACCAAAACAAGCCTTAAAGTACAAGCCATTAGGAAAAAGAAAACCAGGACGTCCTCTTAAACGATAACTTCTAAGGCTGGAACAGGCCATGCTAGGCCTAAATCCTTGATACGTATGATGATGATGATAAATTATAAAAACCATAAATCACTGTATATTTCTGCATTGTTACACTGCAATATTCAGGGATCGCAAAACAATATGTGCAGGCAGGCACTCACACACTAAGCATATGAGGCTGAAGAAAGGCAAATGAAGTTGATCATAGATTCCTAAAAGATGCCCCCTAGTAGACTAAACTGGATTGTCTTGGCCATTTGGCTGATGATATTAGAATGTATGCTTTCCAAATTTGGGGCAATCTCATGCACCCAAATTTGTTGAGTTTAAGGAAAGTCTGATTCAAGGAATCATTTTTCATGCTTATACTTGCTGTGGTGTGATAAAGTGATCTTCTTCCCGGTGTGTGTCCACTGGACACCCGGTAGACGTCCAATGCATGGTTAGCAAGTCCTGAGTGGCTTTAATGGTGAACCAGATGTTCAGATTCCAAACAGAATGCCAGAAAACTCGAACTACTCCCAAAACATCCTAGATCTGTTCCTCTCCAACAACCTTCCAAATACACAATGAATGTAGGGAGTCATTATTATTATTATGTACTTACTATTATTATTATTATTATGTATTATGTACTTACCAGCTACACCAACGCCATCTATCGCCGACCACTACTAGTATTTCCAAAGACAATCAAAAACATCCATGCCCACGGCGGGATTCGAACCCGCAGCCTTTTGACTGGAGAGCAAATACGCTAACCAGTCATCATCATCAACTTCATCAAATTCCTGATATGTACCCTTCACGGGGTGTACAGGATATGATAGTACTACATGAAAAACTTACACTATTGTAAAAATAATCATAATTAAAATTCTGAATATTTTTACGAATTGTAAAATGTTTATTAGTTTTGTTTTCATAACACGCATTGTCGGCACTTGCGATGTGCCCGTTATGGAAATTGTTTTGTCAAAAGTGATATGTAAAGAAGTGAAAAAATCGATGTACTTACCAGATTTGATATTTGTATTACTTACAAGAATTTCATTGTAATTTAAAATTATCAAAGTTGTGTTTTATGAAGACATTCTCTTGTTGCTAACGGAGACAACGTGCCAGCCATTACACCTAGTTTCTCGCTTGCCATTTTCAAGGAGTGCGCATGCTCGCCGAGAAGTTGGACGTGCGATTGACAGCTGACAAGAAAAGCGTTCGGTATCTGAGTAACGGCTGTAAACAAGATAGCGTTCGGAAGGAATTTAGAACACAGGACGGCAGATATTTAGATTCAGAGGAACTTAAGTTTTATTGTGACAGTCGGAGGAAAATTAATAATATATTCCGAAAAAGGAATCGTGGAACTATTAAGTTTTAATGTGGATAAATAAAATGGAAATATTGCTATAGGCGTTTTAAAAGGAATATTGGAGGAAACGCTAATTGGAAGATTTATAGAATTCCGAAAAAGGGAATCATAGAACTGTATTGGAAGAGTTAAGACTGTCAATATGCATTTAGTGAATAAAAGAAGAATTTGCTATATTTACGTTCAAAACGAAGTTTCGAGAAAATTCTGATTAGGAAGTTTCATCTGTATTAAGGACGCTGGATCTGACTATTATTTCTACTGAAGAAAAGAGACAGAATTAAGTTCGGAAGAATTAATGTGTGCTACATGAGTGACGAAAAAGGATCCTGTGAAAATGAAGAATCTGGCTATGAACATTTTGTCATTGTGAAAACAAAGTGTTTAGTTAAGTGTAAGTTTATTTTTAAAAGGCCTCGGATCCAATTAATTTTTGTAGTTAGTTATGTAATATTTGTTTGAAGTGTATATATATATATTGTTTTTGTTATATTAAATGTGTTTATTTTGTATTTTGGTCTTGAGTCAGTGATTTATTTGGATTCTGAAAGAGTTAAGGTCATTGCACCAATTGGAGTGAACCCTTGTGCATATAAAAATATATAGGTACACTCGGAAATAAATTAAAAATACTTGTTAGAAACGGAGATCATCTTTATAGTAGGATTAATATTATGATAATATCTATGAATATCACCTATATTAAATAAATACCAATTATTAACAATGGCGCAGTCGACGACAAGATTGGTTGTGACTTAACTTTATTTTAGAATCCAGAAAGTAAATCTCGACTCAAGTAAAATGGCTACAGGAGATAGCAATTTTAGTTGTGAAGTTTCTTCAATTAAAGATGAAGAATTTTTTAGGTTAATTAATTCAACTTTAGTAATACCTTCTTTCTCAGGTGATAGTAGTGAAAGTGTAGAAACATTTTTCAGAGATGCAGAAAAAATTGGAGATTTGAGAAAATGGTTAGATTTTCATTTGTTGATTATATTTTGCAGTAAATTATTGGGCAAAGCCAAAACATTCTTAAACACATCTCCTTTACTAAAAGACACTGACAGTTTATGCAACTTTTAAAAGTTTGCTAATATCAGAATTTTCAAGTGTAAGAGAATTAGGGCCTAACATTTGGAAAATTCATCAGTGCATTCAAGGTAATAGGGAGTCTGTTTCAGATTATTATCACAGACTTTGGAGAATTGCTCATGAATTTAATGTTTCATCTGAAGAGAAATCCTCTTTGGAATGGTTGCTGTTTGATCAATTTAGACTTGGCCTTAAAGATAATTTGAAAGAAACAGCATACAAAAAAAAGGTTAAAAATCTTGAACAGTGTTTTGAAATTGTTAAGGATAGGGAAGAGAGACTTGGAGATATATTTCATTCTGAAAATAATAAGCAAAATTCTTTTCAGTATAATCAAACTCATTCTTCTGGTTGCAGATAAAGTGAGAGAAGGAAAGTTTCATAAATTAAAAGATGCTAATAAAAAGAAACAGTCTAAGGAAACTTCTGTGAATTTCACTGAAGATATTCCAGAATCTGACTTCAAGGCAATTACAAGATTTGGGAAATTAGAGGAACTGAAAACATTTCTTAGTGAAGAAATAGAAAGACAACAGAGACCAATAGTACAAGGACAGGAATTTCTGTTTAAAATGAGATCTGATTTGACAATATCCAAGAATCTTACAGATAATCAAACTTTATATCTTGTAAATCTAATGGTATTGACAGGAATAAAGCATCTCATAGGAGATATGTTCCAAAATGCTTTAGATGCAATAAACCGGGTCATTTTGCTAACGACTGTTATGTTAGAGATAAATCTTGTTTTCAAAATAAGAAATCAGAGAATAAAGAAAAATCTGGAAATAGTTATTATTCCAATATCATACTGACAAGGACAGAAATGTCAAACTATTCACTAGACATGGGTAAAGCTAAAGACAGCTCCAACCCTAAAAGAGAGTTTGATGTAGCATTAGCTCCTTATGCTAATGGAGGTAATCCTTTGACAGTTCTACAAGGATTTATTGAAGATGTGCCTTGTGAAATCTTACTTGACACAGGTGCACATATTTCACTCATTTCTTATAGCTTGTTTAACAAAATTAAATCTCTAATTCCAAATGATATTTCAGTTTTAAGCTATCCAATTAAAGGGAATATTTGAATCAGAAATTTCAGCTGATAAAAACATTCATAAAAATCAATGTTTTTATTTCAATCAGCTGATTGAAATAAAAACATTGATTTTTTTTATCAGCTGATAAAAAAATCAATGTTTTTATTTCAATTCCTTGTTTTCCATTGAAAGTTTGTCATCCATTAATAGTTCTTCCAGAATCCTCAAATCCAAATGTACAAGTAATATTTGGAATTGATTTTCTGAAACATCATGGTTTTGCATGTAATTTTGTTGATAATACAGTGTCCTTGTGTGGGACTAGAATGCTGTTTGGACAGGAAATCAAGTGACAATGGAAAAATTAGAGCAGTCTCCAGAAGTTTTTCAAGACACTGATGATAATGATCACGTTTTTGATATTGAGACTCTAAAAAATAAGGAACCTAGTTCACAAATTTGGGAAAAGGATAAGATTGTCCAAGCTCAGAAAGATGATCCCATACTCAAAACTATCTATGAAGCAGTATTGAAGGGTGAAACTCAACTGGATACATTTTTAAACCTGGAAAACTTATATATTGATAAAGATGGGTTACTCTTATCTAGACAAATGGAAGATTGAAAGTGAAAATATTGGCACCAACTCAAATGATTCCTTGGATTATGTACACTTTCCGTGATTCAGACTTGGCAGGACACCAAGGATTTTCTAGAATTTGGGAAAGAATAAAGGATTATGAAGACATACTCACATATGTCAAATCATGCCATAAGTGCCAAATAAGATCCCCTTTCAGAGGAAAAGCTCCATTATAACCATTTCCAATTCCAACTAGACCTTTTCAGGCTGTTGTTATTGATGTGGTAGGTCCACTGCCAATTACTAAAAAAGGCAATAGGTATATTCTAGTAGTCACAGACATGCTAACTAGATTTCATGAAGCAGTGTCAATGACGGATCAAACTGCAAAGACTATTGCAAGAAAGTTTTTGAATATGATTATTTGTGGATATGGAACTCCTCAGACCTTACTTTGAGATCAAGGAGCAAATTTCACATCTGAACAGTTATGTAAATTACTCAACGTTAGGAAGATTTTTACAACACCTTACCACCCGCAGTGTAATGGTATGTGTGAAAGGCTGAATAGAAATATAAAGCAAATACTTTCCAATCTGGCAAACGTTAAAATGAATGATTGGGACACATATATTTTTCAAGCATTATTTGCATGTAGATCTGCTTTTCATTCTGCTATCAAAGAAAAACCATCTTTTGCTTTATATGGCTTTGATCCAATTTTTCCTAATGAACTTGTTTCAGTCATTCCTAATACAGGATATAATGACATAAATGAGTATCTGGGGACAGTTGTTGATAAATTTTCCACTACTCACAGATTAGTAGGCAAAATAAGTAGATTTAGTGCTCAGAAAACTAGGCAGTATATAAATCGTTTTAATAAGTATAAGTCATTTGCACCAGGTGATTTAGTATTGTTAGATGATAAATCTAGTATAAAAAGAGTTGGGAAATTAGGAAGGAAAGCTTTAGGTCCATATAGAATTTTAGACAAATTTTCTCCTGTGAATTTTAGGATTCAAGATATCAAAATCCTAGTAAAATTTTAAGTGTACACTCTGATAGGTTAAAAAGGTACTTTTTAGGGAGCAGAAATTTAGTTACATTAGGAGACAATATGAATAAAATATTGAAAGATGAGCATACTTTTCCTAGTACTAATTGTGCATCTCATTCACAATCAAATAGTAAGAAAGGGAATAGTTTTAAAGCTCATAATTCAAATACACAGCAAAGGAGAAAATTTAATTTGGGTAAAACAAAACCTAATGCAGAAAATTTTAGAAATCCCAGGGTACATAATTCAGACAATGTACAATGTAAGAGTGATGATGATCAAACTGACTCTAACATTGATGAAATAGTAGCAGAATATCATAGGTTAGTTAATTTGGAGTTAAGCTAGAGGAATGTGAAAATACCTCTATTTTAGTTAATAAGGATAAAGAATCTCAGAAACCTGTAGAATTTGATTCTGATAGTGATGATTCTGCAGATTTAGGGCATAATTCAAATAGTTTAAATGAAATATTTGAAAAAATAGAAATGAGGTTTGTAATTATAGTAAATTGAAAGAAGAAAATTCCGAATTATCTCTAGCATCAGATGATTCTGAGAGTGTAAATAATGATCAGCAAGAATCACGTTATTTTTTAAGATCTAGGAATAAGCATTGAAATTTTTGTTTAGATATAGGTTAAATATTTAAAACTTTTTTTAAAAAAAATTTTTCAGAGAAAGATGAAACTGATGTAAAAATAATCATAATTAAAATTATGAATATTTTTATGAATTGTAAAATGTTTATTAGTTTTGTTTTCATAACACGCATTGGCGGCACTTGCGATGTGCCCGTTATGGAAATTGTTTTGTCAAAAGTGATATGTAAAGAAGTGAAAAAATCGATGTACTTACCAGATTTGATATTTGTATTACTTACAAGAATTTCATTGTAATTTAAAATTATCAAGTTGTGTTTTATGAAGACATTCTCTTGTTGCTAACGGAGACAACGTGCCAGCCATTACACCTAGTTTCTCGCTTGCCATTTTCAAGGAGTGCGCATGCTCGCCGAGAAGTTGGACGTGCGATTGACAGCTGACAAGAAAAGCGTTCGGTATCTGAGTAACGGCTGTAAACAAGATAGCGTTCGGAAGGAATTTAGAACACAGGACGGCAGATATTTAGATTCAGAGGAACTTAAGTTTTATTGTGACAGTCGGAGGAAAATTAATAATATATTCCGAAAAAGGAATCGTGGAACTATTAAGTTTTAATGTGGATAAATAAAATGGAAATATTGCTATAGGCGTTTTAAAAGGAATATTGGAGGAAACGCTAATTGGAAGATTTATAGAATTCCGAAAAAGGGAATCGTAGAACTGTATTGGAAGAGTTAAGACTGTCAATATGCATTTAGTGAATAAAAGAAGAATTTGCTATATTTACGTTCAAAACGAAGTTTCGAGAAAATTCTGATTAGGAAGTTTCATCTGTATTAAGGACGCCGGATCTGACTATTATTTCTACTGAAGAAAAGAGACAGAATTAAGTTCGGAAGAATTAATGTGTGCTACATGAGTGACGAAAAAGGATCCTGTGAAAATGAAGAATAGAGTCATATATATCTTCGGAAAAGGGCCGTGACGGAGAAAGAAACTGGCTATGAACATTTTGTCATTGTGAAAACAAAGTGTTTAGTTAAGTGTAAGTTTATTTTTAAAAGGCCTCGGATCCAATTAATTATTGTAGTTAGTTATGTAATATTTGTTTGAAGTGTATATATATATTGTTTTTGTTATATTAAATGTGTTTATTTTGTATTTTGGTCTTGAGTCAGTGATTTATTTGGATTCTGAAAGAGTTAAGGTCATTGCACCAATTGGAGTGAACCCTTGTGCATATAAAAATATATAGGTACACTCGGAAATAAATTAAAAATAATTGTTAGAAACGGAGATCATCTTTATAGTAGGATTAATATTATGATAATATCTATGAATATCACCTATATTAAATAAACACCAATTATTAACACTATCACTAAATTCCTGTCTACAATTTTTCTCCAAATCAATCTGTTAGCCTGTCAAGACACCAACATTATCAGATCTTATGTTTGTACACTTTTTATTGTATCAATCTGCCTATATTTTGGTCTTCCTCTGAGTCTTTTTCCTGCCAACCTGGCAGAGAACACTCGTTTTGCAAATCTTTCCTCTCCCATTCTATTTATGTGACTGTACTACCTGAGATTAGTCTGCTAACACATTCCTGGATACTAAATGTCAAGTTCTTTCCTAATATCCTCGTTTTTAACATGATATTGCCACTGATGCCACCTGTTCATGCTTTTCAGGACTCTCATATCAGTGGTTTCTAGTCTTTGGTCATGTGTTTCATTTCTAACAGCTCTCAGATTCATAAGTTAAAATTGGTTTGAACAATGTCTGTCTTGTATACAGCTAATTTAGTATTTTGACTAATTTCTCTCTTATTCCATATAAATTTATTCTGTTCACTTCCTACCATACCGGCTTTGTTGATTCTGTTATTTCCATATTTAATTTACCATCTTCACTAAAAATCGTGCCTAAGTAGCCGAAATGTTTTACTTGTTCCACAAGTTCTCCATTCACAACACAGTTGACATTTTCAATGATTCTGCCTATTTTCATTGTCTTTTTATTCCTAACCTTCATACCATATCTATTACAACAGTTATTCAATTTAGTCAGGAAATCTTGCAGACTTGTAGCAGATTTATTTAGAAGTATAACATCATCTGCATAGTGTAAAGAGTTGAGATTAACATCTTCAATTTTGATATCCAGTTTAATACCACTTTCTTTCTGAATGTGATCCATATAGATAATAAATAACAGAGGTGATAATGTACATTCTTGTCTGACACTGGGTTTAACATAAAACTATCTTCCTGTACTTTAATTCTAACTGCTGACTTACAACTCAAATAAAGACTAAGCATTGCTTGATATAATGCCCCACTGACACCATATAACTGTAGCGTTTCGAATAGCTTCTCTCATGGCACATTGTCATATGCCTTTTCCAGATCTACATAATTTAAATACAGATCTCTGTTATATTCCCATAATTTCTCAACTATTTGTCATAGATCCTGACAGCCTCTCTATTTGACCTGAATCTAGCTTGTTCTTCACCAAGCTACCCTTCCACAATCCTTCTCAACCATTTCTCAAGTATACCTGCATAAATCTTACCAGGAATACTCAGTAGGGAAATATCTCTGTAATTCTCACATTCAGTTTTATTTCCCTTTTTATATATGGGTACTATGAGAGCTCTACACCAATCATCTGGAACTCGTCCCTCTGTCCAGGCCTTCTGAATTATGCAGTGCAGCCACTGTAAGACTTTTATACCTCCATACTTGAGCATTTCTGGTCTAATATCATCTACCCCCCCCCCCCCCACTATATTTCCACATTTCATTCATTTGATGGCCTTTTCTACTTCAAGTATAGATATGTATTCCTGATTGCTTGCCTTTTTCGTGTTTTTTCCTACTGTGCTGTCACTGATTGTTTCATATAGCAATTTTTCAAAGTATTTACTCCATACTTTAAGAATATCTTTTTCTCACCAATATCAGTTTTCATATCACCTTTATCATCCCTAATTTCTTTTACAGCACTCTTTCCTCCATTTCTGAACTTCTTCAACAACGTCCAGAATATTTTGCCACCTTCTTGATATTTATTTTCTATGTTCTTACCATGACTTTTATTTAGCTAGTTTTACACAGTGTCTAGCTTTCTTACTTTTGTCTCTGTATTCTCTAAGAGCAGAAGCTGACTTATTTGCCAGGAATTTTTGATATACTTTCTTCTTTTCCTTCACTGCCTCTTTAATTTCTTGTGTCCACCATGGAGTTCTGATTTTTCTATCCTTGCAGACAACCTTACCACATGCCTCTGGTGAATCAATTAGTGTTTTCTTCAGGGCTTGCCACTGAATCTCCAAGGTTTGGTTCCTGATCTAAAACTCTTCATTTTTTCTTGAATAATATTTGTGTATTTTAGTCTACAGTTCATATATGAGAGCTGCTCAACTTTTATTCACTTTAAAACTTTCTTACATGTTCTTCTTTTCAATATGAAATTCAATTTTATCCTGCTCAAGACTAAATGGTGATCACTTCCAATTTCAAATCTCTGTACACTCTGGTGTCCTGCACCAGGGAGAAAACATCACTATCAACAATAACAAATTATCTTTGCTCTTTTCTCTAAAGTTTCCCAAAATATTTTTGTATGTCTGACAATCATTTCCTACTCTGCTATTTAGATCCCCAACAAGGACCAACTTTTCCTTTTTCATTGTATCAGTTACTTTCTCTAAAGCATCAAAAAATTCTTCCACTTTTACCTTAGTAGAACCTTCTGCTGGACCATAGGAACAAATAATTTTCATTGTCCAGTTCCCCATTCTGATATTTGCCCAGATCACTGTACTTGATGTTGCTTGCCATTCAAGAAGCGTCAGATTTTGTGTTCAATATTATAGCTACATCTTCTTTCCCCTGATTGTCATTGCCTGAATATAACAGTTTGTATTTATTGCTCAGAAAAATCTCACCAGATTTTGTCTTTTTTGTTTCAGTCACCCCTATTATGTCGATCTGGTACTTATCCAATTCCTCAGCTAGCTCTATTTCTTTGCCATTTAGGCTTCTTATGTTGATAGTACCAATGTTGAACTCTGATGATGTTGAGTTGGATGTATTTCATGATTTGTTCCAGTAGCTGACTTTTCAATGCCCTGGCAAACAGCGAAATGTCAACTACGTGGACCTTGTTCAGCTGGGCTGCGCCCTAGCCAGCATGAAAATCTGTCATGTTGTACCATCATTTTATATTTTGGTTTAAGCCAATAAGAATACAATTTGGTTGGGTAAATCTCAAATTGCCATCCAATCTTTATTCATTCAGTATCCAGGTAGATATCTAACAGGGCACACCACGAGAAGGTGAGGATTGGTCATGTAGTGAGTCCTTCTAGGTAATTCTGACCACAATCTAGGTCATCTCCTACCCGCCCCCCCCACATAAGAATGCTTACTCAGCCACTCATATACAAGAGTAGTTTAAGATTATAACAGTGCCAAGTGGGACAGCTTCCGTGACCTCTATGCCTCATTTCCATGGTTGGACTATTGCTATATTATGGCCTTCAAATCCAAACATATGCACCAATCTTACAACTAAAGTAATCCACACCGGCATAGAAACATCCCCCCCCCCCATCACTACTGTGAACTGCCATTTCCTAACTAAACCCTGGGTCCCCAAAAGATTTGCCAAGGCTGTGCATACAAAAAACCAAACATACCACAACTGGCTCAAATCAAGAACTCCATCCTCCTTTAGAGCTTATACTCAAGCCTGAAATAGATGCAAAAAAAGAATCAATGCTTCCAAAACAGAGTTCAAAAGAGCAAAAAGCAGGAAACTAGCAGCCTGTTCCCCCCCCCCCCCCCCATCATATCCAGATGGCTCCATTGCATCACCAACAGAAAAAGCCAATCTCCTGGCTTCTCACTTTGCTTCCAATGCATGCATAACTGACAATGGTAAATGCTCAACATATACAATGCCCCTATATCTTTTTTTGCTAGAAAGAGATCAGAAAAATAGTGTCCAAATTATACACAAAAAAAGTTTCTTGGCCCTGATGGCATTCCTAGAGTTGTGCACCAGAACAGACTCCTATCCTAAGTCACCTGTATATACTCTCTTAGTCCACTGGTATCTATCCCACTACCTGAAAATTGGTCTATATTCAACCCATTCCCAAGAAGGGCGACAAGTCACTGCCATCCAATTCTCGCTCACCTCAGTCCTGTCTAGAGTAATTGAAACCACCTAATAAACAACTGCCTGTATGGATTCTGTCACTGCTGATCAACAGATCTGCTCACACGTGTTACCCATCTGTGGACAAATGCCATGGAGAAGTTTGGCGAATCTCAAGTGGTTGCACTTGATATCTAAATCTTTTGACCAGGTCTAGCACAAAGGCTTACTAGGCAAACTACCATCAATTGGTCTGTCCCAGGATGTCTGTAGTTGGACTGCCAGCTTTCTGTCTAGACGTACACTATGTGTGTGATGGTGGTGGTGGATGGCTCCTTAACTTCCCACTATTCAACTAATGCTGGGGTTCTACAAGGTTCTGTCCTCTCACCAAACCTCTTCCTGCTGTATATCAATGGCCTACTTCAGTTGACCTCCAACCCAATACACAGTTTTGCAGCTGACATCACATTGCACTCCTCCCCTTTCATTTAATAAACCTCACTCTACACAACTCACCTCAACCTACAGAATACCAACCACTCAATTCTCCAAGCCATCCTCCAGTGGTGTTCAGAAAACCTTATCAACTTCAATGCTAATAAAACCCAGTTCTGTCTTATCTCTCATAAAAAAGAATCATCTTCTCTCAGTATTATTTTTGACAACACCCAAATTTCCAGACAATTTGAGATTTATCTTTTTGGAATTAGTCTGACATCAAGCCTCTCCCGGCATGAATACATCACATCCATTGCATCCTCAGCTTCTAAAAAATTAGGATTTCTCTTTCGCTCAAGACATTACCTCATCACTGAACAGCTGTTAACTTTATACAAATTGGAATTCTGCCCAACTATTGAATACTGCTCTCACATATGGGAGTACTGCTCTCCCTTAAAATGCTTGACTCAATAACAGAGGAGAGCAATTAGACTTATTAATGACCAATCTCTTACCAATTCACTCCTCTCACTTTCACAGAGTGAAAGTGAGAGGAGTGAATCGGTAAGATTTTTTCATCCCACAAGCAGGAAAACCGACCCTGTGAATACACATGAATACAGCCAGGAATACTTAGAGGCATAGGGGTGACCATCCTATCCTCGTACTTCGGTTACGAAATCCAAGCATGCTTGGAAGGTTGGGCCTTAAAGGCTTGTTAAAGCCATTGGGATATGATAGGATATATTTGGGGGGAGGGACACTGCAGCAAGTACAAGTATGAAAGATTATTCCTTGAATCAACTCTGAAATAATTCCCAAAAGTCAACAAATTTGGGTGCATGAGACTGCCCCAAATTTGGGAAGCATACATCCTAAGACTGTCAGCCCAGTGGCCAAGATAACCCAATTTAGCCTACTAGCAGACACCTTTTGGGAATCGAGGACCGACTTCAGTTGCCTTCCTTCAGCCTCATTTGCTTAGTGTGAGTGCCTGCATGCACTATCATTGATTTGTGATCCCTGAAGTTGGCAATGTAACACTGTCGAAATGTAGGTGGTTATTAATTAAAGTTCTTATAATTAATAATTTAGTTTACATTGTTATTTCCTAAAAAATTAGAAGAAACTGTTGGCATGTTCTCTTAAGACAAGTTCTGAATAACTTGTCTTAAAGGAACATGCCAACCAGTTCGGCATCAATCTGCACCATTAAAATTTTTCCATTTCTGCAATAAGACTGTCAAGTTTACAGATAACTGTAGTATTAATTAGCATAGCACTTTTTGTTTCACTAAGAACTTTATCTTTGTTTTAAACAACTGTAACAACAATAATGCGAGATAAGTTTAGCCTGCAGCCTATCTCAGTATTTGATACACCATTGTCAATGAAGTTAATAATTTTAATCTTAGTATATAATGTATCTAACAGGTTTATGTGTTTAGTTTTTCACTGGAAACAACAGCACCCTTACTTTGAAGTTTATCTGCTATTATTCACAACAATAAAATAAAATAATAGTTATAAACTGTTAATAATTCACAGTGAAAGAGCAAACACAAAGAGATGTACTGAGCAACAACGTCATAAAAACTGCATATTGGCTGATACACAGGAGAATCGTGTCACTAAAATCATCATATGAGCAAATGCAGCATCGTATAAATGGGCATGAGTCATATGTCTTATAAACGGATCATTGTAAAGCAAAGCATTATAAAGCAGGGTATCACATATATTAATCTTGTATATGTGTATGATAAGCATGTTTAACCATTCAAGTGACCTTATGGATGAAATACATCAAATAATTTGTTTGATGTATTTCTTAATAAACAGTTCTTAATGTTTGCAATATTTAATATAACAAAACTTAGTGATACAGTATTCATAGCTGCAGAAACAAACATGCAAAGGTATAATATATTATACACATTTCCTAAGAATGTGTGAATGAGTATGTTTGAATTAGAGATTGTAGAACCAAAGTACATTAACATATGGGAGAAAGAAGTTTAAAAAGCAAAAGAGAGAGAGAGAGATAACCTACTGATGCTTCTATTTTCTCTTTTTTTTTTTTTGGAGGTTGTAGTCCTCATGGAACATTATATGACGGAAGTAAGAAAAACTATACCATGGGGGAAGAGAGAGAGAGAGAGAGATGAAATGAAAGAGAAGCTGTCTAGGTGATGGACTGCAAATGGATGTTACTAGCAACTACTTTCATTTTTATAGATTGTAAGAAATGATTTCATTAGAACAATAGAAGAAGCATAAACAAAAACTGAACACCTGTCAGAAAGTGGGTGAAATGATACTGCAGAGAGAAGTGATCAATTAATCACAATACATTATTCTGGATAGCATCAAGAATTTTAAGATTTTTAGTGTACTACCCAAATGTAACAATGGGTATTTTTAGCATTGACAGTGTGACACTGTCAATGCTAAAAAATGAATTGCATAAGTAAAGCAGATATTAGATCCAGCATTATTTCAAAGCCGAATGTAGAAACTATGAAAGTTTCATAAAAATAAATTGACCAGAGAGCTTACAGGAATATACTCACCCGCATTCACGAGTTGCCTTAGTGCAGAATACTTAGAAAACAGAGGCACTGCTCAAGTGTCTATTCGCTTTCTATCAGTCCATTTTGATAAGGTTTCACTGGCCTGACAGCTGTTTTGAACTGGCTGGTTCTCCTCAGAAAACTCTCGTTCAGTACTATGGAACTTGAAATGTCGGAGAGGAGTATTTTTTGTAAGCAAACTCTCAGTCAATGCATAAAAGTATTTACTAAAAGGCTTCAGTTCAGTGATGCAAAATTACGTGCATTCCCGTAAGCTCTCTGGTCAATTAATTTTTACAAAAATTTCATAGTTCCTACATTCAGCTTTGAAATAATTCTGGATCTAATATCTACTTTAGTTATATAATTTTGCATCACCAAACTGAAGCCTTTTGGCTCTTTATTTCAGTGAATTATATACTTATTTATAAATGGCAAGTGTATTTAAGAACATGAGGGAAGGATATGTTCGACTCACTGAATTGATTTGCTTTAAAATCCTTCATATAAGTGAAATATGCTTTTGGATGAGGATGATATACAGTGTTTTCTGGTAAAGCTGTTGTTGTTGTTGACATTTTCATTTTTTATAACACACGAGCAATTATGAATATAATGTGCCAAGTTAATGTTTAAATCATACAATAATGCCTACAGTAAGTGTAGAGCCTGTATTAGTTCTTTTATTTGCAGTCCGAAGGGGATGTGTATGGCAGTCTCTCTCTCTCAAGTATTGTATAATTTTCCCAACAAGGACAAAAAATACTTGTCTATATGAGATGATCTCGCAGGGATTTTATTTTGGTTGCATACTACAAATACAGTTACAGTCCTTTAAACGTGAATGGTGGCTAAGGCTAGGAACAAGTGATGCCTGGAACGCTCCAGTTGCAATTCTAATTCTAATTACTTTTGAGATCCAATCAGCAAGATGTGGTCTCTCAGATAGAAGCATAGATTTGGGACCTATAATTGAGCCGACAGCACCCAAGCTATTCACTTCATTGTTGGAAATGTTATTTAGAGAACTGAACTTGGATAATTATGGTTTAAACATCTGAGGCAAAAATTTAAGCAATCTTAGATTTGCCAATGACATAGCACTCTTCTTCAAAAACAGCTCAGAACCGGAAACAATGATTAGAGATCTAAGTAATAAAATAAAGCATATGGATTAAACATAAATTACAGCAAATATAAACTAATGACTAACCACACAGAAATCCCAATAACTGTTGAAAAGCAGCAAAAGTGTACACAAACAGTCTTATGTAGAGACAATCTGAACATAATGGCAAAAATTCTAGGTGCAGAGGTGGTCAATGGTCAATTTTCTGTTTAAATGTTTTATTGAACTTTATGTGTGTGTGTGATGCATCAACGTCTCAAACTATAACATGCCATAACAAAAGTTAAAACTAAGAAAAATCTACATATAAGAATAAGTTAAAATTGATATATATGAAAAATAAAATTAAGATTAGTAAATCAGAATACATAGTTCTCATATGTTATACAATTACACATAGTTCAATTTCTGGTAAGAATTTAAAAGCAATGAGTATTTATAGTGCATTAGATAGAATCTTCCTGAATGATAAATAACCAGGTTTCAACTCAGAGATTTTTTTTATTAACGCTACATGTATTTCCTTGACTTGTTTCTTTATATGGCTGACTACACCTTCAGGAGGTTATGTAACATAAGTAAGAACCAACAAAAAACTAAACATTTCCCAATAGCTACTATTTCTATAAACTGAAAAGACTGGAATGATAAGTTAATCATGGGTATTATCAGGTATGTTACATGCTGTTTCTACATTGTTGTGTAAACTTTGTATGTGATTGCTGGCATGGCAGAGTTCTTGAATGTTACACATATTAATGTGTAACAAATGGGGAGATTATGAGAATAATCTCAAAAATAACAGGTGACTGCATTCTACCATGCAGCGGCTGAGTAATAGAAGTTATCACTCAGCGTCATCTTCCAACAGGACTCAGCCCCTGTTATTTTTGTTTGTGTATCAGACTATTAACCATTATAATGATACAGAAAACCTATCTGACTGCCAAAAAACAGGTAGACTATGCAGCATTAGGACATAACAAAAGAGTTGAGGTCTGTGAAGGCACATCTCTGCTGTAATCCTGTGAGAATGCAGGAAGTTATGTGAAGTGTACTAACTGATGACCTGTGGGTGAGAGCCTATTGTCGTTCTACTGGACACTTCCTAACACCACAACATACGGCAGAGGGTGATCAAATCAAAGGCCCTTCTCTGGCAGTATGCAAAAAACAGACAGAGATATCCTCTTCACGGATGAGATTTTCACAATGAAGAGTCATTTATCTGCCAAAATGATGTATGCCCTGGATGGTTGCACATCACATGCCATAGCACCATGATTCAGAGAATCATCACTCAGCATCAGTGATGATTTGGTGGGAGATTGATGTTGTCATAGATAAAATTAGGTGTTGTTCAGGGGTCTGGAATCTGTGGTAACAGCCTCCTGAAAAAACACCTAGCTTTACAGTAGGCAGTAGATCTTCCCCTGCACACAAGGTGGGAACCACACAACCTATCTGGAAGTCCTGATCTGAATCTGATGGACTTCAGATTGTGGTCGAAGCTTGAGATAGTAGCCCACAAGAAACGAGCATGCAACGGTAGCGTTTCTGTTGGATTTTGTGCGTGCCACCATCAATATGTGGCCTCATAGACTTCGGGCATGTGTGAAGGCAAAAGGGGAGCATTTTGAAGACTGAGTGTTGCTATATGCAAGTTATACACGTGGTTTATACATGCTGAAAGCTGTAAATGATTTACTGATAGGTTAAAGATTTATTTGCTGTTCAAGTTGTAATGGTATTTATAATTTTATAATTAAAGATATTAATAATAATGTATTTATTGAAATATGATAGAATGAAGCTATACAATAGTAGTAGTGTGTTTAGTATCATCTGTGAGCTGCTAGCATTTATCTAACCTGATGTCTAAAGCTTGCAGTAATGCTTTTATTGAAAAAACTAAAGTATAGAAGTACGACATTAATGTACATACCCCCCCCCCCCCAAAAAAAAAAAACACTACCCATTTGTGTGAATTGGTAAGGATTTATTTTATTCTGGTAGCATATAGTGAGGACAGCTGCTGACATCACAGTGATAAAGGTGGTTCATTTACTTCAACATAAAGACTAAGAATAAGCAACATCCAAAAATGCTCTAGTTGGAGTTTGGATATAATGGATTTGATCCAACCATAGGCTGGAAGATCAGCAACCATCTGCATGGAAGAACATAAAAAGTACATCTGTAATATCATGACTATGGTCAGTCAAGTCTAGCAGATCATGCTTTGGATAATTGATGGGTAAAAACCACAATGCACCATCACAGCAAGTTTAGAAGTGTAAGAATTATTTTTTTTAGAATCTGCAGCTGCCCTTACAAACAGCCAAATCTTACTAAATATGGATGCATTAAACCTCACAAAATATGGAAAAAATTAATTGTAAGGATCTAATATTACAACTGAGACTTTAAAGAGATCTAGCCATTTAGGTCTAGAGTCCAACTTTGTGTGTGTGTGTGTGTGTGTGTGTGTGTGTGTGTGTGTGTGTGTGTGTGTGTGTGTGTGTGTGTGTGTGTGTGTGTGTGTGTTAATTCATACTGTACTTTCTGAAGTTGTTTCTGTAACTGAGGTGAAATATTGGAAGAATTAAACATAGGTTTTAATCCTTTCCTGGTGTTGTTTTCTCTCCATTAAGCCTCTAATGATGTTCATCTTTCTTTGGCATTTATCTGGAAACTGATATATATGAGATAGAAACATCAATTTTCATGTGTCCCAAGAACTGTACTTCTGTTGCAATGGAGATGACGCTACCATCTTTTGTCATTCCTGTAACCGAGTCATGGAAAGACTGCAGGAAGTTTTTGACCATTTTTCAAACTGGGTACTTGTAAATAGGGTTCAGATTTTCACCACAGAAAACTGTCAGCATGCATTTTCACTATAAACATGGTGTCATTCTGATCCAGAACTAAGACAAGGAACTATAAGACAGCAAAAATGCATACAAACAAACAGCTTCCTGCAGTGAAATCCGAAATCCATTTACATGTACGTAGTTAGGAATATCAGCTTGCTGCAGCTCAAGATTTGGTTAGATACCAAGTTTTTATTAAAGAAAGGTGGGTTTCCTATGAGACCAAAGATGTCTAGGTCTTTCAAGACAATCCTCCAGGCTGTGTCATATGCATTAAGAAGCCATTTCTAATGGATGCTTTCAGTCAGATTAAGTAATCAAGAGTAGAATGATATTTTCAGAAGCCAAACTTGAGGCTTGGAAAAAAGGTTGCCTCTCTCCAGAAACCATCTTCTTCTTCAATCCATTGAAGAAGAAGAAGAAGATGGTTTCTGGAGAGAAGGGTCACAACGAATTAATGCAGCTAGCACATCACTCCCCTACAAGCAAGTATTTGTGGCTGTAGATCTGTGTGTTCATTGGGGGCCAGTTTGCCTGTTCTATGGGAGAAAAAACTCTCTACAACCATATGAGATGACTAACCATTTAATTGAAAAGATCTTATAAACGTTCCTCATGTCATAGACAGGATTTGAACCCATTTCTTTCTAACCAAAGGGCTCGTCTATACCAAATGAGCTATGGTGGCTTGTCTAGAACAAACAAACAAAAAAAAAAAGATGAGAATTAAACAATTTTTCCCCCCAAGATCTTGCAGGTGAATAACTGGTCAGAAGAAGAATCAGATAGTAATTTGTTGGTATTTCTAAGTCCTTAGATGGCTGTGGAAAGGCAATAATAATTGCCTTTTGCTAAGATTCCAGAAATTCATTCTCACAAAAAAATTCATTTCAATGAGCAGAGCACTTGATCCATGGAGGATAGTGAAAGAACCATTTCATAATGCATGTTTTATACTCATTCAATCCAGTTCAAGGGATTGAATGAGTGTAAAAAAACAGACTCCACCTGTGTGTGCATTATGACCATAAATATTTTAAAATGAAAACAGGAGAGTTTCAAAGGGTTCATTTTATATGGAGATTAGTTTTATTGCTCACTTACAAGGCATGCTCAAGAAGAGATTGAACTTTTGCTATAAAGACTTTATTGCTAGTTTTACAACATTTTATGCACTATCTCCTTCGAAGTAGTCCCATCTTCTGGCGATACACCGTTCTAATGTATCTTCCCTTGTTAGAATGCACTTTCTGTGATTGGTATGCAGTTCTCTTATTGCATTTTCCTAAATCCTTCTATGGTTTGGAAACCGACATCCTTTCAAAGTGGTTTTAAGTTTGGAAAACAGGAACAAGTCTGCTGGGGCTAATTCCGGAGAACAGGGTGGATGGAGCACAATGGATGTCTGATGTTTTGCCATACAGATAACTGCGCATTGTTGTAGTGCAGCATCATCTGGTTTTCCCACAATTCAAGCCTCTTCCTGCACACAGTATCCCTTGAATGCACAAAAACTTCCTAGTACAACTATTTGTTTACCATCTGACCACATGGTACAAATTCATAATAAACAATGCCTTTCCAATCAAAAAACACAACCAACATCACCTCGATCTTTGACCAACTCATCCATTGATGCTTAAACCACTCATAGCACTGCATTCAGCTCATACAATCCTCCCCCATATGCTTGGTTAAGCAACTGAAATATTTCTGTAAAATCTTTACCAAGTTTGCAGCAAAATTTCACACACACACACACACACACGTTGTTCTTCAAGCTCTTTCATTGTCACTAATCCAATGAACAACTTGTGCTGACTTCAGTGGATATAACTTGATGACTAATGCTCATAGCAGAATGAGGCAAATGGCAATTTGTTGTCAAACCTGCTGCTAGGTGCGCTTAGTGATCGCAGTGCATTCTCTGTGCCAGTTGGCGTGCTATTTAAAAAGTTCGGTCTTTTTTTTTATATGATTTGCGGTTCTAAGAGTAATCCTCAATTTGTGGTCCTTAATACTTGGGCTCCTTCTCTCAGACTGACTATGCAGATGCCACTGACATTTTGCAGTAGGTGATTAAGATATTGCACATCCTGAAAGCAATATAATCAAATTTGGTTCTGTGTGCTACTTAGTGGTTGTTCTACAAAACAACATTACTGAATGGAGTTGCTGGATTTCTTTAGTATATCTGGTATATTATTCAAAGATACTGCTCAAGCTATAAGGAAGATGAAGAGGTGGAGAAGGAGAAAGAAAGTTGGAACCATGCTTTTGAAGCCTTGGCACCAATTATATCTTAACTAGCAAAGTGGTAGCAGTGTCATCACACTGAGTATCAGGATCATCTAGCATCTGAAGTTGTTTATATATATATTAAAAAAATATTTCAGTTTAATGTCAAAGAAATATATTATTTTGATTAGAACTGAAATATATTTACCTTTTGCTTAATATTTGCTATGATCTTTGCGATTTCAGTCTTATAATCGAATATGGGTACATTAAACTGATTTCCTCTCATATGTGAAGTATTAGAATTTAGTTCTGAAATATAACAATATTAAGGAATTGTGAATTTCCCACTTCACAATATGTAACTCATATATAATACTGTTGAAAAGAAAAAATTTAAAGGAAACATATTTCCAAACTCCATCAAAAGGTATATATTTAATATAGGATTATACACAACAGCAATCTAGTATGTATTTTTAATATAAGATTATATATATATATATATATATATATATATGGGTGTATAGCGTGATTGTTGCAAATTGTGCTACGTTTTTTTTTTCTCAGTAACACAAGTGTTCTTCAGTGGTGCTGCATTTGGGCTTTAGTTGTATATTGTGTTATTTTTTGGGTTACTGAGAAGGCGAGGTCAGAGTCAGATGCATCTGAGATGGAAGAGAAGTTTTTGTTATTTAGTATAGTACATATAGTTTGTACTCATAGTATAGCATAAGTAAATTAGCTTACAGGTAGAGTGTATAATATAGTATTTAACATTGAGATGTAGTAGGTCCTCGGCACTAAGTTAATGATGACGGCAGCTGCAGCTCCGATTACAAATGGCATGTCACCAGATCCTCCTTTCATTCAAGGACTCTATTTTGCACAACATAATAAAGGATTTTGTGGCATGTATGCATTGCAGTAGTTGGATATGTGGCAGGTGAAAAAAAAAGGGGGGAATGCGTATATGTGTAAAATGTAGGCAATGGGAGGAGTTCAGTGAGTTAGATGTTATGATATCCGACCAAGTTGCATCAGGAGGTGGAGAATCCCAAGAGACGAGTAGTGTGACAAGTGAGAATAACGAGTGAAATATGAATGACAAAATAAGAGTGGGGAGTGTGCAAGACTTGAATGAATGTGAAATTTACGGAGATGGTCTTGATTGAGAGGATGAAGCAAGTAAGAGTGACTAACTTGCAGAGAGAGAGAGAGAGAGATGAGTTGAAAGAGCAGATGGAATGTCTTCGGAATTAGCTAAGAAGTATGAAAGATGAGAGTAGGCGAATGGAAGTGATGAATGAAAGGCAAAACAGAGGCGGAGTAAGAGAGAGAGAGAGAGAGAGAGCTATGGGAATGATAGAAGAAGAGAATAGAAACAGGTGTTACACCTTTTGGCAACTCGTATAAGTAAATATGACCTCTCCATTGCTTCTGCCTTAGTATCACCAATTCTGGGTCTGGCTTCCACTGACAAGACCTCAATAAAGATCAAAACTAGTCTGGGTAGTAGACCTTCCCTTAATGCAGAGCATTACACATGTCCGCAAGGAGATGTGATTTGCATTATGGGAGATACTGAGACAAGAAGTGATGAGAGCTTGGTCCACCTTTACTACGAGTTGCCTCAGTCCTGAAGATACTTCGGGTGCAAACTCTGTTTGCATATACTTGGATAAAGGATTAAACTAAATTTATTATAGTCTAACCAAGTGGAAAATAAACTTCCAACATCTTTCTCTAAATCCAGAGTAATTTAATAATGTGGTGGTACACCTTTTGGCAACTCGTATAAGTAAATATGACCTCTCCATTGCTTCTGCCTTAGTATCACCAATTGGGTCTGGCTCCCACTGACAAGACCTCAACAAAGGTCAAAACCAGTCTGGGTAGCGGCCCTTCTCTTAATGCACAGCATTATACATGTCCGCAAGGAGATGAGCTTTACATTATGGGAGATACTGAGACAAGGAGTGATGAGAGCTTGGTCCACCTTTACTATGAGTTGCCTAGGTCCTGAAGATACTTCAGGCGCAAATTCTGTTTGCATACACTTGGATAAAGGATTAAACTAAATTTATTATTGTCTAACCAAGTGAAAAATAAACTTCCAACATCTTATTCTAAATCCAGAGTAATTTAATAATGTGGTGGTACACCTTTTGGCAACTCGTATAAGTAAATATGACCTCTCCATTGCTTCTGCCTTAGTATCACCAATTCTGAGTCTGGCTCCCACTGACTAGACCTCAATAAAGGTCGAAACGGGTCTGGGTAGTGGCCCTTCCCTTAATGTATAGCATTATATATGTCCGCAAGGAGATGTGCTTTGCATTATGGGAGAGACAAGGAGTGATGAGAGCTTGGTCCACCTTTACCACAAGTTGCCTCAGTCCTGAAGATACTTCAGGTGCAAACTTGTTTGCATACACATAAAGGATTAAACTAAATTTATTATAGTCTACCAAGTGGAAAATAAACTTCCAAGAAACAGTAGAAGAGAAGCAATGAGATAGAGAGGTATGGGAATGATGATAGAAGAGGAGAGAATAGGAGCAGTAGAAGAGAGGGAATGGGAGAAAGGTATTAAGGATAGAAGAGGAGAGAATAGAAACAGTTATGGGAACAATAGAAGAGGAGAGAATGGAAACAGTCAGAGAGAGAAGAAATGAGAAGAATGCGAGAGAGTGCTGGAACCAGGGATAGAGTAATGTCAGCACAGCAGGTAAGTAAGAGAACACTGAGAGAAAGAGTAGAGGAGGGAGGGAGGGTGAGGGATGCAGGTGAACAATCAAGGAACAGAGTAGTAACAGGTGTGATGTATGGAGACTTGATGATCCATAGTGTGCAAGATAGGATGCCAGAGGAGTGTTTGCCTGGAGGAACAATAGAAAGTGTGGCTATGGCAATTAACCCCTTAACACACTCAACCGAGTTAACTCAGGTCCAAGAAACCGAATTTTTTCCGTTTCATCCCATGTTTTAGAATTTATACTAAATTTTGACTAAAACATTATTATTTTCAAGATTTTTTTGTTGCCTGAAGTAAATGCAGTTTAGTTAACCTTTTTTTTTTTTTTTTTTTTTTTTTTTTTGCAAAAACAGACATTTTTTCTGTTTTTTTCCAAGATTTGTTAATGTTCTTTTGGGTATAAAGAAAAGAAAGAATAACAAAATTGGCTTTCTGATTTTTAATTGGTGCATTAAGGGATTAAGCAGGGTGAAAGGGTGGATGAAATGATTGTGATGTGGGCATGTATGACTTGAGAGGCAGTGTAAATCAAGTGGAAAGAGATCTGAGATTCATGCCTGAGGTTGTATAAAAGAAAATGCAGAGAGGAAAGATAATGCATGTGTTACCCAGGTATGATAATGAGGAGCTTAGCAGAAGAGCAGTAATGATGAATAGCATAATAGTCAGAATGTGTTAGAAGAGAGAATTGTAATATATTTGAATTCTTGGAGGATATATGAGGACAAAAAGGAATATGCAAGAGACCACTTGCATTTGGATGAGGAAAGGACGTAGGCCTCTTGAGAGATTGCTGTTTTCTGAACGAGTCAGTGTGTCAATGCAGGGGGGAAACTAGAGTTCCTAGGTTGTATGGTAGCAGGGGTAGCCTCTTGCGGGAATGGGTGCTTGGGGGGGGGGGAAACATCAGGTAACATTGAGTCCAGTGGGGTCTGGAGGGGATAATGATAAATATAGAAGCAGTGACATTTTTATGCTTTATACTAATGCCAGAAGAATCCGGAATAAAGAAGATGAATTGGTGGCAATGATAGCGTCAGTCTGGCCAAAGATTATTGGGATCACTGAGATGTGGTTGATGGAAGATGATATAATAACAGGAATAGGAGTAGCAGGATACAACATTTTTTTGGAAGGATAGGAGGGTGAAAATGGATTGGTGGTGGGGTATTGCTTATGATAAGTGGTGACTTATGCCTCTAAGAGCGGAGTTTTGGAAGGCAGTGACACTAAAGGTTTTGAAAGCATATGGTGTGAGGTAGAGGTAGGCAAGACAGGATATTTAGTGGGGTGTTGCTACAAGCCAAGGAGCACAGAGGGTGGAAAGCAGAGATGTCTAGGCAGTTGAGCTTGGCATGTGCAAGAAGAATGATTGTTATGAGAGATTTTAACTACAGCAGTATAAGCTGGGAAGATGAAAATGCATATAGTAATAAGGAAATGGAATTTCTAGAATTCTTGAGGGACAAATGTCTTAGGCAACATGTGACAGATGGAACATGAGGTTCAAGAGTTTTTGAATTTGGTCATAGCATCAGAAAAGCTGATAAATGAGATGAAACCCCCCCCCTCACAGTTGGAGAGAGTGACCATGTGCTTTTGACATGGAAGATAAATAGACATGCAGGAGTATAAAACGTATGTGGAATTATTATAAGGCAGGCGATTATAATAGTCTTAGATATCAACTTGGGCAGTTCCATGGGGGAGGGGAATTGGAAGGCTAGGACATCATTAGCTTGGGAAATGGTGAAAGAATATTTGTTATCTGCAATAGTACACTGTATTCTGCACGTGAAGAAGCAAACACAATTTGGTGTAAAGTGGATGACAAACAATATCAAACAGGAACTGCAGGTGAAAAAGAGATTATGGAAGAGATATAAGGAGAGGGGTGGAGAGCAGATGCACAAAGAATATAAGACTCAGGCCAGGAGAGTGACTAGTATGGCGAGGAAAGCAAAACTGGAATACGAGAAGAGATCAGCACTAAGATCCAAAGAAAATCCTATGGAATTTTTTAGCTATGTGGCCAGTAGGAGGAGAAATGATTGTGAGATAAAAATGGGAATAGAGTGACTGATGCAGAGGACACAGTGGAGTTGTTCAATGAGTGCTTTATTGGAGTATTTCATCCTGGAGAAGGCTTTAATACTAGAGGGGTAGGGAAGGTTTAGAGGTGCAAGAGAAGAGTGTGTTCCAAATACTGATTACTCTGGATGTCAGTAAAGCAGTGGGACTGGATAGTATTTCACCATGAGTTTTGAGAGAATGTGCTAAATAACTGATAGCCCCTTTGCCTGGCTTTTCAATGAAAGTCTGGCTACGGGAAGTGTACCCAAGGAATGGAAGGAGGATAAGATAGTGCCATTGCATAAGGGTAGTAGCAAACTGGAAGTGTCTAATTATAGGCCAGTTTGTGTGTCATCAGTAGTTGTTAAGATCTTGGAGAAATTAGTGAAGGACTATATACAGCATTGGGCAGATGAAGGTAATGTTATCTGTGAGAATCAACATGGATTTGTTAAGGGGCACCCGAACCAAGCATCGCTTGTGGCGGCAAAATATAAAGATTTAATATTAAATCTCTGTAACCTTTAAAAGGCACCACAAAGACTTCCCGCTTGGGGCACAAAAATACCTTAAGACGGGCCTGATTATGAGGATCGGCTAAGGGAATGTGGACTGCAGAGTTTGGTGGATAGGAGAAGGGGAGAGGTGATATGATCAAGATTTTTAAACTGTTGAGAGGCAGTTACAGGGTGGATACTGAGGAGTTCTTTCACTTGGTGGAGCAGCGGGAAGGAGTGATGACAAGGGATCATCCCTGGAAGGTAAAAGGAAGCTGTGGGCAACTGGGTGAGGAGAGGTTTCTTTGGATGGAGGGTGGATGAACCATGTAATGCATTACCTGATAGAGTGGTGAGAGCACGAACGGTCAATGAATTCAAGGAGGGGTATGATAGACTTTGTGTTTCCTAGGAGAGATCTCCTGTGATAAGTCTCTTGACTCCATGGAGGACTGAATAATAATAATAATAATATATATATAATGTATTAATCAAGTATGTATCTTTAATACAGGATTTATGCAGGTGTGTCTCACTCATACGATACACTGCTTTCCCCCCATATGTAGATGCATATAATTTTGTAAAATGTATATATCCTTTAATAGCTTTTGTAATATATCCTTGTAATATATTTTCACTATCTTGCTTTTGTCTTTGGTCTCTTCATCATTATTTAACTATCATTAATATGGTCGGCCATCTTAACTTCCAACTGCCACCATGTATATGCTTATAACTATATCTTATCTCTCACGCTCTATAGTTTAGCAAATTTATTTGTTCATCGACTGCACCAGCTAGACTATATGTTGAGTGTGAGAGTATAATGTGGTGGGGGAAAGGACAGGAGGGCATCCTTGGTAGCTGAGAATGAAGGCTACCAAGAAGGGTGTAAGGGCTAGATTTTTCTCTCAGAGAGTGGTGCGTGATTGGAATGGATTGCCATTGGATGTTGTGAGTGCAAGCGTGTGAATGAATTCAAGAATAAGTATGATAGCTGGTGTGTGTAGTATGTGGCCCTCCCTCGATGAGTCTCTGACTCCCTGGAGGTCTCTCTTAATAATAATAATAATAAGACGTTAATCCAAAGACAATGTAGGTATCTTAATCGTATTCTTATTCCCTGCTTTAATTTATTCTATCCTTAAATCAATAGTGGTAAATAAATAAAAGTCATATACCCTTCTCTTACGCAGGTTTGAATTTTGTAGAGAGTGCATTGACCAAGTACAGTTCAGTTTACAACCCATTTATTTAAGCCTAAAAAGTATTTACAATATACACACAAAGTAGATACAAATTTTTTACTACTCTAAACTTGAGTTCTGAGCTAGTTTAAGATCTAAACATAACATTACACAATTATGACACACACACACACACACACACACACACACACACACACACACACACACACACACACACACACTGGTTAAGCCTAATATCATTTCTCATGCAATGTCTTACAAACATATTACATACCTTCAGTAATACAATTACTTACAAATTCCTTTTTGCCGACAGTCCTTCAACATTAATCAAATGTTCCACAAGAATCTATTTTTCTTCACTTACTGTGTTGCTCCTTTCTTAGCATTAATTTCTTTCCCTGCTCATGAAGTCGACTGTCCCTTTCTGTATTACATCCTTGTTATAGCAGTGATATACAGCTTCTTTCTTACCTGACAACTTGGTACAATGTTTCCCTTGTGGCAGCGATCCAAAACAGACGACGGACGAAGCTTCTCTTTCAGTTCCCGACCACAAATAGCAGTATTCTTCAGGTAAGAGAACACCTTGAGATGAACCAATGAAGCTTCTCTTTCACTTCCTGACCACGAATGACAGTGATCTCAGGTAAGAGAAAGCATTGAGAATCCTGAAAATAAAATTGCTTTCTGATGAGGTGCCTTATATAGGCCTAGATTTCTGTTTTGCACATACATGCATTTCTCGAAACTGGTTACGTGCTCACTTTCAGGCATGTCAATGTCACTTTTTGCGTGCTTTTCGAATTTTCTTAGCACCTGTTGACCTTTGGATACAATGATGTCATTCTTTGCAAGTCTCAGTAACTTTCCACTTACTCAGTAACTTACAGTAATCCTCTTAATTCTTTACTAATCTTACTGTTAGACTTGCTGAGTAATACAATTACTTACAAATTCCTTTTTGCCGACAGTCCTTCAACATTAATCAAATGTTCCACAAGAATCTATTTTTCTTCACTTACTGTGTTGCTCCTTTCTTAGCATTAATTTCTTTCCCTGCTCATGAAGTCGACTGTCCCTTTCTGTATTACATCCTTGTTATAGCAGTGATATACAGCTTCTTTCTTACCTGACAACTTGGTACAATGTTTCCCTTGTGGCAGCGATCCAAAACAGACGACGGACGAAGCTTCTCTTTCAGTTCCCGACCACAAATAGCAGTATTCTTCAGGTAAGAGAACACCTTGAGATGAACCAATGAAGCTTCTCTTTCACTTCCTGACCACGAATGACAGTGATCTCAGGTAAGAGAAAGCATTGAGAATCCTGAAAATAAAATTGCTTTCTGATGAGGTGCCTTATATAGGCCTAGATTTCTGTTTTGCACGTACATGCATTTCTCGAAACTGGTTACGTGCTCACTTTCAGGCATGTCAATGTCACTTTTTGCGTGCTTTTCGAATTTTCTTAGCACCTGTTGACCTTTGGATACAATGATGTCATTCTTTGCAAGTCTCAGTAACTTTCCACTTACTCAGTAACTTACAGTAATCCTCTTAATTCTTTACTAATCTTACTGTTAGACTTGCTGAGTAATACAATTACTTACAAATTCCTTTTTGCCGACAGTCCTTCAACATTAATCAAATGTTCCACAAGAATCTATTTTTCTTCACTTACTGTGTTGCTCATTATTGTAATATGAGCAACACAGTAAGTGTTGCTCATATTACAACTCACGTACCACATTATTGTAACAAAGGCTGAATACAACAACTTACTAAAAAAAAAATACTATTTCAATGTTATTTTAGAAGGTTTTTCACTTGGCTATACTATAAATTAAAAATACCAAAAAAATATATACTTGGTTTAATCCTTTATCCAAGTGTAAGCAAACAAAGTTTGCACCTGAAGTATTTTCAGGACTAGGGCAACTCATATAAGGAAGCTAAGACTTCACATCACTTGCCTTAGTATCCCACAATGCAAAGCACATCTCCTTGCAGAAATGTATAATACTATGCATTATGGGAAGGGTCACTACCTAGACTGGTTTCAATCTTTATTGAGGTCTCTTCAGTGGGAGTAAAATCAGAGGTGATACTTAGTCCTTATAAGGACTGGCTTAAAGGGGTGAAGCAAGAATGCTTTTCATCTTCCCCGTTATCTGTAGAGGACAGTGTAGGGATAAGGTGTTATCAAGCCATTAAAGCTCTGATCATGGCAGGAGGGTAACAGCAATAGCCGAGCCTCAGTTAGAACCTCATTGGCTACAGCATTGCCATCCATTATCCTCCCAGGGTTTCCAGGTGAAACAAAGGTCGAATTAATGCAGAAGTTATATTTTCATATACGAGTTATCAAAAGGCGTCACACCTTATTATTAAATTACTCTGGATTAGAGAAAGATGTTAGAAGTTTTTTCACTTGGCTACACTATAAATTAAAAATACCAAAAAATTATATACTTGGTTTAATCCTTTATCCAAGTGTAAGCAAACAAAGTTTGCATCTTGAAGTATTTTCTGGACTAGAGCAACTTTGTTTGCTTGTACTTGGATAAAAGATTAAACTAAGTATATAATTTCTTGGCATTTTGAATTTATTTCAATGTTATATTTCAGTCTTTTTAGTACATTTTCCTGAATTAAAAACCATGTAAAACTGAACATGATAAGTTATGAAATTACTTATCATGAAAGATTTTACAATATAATGGTTTAATAACATTTTTAAGGAAGTGCATAACTGACATAAAAATGCTTTATTTATGTCAGTTAAGCAAACAAAGTTTTGTTTGTTGTTTGCAAAAAACAAAATTTTGTTTTGAATAACCATTACAAAAGTAAAAGTGCAAGTTAAGTTTGGCTTGCACCCTAAGTATTTGATACACCACTGTCACTAAATCCAATAATTATAATCTTAGTATCTAATGTAATAGGTTCATGAGTATCCTTACTCTGATTTTTATGTGCCTTTATTAACAACAATAAAATAAAATAATAGTTATAAAAAGTTTATAATTTAGAGAAAAACACAAAGAGATGTAGCACATAACACTGTCATAAACAAAGTGAGTCCACAAAACCTGTGCATTAGTGGATTCGCATCAGCCATCACATTGTTAAAACCTTTTCCTTTTATTTATTAATGAAATGCCATCATAAAGGAAAATGTCACAAGGCCTTACTGTATATCAATCAAGTAAACTGCAACAGAACAGCACACTTATGCTGTAAGTGATAACAAAGTTAGATGGTGGTCCACAGGCTATGATATTCCTAAGGAGGAATATGCTATTATCTATTCGTATCTAAAATGATGGTAAAAAAAAAAAAAAATCATTATTTTTGCATTCTTATGTTTAGGCTAAGAGGTATATATATCTTTCTCAAATAAGTGCTACCTGCTCTAATTTTTCAAGAGAAAACAAGAGCAAATAAATGTCCTTTATGAAAAACTGGATATCATCATCTCATCAGAATTACAGGAGACAAGGACTTACTAAAAGAGTTAAACACATTTTTAATGGCATATGTTGATATTATTATTATTATTATTGTTCCGGGCAACTCCAAGGAGTCGACAGACTCATCGAGGGAGGCCCTAACATCATGTCAAGAACAACTATTCGACACTGACACAGTATCTATCATACCCTGCCTCGAACTCATTCACTGTCGCAGCACCCACAACAGACTCTGGAAGCTTATTCCACTCATTCACCACTCTCCAAGTAAAAAACCTAGCTCTAACACCCTTGTCAACCACGCTCTTGCCCAGCTTCCACATGGCCCCTAGTCCTCCCACCACCAGTCCTATTCTCAAAAATATCTACTGAATTAATCTTGTAGAAACCTTCAGTAATTTGAATGTCTCAATCATATCACCCCTCGTTCGCCTATTGTCCAATCTCTGCAACCCACAAATCTTCAACCTATTCTCATAAGGTTCATTCCACAGACCTTTCGTCTTGGTCACTCGCCTCTGGATCCTCTCAACCTCCTCCCCATCAAGAAGAAACCCTGATGCCCATATCTGGGCACAGTAGTCCAGATGGGGTCTTATCAAGGGTCGATACAGAGGAACAACAACTTGTTTGTCTCTGCATGTTAAAGTATTTTTCAGAAGCCAAGTGATTTGATGAGCTGATTTAGTCACTTTTGCAATGTGCCCCCTAAACTTCAATTCCCTATCCACCAACACTCCCAAATCCCTGGCCTCATCAATCTCCTGGAGTACGGTTCCATCAATGCGATATACTGCTGCTATTCTTTTCACCCCAAAGTGCATAACCTTACACTTTGCCACATTAAATTCACATCCATTTTTCCTATCCCAGTCCTCCAAACTATCCAAATCATCCTGTAACATTTTGACATCCTGTGCACTCACAATTGTTCTACCCAACTTTGCATCATCAGCAAACAAGTGAACACTTCCTCTCAAATCCTTTCCTATATCATTGATGAACAAACTGAAAAGCAGTGGTCCAAGAACAGAGCCCTGCAGCACACCACTAGTCACAAGCCGTCTTTTAGACTCCACTCCTGCATAAACCACTCTCTGGTATCTTTCCTTCAACCACCCTCCTATCCATCTCACCAACCCTATATCTATCCCCATCTGCTCTAGTTTACTGATTAGGGTTCCATGTGGTATCCTGTCAAAGGCTTTGGCAAGGTCCAGTAGTATCACTGTAAACCCATTACCCCTATCCAGTTCAGCCGTCACTACCCTTCACAAAACCATGTTGTCCCCCATATAACATCCCATTTTCATCTATCCAATCCTGTATTCTTTTCTTGACTAATTTCTCTAAGACCCTGACAATGATTCCTGATATGCTAATTGGTCGGTAATTTACAACAGCAGACTTGGAACCACCTTTATGCAGTGGAACTATTTTCCTCTCTTTCCACCCCCTCGGGACTAACCCAGACCCGAGACTCAAATTAAACAAAATGGTCAAAGGTGCTGACAATTCTTTAGCTGCTTCTCGTATGACACGAGCTGGTATACCATCCAATCCCACGGATGTATTTAAATTGAGGTTATGCAATAGACTACTCACTTCTACTTCATTCACCACAATTCCCGTATAATCTACTGTTTTATTCGTTTCTGCAATGTCACCACCTGGATGATATATACTTGCAAAGTGCTCACTCAGTAACTCAACTATATCAACTGATTCAGTTACCTCCCTACCATCAGCATTCTTTTAAATCATTCTGGCATGTACATTTTTCCTTTTACTTGCTACACATCTAAAAAACTGTTTAGGATTCTCTCTAGCCTGCATGGCCAATGTTCTTTCGTAATCCTTTTTTGCTTTTCTTACCACACTCGTTACCCTTCTGGCCTGTGCTATATACCGTTCGTGTGCCTGCCGGTCACCTTTCTCCTTAAATTCCCTCCATAGTTGTTTCTTTTTTTTTGCAGCTCTAGCTTAATGGTGTTATTCATCCATTTAACCCCTACTTGATTTATTATTCGGACTCTAGGTATATAGTCAGCCATTGCTTCATGCAAACACTTCTTAACTGCCTCCCATGCACTATCAACCTCTAGTCCTTGCAGTTGTACATTCCATGGCACTGAACCAATCAAACTCCTAAGCTTGTCATACTTTCCAGCCCGATAATTCCACATGTACCCTGTCTTAATTGAAAATTCCACACCTTTAGTCACCTCCCAAATCAAGACCCTATGATCACTCTCACCAATTGGTGGCAATGTGGTCATATTTGTTACAGCCAAATCCTCAGATGTAATTACTAGATCAAGCACTCTCTGACCCCTAGTATTTTCCATTACATGCTGTCGCAGATAGCTATCCCTTAATAACCGCATAAAATCCAATTCCTTCCTCCCGTGTGTCCTCTCCTCACTCCAATCAATGCGACCATAGTTGAAATCTCCCATAATAATTATCCTCCTTCCACTCATTTCTTCTATTTGCTTGTATTGTGCATACTGTCACCACCATCTTTTCCATCATCTGGTCTATAGCAGCACCCAATTGTATATTTAGCTCTGCTAGCCACAATCTCACACCAAATGGCCTCAAATGTGCTCTTTTCTCTATCCTGCAATTCAACTTCTATTCTCCTTGGCTGTAGTTCATCAGCTATCATCAACAATACTCCTCCCCCCATTTTATTCTCCCAGTCATTCCTGAACACACTATACCCATCACATTCAATCCCACTAGCTATATCATCTACAGTCAGCCATGATCACTAATACCAATAACCTGTGGTCTGGAAGTGCCAGCCATGGCCAAAAACACTTCTTTCTTGTTCCTAATACTCCTAGCATTAGTGTACATGAATTTAAGACCCCCATTAGCCCCAACCCTACCTTGATGCCTTATATTAACTATCCCACTCTGATTTGTTGTCCTTATTTGCTCAGGCATATTATATTCATTCATACATTCAACTGCCTCCCTAAGGACTGTATATCTACCCCCCCCCCTTAATAAATCTAGTTTCCCTGAATTTGCACATCCTCCCCTCCCCCATTCAACTTCTAGAGATGACTTCTTGTTCTGGTCCTTCCAGCCAAGTGCTGAAATGCCCCCCCCCCCCTGCATCAATCCTCTAAAATCCTTTAAGTAACTTAAATGTTTCTATCATATCCCCTCTTTTTCTCCTATCAACTAACTTTTGCAATCCACACATCCTCAATCTATCTTCACAGGAAACATTCCACAGACCACTCATCATCTTGGTTACTAGCCTCTGAATCTTCTCCACTGCTTCCACATCCCCCAAGAAATCCAGGAGACCAGAGACTTGAGCACAGTAATCCAGATGTGGACATATCAAGGCCTTAGAAATAACAACTTCCTTATTTCTACTTGTAAGTGTTCTTCAATAGCCAAGTACTCTAATGGGATACCTTAGCAATCTGTCCTCTAAACTTAACTCTTCGTCTACTACCACCCCTAAATCTCTAGCTTCCTTTATTTTGTGGAGTACAGTGCTATCAATGTGATACACAGTTTGCAATCTGTTTATCCGAAAATGCATAACTTTACATTTCTCCACGTTGAACTGACACCCAATATCTTTTGCCCATACTGGCAGTCTATCTAAATCTTCCTGCAAGCTCTCCACATCGTGATTAACTAATATTCTACCTAATTTTGCATCATCAGCAAACAACGGAATATTTCCTTTCAAGTTATTTCCTATATCATTTATGTACAAATTAAACTGCAATGGTTCCAGTACTGAACCTTGCTCAGTACTGTTTTCACCTCAATTCTGCTCCCCCCCACCATATACCACTTTTTGATGTTTGTTCAGCGGCCACCCTCTTATCCACTTAACCAGTGTCATATCCATCCCCCATTTGTTCTAATTCGCATAACACTTCCATGTGGGATTCTGTCAAATGCCTTTGCATAATCCAGAAGAATCACCATATAGTTATGATGGTACCTTGATTTGCGAGCATAATTCATTCCGGAAACGTGCTTGTAATCCAAAGCACTTGTATATCAAAGCAAATTTACCCATAAGAAATAATGGAAACTCAGATGATTCGTTCCAAAACTCAAAAATATTCATATAAAAATGATTAATACAAAATACATCTACCTTCGTATATCTTTTTATATTTTAATTATTTAAATGTAATATTCATAAAGTGTAATTTTAAAGTCAGCTCTGTAGTAGTCAGCTCTGCCCAACCCGGGGCAGAGCTGACTACTACCGGGTGCGTCCCCAGGTGGCGGATCGGGGAACAGCCTTCAGATATGGAGGTTAGCTGCGATATAAGCAGCCGTGGACCAATAGCGACTGAGCTATCAGGGCGTGGGGGAGCAGAAGTGGCAACTCTGTCTCACTTAAAACCTCACAAAGCCCAATGACAACTCGGTGACATGGTGAGTAGTGCCACCATTAAATAAGTACCTGCTGGGGTCACCGCCCCTGACATTGGGAAGCAGCATTGTCAGTACTGACACAAGGTTGAAGTCAAATGATGACGGAAAAGCTTGTGATCAGAGATTTGCAGATGGCAATATGATTATATTGTGTACGTCTGTAATACTGCGGAGCAGAAAGCAAATGGAAAAACTACTGCTCTACCTATCTCCAGAACAACCATCATGGCGAGCAAACCCTTACAATTGGCCTCAAGTTCCCGGCGTCCCTTAAATGGGACAGGGGTGCGAAGAATCTCCAGGCTCAAAATGGTGTCCACTTTTAAAATTGCAACTTGGAATGTCAGAACTCTGTATGAAGCTGGCAAATTAAGAAATGCCACAAGAGAAATGAAGAGGCTGGGCATCCGGATTTTGGGAATTTGCGAGACAAGATGGCCAGGATCTGGAAAGTGTCAACAAGATAATATGACAATGTATTACTCTGGGAATGATGAGAACAAACATCGACATGGTGTAGCTGTAATAGTAGATGAAGAAATCAATAAATCAGTAATAAATTGGATTCCATTTTCTGAAAGGATAATGCTGTTACAACTTAAGGGAAACCCCGTTAACATAAATATCATCCAAGCTTATGCACCCACAGCTGACAAAAGTGAAGAAGATGTTGAAGAGTTTTATGAACACCTAAAAGAGATTAAAAACCTAACAAAGAAACATGATATATACATAGTGATGGGTGACTTCAATGCAAAAGTGGGAAGAGGGGGTGATGGAGAAATTGTTGGCGAACTTGGCTTAGGCACCAGAAATGACAGAGGAGATCACCTAGTCCAGTTCTGTCAGGAAGAAGATCTAACAATAGCAAATACCTGGTTTAAACTTCCACCCAGAAGACTATACACTTGGAAATCGCCTCAAGATAACCAACATAATATTGTCAGAAATCAAATTGATTATATACTAATAAATAAAAGATTCCACAGTAGTATAAAGAGTGCAAAGACTTATCCTGGAGCAGATATCTCATCAGACCACAATCCCATAGTTGAAGAAGTACGTCTTAGATTAAAATCAGCTAAAAAATCACAAAAGAAGAAAAAGAAAATTGATGTAGAAAAACTGAAAGACCCGAACATAAATAAAAGTGCCAAGACACAGCTTAACCTGCGATTACAACAGATTAACATAGAAGAAAATAAAAGTGTGGAATCTCTTGGGGGTGCTTAAGGGTCAAAGCTGTATAACTGAGAGGAGACCGCCACATAGCCTTTAAAGGAATGCGGAGAACCTACCAGGGCTTCTGACCTAATGTCCAATCCTCACCTTCTCGTGGTGCACCCTGTTGGGTATCTACTTTGATACTGAACGAACGAGGATGGGCTGGCAATTTGGGATTTAGCCGACCAAATTGTATTCTTATTGGTTAAACCAAAATAAAAAATGATGGTACAACATGACAAAATTTCATGCCGGCTGGGACGTCGCCCGGTTAAACAAGGCCCCCATTGTTTTCGCCAGGGAACCAGGGCGAACAGCGAAAAGTCAGCTACTGGAACAAATCTGAAAACAAACCCCAACTCAACATCACCAGAGTTAAAGATTGGTACTATCAATGTAAGAAGCCTGAATGGCAAAGAAATGGAGCTAGCTGAGGAATTAGATAAGTACCAGATCGACATAATAGGGGTGACTGAAACAAAAAAGACCAAAACTGGTGAGATCTTTCTGAGCAATAAATACAAAATGTTATATTCAGGCAATAACAATCAAGGAAAAGAAGGAGTAGCCATAGTATTCAACACAAAATACGAGGCTAATCTTCTTGAATGGCAGTCAGTCTCAAGTAGAGTAATGTGGGCAAATATGAGAATGGGGAACTGGACAATGAGACTTATTTGTGCCTATGGTCCCACAGAAGGTTCTACTAAGGTAGAAGTGGAGGAATTTTTTGAGGCTTTAGAAAAAGCAACTGACACAATGAAAAAGGAAAAGTTGGTCCTTGTTGGGGATCTAAATAGTAGAGTAGGAAATGATTGTGAGACATACAAAAATATTTTGGGAAAATTTGGAGAAAAGAGCAAAGCTAATAATAATGGCAAATATCTGTTGGATTTCTGCTCAGGACATGGACTGGTTATTACTAACACCATGTTCCAACATAAAAATGTGCACAAATTCACATGGAGAGAAGAGGCTAGGAATAAGAAAAGTCTCATTGACTATGTTATTGTTGATAGTGATGTTTTCTCCCTGGTGCAGGACACCAGAGTGTACAGAGGATTTGAAATTGGAAGTGATCACTATTTAGTCTTGAGCAGGATAAAATTGAATTTCATATTGAAAAGAATAACATGTAAGAAAGTTTTAAAGCGAATAAAAGTTGAGCAGCTCTCAGATGTAAACTGTAGACTAAAATACAGAAATATTATTGAAAAAAAAATGAAAGAGTTTGAGAACAGGAATCAAACCTTGGAGATTCAGTGGCAAACTCTGAAGGAAACATTGATTGATTCTGCCAGAGAGGCATGTGGTGAGGTTGTGTGCAAAGATAAAAAAATCAGAACTCCCTGGTGGACACAGGAAGTTAAAGAGGCAGTGAAGGAAAAGAAGAAAGCATATCAAAAGTTCCTGGCAAATAAGTCAGCTTTTACTCTTACAGAATACAGAGACAAATGTAAGAAAGCTAAACAGTGTGTAAAACTAGCTAAACAAAAGTCATGGGAGGACTTTGGCAAGAATATAGAAAATAAATATCAAGAAGGTGGCAAAATATTCTGGAGGTTGTTGAAGAAGCTTAGGAATGGAGGAAAGAGTGCTGTAAAAGGAATTAGAGATGATAAAGGTGAAATGAAAACAGGAGAAAAAGATATCCTTGAAGTATGGAGTAATTACTTTGAAAAACTGCTAAATGAAACAAGCAGTGATGACAGCACAGTGATAAAAAACACTGACCAGGCATGCAGTCAGGAATACATATCCATACTTGAAGTAGAAAAAGCCATCAAAGGCTTGAAATGTGGAAAGGCAGCAGGAGTAGATGATATTCGACCAGAAATGCTGAAGTATGGTGGTATAAGAGTCTTACAGTGGCTGCACTGCATAGTTCAGAAAGCCTGGACAGAGGGACGAATTCCCGATGATTGGAGTAGAGCTCTCATAGTACCCATACATAAAAAGGGAAATAAAACTGAATGTGAGAATTACAGAGGTATTTCCCTACTGAGTGTTCCTGGCAAGATCTATGCAAGTATACTTGAGAAACGGTTGAGAAGAATTGTGGAAGAAAAGCTTGGTGAAGAACAAGCTGGATTCAGGCCAAATAGAGGCTGTCAGGATCAGATCTTCACTTTACGACAAATAGTCGAGAAAGCATGGGAATATAACAAAGATCTGTATTTAAGTTTTGTCGATTTGGAAAAGGCATATGACAAGGTGCCAAGAGAGAAGCTATTCAATACGCTGCAGTTATATGGTGTCAATGGGGCATTATATCAAGCAATACTTAGTCTTTATTTGAGTTGTGAGTCAGCAGTTAGAATTGAAGGAAGTACAGGAAGATGGTTTAATGTTAAATCTGGTGTGAGACAAGGATGTACATTATCCCCTCTGTTATTCATTATCTATATGGATCACATTATGAAGGAATGTGGTATTAAACCTGATATCAAAATTGGAGATGTTAATGTCAGCTCTTTGCTTTATGCGGATGATGTTATACTTCTAAATAAATCCACTACAAGTCTGCAAGATTCTCTGACTAAATTGAATAGCTGTTGTAATAGATATGGTATGAAGGTCAGCAATAAAAAGACAAAGACAATGAAAATAGGCAGAATCATTGAAAATGTCAACTGTGTTGTGAATGGAGAACCTGTGGAACAAGTAAAACATTTCAGCTACTTAGGCACAATTTTTACTGAAGATGGTAAACTAAATATAGAAATAGACAACAGAATCAGCAAAGCTGGTATCGTGGGAAGTCAATTGAATAAATTCATATGGAATAAGAAAGAAATTAGTCGGAACACTAAATTAGCTGTATACAGCTAATTTAGTGTTCCGACTTAATCAAGTCGGAACACTAAATTGTTCCGAGTGTTCCGAGCTAATCAAGTGTTTTACTTCTGAGAGCTGGGTCAGAAGTAAAACACTTGACCAAAGACTAGAGACCGCAGATATGAGAGTCCTGAGAAAGATTAGAGGCGTGAACAGATGGCATCAATGGCAATATCATATTAAAAATGAGGATATTAGGAAAGAACTTGACATTGTCAGCATCCAGGAATGCGTTAGCAGAGCTAATCTCAGATGGTATGGTCACTTAAATAGAATGGGAGAGGAAAGATTAGCAAAACAAGTGTTCTCTGCCAGGTTGGCAGGAAAACGACCCAGAGGAAGACCAAGATATAGGTGGATTGATACGGTACAAAGTGCCTTACACGATAGAAATATAAGATCTGATAATGTTGGAGTCTTGACAAGTAACAGACTTATTTGGAGGAAAATTGTAGATAGGAAGTTAGTAATGATGTAATTTTTTCATGTAGTACTGTCATATCCTGTACACCCCTTGAGGGTACATGGCAGGAATTTGATGATGATGATGATGATGGAATCTCTTTGGAATAGCTTAAAGAATGCCATCGTAACAACAAGTATTGAAGAAGTAGGTTATGTGAATAATATAAAACAACAGGAATGGATGACAGATGAGATTCTTTCTCTTATTGATACAAGAAGAATGTATAAAAACAAAGACCTAGCCAGGTATACAGAAACACATAACATCATCAAGAAAAAAATAAAAGAAGCCAAGGAAAATTGGATGAAAAATTTATGTACTGAAATTGAACTGCTTCAGAAACAACATGATAATTTCAATCTGTATAAGAAAATCAACGAAATTTCCGGAAAACTGAGGAAAAAGCAAATAGTGTCTCTAAGAGATGAAAATGGAAAAATAGTTCTAGAAGAAGAGAATAAAGCACAGATTTGGATAAAATATGTAACAGAACTTTTCAATGATACTAGACAGAAGCCTATAAATATAAAAGATAACATTCAAGGACCAGCAATCATGAAATGCGAAATAGAGAATGCTATACAAACAAGTAAAACAGGAAAAGTCAGTGGACCAGATGGTGTGCAATCAGAATTTTTAAAATTAATCGAACCAGATAACATCAAACTTCTTGAAAAACTATTTAATAAAATATATGAAAGTGATGAATTTCCATCAGATTGGCTCAAATATACATTTATCACTATCCCAAAGAAACCCAAAGCGAATTCCTGTGGTGACTTCCGACTTATTAGTCTAATGAGCCAAACATTAAAAATATTTTTGAAAGTAATTCAGAATCGCATTTATAGAAAAAGTGAAGAAACTCTAAGTGAAACACAATTCGGCTTTCGGAATGGTTTTGGTACTAGAGAGGCCCTTTTCTGTACCCAAATATTGATACAAAAATGCATAGAAAAACAGAAATCTGTCTTTATGTGTTTCATAGATTTTGAAAAAGCATTCGACAAAGTCAGACACACCAACTTAATAGAAATCCTTCAACAAATAAGGCTAGACGAACAAGACATAAGACTAATAACAAATCTGTATTGGAATCAGTCAGCTACCGTTCAATTAGACAACATTACCACCAGTGATATTAACATCAAAAGAGGAGTGAGACAAGGATGTGTGCTCTCACCACTCCTGTTCAACATATATGCAGAGGTAATCTTTAAAAAAGCATTGGAAGAATGTCCAGAGGGAATCACAATAAATGGAAAGATTGTTAACAACCTACGATATGCAGATGACACCGTGCTAATTGCAGATAACATTATGGATCTCCAAAAACTCATTGACAGAGTATACATAGAAAGCCAAAGAATGGGAATAAATATAAACATCAACAAGACAAAATACATGATCATCAGCAAACATCCAGCCTCATCAATGAAACTGACACTCAATGGGAAAAATATTGATCAAGTGTCAAGATATAAATATCTTGGTTGCTGGCTTAATGAACGGTGGGATCCAGAAATAGATATAAAGACAAGGATTGAAGTTGCACGGCAGTCCTTCATGAAAATGAGAACACTATTCTGCAATAAAGACCTAAACATGGAAGTCAGATGCCGAATGCTGAAATGCTACGTGTGGTCTATTCTGCTCTATGGAGTTGAAACATGGACATTGAAGGCGATAACCATCAAGAAAATCGAAGCCTTTGAGATGTGGCTATACAGAAGAATGCTAAAGATATCATGGACAGAAAAAATTACCAATGAAGATGTCTTAAAATCCATTGGCAAAGCTAAACATCTTGTACAAATAATCAAGAAACGAAAAACATCATATCTTGGACACATCACGAGAAACAGCAAATACCAACTTCTACAAACTATTTTGGTAGGAAGAATTGATGGCAAAGGAACTAGAGGAAGAAAAAGAATATCATGGTTTGACAACATCAAGACGTGGACAGGAAAGAGCAGTGCACAACTGCTCAGATTAGCACAAGAGCCCGGTTTGTTCGCCAAGATGGTCGCTGACCTTCGATAGAAGATAGCACAATAAGAAGAAGAATTCATAAAGTAATTGAATTTATTAATTACGCTACAATTACATATTACAGAAATTGTATTGGGTAGGACGACTGTCATTGTCACTAACGGAATCACTGCTATCTGTTGACTCTTTTTCTTTTTGTGTGACTTTAACAAGGAACCTATCCAATGACACTTGCTTTTGCCTCCTTTTGAGGATTTCACGGAAATATGACATTGCATTAAGTTTAAGGGAGATGGTAAATCCCGTATTATTCTACAGCCGGGTACGAAACTCAGATTGAAATTCTGGAGTTTCATGCCGAAAAAACTATTGGCGAGCCCAAGTGTAAGTAATCACTTGGGTAGTACAACACCAGGGCAACTCGGAGCAAAGGTGGAGCAAGCTCCATGAATGTCCTCAATGTAAAACGCAGCTCCTAGGAGATGTATTACTGTTTTACATTATGAGAAGAGGTCACTATCCAGACCGGTTTCAACCCTTTTTGAGGTCTCATCAGTGAATAGGTAGACCTGGAATATCAAGGTTTTAAGTGAATCGAACTTACATATACCTCTACTAACGAACTGCTAAACTGGTGTACTTATATATTGTTATTACTACTATAACAAGCCAAAAGGCTATTTTACTGGTGACATAAGTTAAGTTTAAGGGAGATGTGCCATTTCCCTTAAACTTAACTTATTCCAGGTCTACCTATTCACTGATGAGACCTCAAAACGGGTTGAAACCGGTCTGGGTAGTGACCTTTTTCTCATAATGTAAAACAGTAATACATCTCCTAGGAGCTGTGTTTTACATTATGAGAGAATATTAAGGACAGTGACGGAGCTCGCCGATAGTTTTTCGGCATGAAACTCCAGATTTCAATCTGAATTTCATACCTGGCTGTAGAATAATACGGGATTTACCATCTCCCTTAAACTTAACTTACGTCGCCGGTAAAATAGCCTTTTGGCTTGTTATAACATTGCATTGTCATTAAACAGATTCATCGCTCACATTGCCACAGCCTTACTCAGGTGTGCTTTTCTACAAAATTTTGCACTGTTTCCCACATTTTACACACCTCCCTAGACTTCTTATAAAATCTTGCGATGGCGGCCACTTCCATACATTGTTCGTGCTTCCTGATGATTTCCTTCTTAACTTCCACTGTAATCATCTCCTTCTTCTTACCGCCTTCCTTTCCAACCCTTTTCTTCATTGGGGCCATCGTCATAGTACAGTTACTAAAGAACAGTCACTACATTTGGACACAAAATAAAAAAATGCTTTACACACATACGTGTCACAACGCTAGCACGAATGTTGACTATACGAATGAGGTATGCCGACTGAGACCGAGCATGCGAGACGATTACCAACAGTCCCGAGCGGCTTGTGATCACGTGAGGCTCGGCAGACAAAGCGTATAGGTAATACTGTACTCATATTGCAAGACCTCGCTCGTTTATCAAGTTAAAATTTATTAAAAATTTTTGCTCATCTTGCAAAACACTCGCAGACCAAGTTACTCGCAATCCAAGGTACCACTGTATTTCCTTTATCCAACTCTGCTGCTACTCTATTATAAAAAGATAGTAAATTACTAAGGAATGACAGACCCTTCACAAAGCCATGTTACCCCTCATACAGTATCATACTTTTATCAGCCCATTCTTGAATTCTCTTTTTGACCAATTTTCCCAGTACTTTTACCACAACACCTGAGATACTGATTGGTCTATAGTGTGCTAGTGCAGTCTTAGAACCCCCCTTATGGAAGGGAATTATTTTGTCCTCTTCTGCCCCCTTGGAACTCTACCAGAGCTAACACTTAAATGTAAGAGCCTAGTAAGAGGCATTGCCAGTTACCTGGCACATGCTCGCAAAACCCAAGCTGATATCCCATTTAATCTCCCATAGCTGTATTTACATTGAGATTCTGCAATATCCTAAGAACCTCCAATTCATCCACCTTTGTTCCCACATAGTAACCTCACTAGGATGATATGCAAAGTGTTCACTCAGTAATCTGACTATTTTATCTGATTCTCTCACGTTGTGACCATCGTCACTCATTAGGTTAATCTTCCATAGCCATTCTTCCTCTTACTTGCCACATAATGAAAGAATTCTTTGGGATTTCCTTTGGCCTGCTCTGCTAGATTCTTCTCATTATCTGATTTTGCCTTCTTTGTCATGCTGGTCAACTTTCTTGTCTGAGCCTTGTAAAGTTTCATGAGTCTGCTGGTCATCATTCTCTTTATATACCCTCCACAGCATTTTCTTCTTCTGCAGCTCATGCTTAATAATGTTACTCATCCATACAACTCCTACCTGATTAACCCTCCTTATCTTAAGTATACAATTTAATATTGCTTCCTCTAGATGACCCTTAACTATCTCTCATGCATTACTAACATCCTTACCCTGCAGTTTTATGCCATGGTACAGATTTAAGCTTCATCTTAAGATTGTCATAATCACCTGACTTGTAGTTCCACATACACCCCCCCCTTCTTGACAGAATATTTCTCATGTTGTACAATCTCCCAAATCAAGGTCACATGGTCATTTCCATCAATTGGAGGCAATGTGATCACATTGGCTATGAATACCTTTTCTCATCCTATGACCATGTCCAATACTTTCACACACACACACACCTAGTTCCCTCCCTTCCCTCCATCACATGCTGCCTCAAGTAATTATCTCTCAGTAGGTGTGCAAATTCTATTTCCTTCCTGCTATATGATCTTTCCCTCCTTCCCAATCTAATTACTCAACCTGTACTCATAGTAATTTGCCAATGCATGTTTTTCAGATCATCCATGGAACTCCCTGGCTTATAGCAACAACAACTATATATTTTGTCGTATTGGCCTCAATCTCAAACCAGACTGCTTCAAATGAACAGCCATTTTCTTGCCTATCTCCTATTATTTTTGGCTGCAATTCATCTGCTATCATCAGTACCCCCCCCCCCCCCCCCATCATCATCATCATCAAATTCTTGACATGTACCCTCCAGGGGTGTACAGGATATTATGATAGTACTACATGAAAAATACACCATTACTAACTTCCTATTCAACAATTTTCCTCCAAATCAATCTGTTATCTGTCAAGACTCCAACACTCAGATCTTATATTTCTTTCTGTCTTCTAAGGCACTTTTTAGTGTATCAGCTCTGTAATAGAAAAATCTAGTCTGAATCCTTTTCTTAACTACACACACACACAAACCTAACTTCCGTGGATATTCCTTGTCCCCTCTCCAGTTTCCATGTAACGAAAAATTCTAACTGGCATCTCATAACAACCTTTCAGAGGTTTAGTAAGTCTTTATCATATCACACTGTCTCATCTGTTCAACAGTGTCTGCAGCCCACATATCCTTATCTGTCCTGATAACCTACAATCCATAATCCTGATATTGCCTTTGTAACTGTTTGCACCTTCTCCACAGTTTCATTATCTCCCTCGGAACCCAGAAAACCAAATATGCTTTTCAAAAGTCAGGTATGATCATATCGAGGCCTTGTAAACAGGAAAGATGAACTCTTTATCCTTACATGTTGATATATATTTTAGCATCACAATTTATCTTCTAAGTTGCATTTGAACTTTTTATATATTGTACTGAAATCCATGGCCAGATCAATTTCTTCCATGCATAATCCCACAAATATACTGTATGTCACTAAAAATCAAAGTGCATAACTTTAACATAAGATTATCATTTGCCCAAAGTTCCAACCTATTCAAGTCATTTTGTTTAGTGCTGCATATTGCCGCCCTTATTTTGCATCACGAGCAAATACTGAAAATCTTCTGTGAGGTCCTTTCTGATATCATTAATGCATAGACTGAACGAACTTGGCCCAAAGACTGATCCCTAGGAAACAACACCAGCCATATTAAATCAGACAGACTTCCCCTTCTGATACCTGTATGTCAGCCATCAATCCATAATCCTATAAATTGCTGATATTGTGGCAATGTGTAGTAGTGTTGGATTCTGATTATGCAGAGATTAGAGTAATTATTATTTGCTTCAGAATCCAACATGATCTTTCATCACAAAGGCTAGACTTGTAAATATTATTTAATGTAAACAACTTATTTTATAATTTAATATTCATATAACTACTTTAATTTTGTCTAATATCTAATTATTTAATCAAAGATATATGTATTAATAGTGAAAATACTGTATTAAATATTATTAAGCTATTTTAGTTATTACTATGTTAATATTATAAGAACTTGTATTTGATAATTTAACTGCGCATTAATTGAAATGTAAATATTCTCTTTTATTCCTATTTGTAGAAGTTTAACGTTATGTAATAGCTCAATTTTATTATGTTTTGTTGTCATGGAGACGCATGTAAGTAAGCGAGCACGTTTTTGGAACAACACGTAAGGAGAAAGCTTATTGAAAACAGTTTTAGTTAAAGAAATTACGAGAAGAATTTAGGCGGGAAGAATGGATATAAAAAGCGATGAACGCTGAGATTAGATTATTAAGAGAGAGAAAAAGGAGAGGATTGACATTAGGTTGGAATCGGGGCATTCAGGAATCACAGTGCGATAATAGCGAGTCAGCAAGTCACTCAAGCAGCTAAATAAAGTCTACTAGTCGAGAGGCAGTTAGCTAATAAGTTGTAGAATAACAATTATAGCTACGGAAGACAGCTGAGTGACTACTAAATAGACTAGCAATACTTGAGTTGATATTTAATTTCAGGGCCGACCTGTCAAGGATACACAGAATCTTGAAATAAAGCATGGAGTTACTAGAATAGTAGAGGCTGTAAAATTGAAGTTTACCATTAGCTGTGTTTAGAATTGTAGTGTCTAAAGAATTAATTGAATGCCGGAAGAGTGAACAATGTGTATGTAAACCTCAAGTTAAGGAATTATTGTGTGTTGCCTTATTTCATGAGTGATCAGTAGTACTTCATGCAAGAATGTTTGTTTATGTGTATTGTGACCAATGATTAATTCAGTTATTGCCTAGAAGATTTATTTTAAGGAGTGCCGTTTATTATTTAAAGTGTTTACAGTTATTAAAAAGTGTATGCACATAAGTAGATGAAGAAAGAAGATTATCGGTAAGAATATTCCAACTATTAATATCCCTGTACAGAGATGTGAGTGTGTTTCTTCCTAGAATTTCTTTATATTAACAGTAACTATTGCAGAGACTAGCTCAAGTGTAAATTTAAAACTGTTTGTTTGTGAAGAGGTCCTACTGCAATTTCATTGTATTTGAAACTTAAGGAACTGTGAGAAAACTGTAATAGAGATAGCAGAATTACCATTGTCTGAGTTTGTATGACTGTATTGTCAGGAAGGCTGAAGTGTTTCTAATAACTTAATTAGTGATTTGAAGTTAAGTGTAAAATTTGTGATTTTAAAATTAAATGTTTGTTTTTGTTAATCAAAAGTTGTATTTTGCCTGAATCTCTTTTACTGCACCATTCATAAAATATTCGAACCAAAGCGGGAGTGATGAATAAGTTAAATATACTCGGCCAGTATAAATATTAAGGAGAAATAGTTGAGGGTTGATTTATCTTCAATTCTTGAACTAATTCAGATATAGAGTAGCGCAGTCTATAAATATAAATTTTGTCTATATTTGTATTAGAAATCAACTAGCAACTATTTTTTAGGTTAAGAACATCGTAATAACTAAATGTCGGATCCAAAGTATAGAATGACAAGAAGTAGGATCCAACAGTAGAACAATAGTGGTTAAGATAAGCAGTTAAGAGAACAGTCAATAGTTTGCTAAAGTATATTGTAATGTAGCTTGTATTTTAGTGTATATATAATAACCTACTATATTTAGGAAGTTAAGTGGCTCCTTGTTGAGCAAGTTGAATTTACATGACTTTGTTAGTGCAGTACTGTGTGAGATGTATTCATTGCAAAAGTTGAATGATTTGTGAAAGGAGAGCAAATCTAGTGAGTGAGTATCTATATATGTATAAAGTGTTTTGAGAGAGAGAGAGAGTGCCATTCATTATGTAGGAATTATGGAGCCAAAAATATGTAGGAGCAATTATTTTACTTAAAACTAAGACAAATTAATGCTCGACTTCTATATAAAGGTCATCATCAGGAATGCATATACAGTAAATTACTATTTGTCCGACCACTTGCTGTTCTGATAACAGTCAGATAAATAAAGTGCAATTACGTGGTCCTGTACCAGAAGTCAGTTGCCATGCAAGGGTAGTTGGTTTGAATGACAGGTAAGCAGTAGATTACTGTATATACACTAAAACACAAGCTATTTTACAATATACTTTAGTAAGCTATAGCATACGGTTGACTTCTGGTGAGGGAAAGAAATAGAGGAAGAGGTAAAAAATAAATAACAAAAAAAAAAAAATAAAAAAAAATATAAAAATAATAAATAAAAAAAGTTTAAAGAATATATATATGTATGTATGTAATAGATTAAAAGTAAAACTAGACCAGTCAAGTTAAAGTTCTCTGCAGTCCTCTTATTATTATTTCCTGCAAGTTTTTTTCTTACGATTATTGCAAAAAAAAAAAAACAAAAAAAAAAAAAAAAACAATAAGCAGTGTCTAATACAAATTTCAAAACATTTAAACTTTGCTATTTTTGAGATGTACCCTAATGAAATTCAAATAATGTTATGGCAAGAAAGTGACAGAAGGAAAAGAAATAGATGAATTACTCAACAATCACTTTGCAAAATATGTATTATTCAGGTGGATATATAGTTTCTGATTTTGTGTGTGTGTGTGAGAGAGAGAGAGAGAGAGAAGGAATTATGAAAATGAGGATTAACAAACTGAAGATGTCTGGATAAGATATTAGTCTGTGTACTACAAAAATGTGCAATGCAAGAGGGGAGCTGGTAGTGCCTCTGATCAAGCTGCTTAATATAACTCTCAGCTCTTTTAATGGCCTGAGTGGAAGGAGGAAAAAATACTTCCATTAGAGATTGGTGCTTTTTTTTTTAATAGTATGCAAGGGGTATGGGAATATCAGCAGCATTATCAACAGTGACATGATATACAAATGTTGAACATTTAGATATTTGTGATATCCAGCATTTTTTATACATTTACCTAGTATGCAGGTAAGCTTAGTTATTTGCTAAAAAAAATTTTTCTATAGCAAATATAAAAATAATTTTTTTTTTTTTTAAAGAGTACTGTGTGCATGGGAAACTTCAGAGAAAAGGGGCAATGCTAATAATAATGGTAAGTATTTGATGGATTTCTGCTCAAGATATGGACTAGTCATTACTAACACTATGTTCAAACATAAAGATGTGCACAAGTTCGTGTGGAGAGAAGACAAGAAATAAGAAAGCCACACTGACCATGTTATTGTAGAGAGTGATATCTTCATGCTGGTCTGGGATATAAGAGTATACAGAGTATTTGAAATTGGAGATGACCATCACTTAGTTTCAAGTAGGAAAAGACTAAAATATCACATTCAAAGAACACATGTGAAAATTTAAAAAAAAAAAAAATTAAAGTTGAGCAGCTTTTACAAATAAGCTGTAGCTATACAAACATTAGTGAAGAAAAAATGAAACAGTTCAAAAACAAGAATTAAACCTTAGAGTCTCAATGGCAAACTCTGAAGAAAATATTCAGCTAGGGAGGCATGTGATGAAGTGAGTATAATATAGAAAAATAAGAATGACATGGTGGACACAAGAAGTTAAAGAAGAAGTCCTAAAAAAAAGAAAAAAAAAGTATACTGAAGGTTCCTAGCAAATAATTTTGCAGATGCCCTAAAAGAATACAGGTAAAAATAAAAGAGAGCAATGGAAAGACTTAAATAAGAATATAGAAGGTAAAATATATCAGAAGGTGGCAAAATGCAGGCTATTGAAAATACTTAGAAATGAAGGAAAATTACTGTAAAAACAATCAAAGATGATAAAGGTGACATGAAAACTGAAGATAAGAATATTCTAGATGTATGGAGTAATTACTTTGAAAGACTTAAATGAAACAAGCAATGACAGAAACAGTGGAAAGCTGTTTCTGTCATTGCTTGACAGAAACAGCTTTCCACTCACACATAGGATTACATATCAGTACCGAAGGTAGAAAAACTCGTGAACAACTTGAAATGTGGAAAGACAGCTGGAGTAGATAGATAATATTCAACCAGAAATGCTCAATTATGGAGATATTAAAGTTTTGCAGTGGCTACATTGCATAATTCAAAGGGCATGGTCAGAAGATCGAATTTCAGATGATTAGGGTAGAGCTCTCATCATTCTCATCTATAAAAAAAAAGGAATAAATGTGAGAATTCGAGAGGAACTTCTCTTTTAAGTGTTCCAGGTAAGATTTATGAAGCATACTTGAATAGAGGCGGAGAAAAACTGGGAAAAGAACAAGCTGGACTCAAGTCATTAGAGGTTGTCAGGATTAGATTTTCACTTCACAAATAGCTGAAAAATCACAAGAGCATGACAAGGATCTGCACTTAAGTTTTGTAGATCTAGAAAAAAGCATACAACAAGGTGACCAGGAAAAAGTTTTTCAAAACACTACCTTTATACGGGATAAATGGAACATTCTACAGGGAAATATAGAGTCTATATTGAAGTTGTAAATCATCTGTTAGACAAGAATGCACATTACCTCCACTCTTATTCATCATTTATATGGTTGACATTATGAAAGAAAGTAGAAGTGGATATATCAAATGGAGCTCTTTGCTTAATACAGATGATGATGTACTCCTAAATGCATCCAGTGCAAAATTCCAGGATTCTCTAACTGAATAGCAGCTGTAACAAATTGGGCATGCAAATCAGGAAGCAACGAAAAGACCAAAACTATAAAAACAAGCAGGAATATAGAAGATTTCAGAGGCATTCTCATTGGAGAGCCTACAGGACAATTAAAATATTTCTGCTATTTAGACACAGTTTTTAGGGAAGATGGCAAATTAAATTTGGAAATAGACAACAGAATAAGCAAAGGTGGTATGTTGAGGAGCTAGTTAAATAAGATTATATAAATAAGAAAAAAATTAGTCAAAACACTAAACTAGCAGTAAACAAGACGGTGTTCACACCAGTTTTAAGATATTGATCTTTGAGAGCTGGGCTAGAAATAAAACACTTGATCACAGATTAGAGACCATAGATATGACAGTTCTTAGAAAAATTATGGGTCTGAACAGGTGGCATCACTAGCAGAATGATATTTAAAAATAAAGACATTAGGAAGGAACATGATATTGCTTGCATTCAAGAATGTGTGTGTGTGAAGGGCTAATCTCAGGTGGTATGATCACTTAAATAGAATGGGAGAGGAAAGGTTAATAAAACAGGTGTTTGATGCCAAGATGGCAGGAAAAAGACCCAAATGACCAAGGTTTAGGTGGAGTGATTCAATCAGAAGTGCCTTTGAAAAATGAAATGTTAGATAAGACAATATTGGAGTGCTAAGAAATAATAGACTAATTTAGAGGAAAATTGCTGATAGGAGATTATTAATAATGTAAACTTAATCATGTAGTGCTGTCAAAATAGCCTGAACACCCCTTGAGGGTATATATCAGGAAATTGATGATTATTATTTATTTTTAGTAAGCATGTTTGCTTTTCACAAGGGCTCACTTTAGTAAGTAAGGGAGCAATGAACTCAAGATACCTGATCCTTACTTCACGTAATATATATAACTGTTAAGTTATCTATAGACTGACTCCTCCTACCATTCTATCCATTTGACTTTTTTTCTTGTTTCTTACTTCCAATACTACTAGAATGTTCAATGTTTTACTATTTCTTTTCATCTAATGCAGTGAGAATCTGCCTTTTTCTCTCTCTCTCTCTCTCTCTCTCTCTCACACACACACACACACAGAGTATTTGCCTCAACTAGTGGGCTGAATTCCCAACCTACCTGGTCAGGATGGGATGAATTGGGACCAAACCTCTCCAGATTGTAGGCATAGGTTTCTTTGGTTAAGCAGTTCACATGCAATGTACAGAGCTATAGATGGGTACTCTTGATACTGTCTGTAAAGACATGGAAAGGTATAGAATTGACATCCTGGGAATTACAGAAACCAGATAGAATGGAGAAGGTCATTTCAGAAGACTGGATGGCAAGTTAGTTGTTTATTTAGGAGGTGATTCAAAGCATCTTGGAGTAGCTGTGGTACTGAGGAAAAATCAAGAGCTATTCTTGGTTATAATCCCATTAATGACAGGATACTTTTTTTTTTTAGACTTAAGATTCATCCTACCGATGTGTCAATTGTGGTTGTTTATGCCTCTCATACTGATAAGCCTGATGTAGAGAGTGAGGAGTTCTATAAAAACCTACAGACTGTTTTCTGTCATCAAACATCAATTAATGCATACTAAGGAGAGAGAGAGAGAGAGAGATGTACTTTTCATCTTAGGGGAATTCAATGCAAAAGTGAGAAAGACTATGAAAATTAGGCCTGGATGTGGAAGGTTTTGTCTGGGAGAAAGTAATGCCCATGGTGAAAGACTATTGGAATTTTCCCATGCTAACAGATTAATTATTACCAATACTCACTTCTTTTGTACACTAGTGAACAGAAGAAACATCAACATGGTTGGATGCTCTGAAAAAGAGTCAAGTTAATAATAGAGGATACTGCAAAGAAGTATCTAGGTCCAATTAGAAGACTAAGCGACCCATAGATTTTAGATTGTGATCTGTTTGAAAGGAGGCAGTTCAAGAAACAAAGAGACACAGGAATTGAATAATATAAGAGGTTAAATAGGGAGGTCAGAAAAGCAATCAGGTATTTAAATAGATAGGACAGGTAAAATATTATGCTAATAAATGTGAAGAGATAGAGTTCCAGATGAGGAGGTACAATTATAAAAGGATGTTTTGTTTAATTCATTACCTTAAGCACACAAGTTTAAGCCCAAATTAACAGAAGTATTAACAGTATTAACAGAAGAAGTGGAAATCAAAAGCAGATGAAAAGAGTACTGTGAGGATATGTAGAGCTAAGAGAATAAGGAAATGGAAGAACCCTCTTACCAGGAAAATTCAGATTTGAAACTACCTACATCATGCATGAAGGTGGTTTCAAATTAGGCATGAGGTTCAAAGAGCAGTTAAAGAGGTAAACAACAATAAGGAACCAAGTACAGATGGAATCCCAGCATAGTTAATTAAGGCCACAGGGGTTGGAGAGATGAGTGTTTCACAGATATGAAGGATTGCAAAATTATAGAGCAATTAGTTTAATCTCACATGCAAGCAAGATTTTATTAAAGATCATACTAAACAGTATTGAGGCCAAAGGAAAACCTGATGTACCTGCTTGTATCAGGTTTTCCTAAAACCTGATGTACAAGCAGGTTTTAGAAAAGACAAGGGTACCAGATATCAGATCCTTTGCCTTAGACAGATCATTGAGAAGTATAAAGACTTTAGACTTCCTTTGGTAATGTGTTCCATAATCCATCTCTTTTGGTAATGTGTTCCATAATCCATCCTAAGCTTTTGATTCAGCATGTGAAATTGTGGGAGGTAATAAAAATAATGGGCTTTCCTCAACATATTATCAGGTTGACAGCTAAAGCCACAATAAGAACAGGTGTTGAATTATCTGATTGACCTCAGGTAGGGAAGGGAGTTAGGCAAAGATGACTACTTTCTTTCCACTTGTTTAGATGCTGCGGACTGAATGCGTGTAACATTGGAATTAGAATAGGGGAAGATGGATAAGTAATCTGAGATACAGTGATGATGCAGTATTCTTTTATAATGAAAAGGAAGAACTAGGACAAATCCTTGACTGCATTAATTAGATCAGCAAGAACTAAGGAAAACTCAACACTAGCATGACAAAGATTACGGTTCTCAAAGGAAATATAGACAGAGAAGCTTTTGAAAAACAAGTGCACTTTAATAGAGAAATAATTGAGGAAATCAGCAAAAACAAGTACCAGGAATCCATCATTAATGTATCACTGTTCAGAAGACATCAGAAGAATAGGAATGGCTAAAACAATAGTCAGACTTGCTTAAAATATGGAAGGATGGATCTATCTACACAGAAACAAAGCTGAGGATTCTGGATGCAACTGTTTTTATTTATTTATTTATGATTATTAGTATTTTTAACAGCAACTTATGGATGTGAAGCATTGATCCTAAAGAAGTCAGATAAGAAAAGGATATTGGTTTTTAAAATGTGGTGTTGCAGGAAACTGTTGAGGATCTCATATTGAAAGGCAGACAAATGGACAGGTGCTAGAAAAGATTGATAGAACTTAAATCTCCTTAAGGGTGCTGACAGAAAAAAGCTCAAATACTTTGAACACATTGAAAGAATGAAGGATGACTTCTCAAAATAGTAAAAGTAGAGAAAGTTCCTGGAAACATAAGTTTCAATTAGGTGAATGGATGATGCATCTGAGTGACTAGTTAGATGTGTTAGAGCTGCAAAACAAGTATGGACTGCATTTCTTATGTGAGCACTTCAAGTATAAATTAGTGTCACAACATCACTCAAAGGATAAGTACTGAATACAAAAGTATTAAGGCATGATATAGTAAAACAAACAAAAGTCAACTTCTAGTTATTCTTACACGTGTATAACATGTGCAGGAATAACAGATTTAGGAAAAAGGTTGGTGTTTTACTTTTAATATACCAATGATTTGGAGACAGCCAAACAAAGCATGCAACAGATACTTCTGTTTAACAAATATATCATTATCAAGTGAAAGCATTTATGAAGTTTTAAATTATACTAAATGATAAAAAAAAATTGCTGTTTTTTTTTTGTTTTGTTTGTTTGTAGGGTAGCAAGGTATTTTGTCAAAATAAATAAATAAATAAAACACAAGTAGTTTGTTGATTTCAAGAAAATATTACTGTTATCATCACATCATCAAATATTAAATTTGATCTTGTGAAAAACTTTTGGACCTGCAATCCAATACCTAACCTTTCAAAAATTTCAGATGAAGGTATATTTGTTGGACCTCAACTGGAAATCATTATGAAAAGCTGTTGAGTGGTTTTTAGGTAACAATAAAGGCAAACATTATAAAGAACTGGTTGATGGATTGAAGGTTCAAAGCTAGACAACTTGAGGGAGATCCTTACATGGCCTGTAAGTTATGTAAAAAATAGACTGGAGCTTCTAATATTAATACTCATCTTCCCATGATGTGTCCCATTACTAGGTATGGGACCTGGATACTGCAAGAATAAGGATGGACTAGCGATTTAAGATCTAGCCAATTAAACTGCTGTCTGTATTGACTAAAATCACACAATTATAAGATGGAACAATATAATCAAATATAACTTATGTTCAGGCTTCACTTCGCTCAATCAAACAAAACTGCTGTTTTCAGTTTTAATTAGGGAGCTAAGACAAACATACTTTACTAATGTACTATAGGTTTACAACCTTTTATTGGTGGGGGTCACATTAAAAATAGACATCAGCTACTGGAACAAACAACAGAATAAGATTAGCCACTGCAAAGAATAAGATGATATACTGCTGGTCTGATTGGCTGAGTAGTTGGACTATCTGCCCTCCACCCAAAAGGCTATGAGTTCGAATCCCGGTGTGGGCATGAATGATTGTGATTGTCTGTGAAATTACTAGTGACGTGCGGTAGATGGAGTTAATGTAGTTGCAGTTCGTTGTAGTTGGTGGATTGAGATAGAGGGCTGTAGCGTAGGTGCCCTCCCTCGATGAGTCTTTGGACTCCTGGAGATGTCACATAATAATAATAATAATAATAATAATAAAAGGATGAATCTGTAGAAGTGAATGCTAAACATGAAGATAAAACTTCTTGAATGGTAATCAATTTTAAGTGATGTGGGAAAATTTCAAAATGAGAATATTTTCCAATGAACCTGTGACATAATCATCAGGTAAATATAAGCAGCAGGAACTAATTATGAGTATGAGTAGTAACAACTAATTATTTAATGATGCATAAAGTGGTACATATCTTGTTTGAATTATTTCCTTTTACATTAAACATGGAGTGAAACTTATAGTCTAGCTTAAGAGTGGAAATGAACAATTCAAACACAACAGAATTTAATCATTTAACAATTAGTTAACTGTTTAAGGCAAGTGGCACACATTAGGTAGAGAAAATTTGACTAAAACATACTGCAGTTGAGAATAAGAATATCCCAATTTCACTTAGATATCATCATTGTGATTTAAATTAGGACAATGCAAAGCTATGGAGTTCTCCTCAAACAAGTGTTCATGCTTAAAATTACTTCTATGGGATTTTGTGTTATGCTGATTTCATGTTCTATGAGACCAAACCTTTGCAATTCCTCATACCAGATATAGCATTGCTAATTTCCTTCTCCACAGAGTGACCAGTTCGTCCAAAATATGAAAGTTGAGTAGTTCAAATTTGATCATCTTTTCCTTGAAACATGTGAAACACTAAGAAATCATCCAAACCTGAACCAATTGGACTGCATGCCAAATATCCAAGTTTTGGGAAGTGATTACTATTAATTGTTCATAAGTTTTTTTTTTTTATTTTCAACCTATGTAACTCTACATTGTTCCTCTGAACTCTAACAGCGCAATATCATATACTTCAGCTGTGACTGACACACAAGCTAATATACATGATTGCAGATCATTTTGATATACATTATTTTGATTCATCTTTTGAATGTAGTTAACGCCTTATTTCCCTGACAATGTCTACATAATGTTGGATGAAATACATTGGAGTTTTTGAATAAATTTTATGTATTTTTTGTTACATGTGTGTAAGGAGTGAAACTTATTTTATTATTACTCTGAGATCCCCCTTATTATTATCCACTGAAATATTAGCTTTTCTTTTATGAAAATTCTAGTTTTTAAAGTGGTAACTATTTTGCTTGTACAACAGTTGGAAAACTTTACATATAAAGCATGTGATTTTGCATGTTGGTGACAAATTTGTGCCTTATTCCTTTCTCTCTTTCAACGAATTGACTCTTATTGGCACATTGCCAGCCAAGGGTCTCGCATCAGTGGTTGGACAGTAACTAGAAATTTAGTTAACAGGTATATATATGCAGGCAAATGGCAAAATTTTCCTCAAAATTCTTGTACCTGCACAAAAATGATAAAAGCATTAAGAGAATGGGAACTCTTCTCTAAACAGTCCATGGTTCCTGCCTTATTTTTAAATGTTCTGCCAATTTGAACTGTTTACTTTTATGCTGAAAATGGACAATATGCTTCATTTGAAATATCTGCGTAATATTTTATGTTTGGTACTATCATGATTATTAATCTAATTCACAAGCTTAGGTGCTGGCATTATTCATAGTTTATTTTAATGGGACAGCAATGGGCTCCCTCCCCTCTTTCCCCTTTAGCTAATTTGTAAGGAACACTTTGAGAACAAAATACTTACTTACAAAGTGTCACCGCCCTTACAAATCCTAAGGGTGGTGACACTTTGCTGATGATGTGTTTGCCATTTGGTCTCACAGACATGACACTTTAGATTCTTTTGTAAACTTACCTTAATAGCCAACACTCCAAGATTTACTTCATAGCAAAAAAAAAAAAATATATATATATATATATATATACTGTTTTCCTTTTCTTGATGTATTAATCACTTGCCTTTCAGATGATTCATTATCTTTTTTTTTTATCATTATCTTCTACTTTCCCCTCCCCAACCACACAAGAACAATACACCACTAAAATATAACCTTCACACAACACGTCAAACTGGCAACTCTGATTCTCTCTCTCTCTCTCCTAAGGACAAACTTCATCCTCTAGCATATCCTGGAGTATGTGAAGTTCCCTGTGACTGTGATTTAACCTACTATGAGCATACTTCTATTAACAACTCAATCATCTTTGCCATACTTTCTCGGGCAATGGCTACAGGTGCTACAAAATAGATAAAATACTGCATGGCCCTTCTACTTTCCCCTCCCCAACCACACAAGAACAATACACCACTAAAATATAACCTTCACACCACACGTCAAACTGGCAACTCTGATTCTCTCTCTCTCCTAAGGACAAACTTCATCCTCTAGCATATCCTGGAGTATGTGAAGTTCCCTGTGACTGTGATTTAACCTACTATGAGCATACTTCTATTAACATCTGCCTTGGAGAACATAAGAAATACATTTGCTACTATTATTATGGCAAGTCTGGACTGCAGATCACGCTTTGTACATCCGTTCACACAGGAGATTAGATAGAAAAAAATCAATGTGCTTTATAAAAAAAAAAATACAAACTTGTTGCCTACATCGGACAAACTTCAAGGAGTTTGGAAATCAGACAAAAAGAACATGTTGGTGATGTAAACCACAACAAAATTCTTCTGGCATAGCACATCATTTCTATACGTCTAACCACATGATAGAGTGGCAAAACAGCTCCATGCCATATCTGGATGACGACTACAGACATCGTTTATTCAAGGAAGCCGCAATAGTGTTAATAACCGGTGGAAACCTCAACAGAAATCAGGGTGCAATCCTAAACAGTTCATGGAAAAACCTGATCCTCTCTCTAAATCCATCTGAACTACAGCTAGTCAGTAATCACATTATACGTTTACAACAAACATGCATGCGTGATAATGAATAAGAACAATAAGTCCTTTCAGTCTCTGTCACGCGAACGTGTAACCTTAGCTACTAGTTTGTTTACAACATTTTTATGTTCCTTTCAATTTGCATTTACAATTTTTTTATGTCTTTCTGTAAACGCCTTGAAAAAGCTAGACAGTTTGCTGGCAAAACTGGTAGGCTATAATGTAAGATGTTTGTAAAATGGTCAGTATTAAATATAGTTTGTATTTTTAATTATTAAACGACCAAATATTTTATAAAGCACTGATTAGTTTAATCAGTGCTTTATAAAAGTTGTTACAAGTCAGAAAGATTATTTTTAGTCAGTCATAGCTATGAAGCATTCTCCTAACTTGAACAAGTATGGTTGCATTAATTTGCCACAAATTTGGGAGAAGACTGTTATCTAAAGATCAACTCATACAAAGCTGTAATACTTCTATTTTACATAGGGCAATTGACAAAAGATCTAAAGTCAGAGGACTTTAGATCTTTTGTCAATTGCAGTTTGAATTGTTTCACTTAATCACTGCTGTACATAAACTGTAACAAGTTTGCTCTGAAGATGCTGAATTGAAATCCAGCAAAATATAATCCAGTTAATAAACACAAATTTTGCACTTTAGTTTGTTTGGCATTGTAATACTGTGTTATTTATGTGTATTCACTTACTCAAAATGGAACAATGGACAATGAGAATTATTTGTGACTACAGCCCCAGAGAAAATTCCACAAGTAGAAGAATTTTTGGGGTCAGTAGCAACAGCAGCAGACATAAAAAAAGTGGTTCTTGCTGACTTCAGAAACAGAGTAATTAATGAATTCCAAACAAATAAAAACGTTTTGGGAAATGTAAGCTAATAAAGTACAGCTGACTCTCACTATAGCAAACACCATTATAGTACACTCACTACAATAAAACTACTGAAAAGTTCCAGCCAAAACCTAATAGATAATATTATAATAAAAGAAATTCATTATAGCAAATTGGCCGCTATAACAAACTATTCCTGCAGTTTCTACAAGTTTGCTACAGTGAATGTGCACTATATTATCAACACTATGTTTACATAAAGATGCTAAAATATGTTGATTATGTTTTTGTTGATATCATCAGACTGGCTCAGAAAACAAATGTATACAATGATTTGATATAAGAAGCAATTACAAATTTTTGAGCAATATAAAAATCAATATCACAGTGAAAATAAAAATATTTAACAAGGTTTGAAAAAAGAATCAAATTGTGTTCAGATGTAAAATGTAAATTAGAAAAAGTGCATGTATTTGAACAGTGAAGCATGTGATGAAGTTGCCTGCAAGAACAGAAAAACCACACAGATATGGTAGACGCAAAAAGTTACAGAAATAGTTTTGGAAAAGAAGACTGTACTGAAAGTTGGAAAGTAAGCCAACTTATAACGAATCAGCTCGATCAATTTATAACAACCTGCCATAAAATGGAGCCAGGATATTACTGAATTCTTCTTTCTTTCTTAATTCTTGTAGCAAAGCCGCTTTCAGTGTGAGCGTGTGTGTGTGTACTTATCCTTGACCTGATATCAAAACTAAGGAAAGTAGATCAACTACAATATAAGCTACTCAAGATTTTGATCTATTCTCAACTGCTTATTTGGGAAATGGATATCTGAAGTTTGTCGCAATGTTTAAGGAACTGTCTGTCAGACTATTATCAAACATGCCTAGCATTTTTCACACTTGTAATTACATGCTACATTGCTGAGAATCTCTTTTAAAGTCAAGATATTTGATGGGGCAGCTGGTTTTTGATTTGCCTGTTACTTGTTCTCTGGTTTTAATATCATCATCATCATCATCAAATTCCTGCCATGTACCCTCAAGGGGTGTACAGGATATGACAGTACTACATGAAAAAATTACATCATTACTAACTTCCTATCTACAATTTTCCTCCAAATCAGTCTGTTACTTGTCAAGACTCCAACATTATCAGATCTTATATTTCTATCATCTAAGGCACTTTGTACCGTATCAATCCACCTATATCTTGGTCTTCCTCTGGGTCGTTTTCCTGACAACCTGGCAGAGAACACTTGTTTTGCTAATCTTTCCTCTCCCATTCTATTTAAGTGACCATACCATCTGAGATTAGCTCTGCTAATGCATTCCTGGATGCTGACAATGTCAAGTTCTTTCCTAATATCCTCATTTTTAATATGATATTGCCATTGATGCCATCTGTTCACGCCTCTAATCTTTCTCAGGACTCTCATTTCTGCGGTCTCTAGTCTTTGGTCAAGTGTTTTACTTCTGACCCAGCTCTCAGATCCATAAGTTAAAATTGGTTTGAACACAGTCTTGTATACAGCTAATTTAGTGTTCCGACTAATTTCTTTCTTATTCCATATGAATTTATTCAATTGACTTCCCACGATACCAGCTTTGCTGATTCTGTTGTCTATTTCTCTATTTAGTTTACCATCTTCAGTAAAAATTGTGCCTAAGTAGCTGAAATGTTTTACTTGTTCCACAGGTTCTCCATTCACAACACAGTTGACATTTTCAATGATTCTGCCTATTTTCATTGTCTTTGTCTTTTTATTGCTGACCTTCATACCATATCTATTACAACAGCTATTCAATTTAGTCAGAGAATCTTGCAGACTTGTAGCGGATTTATTTAGAAGTATAACATCATCCGCATAAAGCAAAGAGTTGACATTAACATCTCCAATTTTGAAATCAGGTTTAATACCACATTCCTTCATAATGTGATCCATATAGATAATGAATAACAGAGGAGATAATGTACATCCTTGTCTCACACCAGATTTAACATTAAACCATCTTCCTGTACTTCCTTCAATTCTAACTGCTGACTCACAACTCAAATAAAGACTAAGTATTGCTTGATATAATGCCCCATTGACACCATATAACTGCAGCGTATTGAATAGCTTCTCTCTTGGCACCTTGTCATATGCCTTTTCCAAATCGAAAAAACTTAAATACAGATCTTTGTTATATTCCCATGCTTTCTCGACTATTTGTCGTAAAGTGAAGATCTGATCCTGACAGCCTCTATTTGGCCTGAATCCAGCTTGTTCTTCACTAAGCTTTTCTTCCACAATTCTTCTCAACCGTTTCTCAAGTATACTTGCATAGATCTTGCCAGGAACACTCAGTAGGGAAATACCTCTGTAATTCTCACATGCAGTTTTATTTCCCTTTTTATATATGGGTACTATGAGTGCTCTACTCCAATCATCGGGAATTCGTTCCTCTGTCCAGGCTTTCTGAACTATGCAGTGCAGCCACTGTAAGACTCTTATACCACCATACTTCAGCATTTCTGGTCGAATATCATCTACTCCTGCTGCCTTTCCACATTTCAAGCCTTTGATGGCTTTTTCTACTTCAAGTATGGATATGTATTCCTGACTGCATGCCTGGTCAGTGTTTTTTATCACTGTGCTGTCATCACTGCTTGTTTCATTTAGCAGTTTTTCAAAGTAATTACTCCATACTTCAAGGATATCTTTTTCTCCTGTTTTCATTTCACCTTTATCATCTCTAATTCCTTTTACAGCACTCTTTCCTCCATTCCTAAGCTTCTTCAACAACCTCCAGAATATTTTGCCACCTACTTTATATTTATTTTCTATATTCTTGCCAAAGTCCTCCCATGACTTTTGTTTAGCTAGTTTTACACACTGTTTAGCTTTCTTACATTTGTCTCTGTATTCTGTAAGAGTAAAAGCTGACTTATTTGCCAGGAACTTTTGATATGCTTTCTTCTTTTCCTTCACTGCCTCTTTAACTTCCTGTGTCCACCAGGGAGTTCTGATTTTTTTTATCCTTGCACACAACCTCACCACATGCCTCTCTGGCAGAATCAATCAATGTTTCCTTCAGAGTTTGCCACTGAATCTCCAAGGTTTGATTCCTGTTCTCAAACTCTTTCATTTTCTTTTCAATAATATTTCTGTATTTTAGTCTACAGTTCACATCTGAGAGCTGCTCAACTTTGATTCGCTTTAAAACTTTCTTACATGTTATTCTTTTCAATATGAAATTCAATTTTATCCTGCTCAAGACTAAATAGTGATCACTTCCAATTTCAAATCCTCTGTACACTCTGGTGTCCTGCACCAGGGAGAAAACATCACTATCAACAATAACATAGTCAATGAGACTTTTCTTATTCCTAGCCTCTTCTCTCCATGTGAATTTGTGCACATTTTTATGTTGGAACATGGTGTTAGTAATAACCAGTCCATGTCCTGAGCAGAAATCCAACAGATATTTGCCATTATTATTAGGTTTGCTCTTTTCTCCAAATTTTACCAAAATATTTTTGTATGTCTCACAATCATTTCCTACTCTACTATTTAGATCCCCAACAAGGACCAACTTTTCCTTTTTCATTGTGTCAGTTGCTTTTTCTAAAGCCTCAAAAAATTCCTCCACTTCTACCTTAGTAGAACCTTCTTTGGGACCATAGGCACAAATAAGTCTCATTGTCCAGTTCCCCATTCTCATATTTGCCCACATGACTCTACTTGAGACTTACTGCCATTCAAGAAGATTAGCCTCGTATTTTGTGTTGAATACTATGGCTACTCCTTCTTTTCCTTGATTGTCATTGCCTGAATATAACATTTTGTATTTATTGCTCAGAAAGATCTCACCAGTTTTGGTCTTTTTTGTTTCAGTCACCCCTATTATGTCGATCTGGTACTTATCTAATTCCTCAGCTAGCTCCATTTCTTTGCCATTCAGGCTTCTTACGTTGATAATACTGATCTTTAACTCTGGTGATGTTGAGTTGGGGTTTGTTTTCAGATTTGTTCCAGTAGCTGACTTTTCGCTGTTCGCCCTGGTTCCCTGGCGAAAACAACGGGGGCCTTGTTTAACCGGGCGACGTCCCAGCCGGCATGAAATTTTGTCATGTTGTACCATCATTTTTTATTTTGGTTTAACCAATAAGAATACAATTTGGTCGGCTAAATCCCAAATTGCCAGCCCATCCTCGTTCGTTCAGTATCAAAGTAGATACCCAACAGGGTGCACCAAGAGAAGGTGAGGATTGGACATTAGGTTCAGAAGCCCTGGTCGGTTCTCCGCATTCCTTTAAAGGCTATGTGGAGGTCTCCTCTCAGTTATACAGCTTTGACCCTTAAGCACCCCTGGTTTTAATATAAGAATGTAAAAATGTAATATTTTGAAACCCTTGATAATGCCAAAGGGACTTTAGCAAAATGTTGACACCTTAGTTTAAATTAAATCAGTTTTTAAAATAAACATAAAGAAATTAGAAAATTTTCACACTTGTAATTACATGCTACATTGCTGAGAATCTCTTTTAAAGTCAAGATATTTGATGGGTCAGCTGGTTTTTGATTTGCCTGTTACTTGTTCTCTGGTTTTAATATAAGAATGTAAAAATGTAATATTTTGAAACCCCTGATAATGCCAAAGAGACTTTAGCAAAATGTTGACACCTTAGTTTAAATTAAATCAGTTTTTAAAATAAAGACCCATAAAGAAAATTAGGGAAATTAGTAACTGGCAGAGCCACATTACAATTGAAAACTGAAAGAACTTCTCTACATTATTATTATTATTATTATTATTATGGATGTATAAACAATTAATCAGAAGTGATGGGATCATTTTAACACCATACATGATGAGTATTATCAAAATAACTCTTTAAAAAAATAACAAGAACAGAAGAAGAAAAAGCAGGTGAAAATTTGAGGCAATGTAATTGAACTATTTTAGTAGAAAGAAGAGCAAGGAATGTTCAAATTAGATACTTAATAATATTCAGAAGAAAATTTCTGGTAAAAACTCATAATGAAGTATCTATTTTTTACATAATACATTTTTGATTGTAATGTATTATAGCATCCTACCTCTCTAGGATAAGCAAGGGTAGTGAGTGATACAATTACAGTGATTTTTCAATTATTCAACCTTTAAATAATTGAATGGATCACTTCAACAAATTCAACACGTGAATGGATCAGTATGTGTCAACAAGATTGTGCTACATCACCATGTAAATACACCTTTAGTTATCTGAGCTTTAAATTATGTGACTGACAAACTGATATTTTCTGCTGCAATCAGAAAAATGACAGATTACTACATCACTGTAAATATATTAACAAGTTAAACAAATAAAACATACCAGCTCCAGCATCTTGAATTATTCCTTCCTTTTCAGCTTCATATTCTGCCCAAGCTGCTCTGCGCTCCTCTTCAGTCAGATCTTCCCCAGGATTATTCTGAAGAAGAGAATCATGCTCATGGTATGTCACAATCCATTCTTTATGACGAATTAGTAATTCTGCCAGCAAACGATCCTAAATATGATTAAAAATTACATATTTACAGATATATATATCTGTAAATTCAGAATATTGTAGTATATATATATATATACATATATATATATACTACAATGCAATGCATCTACTGTAACTCAGAATAGACTTTTACATAATCTATGAGATTCTATAATTTTTCTTTCCTTCCTTCTCACTTTTCAGTTATTTTTTTTATGCTGCATATATAAAAGAATTCCTTTGTTATCTTCATTTACAAATACAGTAACTATTCTGCTCAGCCCAATATAATTTAATGTTGTTTCAATATAGCACACATGATTCCAGAAAGAATTTTTTTAAATGAAAAACAAACATAAAATAAGTAAAACTACACTAAAAAAAAAATTCAAAATTCAAGTAAAAATAATCTCATTTCACTGAATATTTAGAACTCATCCACTCTGCTATCTTTGTTTACACTTACTTGGACCATAAGGTTCAAGCATCTCTTTTTTTTTATGTCATTCCCCACTCTGAAAGCTTGCAGACTTATTTTTTTTCCCCCCAAGGATATTTAATAACAGGAAGTTGAAATTATACACCAAGAAATAAGTGAACATGCACTACTTTTCCACAGTCTCCAAATGTATTGATGCAAATGTCCCAACGACAGATCAGTTTATAAGTACTGAAGAAGTCCATGCCCACACCCAGACTGGGAACCAACATCGCACCACCTGATTAACTTCCTCATCAGTAGTGAAATGCCTTCCGGAAAGGTGTTTCTTAAAGAGGACAAACAAATGGAAGTCTGAAGGTGCTAAGTCTAGGCTGTAGGGAAGGATGTGGTAGAGTTTCCCAATGATTATTAGAGTGCAACCACTCATGAGTAGTATGAGCAGTGTATGTGTGTGTGTGTGGAATAGCACTGTCAAAATAAGAGTGCTTGTCAGGAGTCCTGGTTGTTTGCTTCAAATGTTGGACAAACATGTCACTGGTCATGGAGCCTCGTTTGCTCTCTGGAGTAAAGAGTGATGGCACGTCTCCTGTGATTAGGTGAGCAAGAAAATCCTTGCCTTTGTCACTGTATCATAACAGATTCTCCAAACACATCCAAATGCATGTTGCCTTGTGCTCCACTAACAATTGTAGGACACAGATGAGAGCACACCTTTCAAAAGCCAAGGATATCATGAACAATTTTTCAAACAGTGGACTTACTCAAGGTTCAATTTCACACAGTTGCACTTGCTGGCCTTCAAGAATGATGCCTGTTGGCTGCTTAAACTAATAATCATCATCCTATTCATCCTTACTTCAGTCTTTTATGAATCTAGAAAAATCTATCACATTATCTACCTGATTGCTGATGTTCAAACCAGCTACTGCTTGTTAAAACAATTTTGGGATGCAGAAATTATATGATAGTGCCCTCTCCCATACATGGGATATTCTGCAACCACAGTGGTCATTTACGTTCATATTTGGTTCACTGCATTGTTCACCAGCTTATAAGAGCCAGTGATTTGTGAGCTAAAAAATGCAACAAACCTAACCATGATATGAAGATTATGGCAGGTATATGGAATACTTCTTATGAGAATAGAATGACAGTCTGTGGTCTGTACTATTGTGTGAACAATGGTTAGAGTGGATTTGCCACAAAGGGATCTTTGACTTCATGGAGATGTCCAAGAAATAATAATATTAAAATTTTAGGGTGTTCCGATCTTTTCATCTTAATTTAATTCTTTGCTGCCTACCAAGTCATAATGCATGTTCACATCATTTGCCTCTCAGTGATAGGTGGAACTGAGTATTCTGTACGTGTTGATTAATTTTAACGGTACAGATGAGAACACAGACTGATAAGAAAATAACTATTTATTAACTTATTGCTGATATTTCACTGGTATTCTATCCAGCATCTTCAGAGTATAAAAAGTATGTTATAGTATGTGAGACAACTGCAATCCAATATAACAATGAGACTAGTTTAAACAATTTGTAACATACAACACAAAGCCTAAAGTCCTAATTAGGCACCATCTATGTTGAGGGGAAAAAAAAAAAAAAAAAAAAAAAGTATTAATCTGGTCTTAAGATGATTGTCTCCCAAATCTTTGGCAAATTTATACAGCCATACTTGTTGATTCTAGGATTCCTTTTTTTTTTATCCACCTAAAAATATTTTAGAAACCATACCTTAAAAAGTTCAGACATTATGGTGAGTTTTGATATCATCTCACTATTCACAAATGCAGTATTAACTGAAACCCTTGATTTACTAAAGTCATACTTTCCTCCTGATATATTCCAACTATTTAAATTCACAGTACAGGCAAGGTATTTTACATGGAAAGGGAAAATTTATAAACAATTAGATGGGACAGCAATGGGCTCCCCCCCTTTCTCCCCCCAGCCAACTTCCACATAGAACACTTGGAAAAGTTAACTATCAATACAGCCATGCTCAAACCAAAGCTCTGCTATGCTATGTTGATGATGTGTTTGTAATTTTGACACATGGCCCGACACATTGGATACATTCTTATCATATTTAAACAGCCAACACCCTAAAATCCACTTATAGAAAACCCACACATACAGGGAGATACTTACACAAACAATCACATCATCGCCCATCTCAACAATATGGTATCCTAAAAACACTAACCCACAGAGCTAGAGCGATTTGTTCCAATGATATTACTCTCACTGTTGAACTCACTCACTCATTACATCACACCTTCTTATCTTAATGGCTATAATCCCCATAACATAGACAAAATACTAAATGCTCCCCCAGAAAGCCCCCCCCCCTTATGTCTACCACAGAACACTACAACAAAAACTGCCACCATCCCATATAATAAAGGCACATCTGAAAAGATATCTAGAGTGCTGAATAAACATTGACTACACACAATATTTAAACCGTATGTGAAATTGGCAACCCTCATCCATTCACTCAAGGACAGGATCTCTCCTTTATCACATCCAGGAGTTTATGTGATTGAGCTTACTATGGACACACAGGAAGAGCTTTGGACATCCATCTCAGTGAACATAGAAAATACATCCAGCACTATTGCTATGGTAAGTCAGGTCTAGCAGAATATGCTTTGGATACCTCTGCACACAGGATCGAGTGGAAAAAACAAAAGTACTGCACAGAAGTTTTTATAAGTCAGAGAGGTTGTTCCTGGAATCAACAGAAGCCTTGAAACATACTCCAAACCTCAACAAGTGTGGCTGTATAAATTTGCCAAAGATTTGGGAGACAGTCATCTTAAGACCAGATTAATACCTGCTTTTTTTCTCTCTCTCTCTCTGGATTTTTTTTTTCCCCTTCAACATAGATGGCATCATAATTAGGATAAACTTCAACATAATTAGGACTTTAGTCTTTTGTGCTGTATGTTACAATTGTTCAAACTAATCCCATTGTTATACCGGATTGTGGTTGTCTTGTGTACTGTAACAAACTGTTTTTGTGCTCTGAAGATGCTAGATAGAATACTAGCGAAATATCAGCAATAAGTTAATAAATAGTTATTTTCTTGTCAGTCTTTGTTCTCATCTATACCATTAAAATGAATCAACATGTACGACCAACACATAAGAATTCCTACATGTTTGAGTATTCTGTAAACATGCTTACACTTTCACTCTTTTCTGGTTTCCATATTTATAATATGAAAACCATAAAGGTTATGATATATGAATTCAAGAGTGCAATGTGAGGTTGGGTAATTAACTTCTATTCAGCGTGAAAAAGTATACTGAATAATAATTAAATGTATTTATAGACTTTAAGAATAATGATTTTTGCTGCATTTAAACTGAAATGCATTTCAATATTTTACTTACACTGCTTAAGAAAATAGTTGGTTGGATGGTTTGATGTTTTATGGGGCAAGGACAGATGTGGACATATTGTGCTGGTAAATAATCATAGCAGTATACAAGTTAAAAAATAGTAAAATATTAAATAATTAGATACAGAGAAAAATGTATATAAATGCATTTCTAAGAAGAAGAAAGGTGTAGAAAAACAAGTACAAACAAATGGATAAAAAGCAGTTGTAAAACAGTCAATGAAGAAGTTAAAAAATTCATAAAACATAAATAAAAAAGGTATTAAAAGGGTATACACGAGAAACAACAGCTATAAATAGAAATATTGTAAAGGATCTATATACAGTAAAATATGTTAATTGTTTTAAAAATTTTAAATTTATAGGGCTCAGACAAATTATAAATATGGCCAAAATAATAACTTTGCTCATTCATGAAATGAGGACAGTCATTTAAAATATGACAAATGTTAAGTTTGGCATTATAAAACTCACACACACACATGCATGTTACCACCCCTCAGTAGGAAGGAATGTGCAAAGATTAGACTGACTGCCATCATTTCATTACAGGCTTAGTTTGGTAGGGCTGATTATTAGCCTCTCTCTATTCCAAAATGATTGCCACTAGGATAGAAGTTTGTGTCTGATAATTTGCTGGTAGTCAGTGTATGGGACAGGCAGAAGGTGGATGTTTGAGAAATGAGCAGACCTAACTGCAGCATCTGCAGGCCCTCATTTCCCTCGATCACAACATGGCTTGGAATCCAACAAAAGCATATATCTAAGTGTAGCTTCCATAATTGAAAGAGGTGGCGTTGGATTCAGGAGAGTACTGAATGTTTTTGTAGCTACAGACTTTTTATTATCTGAAGAGAACTTTGTGTCTCAATATAATAGGCACCTTTGTTAGCAATGCAAACTGATGTACTTTAGTGCAAGTTCTATTGTGCACAGATCAGCTGAAAGTTGGCAGAAGATCCCACTAGGTCCTCTAATTTTGAACCATCTGTATTGATAGGAACAAAATCAGAGTATTCAATTTTATTAGCTTCAAAGAGTTGCTGATAGACAACTAGAGAAGTGGAAAATTTTGGTAGCTTACTGAAAGACAAGCTACATGTATGCATTACAACTGCCATGGTGGATTTTTTAATGGTATCTGGGCTATGTTGTTTACTACAATCTTTAGACCTTATAGGAGAGCATAGAAATACATAACATGCAAAATGCTCCAGTTGCTATTTTGACAGCTATCACAGTGTACTCTCAATGGCAAAAGCATAGACTTGGGACCCATAATCAAGTTTTGATCTTATCAATACCCTGTACAAACAAAGCAAAGAACACTTGTCAGCACCCCCAGAAGGTGGAAGACAGGATGCATAAAATGTTCGCTGCTTTATGGATTGTCTCCTAACTGACTTATGTGAGAGAGGAAACTGAGTTTGCTGTTAAAAATCAGTCTCAAGAATCTTGCTTATGGCACAACTGGAATTAATGATTGTCCTAGTCAGAGTTCTGGGTCAGGATGAAGACCACATCCATGGAAAAATACACACAAACTGTCTTAAGCTGTAAAATTCTGAACCCATTTACAAGTGTCCATTTTGAGAGATGGTGAATGGTTCACTGTCACTGTCTTTCTATGATCCTTATATTACATGAATGGCAGTCCCTGACATAGAGGACATTACTTACTATTGGAGAAAATTGTTCTGTAATCAAGTTGACCTTGATTGCAAAAAGCATGACACTAAAACTGAACCTTGTGGGCTTCCTCTTCTTGGTTATAGAAATCAGAAGAGAGCACTTCCTACTCAGACTTGTAAGATTAGATAAGTTCTTGAAAAGAGGGAGATTCTCTTGAAGACCAAAATTATGTAGGTCTTTCAGTATTCCAAATCTCCAAGCAATGTTGTATGCCTATTCAATATCAAAGAAAGCTGATACTGGATTCTCATGTTCCAGGAAGTCATCTCTACTGGATGCCTCCAGTCAGACTAGATAACGAGTAGTAGAATGATATTTTCGGAAGCCAGATTGCATTCTGGAAAAAAAAAAAAAAAGTTGTTTCTCTCCAGAAACCACAAAAGACAAGAGTTAACCATTTTTTCGAGAATCGTGCACAAGCAGGTAGTCAGAGAAATTCCACCCATTTCTCATCTGTCCAGGATGAGTTTCCTGATTAGGGAGTATAGGTTAATTAATGTAAGTCACCTTTCCATTCCTTTGCTGCATACTTCTAGGGATAAGTATTTTATATCTGTAGAAATGTGTGTTCATGGGGTCGTGTCTGTTCTTAGGGATGAACAACCCAAGTTTCAGGGAGAAAAACTCCACTAACTCCATATGAAAGACTGGCTAACTCACCACTTGATTGAAAACTCCTGATAAAGATTCTTCAAGTCACAGATGGGATTAAAACCTGGGTCTTTTCAACCAAAAGGTTCAGCTATACCAACTGAGCTATGGAGGAACATTAGAGCATAACTGAATAGTAGTTATTTGGGAATTTTGGATACTTCCCAGGAGCCAGTCACCGTACTCAATTTTCCATCACTATCTGTGATGGGGTGTATAAGTGCCCATGCAGGAACGTGTATATCACAGGAAAGTGATTACTCCCAAATAAATTCTCATCAGTTTCATACTGGAAGAGTAGGAAAAGGGAGGACAAGCAAACAGTTAAGGCATGAAAGTTAATTTGGGTAGGCATTGTTGGATTCTGAATATATAGAGATTGGAGTAATTATTATTTGCTTCAGAATCCAACATGATCTTCCATCACAAAGACTAGACTTGTAAATATTATTTAATGTAAATAACTTATTTTATAATTTAATATTCATATAACTACCTTAATTTTGTCTAATATTTAATTATTTAATCAAGATATATGTATTGATAATGAAAAGACTGTATTAAATATTATTAAGCTATTTTAATTATTACTATATTAATATTATAAGAACTTGTATTTGATAATTTAACTGCGCATTATTTGAAATGTAAATATTCTCTATTTATTCCTGTTTGTAAAGGCCTCTCAGGGGACCCTGTAACCCCTAGAGAGCGCGTCCCCTGGATGGCGGATAGGGGAGCCCACCATGTGTGTGTGTGTGTGTGTGTGTATATATATGGTGGGGTGGTCCGAATATACTGAATAAGGACTTGTGGACCAACAGGGCCATAAGGGGCAATCATCTTGATTGTAAGGGAAGCGGCACTCCCATGGAACCCTAGCTGGATCTATCCTCTCCTTCTTCTACTTTGAGGAAGACCCACTTACTTTAATCTTTCCTATAAGGCCTTATCAGCCAACTCTTCTTACTTTATGACCCTTGTGCTATTAGAGTACTCGAGGACCATGGGGTCTTTTCATTTCTGGCCTTACAACTATGCCCTCTCTATAAACCTTACTATATTTCTTCTATAATCTACCCTTTCCCCTTCAATATACCCTATTCCTCCTATGGGTTTAAATTCGGAAGAAGGCGAGTTCAGAAGCCTTAAGGTAGCAGCCCTACCACTGAACTATTCCATTGTCAGGCTAGTCCCCTGACATGGAGAACATAACCATACTTGTAAGCTGACAGAAAAAGATAATCGGATTGAATCTATGGGAAACGACCCTGGAATGGAAAATGGAAACGACAAAATATAATACACATAGCAAACTGGAATGTAAGAGGAATAGCATATAAAGAAATAGAATTAGACCAGTTATTAAATGAAAGAAATTTTAAAATAGCAGTAATCACTGAAACAAAAAAGAAATTAAAAGGAACTATGAGAACTGAAAATTTTAATGTGATATACAGTGGAGTCGACAGAGACCAAAGAGCACAAGCAGGAGTCATGATTTGGATTCATAACTCCCTTTCAAAACAGTTAAAACATTATAAATTATGGAATGAAAGAATAATAGAAGCTAGAATAAAAATAGATAGAGACTATTTAACAATAATTGGTTTATATGCCCCAGAAGAAGGAAGAGAACAGGATAATATTGATTTTTATAATCAGCTACAAAACATATATAATAAAATAAATAAAAATGATTACATAATTTTAGCAGGAGACTTAAATGCAAGAATTGGAAACATGAAAATTAATAATAATATAAGAATACATGGAGAACACACTCTAAACAGAAATGGTAAAAAATTGATTGACTTTGTAGTTTATAATAACCTAAAAATAATGAATTCCTTCTATAAACATAAAGACATACATAAATATACTTGGGCAGCAAGAGGATGGAAATCAATATTAGATTACTTCATATTAAATGAAAAGACATCAAAATTTTCACTAGATGTTAGAGTTCACAGAGGATATGAAATAAGCAGTGACCACTTCTTTGTTAAAATAAAATTAAGATTACCACCTAAATGGCTACAAGTAACAAGAACAGAAAGAAAAATTGAAACATTTGTTTATAAAACTAGACTATTGAATGACACAAATGTACGATGGCTATATGAACAAAGAATTAACCAGTATCTAGATAAAATAAAACAAAATGAAGAAATAGAAATAGAATGGCTTAATATAAAAACGATACTAAATGCAGCAGCAAATGAAAGCTTAGGAAAGACCAAAAATTCAATAAAAGAAAAAAACTGAAGATCTGGGATGATACAATCAAAGAAATAATCAAAAAGAAAAAAGAAGCCTATCACAAATGGTTAAGCAGTAAAAGATTAGAAGATGAAATAGAATATAAAAGAATAAGAGCCATAGCTAAAAGAGAAGTCAGAAAAAGACATAGAGAATCATGGAATAAATTTGTTTCTAATTTAGAACATGATTTATATAAAATAAGACCCAATGTATATAAGATTTTGAAACACCTAAATGCAGATACCAAAGAAAACAAAATTAAACACTGAATTGAAATTAGAAGAATTTCTAAATTACTACACAGAACTGTGGACAGACAAATATTTTAAAAAAGACAACTGGCAAACAATTAACGAAAATGAAAAGGAAATAACTGAAGAAGAATTAGAAATCAGCCTGAAAGAAACAAGAAACGGAAAATCACCTGGAGAAGATAAGCTAGGTTCAGAACTATATAAATACGCAGGAACAAGATTCAAAGGAAGACTCTTATTATTTTTAAATAAAATTTACTCAACTGGTATCCCCCCAATAGAATGGGAAAAAGCAATTGTGATTCCTATCTTTAAGAAAGCTAATAGAGATGACCCTAAAAACTATAGAGGTATCAGTATACTAAATTCCTGTTACAAAATATATAGCAGAATCTTAAATAACAAACTAATGAAATATTCCGAAAACTTTATTCTAGAAGTACAGAATGGATTTAGAAAAGGACGATCATGTATAGACCCAGCCTTTTGCCTAAAATTAATAATAGAGAAAAGAAGAGAATATAATTTAGAAACACATATTGCATTTATTGACTTTGAAAAAGCATTTGACAAAGTTAAAAGAAACATATTGAAAGTTTATTTTTCACTTGGTTGGAGTATTATAAATTTAGTTTAATCCTTTATCCAAGTGTGAGCAAACAAAGTTTGCACCTGAAAGTATCTTCAGGACTGGGGTAAGGTGATACAACACCAGGGCAACTCGTTGCAAAGGTGGAGCAAGCTACCAACACTCCTGTCTCAGTATCTCCTATAATGCAAAACACATCTCCTTGCGGATATGTCTAATGTTATGCATTAAGGGAAGGGCCACTACCCAGACTAGTTTTGACCTTTATTGAGGTCTCTTCAGTGGGAGCCAGGCCCAAGCTGAGATACCAGGCAGAAGCATTCGCAGGTCATCTCTACCTATAGGAGTTGCCAAATGGTGTGCCACTCTTTTTTAATAAATTACTCTGGATTTAGAGAAAGATGTTGAAAGTTTATTTTTCACTTGGTTAGAGTATAATAAATTTAGTTTAATCCTTTATCCAAGTGTGAGCAAACAAAGTTTGCGCCTGAAAGTATCTTCAGGACTGGGGTAAGGTGATACAACACCAGGGCAACTCGTTGGTAGCTTGCTCTACTTTTGCAAAGAGTTGCCCTGGTGTTGTATCACCTTACCCCAGTCCTGAAGATACTTTCAGGCACAAACTTTGTTTGCTCACACTTGGATAAAGGATTAAACTAAATTTATTATATTAAAAGAAACATATTATTTAACATATTAAAAGAAAGGCAAATACCAAATAATATCCTAAAAGCTATCACAAGTATATATGAAAATAATCAAATACAAATAAGATTAAATCACGAGCTATCATATACAAGAGAGATAAATCAAGGGGTCCGACAGGGATGTCCCCTCTCAGCAACTCTTTTTAATATCTACTTAAATGAAATAATAATAAAATGGAGTAAAAAATTACATCAAGGAATTAAACTTTCACCTACAGTTAACTTAAACACTCTCCTCTTTGCAGACGACCAAATAATAATTACAAATTCTGAAGATAACTTACAGAAAGCTATTTTAAATCTAAATTAGATATCCAAAGATTATGGTATCATAATATCAACGGAAAAATCAAAAACTATGGCCTTTAAAGGACAAGATCCAGCAAGAACTAAAATAGTATTAGATAACAAGATCTTAGAACAGGTGAATTCATTTAACTACCTAGGATGTATGATCACTTATGAAAATGAAAAAGATATAAACATAAAAATTGCAAAATATTTAAAAATAACAGGAGTAATTAACTCTATATTTAAACCAAACCCAGTTCAAAAACAAACTAGACTAAAAGTATACAATACATTAGCCCTCCCGGTCTTAATGTATGGAAGCGAAATCTGGACAATAAAACAAAAAGACAAACAAAGATTAACAACAGCAGAAATGAAGTTTATGAGAAAAACTGCAAAGTATACCCTAATTGATCACAAAACAAACGAAGATATTATGAAAGAATTAAACCAAGAACCAGTAATTGAAAAAATTAAAAAATATATAAACATAGATGGATGGAACACGTTCAAAGAATGAAAACAGAAAGATTACCAAAACAAGCCTTAAAGTACAAGCCATTAGGAAAAAGAAAACCAGGACGTCCTCTTAAACGATGACTTCTAAGGCCGGAACAAGCCATACTAGGCCTAAAACCTTGATACGTATGATGATGATGATGATGAAAGTTTAACATTATGTAATAGCTCAATTTTATTATGTTTTGTTTTGTTGTCATGGAAACGTATGTTAGTAGCTTGCACGTTTTGGAACACCACGTGAGGAGAAAGCTTATTGAAAAGAGTTTTAGTTAAAGAAATCACGAGAACAATTTAGGCGGGAAGAATGGATATAAAAAGCGATGAACGCTGAAATTATATTATTAAGAGAGAGAAAGGAGAGGATTGGAATTAGGTTGGAATCGGAGCATTCGGGAATCACAGTGCGATAATAGCGAGTCGGCAGGTCACTCAAGCAGCTAATAAAGTCTACTAGTCGAGAGGCGGTTAGCTAATAAATTGTAGAATAACAATTATAGCTACGGAAGACAGCTGAGTGACTACTAAATAGACTAGTGATATCTGAGTTGAGATTTAATTTCAGGGCTGACCTGTCAAGGACACACAGAATCTTGAAATAAAGCACGGAGTTACTAGAATAGTAGAGGCTGTAAAATTGAAGTTTACTTAGCTGTGCTTAGAATTATAGTGCCTAAAGAATTAATTGAATGCCAGAGGAATGAACAACTGTGCATATAAAATCAAAAGTTAAGGAATTATTGTGTATTGCCTTATTTCATGAGTGATCAGTAGTACTTTATGCAACAACGTTTGTTCATGTGTATTGTGACGGATGATTAATTCAGTTATTGCTTAGAAGAATTTATTTAATGAGTGCCGTTTACTTTTTAAAATGTTTACAGTTGTAAAAAGTGTAAATGTATCAGTAGATGAAGATAGAAGATTATCGGTAACATTATTCCAACCATTAATATTCCTATACAGAGAAGTGTGTGAGTTTCATCCTAGAATTTCCTTATATTAACAGTAACTATTGCGGAGAATTAGCTAAAGTGTGTATTTAAAAGTGTTTGTTTGTGAAGAGGTATTACTGCAATTTCTGTTGTATTTGGAACTTAAGGAACTGTGAGAAGACCGTATTATAGAGACAACAGATTTACCATTGTATGAGTTGAATGATTGAATTTACCTGAGGAGTTAAAATGTTTGTGATATCTTAATTACTAATTTAAACTTAAGTGTAAAATTTTGTGATTTTAAAATTAAATGTTTATTTTTGTTTATCTAAAGTTGTATTTTGCCTGAATCTCTTTTACTGCACCATTCATAAAATATTCGAACCAAAGCGGATAAATTAAATAAGTCAAATATACTCGGCCAGTATATATTTTAAGGAGAAATAGTTGAAGGTTGATTTTTCTTCAATTCTTGAACTAATTCAAATATAGAGTGGCGCAGTCTTTAAATATAAATTTTGTCTATATTTGAATTAGAAATCAACTAGCAACTATTTTTTTGGTTAAGGACATCGTAGTGACTAACATGTCGGATGCAAGGTACAGATTAAGAAGAAATAGGATCCAACAAAATGGTGCAGCCGACAGGATTTGAATTCACTGACAAAGACTGTAATATTAAGTATTAAAATTTGTAATAGTAAAAGGAATTTAAAGATAAAATTAAGTGAATCAAGTGAATTGGTTGTAAACTAAATTCAGGCAAACAGAGAAATTATTTTAGGATTCTATTTTTTTAAAAAAAGTTATTGTTAATAGAGTAATATGGCTGTTTCATCTACATCTAAAATGGAAGATAGTGAATTTTTTCGTTCTGTGAACTCACAACAAGTTTTTCCCCAGTTTTCAGGTGAAGAATCAGATAATGTAATGTTTTTTTTGCTTATGTTGAAAAACCTTAGAGAAATAGCAAATTGGACGGATTTTCAACTGTTAATTTTACTCAGAAGTAAATTAATAGGCAAAGCTAGAACATATTTTAACTCATCTCCAATTCTCAAGGATACATTTGATTATCAAATATTTAAGGAAAATCTTATTTCTCAGTTCTCAAAATTAAGAAGTGTTGGCTCAAATTTATGGAAGTTACAGAGAGTCTTACAAAAAGATAAAGAAACTGTTACTGATTTTCACAATCGTTTATTGACACTAGCCAACAGTTTAAATGTGACTAATGAGGATAAACCACACTTAGATTGGGCTGTATTCCAACAATTTAGACAAGGTGTTAGGCAAGAATTAAGAGAAACAGCTTATAAGAAGAAAATTTCCACCTTAGAAGAGTGTCTCAAAAGTGTCAAGGAAAAAGAACAAATGTTAGGAGACCGTTATCCCTCATCCAGTGTAGGTCTTGTTAATGTTGTAAATAAGACTGGTTGTTCCCTGAAACAATCTGAAGTTGAAAAGAAAAATAAGGATGAAAAAGGAAAGGGAAAGAATATTGGAGAAAGTCCAAGTAGTATTAATTGCATAACTGAAGGTAAAGAGCAATTTGACAAAAGGCTGATGACAGAAGTGCAGACCCTAATTCACCAGGAAGTAAATAGGTTAAATCAGCCAATAATGGATAGTCTTAATGAGGTTGTGAGACAATTATCAGCTATTACTTTGAAGTCTTAAGAAAACCAAAACCCCACAACTGATAAAATTAATGAGATAATTAAACATGAAGTGGAAAAACAAAATCAACCCATTTTAACTAGTCTAGATAAGGTAATTCAAGGGCTAGATACTGTTAAACAACGGATGTCTATCATCCCTCAATCTAAGACAGAGACAAAACAAAGAGATCCTCCAAAATGTTATAATTGCAACAAAGTTGGACATTATGCCAGGAATTGTTTCCATAACAAGGGAAACTACTCTAATAGCAGATGGGACTCAAAATTTGGATACATACCTCACAGAAGAAATAATAGAATCCAGAAACACCAAGCACCTAATGAAAGAATGATGAGAATTAGAGGAGATATCCTGGGCTCTAAATGTGACATCTTATTAGATACAGGATGCAATACCTCTACCATTAGAATGGATTATTTCTTAACCCTGAAGAACAAATTATGGAAAAGCACTGCCAAGCTGAGAGAACCTGTAAGAATTAATACTCTCTCTCTGACTCGAGCTTCATTGCATTTGAGAAACTTCATGCAAAGATACAAAGATTTACCTACCAGAATTTGGACTGTGTGTGTGGTAAGATTTACTTGTTGTCCCCACTACATCCAACTTAAGCTCCCACATTATTTTAGGAACAAATTTCTTAGCAAGGTATCAATTCTCCTGTGATTTTTTTAAGAGGGAAGTATCCCTGATGAACAAGAAGAGATGTACCAGAAGAAATGGAAATCATGATTATGATAGAACTAGACACCAGACAAAGCAGTTTAAATTGCCATATGAATTAGAACCATTTAAGGAAAAGTCACCTGTAAGTCAATTAACTAAAAATGATGATGATGTGAATTCTGATGTGTTTTATCAGACTGAAACACTACAAGATACTAATGAGCCATCACAACAACAAATATCCATGCAAAATTCAGATGTTGGCACTAATGATCAACAAATAGTTAAGGCAAATTTTGTCAAGGTGACTGCCTTAAGTAGTAAAATTAGAAATTTGGAAAGTCAGTGGAGATACAAAAGAATGAGTGATCACAGAAGGAGGACTAAAGAAACAAATTACCAAGATGATAGACAACTGTGGATAAATAATAGTGACAGAACTTCTGCCCTGAAAGGACAATATCACATTAAAAGTGTAGCAATCAAAATTCTCCCTATGATAAAAAATGGAGAAGTGCAGAAAGGTAAATGCATAGACTGTAATAAAAAATTTAATCATGTTCAAACAAAGTGCTGTTTAAGATCTTGGAAGGGAGATAAGAAGCCAGTTTTCTCCACTTGTGAGTCTAGTGTGAAAAATTTTTCAAAGGAAGAGTAAGCCTTTGTTGGATTCTGAATATATAGAGATTGGAGTAATTATTATTTGCTTCAGAATCCAACATGATCTTCCACACAAAGACTAGACTTGTAAATATTATTTAATGTAAATAACTGCAAAAGTTCCTGGCAAATAAGTCAGCTTTTACTCTTACAGAATACAGAGACAAATGTAAGAAAGCTAAACAGTGTGTAAAACTAGCTAAACAAAAGTCATGGGAGGACTTTGGCAAGAATATAGAAAATAAATATCAAGAAGGTGGCAAAATATTCTGGAGGTTGTTGAAGAAGCTTAGGAATGGAGGAAAGAGTGCTGTAAAAGGAATTAGAGATGATAAAGGTGAAATGAAAACAGGAGAAAAAGATATCCTTGAAGTATGGAGTAATTACTTTGAAAAACTGCTAAATGAAACAAGCAGTGATGACAGCACAGTGATAAAAAACACTGACCAGGCATGCAGTCAGGAATACATATCCATACTTGAAGTAGAAAAAGCCGTCAAAGGCTTGAAATGTGGAAAGGCAGCAGGAGTAGATGATATTCGACCAGAAATGCTGAAGTATGGTGGTATAAGAGTCTTACAGTGGCTGCACTGCATAGTTCAGAAAGCCTGGACAGAGGGACGAATTCCCGATGATTGGAGTAGAGCTCTCATAGTACCCATATATAAAAAGGGAAATAAAACTGCATGTGAGAATTAGAGAGGTATTTCCCTACTGAGTGTTCCTGGCAAGATCTATGCAAGTATACTTGAGAAACAGTTGAGAAGAATTGTGGAAGAAAAGCTTGGTGAAGAACAAGCTGGATTCAGGCCAAATAGAGGCTGTCAGGATCAGATCTTCACTTTACGACAAATAGTCGAGAAAGCATGGGAATATAACAAAGATCTGTATTTAAGTTTTGTCGATTTGGAAAAGGCATATGACAAGGTGCCAAGAGAGAAGCTATTCAATACGCTGCAGTTATATGGTGTCAATGGGGCATTATATCAAGCAATACTTAGTCTTTATTTGAGTTGTGAGTCAGCAGTTAGAATTGAAGGAAGTACAGGAAGATGGTTTAATGTTAAATCTGGTGTGAGACAAGGATGTACATTATCCCCTCTGTTATTCATTATCTATATGGATCACATTATGAAGGAATGTGGTATTAAACCTGATATCAAAATTGGAAATGTTAATGTCAGCTCTTTGCTTTATGCGGATGATGTTATACTTCTAAATAAATCCGCTGCAAGTCTGCAAGATTCTCTGACTAAATTGAATAGCTGTTGTAATAGATATGGTATGAAGGTCAGCAATAAAAAGACAAAGACAATGAAAATAGGCAGAATCATTGAAAATGTCAACTGTGTTGTGAATGGAGAACCTGTGGAACAAGTAAAACATTTCAGCTACTTAGGCACAATTTTTACTGAAGATGGTAAACTAAATATAGAAATAGACAACAGAATCAGCAAAGCTGGTATCGTGGGAAGTCAATTGAATAAATTCATATGGAATAAGAAAGAAATTAGTCGGAATACTAAATTAGCTGTATACAAGACTGTGTTCAAACCAATTTTAACTTATGGATCTGAGAGCTGGGTCAGAAGTAAAACACTTGACCAAAGACTAGAGACTGCAGATATGAGAGTCCTGAGAAAGATTAGAGGCGTGAACAGATGGCATCAATGGCAATATCATATTAAAAATGAGGATATTAGGAAAGAACTTGACATTGTCAGCATCCAGGAATGCGTTAGCAGAGCTAATCTCAGATGGTATGGTCACTTAAATAGAATGGGAGAGGAAAGATTAGCAAAACAAGTGTTCTCTGCCAGGTTGGCAGGAAAACGACCCAGAGGAAGACCAAGATATAGGTGGATTGATATGGTACAAAGTGCCTTAGACGATAGAAATATAAGATCTGATAATGTTGGAGTCTTGACAAGTAACAGACTGATTTGGAGGAAAATTGTAGATAGGAAGTTAGTAATGATGTAATTTTTTCATGTAGTACTGTCATATCCTGTACACCCCTTGAGGGTACATGGCAGGAATTTGATGATGATGATGATGATGATGATGTAAATAACTTATTTTATAATTTAATATTCATATCATCATCATCAAATTCCTGCCATGTACCCTCAAGGGGTGCAAAGGATATGACAGTACTACATGAAAAATTTACATCATTACTAACTTCCTATCTACAATTTTCCTCCAAATCAGTCTGTTACTTGTCAAGACTCCAACATTACCAGATCTTATATTTCTATCATCTAAGGCACTTTGTACTCTATCAATCCACCTATATCTTGGTCTTCCTCTGGGTCGTTTTCCTGCCAACCTGGCAGAGAACACTTGTTTTGCTAATCTTTCCTCTCCCATTCTATTTAAGTGACCATACCACCTCAGATTAGCTCTGCTAACGCATTCCTGGATGCTGACAATGTCAAGTTCTTTCCTAATATCCTCATTTTTAATATGATATTGCCATTGATGCCATCTGTCCACGCCTCTAATCTTTCTCAGGACTCTCATATCTGCGGCCTACCTTAATTCTGTCTAATATTTAATTATTTAATCAAAATATATGTATTAATAATGAAAAGACTGTATTAAATATTATTAAGCTATTTTAATTATTACTATATTAATATTATAAGAACTTGTATTTGATAATTTAACTGCGCATTATTTGAAATGTAAATATTCTCTATTTATTCCTGTTTGTAAAGTTTAACATTATGTAATAGCTCAATTTTATTATGTTTTGTTGTCATGGAAACGTATGTTAGATAGCTTGCACGTTTTGGAACACCACGTGAGGAGAAAGCTTATTGAAAAGAGTTTTAGTTAAAGAAATCACGAGAACAATTTAGGCGGGAAGAATGGATATAAAAAACGATGAACGCTGAAATTATATTATTAAGAGAGAGAAAGGAGAGGACTGGCATTAGGTTGGAATCGGAGCATTCGGGAATCACAGTGCGATAATAGTGAGTCGGCAGGTCACTCAAGCAACTAATAAACTCTACTAGTCGAGAGGCGGTTAACTAATAAATTGTAGAATAACAATTATAGCTATGGAAGACAGCTGAGTGACTACTAAATAGACTAGCGATATTTGAGTTGCGATTTAATTTCAGGGCCGACCTGTCAAGGACACACAGAATCTTGAAATAAAGCACGGAGTTACTAGAATAGTAGAGGCTGTAAAATTGAAGTTTACCGTTAGCTGTGCTTAGAATTATAGTGCCTAAAGAATTAATCGAATGCCGGAGGAATGAACAACTGTACATATAAAATCAAAAGTTAAGGAATTATTGTGTATTGTCTTATTTCATGAGTGATCAGTAGTACTTTATGCAACAACATTTGTTCATGTGTATTGTGACGGATGATTAATTCAGTTATTGCTTAGAAGAATTTATTTAATGAGTGCCGTTTACTGTTTAAAGTGTTTACAGTTGCAAAAAGTGTAAATGTATAAGTAGATGAAGATAGAAGATTATCGGTAAGATTATTCCAACCATTAATATTCCTATACAGAGAAGTGTGTATTACTGGAATTTTTTTTGTATTTGGAACTTAAGGAACCGTGAGAAGACTGTATTACAGAGACAACAGATTTACCATTGTATGAGTTGAATGATTGAATTTACCTGAGGAGTTAAAATGTTTGTGATATCTTAATTACTAATTTAAACTTAAGTGTAAAATTTGTGATTTTAAAATTAAATGTTTGTTTTTGTTTATCTAAAGTTGTATTTTGCCTGAATCTCTTTTACTGCACCATTCATAAAATATTCGAACCAAAGCGGATAAATTAAATAAGTCAAATATACTCGGCTAGTATATATTTTAAGGAGAAATAGTTGAAGGTTGATTTTTCTTCAATTCTTGAACTAATTCAAATATAGAGTGGCGCAGTCTTTAAATATAAATTTTCTCTATGTTTGAATTAGAAATCAACTAGCATCTATTTTTTTGGTTAAGGACATTGTAGTGACTAACATGTCGGATCCAAGGTACAGATTAAGAAGAAATAGGATCCAACAGCATATGGAAGAAGACGTTGCTTTCTTTGTTTAGGTTGAAGAGATTATTGATGTCAAGATATGTTCAACAATTTGTCCTCTGATGCTTGTTCGAACACTGTGTTGTGTCCATTTAAATCCACCATTAAAAGTAAGGGAATGGCAATTTATCAGTCTTGAATTTTTTTCTTTTTAGAGAATCGAGGACAGCCATTATCCAACATTTCCTCCTCATCAGGAAAAATATCCAAGGTATCATCATACTGTACTCCTTCTAGGGGACTATGTGCATGTATTATTTTATCTTCTTCAGGGACAACAGAAATATCCATGTTATCTGAAGATGGTAATGTACGAGGGTTGGTTGAAAAATTTGGTAAATTTCCAATAGAAGGCAGTGCAATTCATTCATTCATACCAGCGTCAGCACGTATCTTTTTCATGACCCCGTGAAAAACACGTGCGATGCGTAGTTCTCATTTGGCAAACATTTAAAATGACCATGTTCACATTTTTCATAAGAATGTTGAAAAAAACGTTTCGTGTGGTGATAAAACATTTTTATTTGAAGAAATGTATGGCTGTGCAGATCAAAGCCGAGTTGAATGCAGTTCATTAGGAATCTGCAACAGCATTAAAGACGATTTAGTTTTGGATAAATGAGTTTAAATGTGGTCGTAAGTCCATCAAAGATGAAGCATGCTCCGGATGCCAACTGTGGTCATTACAAAGGAAATGATTGACAAAAATCTATGGTATTGTTATGGAAGACCGCCGAGTGAAAGTGTATGAGATTTCTGACATTTGTATATAATATTCTGAGGGTGTATAATATCCTATCCTGCGCGAAAAATTGTACATGAAAAAGTTGTGTGCATGATGGGTGCCGCAATCGTTAACTGTTGATCAAAAACGAATGCGAAAAGACATTTCAATGGAGTGTTTGGAGATGTTTAATTGCAATTCACAGGATTTTTTTGCATTGATTCATGACTGTAGACGAAACTCGGATCCACCACTATACACCTGAGTCCAAGCAGCACTCAAAACAGTGGACAATGCCCAGTGAAAAAGCACCAAAAAAAAAAAAAGCAAAGATAGTTATGTCAGTTGGGAAGATGATGGCCACTGTTTTTGGGATTCCCAAGGAATTATCATGATAGACTATTTGGAAAAGGGTAAGACAATTTGTTTATTTATTTATTCATATGGAGTTTCCTCCCTTTTCCCCCCCATCCCTATTGGGGCGAGTTGAGCCCCCCCTTATGGGGGATTAAGTATTTATGGCTGTAGATCTGTGTGTTCACGAGGCCAGTTTGCCTGCTTTGCAGGATGAAAAATCCCAGAGAAACTGGGGGGGAAAACCCTGCTGTCCATGCCCAAGACCGGCTAACTTGGCTATGGCCGAGGAAGATCCTTGAACTTCTCACGTCGATGCCGGGAATCGAACCCAGGACACTCCTTTCCCAGGCATATGGTTGCGAAGCACAAAGCCACTAGGCTAACCGTGCGGACAGGAGTCTATTATGCATCATTGTTAAAGAAGAACTGAAGGACAAAAATGCCAAGATTGGCACACAAAAAAGTGCTCTTTCATCCAGACAATGCACTGTCCTGCACATTGGCAAAATTGCACAAATTGAGGTTCGAATTGGTTCCACATCCACCGTATTCCAAGGACTTGGTCCCATGTGACTTCTTTTTGTTCCCAAACTTAAAAATTTGTCTTGGTGGGATGTCATCAAGGTGCTGTCAATGACTATTTTGCACAATTTGACAAATCTTACTTTTTAGATGGGATGAAAACATTGGAAACTCTCTGGACCAAATGAGTACACCTTGATGGTGACTATGTTGAGAAATAGAGGCGATTTTTTCCAAAAAAATGTTTAACTTATTTTTTTACCAAAATTTTCAAACAACCCTCATATTAGAGGGTCTTGAGTGAATGTTTATCTTTTTTTGTTAATGGATTTTTGTGTAGCAGGACCATAACTGGTATGTCCTCAGGAGTGAGTCCATACCAACTGATCTCTTTTGTTTGCTCAGAGGAGATGACACGCAAGTCAAATAGTTAACAGATGTTGTAAGTGTAAGAAAGTGGGATTGGCATATGGGTTTGGATCACACTTACACTTTCTGATGGCTACTGCCTCAGCATAAGAGGGATTACCAGATGTTGCTGCCACTTTTGTAGTATACTCTCTTCGTCTCCTAATTTTTAATACTCCTGGCATTTGTAATGCATTCCATTCATTATGAATACCTAGCTCCTACTACCACTCATGCATTAATGCAAATGGCAGTATGGTAGTAGAATCAATCTTTCAAATTAATAATAAAATCACTTTGCACTAATAAAAAAAAAAAAGGTAATAAGTGACTACTGTCAAATTGCTGACCTACTGCCCTCGCCTGTGTCATCAAAAATAATTAAAAAATCATCAATAATTAATGTCTTCAACAACTGCAAAAATGGCAACTAATCAGTGACCACCCACATGTATTTTGTTAAAATTTACAGCAGAGATCCTACTGGATCTCTGCCTTGGCCTATACATCACACACACCTCTGGACACATGCCATGGTAAGGTTTGAAAAAACTTGTACTGTTGTATTTAACATATAGTTTGGCAGAGAGAGCTTCTCAGAAAATGCATGCTTAGACTCAGGTGCCAGCTTACACCCATAATACAATTTAATGGAATAATGACAGCACAAAGAGAAATAATAATAATAATTATTATTATTATAGGGCACCTCAATCGAGTCCAAAGACTCATTGCAGGAGATCCAATCTATCCACACAATCTATCATACCTCTTCTTGAACCCATTAACAGACAAAACACTCACAACTGACTGTGGCAATCCATTCCGCTCATTCACATCTCTCCAAATAAAAAATCTACTCCTCACACCCCTACTAACCACACCTCTATTCAGCTTCCAGGGATGACCCCCCCCCCCTTGTTCTGGTCCCTCTAGCCAAGTGCTGAAACATTTTCCTTGCATCTATCCTATAAAATCCCTTTAAGCAACTTAAATGTTTCTATCATATCCCCTCTTTTTCTCCTATCAACGAACTTCTGTGATCCACACACCTTCAATCTATTCTCATAGGGAACATTCCACAGGCCATTCACAATCTTGGTCATTTGCCTCTGAATCCTCTCCACTGCTTCCTCATTCCCAAGAAACCCAGGGGACCAGGCTTGAGCACAATAGTCCAGATGTGGGTATATCAAAGCCTTATAAAGAGGAATAACAACTTCCTTATCTATACTTGTTGATGTATTCTTCAATAGCTAAATAATCTCATGGGCTACCTTAGCAGCATGTGATCTAAACTTTAACTCTCTGTCTACCACCACCCGTAAATCTCTAGTTTCATCTATTTCTTGGAGTACAGTGCCATCAGTGGTATACACAGCCTGTAATCTGTTTATCCCAAAATGCATAGCATTATATTCCTCCAAATGAAACTGATATCCATTATCTTTTGTCCATACTGAGAGCCTATTTAAATTGTCCTGCAAGCTCTTCACATTGCCTTGATTAACTGCTACTCTGCCTAATTTCATATTATCAGCAAAGAACTGAATATTTCCTTTGACGTTATTTCCTATATCATGTACAAATTAATCAGCAATGGTCCCAGCACTGAACCTTAAGGCACATCACTAGTCACCTGTTTTCACCTCAGTTCTGATTCTCCACTTTTTAATATCTGGTATATTTGATATCTGATGATATTGGAGTCGTGACCAATCTCCTAGAAGCCACAGTCCTTCACAAAAATAGACACATGGACTGGAGCAATGTCATCAATTAGGCAAACACTATGACTCAGCATTCCCCATCTTTTGGTATCATGCAGTTTTTGCAGGATTGAAGCCAATCAAGAGAATTCCCTGGCAATCCCATAAGATTGTTGCCAAGATCTTCTTGGCGGAAAGAGTGACCTTGGCTTTTCTCAGCAGCTCTTTGCCTAGTTTATGCCACTCCATGGATTCCCTTTTGGAAAGAAGACCATAATAAAGGACTATGGTTTCATCCCCAGTGACAATGAATTCCAGTGCTTCTCTCTGATTCCCTTGGCAAAGCTCTTAAAACTTGCAAGAACAGGTCACACGATGCTCTTCTGAACTGAATAGAGAAGTTGGGGCACCCATCTTGCACTAACCTTTGTCATGTGAATGATGCAAAAGACAGCCATTATAGAAAGACCCTACCTTGCTGAGATTTCTTTAAGCTTCACTGGTCTGTCATTGAGCAGTTCCTCCTCAACAAGAGAGACATTTTCTTCAGTTATCATTTCCACAGGGCAACCATCACAAGGATCATATTCGATTTTCTCTCTCTTCCTAGGTGAAACTGTTTAGCCCATTCATTCACAGTGGAATATGAAGGAGAACACCATTCAATTGCTGTTTGGTAGCACTTTGGAGAAAGCCCTTCTTTGGTGAAAAACCTTATCACATTGCAGTATTCAATTTTTAACGTTATAGCCACTTAGCATGCTACACGTTAGTCAAATGAGTGCCTCCAACTGAATGACACAAGCAGAGTTGAAATTGGTACACCAACCTCCTCATACATGATGCTATCTGTTTTAAAATTCAATAGAATTTTAAAATTATGAAGTTTTAAAATTGGTATGAATTTTGTATGTCAGGGAGGAAACTTTTGGAACCTACCTCATAACTTTTTCCTGCAGTACTATGATAATATCCCCCATTCTCAAAGATATTAATTTGATGACAATAATGATTTAATTTTAGAGGTAGCAGTTACATGCATTTAAAATTGTAAGTTTGCAATGTCCTTTCTTTAATAAAAGGACATTGCAGGAATTAGTAAAATTGTCAAGCTATGCAAGAATACCCATTCTGATATTTATAGAATACCACATATGTAAGAATACCACATAAATTACACTGTTTATATTTTCCAAACCCTTATCTAAATAACATTCAAGGAGAAGAAATAAGCATATGCTAGTGTCAGTGTGTTGTTGCCGTGCTGAAAATAAAGTGCTTGTTTTTCTTTCTCAGATAAGTGAGAAAGAAATAACCATTTCAAAAAAAAAAAAAAAAAACTTTATATGAAAATAATCACTCATCAGTACTCTGCAAACAGTTTAAATGTAAGAGAAAAACTTTTAATATTAATTATTATAGCATTAATAGGTTACAATGTAATAAAAGAGAGCAGTCAGACTTTAGGAATGAAAACTATCGGGTAATAACAATGAGAGAGATGAAAGAGTACTTGTAGTATTCAACACTAAATATGAGGCTAATCTTCTTGCATGGCAGGCAATATCAACCAGACTGATGTAGGCAAATATCAGAATGGGGAACTGGACAATGAGACTTATTTGTGCCTAAGGTCACATATGTGCCATTATATGTGCCACAGAAGGTTCTTCTAAGGTACATGGAGTAATTTTTCGAGGCTTTAGAGAAAGCAACTGACACAACGAAAAAGGAAAAGTTGGTCCTTCTTGGAGATCTAAATAGCAGAATAGGAAATGATTGTCAGACATACAGAAATATTTTGGTAAATTTGGAGAATAAACATTATTCTCCAAACTTATTAGCAATAAATTTGGAGTATTTGACATTATTATTAGAAAGCTAATAATAATGTCAAATACCTGTTGGATTTTTGCTCAGGACATGGACTGGATATTACTAACACAACACTGGATATTACTAACACAACATGGATATTACTAACATAAAAATGTGTATAAATTCACATAGAGAGAAGAAGCATGAAATAAGAAAAGTTTCACTGACTATGTTATTGTTGATAGTGATGTTTTCCCCTGGTGCAGGACAATAAGTGTGTACAGAGGATTTGAAATTAGAAGCGATCACTATTTAGTCTTGAGCAGGATAAAATTGAATTTCATATTGAAAAGAATAACATGTAAGAAAGTTTTAAAGCTAATAAAAGTTGAACAGCTCTCAGATGTGAAATATAGATCAAAATACACAAACATTATTCAAGAAAAAATGAAAGAGTTTGAGAACAGGAACCAAACCTTTGAAATTCAGTGACAATCCCTGAAAGAAAACACTGATTGATTCAGCCAGAGAAGCATGTGGTGAGGTTGTCTGCAAGGATAGAAAAATCAGAACTCCATGGTGGACACAGGAAGTTAAAGTGGCATTGAAGAAAAAGAAGGAAGCACATCAAAAGTTTCTGGCAAATAAGTCAGCTTGTGCTCTTAGAGAATACAGAGACTGTAAGAAAGCTAAGCACTGTGTACAACTAGCTAGACAAAAGTCACAGGAAGGTTTGGTAAGAACATACAATAGAAAATAAATATCAGGAAGGTGGCAAAATATTCTGGAGACTGTTGAAAAAGCTCAGAAATGGAGGAAAGAGTGCTCTAAAAAGAATCAGGGAATCTTGCAGACTTCCACCAGATTTATTTAGAAGTAAAACATCGTCGGTTTCGATAGATGTGTAAATAGCCTTTATGCTGGTGATATTTTACTTCTAAATAAATCTGGTAGAAGTCTGCAAGATTCCCTGACTAAATTGAATAACTCTTGTAATAAATATGGTATGAAGATCAGCAATAACAAAACAAAGACAATGACAATAGCCAGAAGTATTGAAAATATTAACTGCATTGTGAATGGAGAACCTACAGAACAAGCAAAAACATTTCAGCTACTTAGGCACGATTTTTAGCAAAGATGGTAAATTAAATATGGAAATAGACAATTGAAAATTTACTTCTAAATAAATCTGGTAGAAGTCAATTGAATAAATTTATAAGTAATTAGAGAGAAATTAGTCAAAACTAGTCTAAATTAGCTGTACATAAAACAGTATTCAAACCTATTTTAACGTACGGATTTGAGAGCTGGGTTAGAAATAAAATGCTTGACCAAAGACTAGAGACCACAGATATGAGAGTCCTGAGAAAGATTAGGGATGTGAACAGAAGGTATCATTGGCAATATCATTAAAAACAAGAATATTATGAAAGAACTTGATGTTGTTAGCATCCAGGAATGTGTCTTTTTCCTTCCATTTTGGAAGGAAAAAGACCGAATGAAGACCAAGATATAGGTGGATTGATATAGTAAAAAGTGCCTTAGAAGACAGAAATGTAAGATCTGATAATGCTGTTGTCTTACAGATAACAGATTGATTTATATGAAAATTGTTGGTAGGAAGTTAGTAATGATCTTCATGTATAACTATCAAAACATTTGGCACACCTCTTGAGGGTACATATCAGGATTTTAATGATGATAATTGAATCTTTCATATGGTATATCACATATAACAAACCAAATAATATGCTTTGTTAATTTCTGCTGACAGGATGACAATTAATTGAAGGTTTTTAGATACTAGACAACGCAATAAACCTTACTGCACTGAATGCTGAACATCACTGACTCTGAACTTAAGTTACACAGTTGTCAGCGTATGTAATATATAGGTGGGGTGATACGAGATTACTCGTAGTTGGTGTATGAAACAAAATCCTGTCTGATAAGTGGGCTACGAGATTACTCGAAGTGAAAGTGCTTGGTGCGAGGTAACAAACTATGCCCGAGGAGCGTGGCAGCGAACGTGTTAAAGCAGTGGTTGAAACAAAAAGAAAAGACAAATGCAGAGCAATGAAGTTTTAGAATCTGCATTAAGTGAATCATATCTGGAGATTTATTTCTACATTGCTATGAAATCTTTTGATATTTCGCCATATTATGGGAATAAGTGAAAATTAAGTCTATTTGTAAACCATGTTATGTAAAATATCTCAATTCATTATTTCTGAATAAGAAATTTAAATTACATTTTAAAGCTTGTATATTAGTTGTTTTTAATTCATATGCAAGGTTTAAATGTAATTTTTAAGTTACATTATGAGGAAGCTATAGAATTTATGAGTTGAATTTTAAAGTTTATGTTAATTGTTTTCCATACTGAAAAATGATGAATTCAGGTAGTGAATGAACTTAGTTACGAGCATACAGAGATAGACTTAGTTTTCCCTTTGATCTATTCTTTTCATTATCCATACAATTTTCTTATTTTTATTAAACCTTCAAATAGTCCCCATCTACCTATTCTATAGGTGAGGGAAGAAGCAGAAGCATATAAACAAACATAAATTTTAGATTAAGACAGCCAAATTAAAATTTGCTCTGAATTCATTATTTGCATTTCTTTTTTGGCCTCTCTGTAAAAGAGGCAAAAGGAGAATGCCTGTGTCAAGTATTCAGAGCAAATGTGTGATTAAGCAGGGTTGCATTTACCATAAGGTGCAAGCTGATGCCTCACTCTCTATGGGGCCACATTTTAAAACCTTACTCGTCACAAAGAACAAAATGAAAAACAACCTAGTTATAGTTGCAAAATAAAATACTTATTTTTAAATATTAAATTCATAATATAAAAACTAGAGGCAGCTGAAAAATTTGTGAGGCCTCCCGCTTCCATTTGAAATACACTGTATTCCGATGTATTCTGCACTACAGCTTGAGGCAATTAGTGTGATTTCTAGGGAAATGTTCTCTCTTGTCTTTCTCAATAGCAGTGAGAGTAATCTAAACCTTTTGCTTTTCCTCCAGCTAAGAGAATTATTATCGAGTATTTCTAAGATGTATTTCAGAAATAGCAACCAGCAGCAGTAGAAGAATTAATATTTAGAATTCTTTTTTTTTTATTTTAAAAAAAGAAACAAGTATAACATTATTCAACTTTCTTTTGTGTGGTATGCATATAAACAATAATATAATTAAAGAAGTTGCAGTTTTATGCAGTTTTACTGAAAATATAGCATAGTATTTCTAAAACTAAGAATAATTTCAGCAGACCACTGAACAATTGATTTTAGATTGCAAAGAAATGGTACAAAATTAGAAGCTTTGACGGTACAACAACATTATTGCTTTATTACTTTTGTCAAAACGGAAAACTGAAGTAATAGATTTTGAATATTGTCTGAAAGCTTTCAAACCAGTAGAAATTTAAAGCAGTTATTTAATTGGGTTCCATGAGAGGAGAAGGTGGTGAGGGAGATGTAGTAGAAAATCTTCAAAATGAGCATAAATTTTGAATCATTCTGTATAGGATATCCTTCATATTATATTTTCAACATATCTACAGTGGTTACGCACTGGATATTATAGTAATGTGCATCCTACAAAAAAAAAAAAAAAAAAAAAAAAAAAAAAAAAAAAATTGCAATATTAAGCAAAAGATAAAGGCAAAGAGTCTCTGCTAAAATATCATTGGGTATAAATTTTTATACTAATAAAAGACTTACAAACGGAAACCCCAAGTAATGCAGTTTAACATCATTTGTTGTTCATAAAAAAAAAAAAATCGTTCCTAATGTGATGATCCATATAATAGTATTTTGCAAGGAAAGAAAGCAAAATGTCATATTTATTTCAATAAATGCTATTTAAAAAATATAAATATTTGACATAATATTTTAAATGAAATAAACATTTGAAAATTAGCGAAAAAAAATTCTATATTGTCAGTAAAGTGAAAGAACATAAAGTTGTCTTGTTCCCTTGCACTGATTTGAAGACTAAAATAAAGCAAATTAGCAAATTTACTACTACCAATTCATTGTAAAGGCGGATCTCTGGTCATTTCAGGGTTGATTATTTTTGCACATGTGAAATTCGTTTTTATTTTTGGGAAGAGAGATAATAAATAAATCGTGCAGAAAAAAAAGGGCAAATATCACAGGACAGTAAAGGAAATTCCAAGTAACACAGTACACGTAAAACAAGTGACACAAAGGTCGCTTAACGTTCCTACCTTGGCTGGTTAGAATGCAACCACATTCGTATGCATGCATAACAACTGATAGTTTAGTTACCATTATTTGGCTAGCATTCTTAAAGCAGTATACAAGTGTTTATAGCTAATTATATGGTTAAAGGTAGTTGTCGCAGTCAGTAAGAATATATTTTTCAATGAATTTATTATTCTTATTTTACTGTTAGTCATTTATTTTAACAAAACCAAGATACTATTGTTTCTAGTTTTGTATTTTTTTAGCTTTTAACATAATTATTTGTTTTATTTATTTATATGCTTATTTTGAATTTAATAAATATTTATTTCGCTTTTGATAGTATAATACATATAATATTGCCAAGAAAGTTTGAATCCGGAGCTAGTAAAAGAAAATGACTCAGAGAAAAGGATAAATAGTCAAAAGGGGACAATTTTGTTTTTCTTATGTTCTTCTGAAAATGAAGGAAGTGAAGAATTTCATAGAACTGAAGTTGTACCTCAAACTTCTTGGAATGAAAGCAAACGAGACGGGAACAGGAGGAGATGAAAGTGAAAATGAAGACATAAAAATAATATGCAAAACATAGAAAGAGAAACAAATCAAGAGGATTTTGAAGAAAATTTTCAATTGGAATCTGTACTTACCAGCAAGCAAACTATCTCTTATCCTGCCGATATACCAGTGTGGCCAATTAGTATTAATGAACAATTTATCGAGCATATTTTAATAAATGTGCCTCAGAATGTTGGGAAAATCTAAAATTTAAAAAAAAAAACAGTAAAAGAATCATATTTTTACTGTAAAAAGGCGAGAGGCATTTAGAGGCAATACAAATGAGAGTGGCTAATTTTTTCAGAAACCAGCAAAACAATTTACTGCTTTGTTTGTAAATTGTTTTTTTAAGTCAAATAATAGCTTAATGAAGGAGAAATGACTGGAGAAATATAACACAAACCTTATGTGATCACGAGCATTCTATTGAACATATACAAGCGATGTGCACACATCACAAAAGAAAATCAAGTTCTGTAAATAGTCAAATTGATTCTGAATTGATGAAACAAATATAATCTGAAGAAAATTATTGGAGAAAGGTTTTAAAAAGAATAATAGCTACCATTAAGTTACTGAGTAAACTAGAGCTAGCATTTAGAGGCAATACAAATGATATATTTTTCTGATTCTTGCAGAAATTATTTATCGTGCTTACATTATTTAAGTGAATTTCATGATTTTTAAAAACATCACATGAAAATGTATGCCAACTGTGGTTCTGGCAGATCAAATTATCTCTCTTACCACACTTGTGATGAATTTATAGCATTGATAGCTCATAAAACAAGAGAAATATTAATATCAAAAATTAAGGAACCCGCTCATTTTGCAATAATACTCAATTCAACGCCACATGTTGCCCATAATGACCAACTAGCTATTATATTTAGGTACATTACTGCAAATTCTGACATTAGAGAAACATTTATTGGGTTTATCAGTATTACACAACATAATTCCTTATATTTAGAAGAGATAGTATTAAAAAAATTAGAATTATCTTTGGAGATAAAAATGTGTAGAGGGCAAAGCTATGAATGCTGCCAATATGAAAGGTGTCTATACAGGTTTACAAGCTATGTTGAAAAAACACAGTCCCTTTGCACATTATATACCATGCTCTAGTCATTCTTAAATTTAATTGGCAACTATGCTGCGGGATCTTGTCCGGAAGCAGTGCAATATTTTTGTTTTATTCAAAATGTATATAATTACTTTTCATCTTCAACAAGAAGATAGAGTATACTCCTTAAACATTAAGGAAAAAATCTTTAACAGTGAAAAGACTAAGTGAAACGAGGTGGTCCGCAAGAGCTGATGCTATATTGACTTTAAAACACGGATATAAACAAATTAAAGAGGCATTACTTGAACTATCTATTTCTCCTCATGAAAAACCTATTTCTAAATTAGAGAGCTCATCATTGGTTGAAAATTTTGACAATTTAGAAACAGCAATTTTAAAAGTTGTGTGGCACAAAATTTTGCAACGAATAAATGCTACTAGTAAATCTCTACAGGATCCTGATATGGATTTGTTGTTAACTAACAATTTGTTACAGTCTTTAGCTGGTTTTATTTTAGATATAAGAAACAGTTCTGCTGCTTTAAATGAAGAAGCAAATTTATTAACAGATGAGACAAAATTTAAAGATGAGAAGGAAAGAGTGAAAAAACAAAAACAAAAAATGTGTGATGAAGTTTCACAATTTAACGATGAGATTATATATTATTATTATTATCTGACCTCCAGGGAGTCCAAAGACTCATCGAGGGAGGGCACTGACTCCACCACTCAAATCCACCAACAAACTACAACTGCACTGATGCCATCTACTGCCCATCACCAACACCACTAGTATTTTCACAGACAATCACAAACATCCATGCCCACAGTGGGATTCAAACCCGCAGCCTTTTGGCTGGATAGCAGATCCGTTAACCACTCGGCAATATTACATGGGAAAGAAAATTCCATTGTTAATACTTTTAACATCATTTGCGATAAGCTAATTTTGAAATTAACGAAAGAGCAAAAAAGCTATTTAGATATATTAGACATGTTTGACATTTTTTTGAAGAAAGATATAGATCAAGACAAGTACAAGACTAGTATTAACAAAATTTTACAAACTTATGGGACTAATATTGACTCAGAAAACTTTATTGATGAAGTTAAGCAATTTTTAATAATGAGAGAGGAAAAAAATTCTTCAATTAAAAATAGTGCACATTTATAAACGATGGGTTAAGGTCTACTTTTCCGAACACAAAAACAATTTTAAAAATATTTTTGATGATGCCTATTTAAAATGCAAGTGCTGAATGCTCATTTTCAGTGTTGAAACGAATAAAAAGTTCACCAAATAAAACAAGCAACCTGTCATTATTATGCATTGAATCAGATTGGACTTGATAATTATGATGACATTATAGATATATTTGTTAAAACCAAAGCCAGAAAAAAAAAACTTTTAGTTTTTTTTTAAAATTTAAATTTGAGCTGATTTATTTTTATAATTTTTTTTAAATGCAAAAATATATGTATGCCAATGTTGTGTTATTTTTATTTTATTAAAATGAGTTATTATGGAAATGTCAACTTTTATTTTCAATAAACTTAAAAAAATGAGTATGAATTTGATTACTGAAAGAGACTTGTTCTTTTGAGGCCTCATAATGATGTTGCACCTAGGGCCTCCAAATGTATAAATGCAGTCCTGTGATTAAGATAATATCTTTTTTTTTATGAGAGTTACATTTTAAAAAAGTAGCTGATTTGTTGCTTTCCCATATCGTCCACAAAATGATTTATTCTGTAATGAGCTAGGGGTACAGAAATATATTTACCAAAACTTATAGGTGATCATATAAAATAACTAATAAAAGTGAATAAGGTTTTAGCAAACCAAGAGATTTAACAAATTTACTAACTTTCCAGGAGATTATGCATAACCACTGTGAATATTATAATTATTGAAAATAATGATATCCTAGATGTCGAGATTAATTATTTTGAAACATGTTAAACGAAACAAGCAGTGACAGAACTATACAGACTAAACAGATTTTCAAGAGGAATACAAAGAAGGGTATAAAATTTTCTATCAGGTATAACCAATATTTGATAGAAAAAGTCATCAAAAACTTGAAATGTGGAAAGGCAGCTGGATTAAATATGGAGGTATAAAAGATTTGCAGTGTAGAAAGAAGGTTGTATTCCAGATGATTGGAGTACAGCTCTCATAGTTCCCATCTATAAAAAAAAAAGGAATAAAGCTGAATATGAAAATTACAGAGGGATTTCTCTACTAAGTGTTCCAGGTAAGATTTATGCAAGCATATTGAAGACAAGTTGAGAATGACTGCAGAAGAGAAATTTGGAGAACAAGCTGGGTTCAAGGTCAAATACAGGTTGTCAAAGTCAGATTTTCAAATACAAATAATTTCCTAAGACAAATAGCTGAGAAATTGTGGGAATATAACAAGAATCTGCACCTAGTTTTGAAGAACTGGACCAGACAAGGTGACCAGAGAAAACAATGCAATTATATGGGGTAAATGGAGCATTATACTGAGTAACACATAGTCTATATTTAAATTACAGCTATTAGAATTGAAGGAAATACAGGATAACGGTTTAATGTTAAATCAGCTGTAAGACAGGAATGTACATTATCTCCACTCCTGTCACTCTTATTCATCATCGATATGGATGACGTTTATGAAAGAAAGCAGCATTAAAGCTGATATTAAAATCGGATATATCAAACTTAACTCTGAACACATTCAGTGTTCAAGCCAATTTTAACTTATGGATCTGAGAGCTAGGTTAGAAATAAAACACTTGAGACTTCTGATATGAGAGTTCTGAGAAAGATTAGTGGGGTGAACAGATGGCACACTCATAATAAAAATGAAGATATTAGAAAAGAATTGACATTGTCAGCATTTAAGAATGTATATGCAGATTAGGTGGTATGGTCACGTAGAATGTGTTAGGAAAGGTTAGCAAAAAAAAGATGTATGATGCCAAGCTGGCAGGGAAGAGACCTAGGGGAAGACCATTGTCCTAAGTGCCTTAGAAATGCACATTTTCCTCCAAATAATAGACTAATTTGGAGGAAAAGTGTTAATAGGAAATAATAATAATGTAAACTTAATCATGTAGTGCTGTCATAGTTGATCTAGGGGAAGACTATTGTCCTAAGTGCCTTAGAAATGCACATTTTCCTCCAAATAATAGACTAATTTGGAGGAAAAGTGTTGATAGGAAATAATAATAAAGTAAACTTAATCATGTAGTGCTGTCATAGTTGCCCAAACACTCCTTGAGGGTAAATATCAGGAACTTGATGATGATCTAAATGTAATGCCCTTGCTATTGAGAAACTAAAATTTTTCACGATTTGATTTAAAGAACTCAGGGTGAAAAAGTAAAATAAAAGTGATGTTTTTTATGGAATAAAGTGTAGCAAAAAAAAAAATGGTCAAAATTTAGGACCAATGAACACAAAAAATTACCTTTGGCACTAATGGTGTAGGCCTTTTGCTTTGCTTTTCAGGATCAAAACTATAAAGTTCTGAAAGATCAGCTGCATTAAAATGTCTTTCAATTTGTTGTTCATCTATAACACGGCGGGATAAAGACTGCTTTGTGACCTGCCGATCATATATTTTTTCTTCCATTGTGCCCTATAATTAGAAAATAATGTAAACATTTTTCACAAGGAGAAAACAATAACTCTGAGAGTATACTTACAGAATCTAGAAAATTCTCTGCATTACAGAATCTAGAAATAAAAGCATGAAAAATATGATACAGTAATCTGCATAATCAAGATACTAAAACATGACATATATATGTCTTTGTCAATATTTTTTTCCCCTTACCATTACAGCAATAGTATTGACATTGTAAGAAAAGACGTTTATTGTTGAGCATAATTATTTTTGTTCATACAAAATAGTAAATGAGCAATGGTCGAATCCTATAACATTCCATTTCACGTACAGTATTCCAACAGGAACTCTGCAATAGGTGGAGTCTATGCTCGTCCCTATGCCGGTCCTTAGCCCGGTTAAAAGAGGAAGGTTGAGCAACGGGCTAATCACCCGTCCTCATAAAAAACCCATGATTACAGAAACCTCGAGTGAAGCAACAAGAAATCCCTGGGCAGAGTGCTAAGACATGTGTTCTCCCAACACACGAAGATTTACAGGAGGGGAGCCAACATCTATTATGCAGGTGGGGCAAAGCCTCATGGAACCCCACTTGCGGATGAAGTCAATCACTCACCCTAAAATTAAACTTAAAATTGAAACATGGAATGTTTGCACAATGTACCAAATTGGAAAAACTAAGCAGATAGTCAATGAGATGAATAAATACGGTCTTGATATCTTAGGAATTGTTGAAACAAGATGGACAGGTTTCAGTGAGATAAGAACAACTGACAAATATTGCATATTGTATTTGGGAAATGATGAAAGACATGAGAAAGGAGTTGCAGTGATTGTAAGTGAGAAAACAAGGAAAAGTCTGATGGAATGGAACCCAATAAATAACTGAATAATTAAAGTTAGATTTTTCTCCAGGTTCATGAAATTGACCATTGTACAAGTATATGCACCCACAAATGTTGCCGAAGAAATGGAGAAAGCACAATTCTATGAACAACTTAAAAAAGTGATTGATAAAGTCCCTAAACATGACTTGTTAATTTTGATGAGAGACATGAATGCTAAAGTAGGAAAAAAAAAAAGACAAAGGATGAACGTGCTATAGGAAACGAAGCAAGTGGTGAGCAAAATGAAAATGGAGAACTTTTTACATCCTTCTGTGAATTAAATAACCTCATTATAGAAGGTAGTATAGTTCGCCCACCGTTTGTAGGTCCCTGCTTCGCGTCTTTCCAAGAATAGTCAATTCATGCTGAAGGGGAGAAAGAAATGAAGGACGTCCGAATTGGTCGCCAACACGCGAAATCACGTGTTTTAAAGGTAAAAATTTCCAACTGTTATACAAGCAACATAGTTAACTACAATAATCATAAAAGAGAAGTTAATTTTCCGACCAGTAATAATAAACAACTCATCCCACTATACGGACTGATTACTCTATTATCAGAATGGATTCTCCTTTTTCTGAGATGCGCAGAAGTGTCGAAGGATCTCTAATCGGTGGGCGAACTATATCTTTAAACATAAGGAAATTCAAACTAACATGGATCTCCCCTGATGGAAAAACAAAAAACCAGATTGATCACAGTGCTATACGTAATACTTTCAAGAGGACGTTACAAGATGTAAGGGTTAAAAGAGGAGCTGATGCAGCTTCAGACCATTTTCTGCTAACTGCAATAGTTAAATTAAAACTAACAAGAAATTCAAAACTAAAAAAGAATAAGAAAATTAATTATAACATTGATAAACTGAAGGAAAATAAAAGAAAAGAGAAATTTACCAATGAACTGAAGAATGGATTCTCAGTTTTGGAAGAATCAAATGAAAATTATGAGGAAAATATGATTGAAGCCAACTGGAAAAAGTGTAAAGAAGCCTTCAATAAAACTGCAGAAGATATTTTAGGAGTGACAAGTGGGAAGTCACACAAAGAATGGATTACAGTAAAGACATTAAAACTAATTCAAGAAAGGAAGAAGATAAAAGAGAAAATAAACAACTGCAAATCAGAAAGATTACATGGAGAATATCAGAAGCAATACCAAGAAGTACATAAGATGGTAAAGCGCTCCGCCAGAAATGACAACAGAAACTACTATCAGCTGTTGGCTGAGGATGTATCCAGTATTATTTGCTCAGAGAGCGAATGATACTGGAAACCTTGGAGAATTTTTGGAAAAGATTTTACATCAAAACTGGTGTTAAGCAAGGTTGTGTCATGTCTGGAATGCTTTTCATCATTGTCATAGATTGGATAATGCGGCATTCCCTGAAAAACCTGAAAACTGAAATAAGATGGAACAGCGACATCACATTAGAAGATTTGGACTATGATGACGACATTGTACTACTATCATCTAGATTTGAAGACACGAAATTAAGACAGCAAAGTTAGAGGAACTGATAAACAAATAGGCTTACACATCAATGAGAAGAAAACCGAAATATTAAAAATGAACAGTAAAAAGAATAACCCAATCTTTATAAATAGTAGAAGTGACAAACACTTTTAATTACCTCAGAGCAACTGTCAACACAGAAGGTGGTACCAATGAAGACATTGCAATAAGAATAAAAAAATCTTGCTATGCATTTAAAACTTGACAGAAAGTTTGGAAATCATCCAATATAAAAACAAAGGTGCAAATTTTTAACTCAACTGTTAAATCTGTATTACTTTATGGAGTGAATCATGGAAATTAACCAAACAACAAGAAAATAAAATAGATGCCTTCCAAACAAAATGTCTTCGCAAAATTCTCAAAATTTACTGGCCAAATAAAATCTCAATACTTAAAATTTACAACAAACCAAAACCAAACCCATTACAATAGAGTTAAATAAACACAGATGGACATGGATAGGCCACGTATTGAGAATGCCAACATCAGAACACATAAGAATAGCATTGACATGCTGCCGGATGGTAATCCAAGAACGAAACAAACTAGGATGGTCGAGCTGGGGGAAAGCATGAGAAGCAGCACTGGACCGAAGAAGATAGCACACTAAACTCGTGGCCTCATGCACCTTATAGGTGTAAAGAGCAATAAGTCAAGTAAGCCATTCCAATAGGAGGGTGCAACCTCTCCAGGAGACTCATTTTGAGGTTCATAGAAATCCCATACGTTTCATGTTCTCTTGATCTTACATCACTTGATACCTTTGTTTGGAGTATGTTGAAGGAATGGGTATTCCACAATGACCCACCTTCAAACCTTGATGAACTAAGGGATAAAATAACACGATATGTTCAACAGATGTCCCAACCCTTGTTCTTCAAGATAACAGAGAACCTTTGCAAGCACTATGAAGCCTGTCTTAAAAGACAAGCTGCCCATTTAAAGCCTGTAATCTACCATCGTTAATAGTTTATTTGAACTAAGATTCCACTGATAGTTGTGAATGTACATATCATGTTGTAAACATATATTTCTTTGTTATTAAACCCAGTTACTCCATAACATATTATTCTCCATAACAGATTGAGACTTTTAAACTGTTGCGAGGGTGGTTACAGAGTCGACAGTGGGGAGTTCTTTCACTTGTTGAACAGCGGGAAGGAGTGATGACAAGAGGCCATCCCTGGAAGTTACGAAAGGAAACTGTGAGCAAGAGGGTGAGGAGTGGTTTCTTTGCATGGAGGGTGGTTGAGCCGTGGAATGCATTACCTGATAGAGTGGTGAGGGCGAGAACGGTCAGTGAGTTTAAGGAGTGGTATGATAGACTTTGTATTTCTTAGGGGGGAACCTCCCCTCGATGAGTCTTGACAGACTTTATGTTCTTAGGAAGGACCTCCCACGATGAGTCTTTTGACTCCATGGAGGCCTGAATAATAATAATAATAATATATCATTGTCGTTATTCAGTACTTTTTTTTTTATTGTACCATACAGTATAACAATCAAAGCATTATGTCATATCCATCTCTAATGAACCATAATGAAACTTCTTCCCCTCTTTCACCATTAAATAGACAATATTCACTCCAATTTAAACAGATAAACAACTAATACTATTAGGACACATTATATTATGCTTGACAAGAAATTATATTCTTTTTTTAGTCCTTCACAAGTAGTCTACTTGTATATAAAGCCTGTTGCTTTTACACCAGTTTTCTCAATGTCTCATAATGCAAACCTCATGGGAACAGTCATCACTACTAAGACTCATTTCGACTTTTATTGAGGTGAAAAAGTAAAGGAGTCAGATGCTTTTTGTATTTAGAAAGAAACATTCCAGCCGATATCAAATTTTTGGCTAGGTGGTGTGGACCACCTACATTATGCAGTAATCACCAAGGGAAGATAAAATTCTGTCTATTTTCACTATTTGAGGTTTTTTAAATTGTTCCATCCTCTTAGTTCAATGTGGTCTTGTTGTCAATTGCAGGGATGACTAGAGAGCAGTCCCAAGCAGAGAAGGCCAACCACCTGAGTAACAGTCATCTTTGTGCTTTAGTTTTTGGTTGTTCATTCATCTGCAGGAAACCAGTGAAAAAGGAAAACTGATAGCCTTTGGCTATATGATGATTTAAAAGAGCTGAGGCCTTTCTCCCTCTCTCTCTTTTTTTCATACTATCTATGTATTTAGGAGAAAGAAAAGACACATAGACAGTATGAGAAAAAGAAAAAGAGGGAGGGAGAAAGGCCTTAGCTCTTTTAAATCGTCGTATAGCCAAAGGCTATCAGTTTTCCTTTTTTTACCAGTCTCATTTAGATGAATGAGCAACCAAAAGACCAAATGAAACTAAAGCGGAAAGATGACTGATACTCAGGTGGTTAGCCAGCCACTGTTTATTATTGATCAGGTACTTATATTTCACAAATGAACAAGGTGCTTTTACTCTCCTCATAAGCATTTTTTTTTAAGATTATACCATCATTATGTCTGGAGTTTATATGATCATATATATGATCACTCCCACCAGCAATTTTAGGACATACATAAAATATCAAAAATGTTAATTATTAATAATTCATTTTCCAGAATGAAAATTTTCTATTCACACCTGCTCTTTCTCTCCCTTATATTTTACATTCTCACATGTATGTATGGCACGTTAATGATAGTTAATATATTTACACTGTGTAGTAATTCAAACATACCAACCAAGTATAGCATTCTCCAATTACTGTTTTCTAATGTCCTAAAATAAACACATTAGTACCCCCCCCTCTGCCCCAACCTTTGGTTACATTCGAAGAACCAACACAATGTGTCATGTATCCACGTGGTATAAGTATGGTGGTATAAAAGTCTTACAGTGGCTGCACTGAACAGTTCAGAGGGACGAATTCCCGATGATTGGAGTAGATCTTTCATAGTAGCCATATATAAAAAAGAAAATAAAGCTGAATGAGAATTACAGAGGTATTTCCATACTGAGCATTCCTGGCAAGATCTATGCAAGTATACTTGAGAAATGGTTGAGAAGAATTGTGTAGGAAAAGCTGGATTCAGGCCAAATAGAGGCTGTCAGGATCAGATCTTCACTTTACGACAAATAGTCGAGAAAGCATGGGAATATAACAAAGACCTGTATTTAAGTTTTGTCGATTTGGAAAAGGCATATGACAAGGTGCCAAGAGAGAAGCTAATCAATATGCTACAGTTATATGGTGTTGTTAAATTCTGACCTTTCTTTTACTTTTCTTTAATTTATATTTTATTGTTGTTCTTCTGCTTATATCACTTATCTTATTCACAGTTTAATCTATCCACACAATTTGGCTAATTCTTAGAAAGATTAAGTATATTAAATAAATTGACAAAGGGTAGACTTTTGAATAGAGCCCGATCCTCAGCAATGATGGTCTGGAGTTACCTCCTATTCAGGTTCTGGTAAATATTTATTTGAGCTGCGCAAGCCAGATCCCTAGGTCTGAAATTCCTCTTAACCAAGGAGTAACCCTTAGAAAATATACGAAGTAAATCAATCTATTAGTTATTCTTTATCTCAATCTTATCTATCTCTCTTAAAATACTTTAGTTTGCAGTCGTGGTCTCTGTCATATAATTCACTCTCGCTCAGATTCAAATATTAGCAAGCGGTGCATTGGATTCAAATCAAGGCACAAAACAGGTTAAGATAATCAAGATACATTTATTAGATTCTAAAGATTACACATTTACAATAAAAAATACCCAGAGTTATCCCAAGTTATAAGGTTAGACATAACAACTGTAATTCACATATAACATCTAAGAATAGGTTCATTTCACTACACAAAATTCTAGCTAGCATCCTTTAAATATCTATACTTATCTTACACATATTCTTGAAATATTCACATCGATAATTCTATAGATCATTACTTATAGCAAATTAACTACTACTCATTCACATAAATACTAAGGAAACAGCCATTAGATTCTAAACACTGGTATCTAAATCTCACTTATAGTCCTTCCTACAAGTTTAGAGTTATATAACCTACCATCTCGTTTCTTCCATAACACATTATTCCATTCTTTCTTAACAAAGGAATTATAAAGGGTTTTACATTACCACATTCCTGTAACTTATTCCGTCTATATAATTTCCCTCCGAATGTTTGATCTCGTCCTTGGTGATTAACTCACGGGCTAGGTTTGGCTTTCATTGTTCTGTCCTTTCATCGCATTCTCGATTGGAAACAGCATGGATTGAATCGATCCACGTGGCGGTCAGTTTCTTCAGGTTTTACTCGGAAAAGTACCTAATATTTCTTTGTCTATTCCTTCCACCCGACATCGCGAAACGACAGCAGAGAATAGCTGCCCGCTATCGACTAGATCTCGAACTGAAACTCTTCCCGACTCAACCTGAAATTCTCCAGCAACTCCAGATGAAAAAACCTAAAAAGCCCTGAACAAGGGGGACAAACCCATTTTATACCTCATATGTCTAGCGCCCCCCCCTTCACTACCAAACCTTTCTGCCCGATACTTTCCTTTTGTGCCCAGCTCCTATTTTCATTTCTATCTTCCTGGAATATTTCGTACGCGTGCCGCGTCTTCCCGGAAAAACACTGCGCGTACCGTAAACATGTAAGCAATTTGCCGTCGGCTATACAATTTATCCGAAGTTGTCATTAATGGACTTTGATCCTTCGTTATTATGCTCTAACATATATCTTATAGAGAAATTTCTTACATTATAATCTTTTTACAAAAAAAATGACATCTTTCACCTTTAATTAATATAACAAAGTTTGTATTAGCATAATTCTATAAAGAAAATTGGTATCTTCACTTATTTACAAGCATTTCCCCTTTTAGTTTTTTTTTTCTTGTTAAATTCTGAATGAGATATTTCTTAGTAAAATTATTTTCATTCAAAATTCAACAGTGTCAATATGGCATTACATCAAGCAATACTTAGTCTTTATTTGAGTTGTAAGTCAGTTAGAATTGAAAGAAGTACAGGAAGATGGTTTAATGTTAAATCTGGTGTATTTCTGGTAAAGAAGGATGTATATTATCCCCTCTGTTATTCATTATCTATATGGATCACATTATGAAGGAAAGTGGTATTAAACATGATAACAAAATTGGAGATGTAAACGTCAGCTCTTTACTTTATGTGGATGATGTTATACTTCCAAATAAATCCGCTACAAGTCTGCAAGATTCTCTGACTAAATTGAATAACTGTTGTAATAGATATGGTATGAAGTTCAGCAATAAAAAGACAAAGACAATGAAAATAGGCAAAATCATTGAAAATGTCAACTGTGTTGTGAATGGAGAACCTGTGGAACAAGTAGACCATTTCAGCTACTTAGGCATGATTTTTAGTGAAGATAGTAAATTAAATATGGAAATAGACAACAGAATCAACAAATCTGGTATTTTAGGAAGTCAACTGAATAAATTCATATGGAATAAGAGAGAAATTAGTCGGAAACTAAATTAGCTGCATACAATAGCTGTATACAAGACAGTGTTCAAACCAGTTTTAACTTATGGATCTGAGAGCTGGGTCAGAAGTAAAACACTTGACCAAAGACTAGAGACCGCAGATATGAGAGTCCTGAGAAAGATTATAGGCATGAACAGATGGCATCAATGGCAATATCATATTAAAAATGAGGATTACGAAAGAACTTGACATTGTCAGCATCCAGGAATGCATTAGCAGAGCTAATCTCAGGTGGTATGATCACTTAAACAGAATAGGTGAAGAAAGATTAGCAAAACAAGTGTTCTCTGCCAGGTTGGCAGCAAAATGACCAAGAGGAAGACCAAGATATATGTGGATTGATACGGTACAAAGTGACTTAGACGATAGAAATATAAGATCTGATAATGTGGGAGTCTTGACAAGTAACAGACTGATTTGGAGGAAAATTGTAGATAGGAAGTTAGTAATGATATAATTTTTTCATGTAGTACTATCATATCCTGTACACCCCTTGAGGGTACATGGCAGGAATTTGATGATGATGATGGTTGGTCTTTGTTTTTTATTGAGGTCTTGTGTAGAATTTTGTAAATAGTGTTTTGGCTGTATCCATTTTTTTGAAAAGTATTGCTGATCACTTTAGATTCATTTTTCAGTGACTGTTCACTGGAGCAGATCTTCAGAGCCCTGTTTTTTTGGGTATTGATGACACCTAGTTATTGTGTTGGTAGGAGTTTATGTGTATATATTGGCCAGTATGTGTTGGTTTTCGGTAAATAGTGAAGGAAAGATTGCCCGAGGGAAGATGTGTGACAAGTGTATCTAGAAACGGCAGTGTGTTATGTTTTTCAATTTCAATTGTGAACTGCATACGTTTGTATTGCTTGTTTAAGTGTCTGGTGGCCATGGAATCAGATCGCGAAAACATCGTCAACGTATCTAAGCCAGACTTTGGGTTTTAAAGGGGAGGAACCTAAAGCAAGTTGTTCTAAATGTTCCATATAAAAGTTAGCAATCGAGGGTGTGTGTGGGGGGGGGATAATGGCGAGCCCATGGCTGTGCCTTCTTTTTTGTAGGTGGAAAGCGTTTTGCCATACAAAATAACCAGAACGTAAAACATGCGCAAAGAGCACCATGATATCTGGAGGAAATTTGGTAAAAGAAGTATTGTGTCATCAATTGGGACATCCATAAAGAGGGCAGAGACATCAAAGACTAATAGATCATCTTTTTCTAATCTTTGATGATGTTTATGAAGTGTTGTGTGTTTTTGATATAGGAGGAATGATCTACCAGCTCCTTGAGTGTTGCCGCTAATTTTTTGGCTAAGTGATAAGTCAGGCTATCAATCCCTTTGACTATAGGTCTTAATGGTGTGTTTTCTTTGTAAATTTTCGCTTAAATTGCCACACACATATACGGTAGAAGCCGAGGAACTATCATGCCATGAATTCTCCTGAATGACTCATGGCATGATAGTTGCCCAGCAGCGAAGAGAAGCGATGTCACATTTCCTTACTACAGGTAGCTTGCCTGTGAGGAAAGGGTTATCTATGTTAACACGAAATCCTCCTGAGTGATTCTTGGCATGATAGTTGCTCATTGGGAACAAGAAGAGAAAGATGTCACAAAGAAAAGCCAAAGGCAATCTAATAAGCTTAATTTCATTAAGAATGAGTATAAGAAAGAATATAACTACTGTAATTAGGCAGACTTAAATATCCGAATAATTAGCATAAATAATAGAATATAAGCTTACTTGTGCTAAGAATCTATATACATAAACAGGTTTCACTTGTCCAAATCTATATACTCTAAAAATAGCCTGAACGTCATGTGTAGGATTCCAGGATGCATCCATAATGATAACTCTATTGGCTCCTACCAGATTAGTTCCTAATGAACCAGCTTTTGTGGAGATCATAAAGAGACGAGCCCTAAACAAAATAGCATTAAAATAAGATTATAAATATATGAAAGAAAATGATACTGTACATAAAACATATAATAAATAAAAATAAAATAAAATGTAATTTTAAATTTTAAACATACACTTTTAAACATAATACTAACTATATTTAGAGTAAAGCAAATAACATAAAATGGTAATGTGTATAAGACTTTAAAAAAAAAATGGACATGATTTATTAGTCCAAATATATGGGCAGGGCCGTGCCAACCCGAGGGTGCACCGCACACGGCCTGCAACATTGATAGGGCAGCATTTTACGTAGCTAATATCTAATTTGGATTATACAATGCAGTATTAGGGGCAGCCGATAAAAGTTTGCCGCCCGGGTGCAAATACCATTGGTATGCCCCCGTATGTGAGTTTGTGGTGATATAAGGTAATATTTATGAATAAATACAAAATAAAGGAAAATAAATAATGAGAACACACATTTAAACTCAAATATAAATAAATGTACACTCTAAGACAAATCCACCATCAATTAACTTGCAATCAGGGAAATGTAAGAAATCCAATTCCATCTGCATTAATTTGAAATCAGGGATTTGTATTGCAACACCAATATAGCAAAAGCAATTGTACTCATATTAAGTCATGGCAGTAAGAAACAAATACTGGGGTGCATCACTGACTATTTTATTACAAGAATAATTAAGATAAGATTTGACCTACTGTAAATGGTTTTAAGTTGACCATCATCATCTGTTTTTTAATATGTTCTAAAATAAACACATTAGTACTCCCCCCCCCACTCCCAATCTTTGGTTACATTCGAAGAACCATCACAATATGCCATGTATCCACATATGCAAGACTGAAATTTCATGGTTCATGTAAAATGTTCAATATTTAATTTTATTTAACAGAGTAGTCAAAAGAACATAGCCTACTAAACTTTAATCATTAAATCCAATTAATCCTCCTTGAAGTGACAAGGAGGCTTGTGTGCACTAAAGACTTCAAGAGCCATTCCAGCAGTTTAACTCTTGAGGTTCTGGGTTAGTGAAAAAAAAAAAAAAAAAAAAAAAAAAAAAAAAAAAAAAGAAGAATATTTTACATATAAGAGATTTTAAATATCTTCACAGGAGATATAAGTAGGTTCATTGCAAAGAAACATTGAGATTCATGAACCCTGAAGGAATTCAGACTAGGACAGAGAAATATATTACTTTTCTCTCTTAATAATAGTAATCAAATACAAATATACAAGTTCTTCAAGTAACTAACCATCATGGAGGTCTGACGAGATTGAATGTCTTCCTTTTCCAGATGTGTCTGCCCTGACTACTGCTTAATGCCAATTCAGTTTAGATCTTGTTTAATATTATCAATCCACCTCATTCAGAGCCTACCACTTTTCTTAATACCTTCTGAATTTCCCAACTGAATATCTGCATTCTGACAACAGCTGAACCATCGTAGTCTTTTCTCCTTCATGCACAGTGCTATGAGGTGGCTGACCACTCTTCTAATGTATCTCATCATTATTCATGAAGTCCAACCATCTTAACCTCAAAATACTCCTTACACATTATTAATTGAAGCAGCAACTCTCCAATTATCACTCTTACACTGTCCACGTCTCAGCTCCATAACACAAAACAGAGAGATCTAAACTATTGTAAATTTTAAGTTTTATTTTTAGTGATGTGTCCGTCTTTCCCAAATAATTTTCTGAACATTTCTGAAGACATTCCTAACATCTCTAATCTTCTATTCCTCACTTCACCAATAACAGAACATTTAACTCATCTACAAAAATAACTGAGGTGAGAGACTTGCACTATAACACATCTTCTAAGAAAGACAAAGGGCTCATTTTTATCACCTGTTTTGTTTACTGATAAGCAAACATAAACGACCCTCAGCATAATCAATTGCAGTAATAAAGGAGCTCATTTTCTCACATTTCTCCTGATATTAATAAGGACAAATCTAAGGACGAATCATCAGCATAATCCAAATAAGATATTCTAAGATTCTTAGACCACTTTTTTTCATCCCTTGTTCCCTTGCAAAGTCTTCTTCATCACAAAATCAATTACAAGGCTAAATAGAAAAGGTGACGGAACACACCCTTGTCTTACTCCAGTTGTTATTTTGAACCATTCACTATATGCTTAATCAACTTTAACACAAACTCACTTCTATCATATAAAGCAATTATAATGCTAATAAGTTTGTCAGGTTTTTCATAAGCCCTTACAATGTTCTATAAAATTTGCCTATCGCTGAAGCAAAAGCCTTTTTGAAGTCAAAAAACATGTAATGACAGGTTTCTGAAATTCTAAACATTTCTCAAGGATCTAATTCAGTAAAACAGGTCTTCTTCTCGTTTTGGCAGCTTCTTCTCTTTTTGAATCCACCTTGCTCATCTCTAAATTTGCTTGTCAACCAGTCCTTTATTCTGTTGAGTATGATAACGCAAATGACTTTACCTGGAATAGACAATAAACTGATTCCTCTATATTCTCACACACTGTACAATCTCCTTTCTTAAAAATGGGCGCTATTATACTTCTAAGTGAAGTTTCTGAGTACTTGACCACTTTGATAGAAAATTACATGATCTCAGCCAGTCAAGTCACTATACTCTCCCTATCTCCTTTTAGCATCTCAGCAGTAATCTCATCATATACTGGTATTTATAAATTTTAATTTACTTATGGCTAATCTGACCACAGATAGTATAATGGGACTGATAATCAAATTGGGCAGTGGAACTAGCCTGTTCACTAAAGATAACTGGATCACAAGACTGAATATTGTTTAAATATCAATGTCAATAATATCAAAATGCCCTGTCCACCTTGGCACGGTGGCATTTTGCCCTTTAATCATGTTCTAATTTTTATATTTTAATGACTTCACTCAATTCTCCCTCTTCCTATGTATCTTATTAATAACTTATAAAATAGTCTACTATTTTATAAGTAATATATAATTATTCTCTCTAGCTGCATTCTATGCTTTCTGTGCCAAGTTGTTAAACCAGGAGTTTATTTTCAACTGTGCTTTTACTTGTTTATCAATTTCCTATGTGTGTGTGTTTGAATGCTGCTTCTGCCGCCTCTTCTACATTCTCTTCTTTCAGAAATTAACTGCATTGCTTCATTGCTCAAAATTATGTTTTTGCTTCTCTCTCTCTCGTCTCCTAAAACAGACAGACTAATTTCATGCAAGGCCTTGAAGTCATACCACACACCCACTTTCTACATGATAATCTTGTTGGCAAGCTCTTTCATAACATCTGAATAACTCATCCTAAATTCTAGCAATATCAGCATGCTCAATGCTTCAGTGTTAAAAGAGACAATGGTGGACATTAGAGTACATTTTGGAAGATTCAACTGCAATGTACTCTTAACAAGGTAGTGGTCAGATCCCATATCTGCATTAATGTATGTTCTAGTGTTCTGCACAGATCTTGCTCATTTACAATTAAGTAGAACATAATCATATTCTTGCAGATAACATCAGGCAAAACCCAAGTGTACTTGTAAATCTTCTGCTGCTTGAAATAGGTGTTGGTTTGTTATATTTGAAAATCAATTGTGCCAATTATGTTATTCTGTCAATCGACTTACATTATGCAATTTCCCACCTTGTCTATATATCCAACCTTTTTTGTCATAATCAATCATGGAGAGTAAGATAACAATATTTATATATAAATTTATTTCTGTTTAGTGATTGGTTAGAATGTTTCATATTTGTATCCATGATGGTGCATTGACTTCAAAGATTAACATATTGTGTATTCTAAAGAATGAAGCTCAAATATATATATAAATAAAAAAATTACACACACACACACATATATATATTTTGATTTCCCATCCATGACATGAGGAACTTTTATCTGGTCTCTTTTGACTAAAAGGTGAATTAACCGGTCTCATACAGAGGTGGATGTTTTTTTTTTTTCCTGGTAACTTGGGTTTTCCATCCCTCAAAACAGGCAAACCGGTCCTGTGAACACATAGCTACAGTCACAAATGCCTATGGTATGGCAAGAAAGGCAATGGGAAACCACCTTGCTACTATAATCACCTCCACAATTATAGTAGCATATTGCTACCCCCACCAAAAGGTTGAAGGGAAAATACAACAGCAAATCCTTGGTATGTCCACATCTGGATTATTGTGCTCAGGTCTGGTCTCCTGGATTTCTTGAGAATGAGGGTAGTAGAGGAGAGGATTCAGAGGTGAGCAACCAAGATGGTGAGTGGCCTGTGGAATGTTCCCCAATAATAGGTTAAGATTAAGGGTGTATACGGAGTGCAAAAGTTGGTCGATAAGTGTAAAAGAGGAGATATGATAGAAACATTTAAAGTTACTTAAGGATTTTATAGGATGGATGTAGAGGATATGTTTCAGCGTTTGGCTGGAGGGAGCAGAAGAAGAAGAGGTTATCCCTGGAAGTTGAGTAAAAGTGAGGTTAGTAGGGAAGTGAGGACTAGATTTTTCACCTGATGAGTTGTGAATGAATGAATGAAATGTGTTGCCAGAGTCAGTTGTTAGTGCTTTGTCTGCGACTTCAAGGAGAGGTATGATAGATTGCGTGGATAGTTTGGGTCTTCTGCGATGAGTTTTTGTTCTCCATGGTGGTACCCATACAATAAAAATATAATAATCTCCTGAACAAAACTTCTTTATGAATTTTGGGGATCCTGCCGATCCTTCTGTATAAAGAATGGTGACATCCCCCCACCCTGTTGAATGTATTATCAAAAAAAAAGTGGTATATTAATTGCAGCTTTGATTTTCCTGCTTCCAATTCTGATTTTCTTTTTGGTGTTTCAATGTGGTTTCATGAGATAGTTGGAGATTGTTAAGGGTTCCTAATAAACAACAGAATGAATGCCTACTCACTGGCAAGTATTGAGTGAGCTTGAGAAGTGAATGCCAAGGCTACCCCATACATTATACAACAGCAAACCTTGTGCCATGTCCCTGGACGATAGGGAAGGAAAATTATCGCAACACACTTGTTCATTGCCTACCATCCAGGCCAGCCCATCTTGCTGAAAAAGAGACCAAAACAATACTAGACTAGACAGTACAGGAATTCTTCTCCATCAGTCGAACTGCATGGTATGGCAAACACAATAGTAAGGCATTATATTCCAGTGATGGTGGTGTGGAAGACAAGGATAGTAAAATAACTTAGGAGTGGTAGAACCAAAGAATATGGGAAGAAAAGCATTGAAAAAGAGCTGGTACCATCATTGGGATGTCCTTTCCACTATGAATAGGTGCTTCACAATGGAGAGATAAGCAAAGAGGTTGAGACATTCCTCATCTGCAGTGATTTGGTACAAATTTTTCATATGCTTACTAGAATACTCAATAATCCTAACTACACACCCATAAGTTCAAGTTCCCTTCCTGACTAGTGATTTCCAAGTATACTTCGAATAATGTTTGTACTTTGGAAATTTCAGGCCACTATTTAGTTGATTTCTTCTCGATGGAGTGACACTCATACAGCCACTCACACTCATGCATTGTCAGGCATTATAAGAATGCCAAATTACTTCTAAGTCTGCCTCATTTCCTTGGTTTGTCGCACTGCACTAAACATACTGAAGCCTGAAATAGCTGCAAGCAAATTATCAACACATCCAAAACTGATTTTGAAAGTGCTAAAGAGAGCAGGAAATTTGCATTATGTCTAAATGGAAGTCATGTTTCCTGTCTTGCCAAATCTGTTGACTGTGACTTTCATGCAATTGTGTTTCGCCTTCTTTTGCACTTGGATGGTTCTATTGCATCAATATCCACAGTAATGCAATTTTGACTTCTCACTTTTCCTCAGATTCTTCCGCAGATGATCTTAGTCACAGTTCTTCTACAATTCCACACAGCCAGGGAAGCAAATCATTGCCATCAAATTATAATTTAAAAGTCATAATCAACTAATCATATCAACATAAAAGCATATCAACTAATAAATGATCCAAATATGGATTTTTTTCACTGTTGTCAACAAGGGATCTTCTTGCTTATGTTACTCACCTTTGGAAAGGAAAAGGTTAGTAGGAAATCTCAAGTGAACGCTCATGATATTTTCATCATCACCAAATTCCTGACATGTACCCTGAAGGGGGTGTATGATAGTACAGGATATGATAGTACTACATGAAAAATTTACACCATTACTAACTTTCTATCTACAATTTTCCTCCAAATCAGTCTATTACTTGTCAAGAGTCCAATATTATCATTATCAGATCTTATATTTCTATTGTCTAAGACACAGTGTACCATATCAATCCACCTATATCTTGGTCTTCCTTTGGGTCGTTTTCCTGCCAACCTGGCAGAGAACAATTCTTTTGCTATTCTTTCCTCGCGCATTCTATTAAAGTAAACATACCACCTGAGATTAGCTCTGCTAACGCATTCTTGGATGCCGACAATGTCAAGTTCTTTCCTAATATCCTCGTCTTTAATATGATATTGCCATTGATGCCATCTGTTCACACCTCTAATCTTTCTCAGAACTCTTATATCTGCGGTCTCTAGTCTTTGGTCAAGTGTTTTACTTCTGACCCAGCTCTCAGATCCATAAAACTGGTTTGAACACAGTCTTGTATACAGCTAATTTAGTGTTCTGACTAATTTCTCTCTTATTCCATATGAATTTATTCAATTGACTTCCTACCATACCAGCTTTACTGATTCTGTTGTCTATTTCTATATTTAATTTACCATCTTCAGCAAAAATCGTGCCTAAGTAGCTGAAATGTTTCACTTGTTCCACAGGTTCTCCATTCACAACACAGTTGACATTTTCAATGATTCTGCCTATTTTCATTGTCTTTGTCTTTTTATTGCTGACAGTCATACCATATCTATTGCAACAGTTATTCAATTTACTCAGAGAATCTTGCAAACTTGTAGTGGATTTATTTAGAAGTATAACATCTGCATAAAGCAAAGAGCTGACATTAACATCTCCAATTCTGATATCATGTTTAATACCACTTTCCTTCATAATGTGATCCATATAGATAATGAATAGCAGAGGGGATAATGAACATCCTTGTCTCACACCAGATTTAACATTAAACCGTCTTCCTGTACTTCCTTCAATTCTAACTGTTGACTAACAACTCAAATAAAGACTAAGTATTGCTTGATATAATGCCCCATTGTCACCATATAACTGTAGCGTATTGAATAGCTTCTCTCTTGGCACATTGTCATGTGCCTTTTCCAGATCGACAAAACTTAGAGACAGATCTTTGTTATATTCCAACGCATTCTCGACTATTTGTTGTAAAGTAAAGATCTGATCCTGACAGCCTCTATTTGGCCTGAATCCAGCTTGTTCTTCACCAAGCTTTTCTTCCACAATTCTTCTCAACCGTTTCTCATGCATAGTTGCATAGATCTTGCCAGGAACACTCAGTAGGGAAATACCTCTGTAATTCTCGCATTCAGTTTTATTTCCCTTTTTATATATGGGCACTATTAGAACTCTACTCTAATCATCAGGGATTTGTCCCTCTGCCCAGGCTTTCTGAACTATGCAGGTCACGTGATATCTCTATCACACAAAGAAATAGCCTCAGGGTAAAGCCAAAATTCAATGTGACAGAGTCCTCGAAGGTTACCTCTCTTAAAATCCCAAGAAATTTTTATTTTTAGACTGCGCCACTTGGAATTATTAGATTAAAGATAATAACTCAATCAAGAAGTAAGTTAGAAGATATACTCATGTGACCTACGGTTGCAATCGTAGCCTTAACCTTACTCAATTAAATTCCCACTCAGATCCGTAATAAGTTTCACATGCGCCCGATATCTAGGCTGGTAATTACCAGCCTAGATATCGGGCGCATGCTTCTGCTGACTTTTTAACGGCATGGTCTGCCGTTACTTTCCGGGAATCTAGGACAGGGTTACCTGCGGTAACATCGCCCTAGTCTACAGGTATCGTTCGGCCATCCCCGAACCAGCTGGTGCTGGTTCGGAAATCCGAGAACTCCACAAGATGAAAAACAACAACAAAAAACAAACAAACAAGAGAATGTGTCGGGAGGGAGGGGTTCCCTAACCCTTTTATATGTTCACCTTATCAGAAAAAACAAACAAACAAAACTTCGCTGTTCATCCAGCACCTCGATTTCTTGTCACTTGACCTCATGACGTCCGTTCTCTCCTGCTTGTTTACCCCACGCACCAAGCACGCGACCGCTTGAGGCAACAGACTGCTTTTCTCCCCGAACTTCGAGCTCATTTTCTTTTTCTTTTACAAGTTATTCTTACATTGAATTTAATATCAACACAAAACATAACTCTCTTAATTTACACTTTATCTCTGGCAAATATGCTTTATACATATTTATCTAAATTCCCTTTTTTTAATTATTATTATAAAATCCTCCTTGAGCTGATTAATTATCTCTTTCTTCTTAAATTAATGTATTCAATATTTTCTAAATTTCACAACGATACCTACTTAGAAACAAGTATGTTTACTTAATTATTTTCCAGGGTTTTTACTTCTTTGCTCGTTATACCATGATAAGTGGAAATTTAACATTCTTAACTTATCAGGGTATAACAAGGGGGGCCTTGTTTAACCAGGCAATGCCCCAGCCGGCATGAAATTTTGTCATGTTGTACCATCATTTTTTATTTTGGTTTAACCAAGAAGAATACAATTTGGTCGGCTAAATCCCAAATTGCCAGCCCATCCTCATCTCGTTCATTCAGTATCCAGGTAGATATCCAACAGGGTGCACCACAAGAAGGTGAGGATTGGACATTAGGTCAGAAGCCCTGGTTGGTTCTCTGCATTCCTTTAAAGGCTATGTGGAGGTCTCCTCTCAGTTATACAGCTTTGACCCTTAAGGACCCCATGATATTTTCAAGATGTGATTATTTTTGAAATAGAGGCTTATTTTAAGTAATCTCCCATCATATGGTGTGACTTCTAACCTCTGCAAATGGGTTGTTATCTTTCTCTGTGATTGCACATTATGTGTGGTGGTGGATGGATATTTATCCTCAAACACTGTAACTAATGGTTGCATTCTGCAAGGCTCTTTCATGTACTCTCTTTTATATATGAATGACCATCTCCAACCTATTGCAAATCCAAATACACAATTTAGCTGATGGCTCAACACTGCAGTTGTTTTAATCAACTAACACACTGAGAAAAAAGAGCACACTACACAGATCATCAAAAATTTCCAGAACATCAGCTTCAATAACATGAATTTTGATCATCAAATTACCATTCAATGGGATTCTGAAAATCTTGTTAATTTTAACACAAATGAGAATCATTTGTGTATCATTTCTAGCAAAAACTTTCTTCCTTCCTTTTTTTGTGGCAGGTGTCCAAAGCATGGTCAGCAGGTCCTGAGTGGCTGGAATGGTGGAAATGGATATAATCCTTATGTTCACGATTTGCTGACCATGCTTTGGACACCCGCCACAAAATATGCTGGAAGAAAGCTACCTTACTTCACCACAGCAAGTATAAATATGAGAGATTATTCCTGGAATCAGCCTCAGCTCTAAAAAAATCTCCAAACTTCAACAAATTTGGATGCATGAGACTACCTCAAATATGGGAAGCTTGCATTCTTAGAACATCAGCCCAAGAGCCAAGATTATGTAATTTAGCCCACTAGGTGGCACCTTTTAGGACTCTAGGACTGACTTCACTTGTTGTCTTCAGCCATATTTCTTCAGTGTTAGTGCCTGCATACACATATCATTAATTTTATGTTCCCTGAAGATGGTAATGTAACATTACCTAAATATAGGAAGTATTAATTAAAGTTTTTTTCAATTAATATAAGAGTATATATTAATTTTTCAATTAATATATACATTGTCTTTCCCTAAAAATTGACAGTTATGTATCACCAGCGTATAAGTTTATCTACAAGAATAACATCTGACAATATTGGATTCCTGACAGACAGCAGATTAATTTGGAGGAAAATTATCAAAAGGAAGGTCCTTTTCATCCATATTACTCTTTTCAATGCTTTTCTTCCCATATTTTATCGCAATAGTCCATCGTTAATTCATCGCAAGTAGTAATAATATACCTTTTTCATATTGTACATCATAAGAACCTGTACACTCCCTGAGAGTTAGATAATGATTGTAACTATTGCTGCATGAACATTCAAATCATTAGCCTCTGTAGAATCAATTAATACAAATGAATAAAAGAAGTTGAAAGAATTGTTTTATTTTTCAAAACATTTCAATCAGTATTTTTTAAATATTAATATAACAGTATTAAAAGAATTTTTTTCCAATACTAGCAAATGAATTAATATATTATGCTGAATTTTGCATTGCAGCTAAAGTTTTTAACAAGTGCTATGAAAATTATTTTAATATGTGACTCCTTTTTCAATAGGGATGGGGATTCATGCAGTCATGTTTTTTTTTTTTTTATATATATATATATTTTTTTAAATGTTGGGCCCATGGTCTATACCTATATAGAACTGTCTAAAAATTCTCATCTTCAATTAAACTTTAAATGCTCCTTGCATCCTAAGTGGATATTTTTAATCATAGTGGTCCTGTATGGATCACATGACTGCATGAACTTTGGAAATGTGGAAAGAAAGTGGCACTCAACCTGATATGAAACTTAGCTCTTTGCTTTATGCAAATCATGACATATATAGTACTTTGTACTATATAAGTTTAGGATTCTCTGAATGAAATAAATAACAGGTGGAGCAACTTTGGCATAAACACTACCAATAAAAAGACTTAAAGTAAAAAAAAAAAAAAACTGACAGGAACAAGGAAAATTTCAACTGCATTCTCAATGGAAAACCTATAGAAAAGGATTGATCACCAAGAAGGTCCCTGGAAAATGGAAAACAGAAATATAAGATCTGACAATACTGGTATGTTGATAAGTAATAATCTAATTTGGAGGAAAATTGTTAATAGAAGATTATGATAACACAAACTTAATCATGTAGTGTCATAAGAAATAAGAAACAAATTAGTATCTGAGAGATACCAAAAGGAAACCTGGAAGACTGGCCTTAAGGTGGGAAGACCAATGATCAAGAAAGGCTCAAGACGGAATAGCTGGACTCTTTACGACCTGCAGTCATGGAGAAATTCTGACTGAAATCACAGGTAATCATGGAGTACTACCAAAGCATCTTGTACACCTCATGAAGGTGCATTTCATGAAATTAATGATGATGGTCATGATATATTTACTATTTCCTTACCATATATCAGTAGAGTTTCATCACAAATAGGTAATTTCAACAAGTCAACATTAGAATCATTTTTAAACTCGTTCACATAGAAAATTTCAGCTGTATGAATGGAGAGCTTGTAGAACAAGTAAAATATTTAAGCTAGGCACAGTTTTTAGGAAGATGGCAAGTTAAATCTGGAAATAGACAACACAATAAGAAACCTGGTATGGTGTGGAGCCAGTTGAATACATTTCTATGGAATAAGAGTGAAATTAGCCAAAACACTAAACCAGCAGTATACAAGAGAGAGTTCAAAGCAGTTTTAAGTTATGGGATCAAAGATTAGCCACAGAAATGAGAGTTCTTAGAAAAATTAAAGGCCTGAACAGATGGTATCAATGGCAGAATCATATTAAAAATGAAGACATTAGGAAGGAACTTGACATAGTTTGCATTCAAGAATGTGTGAGCATGGCTAATCTAGGATGGTATGGCTACTTAAATAGAATTAGTGAGGAAAGATTAGTAAAACAATTGTTGATGCAAGATGGCAGGAAAAAGACCCAGAGGAAGAACAAAATGTTAGATACGACAATATTGGGGTGATGACAAGTAATAGACTAATTTTGAGGAAAATTGTTGATAGGAGATTACTAATAATGTAAAGTTAATCATGTAGTGCTGTCATAATAGTCTGAACACACCCTTTGAGCATACATATCAGGAAATTGATGATGATGTGTCAATGTGAAATTTCATTATGAAACGATTGCATTATCCTTAAGTTACCACAGACAACAGGGTGTGCAGCAGCTAGGTTCTCGTTCCTGCATCCTGTTAGTACCCATTAGGGGAAGCTAAAGCGGCTATCAACCAAATGCAAGTGATCGAGCTAAAATGCTCCCAAATTCCTGCTCTAAAGGATCCCACCTGAAGTCATGCTTAAAAATAATATCATTTAATATTGAAGGTTTCTCACGTGTCAAGCAGGATCTCATTGCAAATATAATGACTGTGATGTGCTCTGACTGCAAGAAACTCACAGAGGGGAAGGTGATGGCAGACGTTACATCCATGGCATGAAACTCATCAAAGAGATACCCATGATAAATATGGTAGTGCAATATTTACTAAAGAAAACTTAATTCCATCATCCATTGACTCAACAAACAACAGAAACATTGAGATTATTACAATCACATTTTTATTCTCCTTCCCTGACATCCTCCTCAATAATAATGCATACATGACGAATGTTGTATTAGGTGACTTTAACAGCCATAGTATTAACTGGGGTTACACAAAGTCCAATGAAGATATGGGCTGAAAACCTTTCTCTAAACCTGATACATAATCCAAAAATCCCTGCATCTTTCAACAGTGGCAGATGGAAGCGAGGCTATAATCCGACCTCATATTTGTTAGCTCAAAAATATCCGACATTTGTGTTAAAAAGGTTTAAAATCTCTTTCCTTTCTTTTAGAGTTACACGGTGATCAGCATTCCTTTTAAAAATTTATGGAATTTACAACCGTGTTAAAAAAACTTTTTTATTATCCTGACGTTTCGATCTTCACATCAAGATCATCATCTGGAGCATACATCAATATACAAGACAAGCTGAATTACATTATTAACTATAAGCTAAAGAAACAATAATTTGATCACATGTTATTCTAATGGCATGACCTCTAGTGAAAAAAAAAATTACATCAAGCTAAATTCTATTTACGATGACAGGAATAAACATTCTTTCAGAAGCAATGATGTCCTATTTTTAGTATTACAATTCTTATTTTTGCTTTTAAGATACTGGATTTTCTACAGTCCCGTTTATAGTTGTTCTTAGTGAGGAACGTTCCCTGGGTCGAATATATACCTTCCACATGTTTGGGATTTTTAGACCATTAGGGAAAACTTACCACCAGGGAAGACTGATACACTTGTCACATGTCTTCCCTCTAGCAATCTTTCCTTCACTGTTTACCTGAAACCGACACATACGGGACAATATATACACATAAACTCCTACCACCACCCAACACAAAAACTAGGTGTCATCAACAAACTAAAAAACAGGGTGCAGACGATCTACTCCAATGAACAGGCACTAAAAGATGAATTTAAAATTATCTTTAATACTTTCCAAAAAAACGGATACAGCCAAAACACTATTAACAAAATTCTCTACAAAACTTCAATGAAAAACAAAGACAAACCAGACTACAGTAAAACTATAACCATTCTATACATTAAAGGAACATCAGACAAAAAAAAAACAGAGTACCATGAAAATACAACCTCAAAGCCACCTTTAAACCTCCTGCAAAATTAAAAAGCTTACTCAACTCATCCAAAGACCCCACTCCCTCCACTAGCCCACCCTGGAGTATACCGGATTTATTGTACTTGCAACATACCATATATAGGAGAAACAGGATGCACAATTCCTATCAGACGAAAAGAACATAAATGACACATTAAATATAATAATTATGGTGAAGCTGGCCTTTCTGATCATGCCCTGAATTCCTTACACAGAATTGACTGGAAAAACACTAGCTGTCTACATCACACTAAAACATGGTATGAACGAAAATTCAAGGAAGGATGTGAGATTATTATCAACCACCCCAATCTGAACAATAATGATGGTCTAAAAATCCCAAACATATGGAAGGTATATATTCGACCCACGGAACATTCCTCACTAAGAACAACTATAAACAGGACTGTAGAAAATCCAGTATCTTAAAAGCAAAAATAAGAATTGTAATACTAAAAATAGGACATTATTGTTTCTGAAAGAAAACCATCTGAAAGAATGTTTATTCCTGTCATTGTAAATAGAATTTAGCTTGATGTAATAAATTTTTTTTTTTTCACTAGAGGTCATGCCAGTAGAATAACATGTGATCAAATCATTGCTTCTTTAGCTTACAGTTAATAATGTAACTCAGCTTGTCTTGTATATTGATGTATGCTTCAGATGATGATGATCTTGATGTGAAGATCGAAATGTCGGGATAATAAAAGTTTTTTTAACACGGAAATTTTAAATCTCATTCCACATACTCCACATAGACCTATAATGCTTCAATGCAACCCAGCCATTATGCCTAACACAGTCCCTTACAGACGACGATTTAATTTCAAAAAAGCTAATTGGAAGGGTTTCATGGAAGATCATGACCGCTGCATAGAACCAGTCCCTGCAAACCCTCGAGAGTATCCCCAATTCATAAAATACTGTGGAAAAATCTCCACCAAACACATTCCCCCCCCCCCCCAGAGGATGCTGCGTAAATTGCATTCCAGGCCTTTCCAGTGACATACAAGCCCAGTATGCTAATTACTTACAACTTTACAACCCCCCCCCCCCCCTTTCTCAGAGGAGACTATCCATGCAGAAGAAAAATTATGCTCCAAGATAGCAGAGGAAAGGCATGGAACTTTATCAACAGAATTAGAAGGATTTCACCAAGCCATATGAGCATCCACAGGTAACAGCTAATCAAATTGCTCACCAGCTGCTGCTGAATGGAAAATTTCCTAAAAAGCACCAAAAAATAAGTTACTTAGAACCCCAAATGAGGAGCAAAATATGATTAACTCAGATTTAACCATCACTTAACTCAATGCTGCCATAAACCTATTAAAACCTGGAAAATCTGCAGGCCTTGATGATATCTGTAATGAACAAATTAAACATTCTGGATCCAGGACTAAAGAGTGGTTATTAAACCTATACAACACTTGCCTCAGAACCATAAGGATACCAACTATCTGGCGGTATGCTAAAGTGGTGGCCTTTTTGAACCCAGGGAAAACTCTAACCGAATCAAAAAATTACATTACAGACCTATATCACTATTCAGCAACCTCGAACAACTTGAGACTATCGCCTTGTCCTCCTGATCCAATCACTCTTGGTAAATAGATGCTTTTTTTTTTTGCACCTGGGAGATAGGAAGAGCAGCTGGCATGCCCCCCCCCCAAGGCTTCCTTCCCCCAGGAAAGTGCGTTATCACTATTACATTTCAAAATCTATGCTAATGATCTCCCCATCTTTCCAGGAACTAGAAATTTTATCTATGCTGATGACCTTGCCATTAGCTACTCAACCAAAAAATTCCAAGTCCATTGAAACTACCCTATCATTTGCCTTAAATAGTCAACCCACATATTATAGCAGTAATCAATTAAAACCAAACCCCTTGAAAACCCAGACTGGTCCTTTCCACTTTAACAATAAGGAAGCCAACAGGAAGCTACGGATTTCTTGGGAAGGCTCTAATCTAGAAAATTCCTGGAGCCCAATCAACCTCAGTATGACTCCCGATCGCACTCTTCATATAAAACACACACAGAAAAAACAAAGGCAAAAGTGAATGTAAGAAACGATATACTAAGAAAGCTTACCTCCTCCAAATGGGGTGCAGACCCTAGCACATTGAGTTCTTCTCTTGGCCCTTTGCTATTCTTCTGTTGGATATGCCTGCCCAGTACGGTCCAGATACTGACATGCTGAAAAACTTGACCCAGCATTGAATGAAAGCTGCTGCTGCTTAATTACAGGATGCCTGAAACCAACACCACTAAGAGACCTGTAAACTTTTGCTGGTAATGCACCCCCACCCCTTCAAATTGAAGATCTGCATTTGCAGCTGACGAAAGAAGCAGAAAAATTAATAATGAACGCCACCCACTATTCAGCCAGACCACAGTGCCCCAAAGACTAAGATCCTGACATAGCTTCCTAGCAACTATTGAACCATCTAAAAACCCTCCAGAGACAAGACTTCAACAATGGCTTGCACTATACCCTAAAAATAATACTGGTATTCCAACAGCAGAACATCTTCCATGTGGTGCCCATTTGGACTGGAATACTTGGAAAAGCCTCAACAGACTTCGAATGATAGGATGCTGCAAACAAAACCTCATCAAATGGGGCTAAGATAATTGTGAGTGTGGGACAACCCAGTCCATGGAACACCTTCTTTCTTGTCCCCCCCTTCTTCAATCACTTTGCACAAAAGACGAACTTATATCCTGCACAGAAAGAGCAGTTGATTGTGCAAGATACTGGAGGAACATCTGACCATATTTATTGTATATAACTTTTGTATACTTTCTTTTTCCTTCATATTTTACTTATCATTCCCTGTATAATTCACCTACCAAATTTAAGCTGTTCTGATTTGTAATGTATCCTAATTTGTTGTAAATAATGTTGTATCACTCGTGTTTGGATACGAAATAAATAAACCACAGACAACAGCATTTAAAAATGTGATAGAATATACTGTACAGAGCGAGCGAGCGAGCAGTATGCTCTTCCTATCAAGGTGGAATTTCCAGCAAAGTTGGCAGTTTGGACTATTATCATGGTGTGAAGCAAATGAAAAACAGAAGTAATGGTTAGACAATAAGAGTTTCAGAACTTGTACTTTTTTCAAAACTTTGGAAGTTGTGAATCTTGTATTTAATAACAGCAGAGAAATGTCATGCACTGGTCAAATCATTCTTCAGATGTTGATATAGAATTCCTACCTAAATGAAAGATTTTATCAGCAAAATTTGCAGAAAACAAAAGTATGGCTATTTTTGAGGACAAAGCTCAACATTTTAATGTTCCAAGGCAATTATCAACTATGGGATAAAATGCTAGTAAAAAGTATGTTCTCAAAAGGCTTGCACATTTTGCAAGTGATTCTAAGAGATAGCTATTGTGATATTTTCCCACATTAAACCAGCTATAACTATTTTAGTTTTCCTATATGCTTCAATTTGTTTTAGTAACAACTGTCTTATTTGGTAATCACTACAACAGTAGTGCAGCATAAAAAGTTAAAGGACAAAAAATTCTAATGTAGAACATTAAATACAAAAAAAAAAAAAAAAAAAAAAAAAAAAAAATAATAATTAAAAATGTAATCATCATCATCATCATCAAATTCCTGACATGTACCCTCAAGGGGAGTACAGGATATGATAGCACTACATGAAAAAGAAAAATTTACACCATTACTAACTTCCTATCTACAATTTTCCTCCAAATCAATCTGTTACCTGTCAAGACTCCAACATTATCAGATCTCATATTTCTATCGTCTAAGGCACTTTGTACCGTATCAATCCACCGATATCTTGATCTTCCTCTGGGAAGATCAAGATATAGGTGGATGGATATCTTGATCAATCCACCTATATCACGTTTTCCTGCCAACCTGGCAGAGAATACTTGTTTTGCTAATCTTTCCTCGCCCATTCCGTTTAAGTGACCATATCACCTGAGATTAGCTCTGCTAATGCATTCCTGGATGCTGACAATGTCAAGATCTTTCCTAATATACTCGTTTTTAATATGATATTGAAATTGATGCCACATGTTCACACCTCTAATCTTTCTCTAGTCTTAATTGTCAGCTTTATAGTTCAACATAAACCCTTTCTTCACAGTGAATTCCACATGTTTGGCAACTTCCCAGAACAAGACTGCATGGTCACTCTCCCTAACTGGAGGCAGAGTGTCCACCCTGATTATGGATATATATATCTTCTGATACTATTATCAGAGCCAGGACTCTCAAATCCCTGTCCCCTCTATAACATGTTGTTTCAGGAAATTATCCCTAAGCAACTATACAAATTTCGCTTTCATCTTTCCATGCTCCATTTTCTCTCTCCAATCTATGTCCCCATGAGTTAAAGTCTCCTATAATAATCCTGTACTCATTGGGCTAATCTGCTTATACATGGCATCTATATCTTCCTGTGGATCCCATTGATCTTTAGCAGCAATCAATAATACATTTTGTCCAACTGGCCTGTATCTCACACCAGAGAGCCTCAAATGAACAATCTTCCTCAGAACTAAAATCCTCTTTAAGTTCTAATTTTGTTGGTTGAAATTCTTCTACAATCATCAGTACCAATATCAACAGTAGCAATACCCCCACATCCTGTCCTGTTCCCTCTGTTCTCCATGAAAATACAATACTCTTTATATTCTATCCCTGTAACTATACCATTTTCTGTGAACCAGGTCTCACTGATGCCTATAAGTTTTGGTCAAGTTGAGCTGACCAATGCTAAAAACTCATCTCCCCTTATTCCTGATACTTCTGGCACTCGTATACATGCATTTCAACATCCTCTTGGATCCACAATTACCCATGTGTAATGTCATTACCAACCCATTTGAATCTGAAAACCTATGAAATTGCATTCGGCATTGCATGATCATTTCTGTAAACATGCTCATTTATCACAAGGATAGCAAGATGCAAGCTTGATTGCATATCCCCTAATATATCTAATGTCCCTGATTTTGCACCTCCAAACTCTCTGTGAACAACACTTTCTCCAAACATCTGACTCCAAAACCGTTTGCATGTAGTCCACCTGGCATATATAAGTTCTTTTGCCCATCAAATTTACTCCATACATTAATAAACTGCACACTATTCCTCCTGCACAATCTTCTTATTGACTCATTAGCAATCATGGCCCTTCTCAACTCTGTCCTATCATACAAAGGCAGCAGACTCACAGTTTTTACTTCCTCAATCTTCATTTTCACTTCTTTCAACAACTCTTTCATATCTTCTCTCATTGCATATTTCTCCCACTTTCAAATCATTTTGTTCCTGCCATAACAATCATCGCTTTCACTTCTTCCTTCTGCAAACTAACAGCTTCACCAACCTCCTTGATTTTCGCACCTGGGAAACATGCTTTTGTCACTTGCTCATTAAGTATGCCTCTTATCATTAAATTCTCATCCTTCCCCCATACCTTCTCCTTATTTTCAGTTTCTTGCACTTTCATATTTCTGAATTCACTTTTTCTTTCATTCTTCCTGCCCGGTGTGCCACATGACAATCATTTCTCCATTTGTTCTAGCTCCCATTTTGTCCTGTGAAGGATGCAACATAAATGCACTATTCAATCCTTACTGTCACTTCATCACTTACATTCCTTTCATACTCTCATTCTGTGCACTACCATTCACTATTTCTGCATTCTCCAGCACACATTCACTATCTTTTTTTTCAATAGTCAATATTCATCACTTCATTTTCCTGCTTTCCACACAACTCACATTTCTTATAGTGGCACACGAAACATTTACAACAAACTCTTTCTCCATTCTTGCTTTTGACCACAACCCGCTCACTCTTGACAATGAACATATTGAACATACACTACATTGTATAAAATCTCTCATGCAAAACGCAGTAAACAAGGAAGCCTTGACCACCATCATTCATTTCTCCATTTGCTCTAGCTCCCATTTTTGTCCTGTGAAGGATGCAACATAAGCGCAATATTTCACTCCTTACTGTCACTTCATGATACATTCCTTTCATACTCACATTCTATGCACTACCATTCACTACTTCTGCATTCACCAGCACACTTATGCTATCTTTTCTTCCATCATCAATATTCATCACTTCATTTTCCTGCTTTCCATATGACTCACATTTTTTGCAGTGGCACACAAAACATTTAACCAATGAATACATTGTATAAAATTTCTCATGCTAAACTCAATAAACAAGGAACCCTTGACCACCATTTTTCTTTATATAGTTATATCTAAAATACGTAAGATATAACTAAAACTGTAGAATATATGCAGCACTGCTTCTGCTCTGTGCTACACTAGTACCACCTCAACCTACCAAAATCCAGAATAATACTACTGTAATAATAATAACAGGAGTAATTTGGAGTGCTTGATTAAGAAATCTTGAATGTTAAGCATTGGGATTCACAAATTTAGCATATCTTTCACTTATCAGAACTCATCTAGTGGAAAGCTTTTAATGAGACATCATATCCCTGGGAACCATTAAATTTGGCACACTGCTTCCTAGTAAATTAAAACTTCTGCATTAGCTGCTTTCCTTACTGAGAAATAATCAAGTTATACAGTATACAGGCAAATTTAGTTTTCTTTTATGCATGATCATCCACCTCTCTCCCAAATTTTATTTCATTTATTTGTTTTTATTAATCTTTCTTTCATTTTTCTAACTTCCTTCAGGAATTCAATAAGTAGAGCAATGGTGTGATGCCAGGCAATGAAAATTACCTGCCACTGAAAACCTTTTAGGAACATCCAAGCCAGAGCAGCATTTTAACTCACAGCCTTTTGGTTGGAAAAGATGTTCAACAGAACAAAAGAATATTGAGTGAAAGGAAAGGAGAATGAAAGTCACGCTTAGAATCAAAAATTTTCAGGAAAGCTTTCGGTGAACTACTCCTAATATGAGAAGAGCATTTCAACGCTGCAAGATTTGGGATCTGTACAGGAGAGAAGTTGTGTCTTGAATGGAAAGATAACTTTTTTTTTTTGCACTATTTCACTCCTTCTGTCACTTCATCACTTACATTCCTTTCATACTTTCATTCTGTGCAATACCATTCACAGAAGTCTATTGATGTGATGTGTTGGTGCAAGGAAAGGAGAAATATAAGTCAAAGAAAAGAAATCTTATACTACCTGGAGATCTGGGTATTATCAAAGGTAAGAGGAAGTGAAAAGTAAGATTTTTCTCTTAAGAAAGCATACAGGACTTTGTTCTTGAAGCACTGAAACTGGCAAGGTTATCTTAACTCAACATTGGAGAATAGCAACAATACCAGGATTTTAATGTATTGTTTATGGAAAAATTTTGAAGCATGAAATATTTCAGAACTACAGAATTTGTTAAATGAAAAGGTGTAATGGAGCATACTGTTATCAGAAAAACAGGAAATTGTTCATGTATATGGGAAAGAGTTTGAACAAAGGCATAGTCCAAACTCTTTCCCATATACATAAATTAATTAATGACCACAGAATTAATCAACTACATACTTATAACTTATAATGGGTGGAGGACGTACAATACAATGGTACTTTGCCAAATAAGTCTCCATGCCAGACCCAACAAATACTCTGAAATGGTGTAAATGCAATATTCTTTTTTATATATAATTTGCTTTTTATTGTAGTTTCTTAGAATAGAAACTAGAGCACTATTCTCTCTGTTCCCTGTAATCTCACTCAGCAACAGTATTACAAAACTGCTAAAACAGGCAATAAAGCAAATAAAAGGTTAATGAATATATTCATGTGCTTCTTTGTTTATAACATTTCAAACTGTCCCCCCCCCTCTCTCTCTACAAAAAAGATACTCAAACTACTTCTACAGTATCAGTTTTGCTTATCGTATTATTAATTTCAAAATTTTACTTACCATCAACATCGATTTTCTGATATGTATCCTCAAGGATACATATCAGATACCAAGAATACATACAAGATACCATAACAGTATTATATGATTAAGTTTACATTATTACTGATGTTCTGTCAACAATTTTCTTCCAAATCATCCACCTATCACTTTTTGGCATCCCATTATTATCAGATCTATGTTCCTTAAAGGTTATGTGGAGTTCTCAACCTAGTTATCTAAATTTGATCCTTAAGCATTCCCATTCTCTAAATATTGGATCTATAGCTGGAATATTTTATTTGTTTTATAGGTTCAACATTCAATTTAATTAAAGATTCTAAAGACTTGTAATGGACATATTCAGAAGCAAAGCATTATCTGGATAAAGTGCACAGCTGAGACTGAATATTTCTAATTATAACTGTGAAGTTTAATGCACTCTTCTTCATACTATAACATACACAGATTATGAATAACACTGGAAATAGTGTGCAACAATGTCCTACACCTGATTATCATCAACTTCCTGATGTGTACTCTCAAGAGGGTGTTCAAGCTACTATTATAGTAACACATGATTAAGTTTACATTATTGTTAATCATCTTTAAACAATTTGACTCCAATCAGTTTATTTCTTGTCAGCACTCCAATAATGTAATATCTAACATTTCGTTTTCCTAAGGCACTTCTGCCTGAATCAGTCCACCTCACATTGGTTTCTTCTAGGATCTTTCTTGCCATCTTAGCATAGAATGCCTGTTTTGCTTAACTTTTACCATTCTATTTAAGTAGTCATACCACCTTAGATTAGCTATGCTCGCACATTCTTGAATGCTAACAATATCAAGATCCTTTCTAATATCTTCATTTTTAATTATGTCATTTATACCATCTGTTCAGGCCTCTAATTTTTCTAGAAACTCTCATATCTTTGATCTCTAGTCTTTGATTAAGTGCTTTATTTCTAATCCAACTCATCATCATCATCATCAAATTCCTGCCATGTACCCTCAAGGGGTGTACAGGATATGATAGTACTACATGAAAAAAATTACATCATTATTAATTTCCTATCTACAATTTTCCTCCAAATCAGTCTGATACTTGTCAACACTCCAATATTATCAGCTCTTATATTTCTATTGTCTAAGGCACTTTGTACCGTATCAATCCGCCTATATCTTGGTCTTCCTCTCGGTCGTTTTCCTGCCAACCTGGCAGAGAACACTTGTTTTGCTAATCTTTCCTCGCCCATTCTGTTTAAGTGACCATACCACCTGAGATTAGCTCTGCTAACGCATTCCTAGATGCTGACAATGTCAAGTTCTTTCCTAATATCCTCGTTTTTAATATGATACTGCCATTGATGCCACCTGTTCACGCCTATAATCTTTCTCAGGACTCTCATATCTGAAGTCTCTAGTCTTTGGTCAAGTGTTTTACTTCTGACCCAGCTCTCAGATCCAAAAGTTAAAACTGGTTTGAACACTGTCTTGTATACAGCTAATTTAGTGTTGCGACTAATTTCTCTCTTATTCCATATGAATTTATTCAATTGACTTCCCACCATACCAGCTTTGCTGATTCTGTTGTCTATTTCTATATTTAATTTACCATCTTCAGTAAAAATCGTGCCTAAATAGCTGAAATGTTTTACTTGTTCCACAGGTTCTCCATTCACAACACAGTTGACATTTTCAATGATTCTGCCTATTTTCATTGTCTTTGTCTTTTTATTGCTGACCTTCATACCATATCTATTACAAGAGCTATTAAATTTAGTCAGAGAATCTTGCAGACTTGTAGCGGATTTATTTAGAAGTATAACATCATCCGCATAAAGCAAAGAGCTGACATTAACATCTCCAATTTCGATATCATGTTTAATACCACTTTCCTTCATAATGCGATCCATATAGATAATGAATAACAGAGGGGATAATGTACATCCTTGTCTCACACCAGATTTAACATTAAACCATCGTCCTGTACTTCCTTCAATTCTAACTGCTGACTTACAACTCAAATAAAGACTAAGTATTGCTTGATATAATGTCCCATTGACACCATATAACAGCAGCGTATTGAATAGCTTCTCTCTTGGCACCTTGTCATATGCCTTTTCCAGATCGACAAAACTTAAATACAGATCTTTGTTATATTCCCATACTTTCTCGACTATTTGTCGTAAAGTGAAGATCTGATCCTGACAGCCTCTATTTGGCCTGAATCCAGCTTGTTCTTCACCAAGTTTTTCTTCCACAATTCTTCTCAACCGTTTCTCAAGTATACTTGCATAGATCTTGCCAGGAACACTCAGTAGGGAAATACCTCTGTAATTCTCACATGCAGTTTTATTTCCCTTTTTATATATGGGTACTATGAGAGCTCTACTCCAATCATTGGGAATTCGTCCCTCTGTCCAGGCTTTCTAAACTATGCAGTGCAGCCACTGCAAGACTCTTATACCACCATACTTCAGCATTTCTGGTCGAATATCATCTACTCCTGTTGCCTTTCCACATTTCAAGCGTTTGATGGCTTTTTCTAATTCAAGTATGGATATGTATTCCTGACTGCATGCCTGGTCAGTGTTTTTTACCACTGTGCTGTCATCACTGCTTGTTTCAGTTAGCAGTTTTTCAAAGTAATTACTCCATACTTCAAGGATATCTTTTTCTCCCGTTTTCATGATACCTTTATCATCTCTAATTCCTTTTATAGCACTCTTTCCTCCATTCCTAAGCTTCTTCAACAACCTCCAGAATATTTTGCCACCTTCTTGATATTTATTTTCTATATTCTTGCCAAAGTCCTCCCATGACTTTTGTTTAGCTAGTTTTACACAGTGTTTAGCATTCTTGCATTTGTCTCTATATTCTCTAAGAGCACAAGCTGACTTATTTGACAGGAACTTTTGGTATGCTTTCTTCTTTTCCTTCACTGCCTCTTTAACCTCCTGTGTCCACCAGGGAGTTCTGATTTTTTTATCCTTACAAACAACCTCACCACATGCCTCTCTGGCAGAATCAATCAATGTTTTCTTCAGAGTTTGCCAATGAATCTCCAAGGTTTGATTCCTGTTCTCAAACTCTTTCATTTTTCCTTCAATAATCTTTGTGTATTTTAGTCTACAGCTCACATCTGAGAGCTGCTCAACTTTTATTCGCTTTAAAACTTTCTTACATGTTATTCTTTTCAATATGAAATTCGATTTTATCCTGCTCAAGACTAAATAGTGATCACTTCCAATTTCAAATCCTCTGTACACTCTGGTGTCCTGCACCAGGGAGAAAACATCACTATCAACAATAACATAGTCAATGAGACTTTTCTTATTCCTAGCCTCTTCTCTCCATGTGAATTTGTGCACATTTTTATGTTGGAACATGGTGTTAGTAATAACCAGTCCATGTCCTGAGCAGAAATCCAACAGATATTTGCCATTATTATTAGCTTTGCTCTTTTCTCCAAATTTTCCCAAAATATTTTTCTATGTCTGAGAATCATTTCCTACTCTACTATTTAGATCCCCAACAAGGACCAACTTTTCATTTTTCATTGTGTCAGTTGCTTTTTCTAAAGCCTCAAAAAATTCCTCCACTTCTACCTTAGTAGAACCTTCTGTGGGACCATAGGCACAAATAAGTCTCATTGTCCAGTTCCCCATTCTCATATTTGCCCACATTACTCTACTTGAGATTGACTGCCATTCAAGAAGATTAGACTCGTATTTTGTGTTGAATACTATGGCTACTCCTTCTTTTCCTTGATTGTCATTGCCTGAATATAACATTCTGTATTTATTGCTCAGAAAGATCTCACCAGTTTTGGTCTTTTTTGTTTCAGTCACCCCTATTATGTCGATCTGGTACTTATCTAATTCCTCAGCTAGCTCCATTTCTTTGCCATTCAGGCTTCTTACGTTGATAGTACCGATCTTTAACTCTGGTGATGTTGAGTTGGGGTTTATTTTCAGATTTGTTCCAGTAGCTGACTTTTCGCTGTTCGCCCTGGTTCCCTGGCGAAAACAACGGCGGCCTTGTTTAACCGGGCGACGCCCCAGCCGGCATGAAATTTTGTCATGTTGTACCATCATTCTATATTTTGGTTTAACCAATAAGAATACAATTTCGTCGGCTAAATCCCAAATTGCCAGCCCATCCTCGTCCGTTCAGTATCCAAGTAGATACCCAACAGGGTGCACCACGAGAAGGTTTGATTTTTTACACAGCTTTGACTCTTTAGCACCCCTCTAATCCAACTCTCAGATCCATAACTTAAAATTGTTACCCAACAGGGTGCACCACGAGAAGGTTTGATTTTTTACACAGCTTTGACTCTTTAGCACCCCTCTAATCCAACTCTCAGATCCATAACTTAAAATTGGTTTGAAAACTGTATAGTATACTGCTAGTTTGGTGTTTTGGCTAATTTATTTCTTCTTATTCCATATCACTTTATTCAACTGTTTAAATTTATTCCCCACCTTACTAGCTTTGCTTATTCTGTTGTTTTACACCTGATTTCATCTCAAAACATCTTCCAATATCTTTTTCAAATCTAGCAGCTAGCTTACAACTTAAGTTAAGGATTTTACACACACACACACACACACACACACACACACACACACACACACACAATTGTAGCATGTTGAATAGCTTTTCACTCAATAACATATGCCTTTTTCCAGATTTAAAAACTTAAATACAGGTATCCTTTGCTTATCACGGCGAAATTAATTGCAGCAATCCCTTGATATACGCGGCAAGAGTTTTGATGAAACGCGCCTTTAACCCTGAGGAGCTCACAGCTGATCTGATAGATACAAGCAAAATACTTAATATAAATATTCTCACCCAATTCAGTGTATAGCTTGGAGGTCATGAGTAGCTGTGCATTCATATGTTGTTAGGAGTGATATTCTGCACTGTTTTTGCTGTCAGTTTGGTTTAACACATGTTATGTAAAGGTTTGTGATATTTGACAGTAAACTATCTGAGAGATACTGCAACACCTCCGATGTCAGTATAGTATGGTTTAGTTTTTTTTTTTTTTTTAATTCTTTGTTCAATAATTTTTAGACTGTAACTGAAAATAAATAAACCATCTTGTATTACAATAGAGAGCCAAAGACTTATTTATCATACATGATCTCTAGGAGATATGCTTTACATTTATACAAAATACTAAGCAAAAGTGATCTGGAGCTTACTCCACCTTTACTACGGTTGCCCATTACGTTGGTTATGTTTGCATCCACCAAAACTTTTAGTTTCTATATATTCAGCACAAAACTCTTGTAGTTTCTATATTCGGCTATGAAATAACGTTGAATTCAATATCCACTTAATTTGTACCATCATGTATTATATTTGCAGTGTTTTTTCTTTAAGATTAATTGCTTGTTTGCCGAGGTCTGGAGAGTCATTTTGCTTGTTATCATAGAATTTATGCCAATAAGAAAAAAAAAACTAAAACTGTTCAAACGACTCTTGATAACTTCTTTTGATAACAAATTGCAGTAAATAATGTAGGTACAAGTACATACTCCTCACCCTTCCTCTCTACATGTCCGAACCACCTCAGCCTACTTTCTTATATCTTCTTGCCAATTGGTCTCACCTTAACCGTCCCTCTGATGTAGTCATTCCTTATCCTGTCCTCCTTTGTCACACCACTCATCCATCTCAACATCCGCATCTCCGCTACCTCCATCTTCCTCTTCTGTGCCTTTGTTATAGGCCACATCTCCGCACCATGGAGCATCGCCTGCCTCACCACCATCTTATACAGCTTTCCTTTCCTCTTACAACTCGCTCTCTTGTTGCACAGGATCCCACTCATCTTCCTCCAATTCATCCAACCGCATGTTATTCGGTGCTGTATTTCCTCATCCAAGTCACCATTCCTCTCAACAACCGACCCAAAGTACTTGAATTTCTTCCCTGAAATTAGCCTTTCACCCTGGAGTCGTATGGCCATATCCTCGTCACTCCCCACTGACATATATTCAGTCTTCACCTGGTTAATTCTCATGCCTCTCTCCTCCAATGCCTTTCTCCACTCTTCCAGGGTATTTTCAAGCTTCTCTCGGGATGATTCGCATAGAACAATGTCGTTGGCAAACAGCATGCTCCATGGTGCCTCCTTCTTAATATCCTCCACTAGTACATCCATGACCAGGTCAAAGAGGTAAGGGGCTCAGAGCTGACCCTTGGTGGAGCCCTTCTGTCATGCCGACACTATACCTGACCCGAGTTTCTGTTCCCTCATACATCTCCTTCACCAACCTCACGCACTTCTCAGACACCCCTTTCTTCCTCATACACCTCCATACCTCCTGCCTGGCCACTCTGTCATATGCCTTCTCCAGGTCTATAAACACCATGTGCAGATCCACTTGCATCTCTCTATATTTCTCCATCTTAGCCTTAGCACAAATATCGCATCCGTTGTCCCTCTTCCTGGCATAAATCCAAACTGCTCCTCACCAATTTTCGTTTCCTGCCGTATCCTTCCTTCAATTACTCTTTCCCATATCTTCAATGTGTGTGTGTGTGACATCAGCTTGATCCCTCTGTAGTTGCCACAGTCTTGAACATCTCCTCTTCCTTTGTAGATTGGGAGGAGAATACTTTTCCTCCATTCCTCTGGTATCTTTTCCTGTTGGGCTATTTTCCTCATCAGATCCCATAGCATATCCACGCCCTCACTGCCCAAACTTTTCCACACTTCCTCAGGTATCTGGTCTGCCCCCACAGCCTTTCCATTCTTCATTTTTCTTAGTACCCAATCCACTTCCTCTCTACTTATGTCTTGCACCAGTCTCTCGTTTGCCTCTCCATCTTCACACCTCTCTCTCGGATTCTCCTCATTTAGTAGTTTATGGAAATATTCTTTCCATCTTCCTCTAATTTTGTCCTCCTCTTGTAATACTACTCCTGAGGCATCCTTTATCTGCTTGACTGATGTTATGTCTTTCGAGGCCTTATCTCTGGCTTTCGCTATTCTCAACAACTGAGCTTCACCACCGTTTCTCTCCAGTTCTTCAAAACCTCATCAACTGCCCTCACTTTCGCCCTTGCCACAATTCTCTCTTTGCATTTTACTTCGCTAATCTATATGCCACCTTGTTGGCTCTAGTTCCAGTCATGTCCCATTTTTTCTTTGCCTCTTTCTTCTCCTTGATCTCCAACCACCTCCTCATTCCACCACCATGCCTCCTTATCCTCAGGCGGTCCACTTCCTGATGTTATACCAAGCACCTCTCTTCTCCAATTTTTCTAATATTCCGACTATTAACGTCCCACCATTCTTCCACATCTTCTGGTAACTTCATTTCTTTCAATACCTTTTCTTTAAACTTATTCCTTGGACCTTCCTCTTCCAATTTCCACCACTTTATTCTCCTCTGTATTTCAGTAGAATTTCTCTACTGAGAAACACTCAGTAGAGGAATTCTACAATTCTAACACTTTTATTTCCCTTTTCACAGATGGGAACTCCAATCCAATCATATTAAATTAAACTTGACCAGGCCCTCCTAAACTGTGCAGTGTAGCTGAAGTAAAAACTTTTACATCTTCATTTCTGAGCATTTGAGATGGAAGATCATCTACTTTGGGTAGTGATATGTACTCTGCAAGTATTTGTTCCTCTTGAATATTTTCTGCATGACTTTAAATCTTTTTAGAACATTTGTACATATTTTATCCTGATAAAACTAAATAGTGATTATTTCATATTTCAAATCCCCTGTATGCATATCCCATTCAGGATGCAATCTCTTGTATCCTGAACCAGTGTGTGAACATATCACTATTTATCAGTGATACACAGTAACACAATAAATAACACTTTTACTAAGTCTCATGTATGCTCTTCACATGAAGTCATGCATATCTATTTTATGTAGAAACATGGAGTTAATAATGACTACTTCACTGTTCTGAAGAGGAATTTAGTAAGTATTGATCATATTATTAGCTCTGCTGTTTTCTCCAAATTTTCCAAAAACGTTTATAAGTCTGGTATTCATTTTGTACCTGTTCAGATATCTCCAACAAGAACCACCTTTAACTTTTTCTTCATGTTGGTTGGTTTCAAAAATGGCTTGAAAAATTCCTCTCCATCCTTATTAATAAATATAAACTCTCAGCTTACCATTATGTCAATCTCACCCATAAAAGAATGCAAATCTGCAAATCCAGAAATCCTGCTCTAGAGATCTAAACAAAGGTTAATAGTTATGATGTTTCTTTCTGTTCTTGCTGAGAAGGAGATTTCCTATTTGGTATATTCAAGGTCAATCAAAGAAATTAAGTGTACCGTATGTTCTTTAAATCTGCAGGACCTATCATTCTCTCTACTGCAAACTGGCTTTCATGTTCTCCTCAGGATAAACTCGATACAATATCCTAGAGAAGCATGTAAGTGCCATGCTCATATGATCTGTCATGGAATAGTTGAAGATTAAAATTATTAAAGATTACCAAGAGCTGACATATCAGTTTGCCACATATGATTTCATCCAGGGGGGTGCTTAAGGGTGAAAGCTGTATAACTGAGAGGAGACCTCCTCATAGCCTTTAAAGGAATATGGAGAACCGACCAGGGCTTCTGACCTAATGTCCAATCCTCACCTTCTCATGGTGCACCCAGTTCGAGTATCTACCTGGATACTGAACGAACGAGACAAGAATGGGCTGGCAATTTGGGATTTAGCCGACCAAATTCTATTCTTATTGGCTTAAACCAATATAGAAAATGATGGTACAACATGACAAAATTTCATGCCGGCTGGGGCGTCGGCAGGTTAAACAAGGCCCCCGTTGTTTTCGCCAGGGAACCAGGGTGAACAGCGAAAAGTCAGCTACTGGAACAAATCTGAAAGCACACCCCAACTCAACATCACCAGAGTTAAAGATCAGTAATATCAACATAAGAAGCCTGAATGGCAAAGAAATGGAGCTAGCTGATGAATTAGATAAGTACCAGATCGATATAATAGGGGTGACTGAAACAAAAAAGACAAAAACTGGTGAGATCTTTCTGAACAATAAATACAAAATGTTATATTCAGGAAATGACAATCAAGGAAAAGGAGTAGCCATAGTATTCAACACAAAATACGAGGCTGATCTTCTTCTTGAATGGCAGGCAGTCACAAGTAGAGTGATGTGGGCAAATATGAGAATGGGGAACTGGACAATGAGACTTATTTGTGCCTATTGTCCAAAAGAAGGTTCTACTAACGTAGAAGTGGAGGAATTTTTTGATGCTTTAGAAAAAGCAATTGACACAATGAAAAAGGAAAAGTTGGTCCTTGTTGGGGATCTAAATAGCAGAGTAGGAAATGACTGTCAGACATACAAAAATATTTTGGGAAAATTTGGAGAAAAGAGCAAAGCTAATAATAACGGCAAATACCTGTTGGATTTCTGCACAGGACATGGACTGGTTATTACTAATACCATGTTCCAACATAAAAATGTGCACAAATTCACATGGAGAGAAGAGGCAAGGAATAAGAAAAGTCTCATTGACTATGTTATTGTTGATAGTGATGTTTTCTCCCTGGTGCAGGACACCAGAGCACACACAGGATTTGAAATTGGAAGTGATCACTATGTAGTCTTGAGCAGGATAAAAGTGAATTTTGTATTGAAAAGAATAACATGTAAGAAAGTTTTAAAGTGAATAAAAGTTGAGCAGCTTTCAGATGTGAACTGTAGACTAAAATACACAAAGATTATTGAAGAAAAAATGAAAGAGTTTGAGAACAGGAACCAAACCTTGGAGATTCAGTGGCAAGCCTTGAAGAAAACCCTGATGGATTCAGCCAGAGAGGCATGTGGTGAGGTTGTCTGCAAGAATAGAAAAATCAGAACTCCATGGTGGACACAGGAAGTTAAAGAGGCAGTGAAGGAAAAGAAGAAAGTATATCAAAAGTTCCTGGCAAATAAGTCAGCTTGTGTTCTTAGAGAATACAGACAAATGTAAGAAAGCCAAACACTGTGTAAAACTAGCTAAACAAAAGTCATGGGAGGATTTTGGTAAGAACATAGAAAATAAATATAAAGAAGGTGGTAAGAATATCTTACCACCTTCTTTATATTTTTGAAGAAGGTTAGAAATGGAGGAAAGAGTGTTGTAAAAGGAGTTAGATATGATAAAGGTGACATGAAAACAGGAGAAAAAGATATCCTTGAAGTATGGAGTAATTACTTTGAAAAATTGCTAAATGAAACAAGCAGTGATGACAGCACAATGATAAAAAACACTGACCAGGCATGCAGTCAGGAATACATATCCATACTTGAAGTAGAAAAAGCCATCAAAGGCTTGAAATGTGGAAAGGCAGCAGGAGTAGATGATATTTGACCAGAAATGCTGAAGTATGGTGGTATAAAAGCCTTGCAGTGGCTGCACTGCATAGTTCAGAAAGCCTGGGGAGAGGGACAAATCCCCGATGATTAGAGTAGAGCTCTAATAGTACCCATATATAAAAAGGGAAATAAAACTGAATGTGAGAATTACAGAGGTATTTCCCTACTGAGTGTTCCTGGCAAGATCTATGCAAGCATAATTGAAAAATGGTTGAGAAGAATTGTGGAAGAAAAGCTTGGTAAAGAACAAGCTGGATTCAGGCCAAATAGAGGCTGTCAGGATCAGATCTTCACTTTATGACAAATAGTTGAGAAAGCATGGGAATATAACAAAGATCTTTATTTAAGTTTTGTCGATTTGGAAAAGGCATATGACAAGGTGCCAAGAGAGAAGCTATTCAATACGCTACAGTTATATGGTGTCAATGGGGCATTGTATCAAGCAATACTTAGTCTGTATTTGAGTTGTAAGTCAGCAGTTAGAATTGAAGGAAGTACAGGAAGATGGTTTAATGTTAAATCTGGTGTGAGACAAGGATGTACATTATCCCCTCTGTTGTTCATTATCTATATGGATCACATTATGAAGGAAAGTGGTATTAAACATGATATCAAAGTTGGAGATGCTAATGTCAGCTCTTTGCTTTATGCGGATGATGCTATACTTCTAAATAAATCTGCTACAAGTTTGCAAGAGTCTCTGCCTAAATTGAATAACTGTTGTAATAGATATGGTATGAAGGTCAGCATTAAAAAGACAAAGACTAATGAAAATAGGTAGAATTGTTGAAAAAGTCAATTGTGTTGTGAACGGAGAACCTGTGGAACAAGTAAAACATTTCAGCTACTTAGGCACGATTTTTACTGAAGATGGTAAATTAGATATGGAAATAGACAACAGAATCAACAAAGCTGGTATGGTAGGAAGTCAATTGAATAAATTCATATGGAATAAGAGAGAAATTAGTCGGAACACTAAATTAGCTGTATACAAAACAGTGTTCAAACCAGTTTTAATTTATGGATTTGAGAGCTGGGTCAGAAGTAAAACACTTGACCAAAGACTAGAGACCGCAGATATGAGAGTCCTGAGAAAGATTATAGGCATGAACAGATTGATGCCATCTGTTCACACCTATCTGTTCATCAATATTATATTAAAAATGAGGATATTAGGAAAGAACTTGACATTGTCGGCATCCAGGAATGCGTTAGCAGAGCTAATCTCAGATGGTATGGTCACTTAAATAGAATGGGCGAGGAAAGAATAGTAAAACACGTGTTCTCTGCCAGGTTGCAGGAAAACGACCCAGAGGAAGACCAAGATATAGGTGGATTGATACGGTACAATGTGCCTTAGACGACAGAAATATAAGATCTGATAATGATAATATTGAAGTCTTGACAAGTATTAGTCTGATTTGGAGGAAAATTGTAGATAGGAAGTTAGTAATGATGTAAATTTTTCATGTAGTACTATCATATCCTGTACACCGCTTGACATGTCAGGAATTTGATGATGATGATTTCATCCAGTCACAGGTTCAGTTTAGTAAAACTGAAATCCTTTCTAAAAACCATTATCTAATAGTAAGACAGTACAGAAAAAAAAGTGAAACTCGACACAAAGTGATTCTGAAGAATAGTAACTGGTTTAAACTTTCCTTTTGGGAGTTACATTTAAAAACAGAACACAAGTCTTATTTAACACATTTAATACTCTTATTCCTAATGTAGTCTAGAATGAGCTCTGCTACTGCAATGTCATGCACGCATGCACACACACACCCACACGTTGCTATATTTTACTCGCCTGCACCATTTGTGTATTCAGCTACGTTTCTGGACAGTCCAGAAATTTGACCATGAATAATTTTGTTAGAAATTTAAAGTGCTAATGTAATTTTTACTGGTTTTGTCTGTTTATCACTTAATATAAACACATAAGAAAAGTGCAGATAATAATTAATGAAGGAAAAGGTCTTTTAAATATAATAATTTAATGCAATTTAATTTAAAGAAGATTTTAAACCAGCATTAAATTTTAATTTCAGTCATTTATGTAGTTGGTATTTCTAATTTTCAGTCACTGAAAGAAAGACAATATACCTCTGATTTTCTGGATCATTAAAAATATCAATCCAGCATTTTCGAAGATCAACACTTGTAGATCCGTCTAAACGAAAATAATCAATTCCTGAATCCCAGTTGCCAAAACCATCTGTTTCAAGATTCTCTGGGTTCTTTTGATTTTCCTGGTCTATATAAGCAAGTAGATCTTCTATGAGATCCAAGGTTAAAAGACTTTGACTAAACAATAAACTGCAATAAAATAAAAAGTGAAAAATGACAAGTATGATATTTGCATTTTATTATGAATTTTACTTCAGTATTATTTTATTTATTAGGAATATTCCTAGCGGAGTAAGCAATAAAGGATACCAGCATTAGTGTAGCTTAGAATTAATATTACAAAAGGTCAAAAGGTTCATTGTACAAACAATATGATGACTGATACCAAATTCACAAAGAATTATATACCTAATAGGTAAATAGTCCTGTATGAATTTTGTCTTGAACAAAAATCATCTATTATCAGCTATCTAGGCAGACTCAAACTTGTGTTCTCTTTGCATGACAGCACATGATTTTCATTTTCAATGCCCAGCTTGAGATCACCTCCATCTTGTTTGTTAGAAGTCTGAAGTAACTTGATCTGATCGCACAGACGTACCAGATATACAAAATATGGATGGTGAACCAGTTACATATGAAGAAATAGAATATGCTCTAAATTAAATGAAAACAGGTAAAACACCAGACCCTGAACAGATCCCTATCAAATTGTTAAAGAAAGTAAATGAAAACACACTTAATGACCTAAAGGTTATTTTTAATAACATCTATGATACCGGATACAATCCCCGATGATCTAAGGAAATCCATCTTTGTCACTATTCCCAAAATTCCAAGAACTTTTGAATGTTCAGAATATAGACCAATAAGTTTAACAAGCCATGTTACAAAATTACCTGAGAATAATCCTAGAAAAAATAAAAGGCACTTTGTTGGTAGAAACCTCAATCAGGTTTTCAAAAAGACAAAGATACAACAGAAGGAATTTTCAATTTGAAAACATTGTGTGAAAGAAGCCTTGATAACCAGAAAAGCATATATCTTTGTTTTATTGATTACACCAAAAGCATTTGATTCAATAGATCACAAGAAATTAACACATACATTTTTGAAAATTATGGAGAAAACTACTGTGTTTGAGTAAAACTTTAGTTTAATATAACTAAACTCTACATTCGATGTTTCAACTTTATATCAAGGTCATCTTCTGGAGCATATGCACTATATACAGAGAACAAGCTACACTACAATCTATCTGGTTTGTTAAAGTCACTGACTAACCGTTAAAACAATTGTTGGCCTGACCTCTAGTGAAAAAAAAAAAGAAATAAAATAGAATATACATCAATGCTAGAATCCTATTATTAATATTATCTGTTGGTTGTAGAATTCCATTGGGTACAACAACAAGTCTATGTATATATATTCTTCTTCTTCTTCTGCAGCTTCTCCCACTTAAGTGGGGTCACTGTTTGTAATGAGTCTCCTCCACACCTTCCTGTCTTGGGCTGTCACCACATCCAAGTTCTTCATCTTCAAGTCCTCTTCTACCAGCTCCCTCCATCTCTTCTTTGGCTGCCCACACTTCCACCTTCCTTGCACGTCCATCTGCATGACCCTTCTTCCCACATATTTGTCCTTCCTCCTCATCACATGACCAAACCATCTCAACCTTGCCTCCTGTATTTTCGCTCCTAAGTTCGTAACTTTCACTGTTCCCCTGACATAGTCATTTCTCAGACGATCCTTTCTGGTCACACCACACATCCACCTAAGCATTCTCATCTCTGCTACTTCCATCCTGCTGATATTATTTTTCCTCAGGGCCACAGTTTCTATAGCATATGTCATAGCTGGCCTCACTACTGTCCTATAAATTTTGCCTTTCAGATTGATCGGCACCCTCTTATCGTATAACACTCCAGCCATCTCCCTCCAGTTCCTCCAACCCGCTTGTATCCTGCATCCCACTTCCTTCTCAGCTCCTCCATCTTCTTCCACTGTTGAACCTAAGTATCTAAAGTCTCTCACCTTCCTGATGACATTTCCTTCCAGCTCCAGATCTGTTTCCTGGCCGCCGCCCACTGTGCAACACATATACTCCGTCTTACTTCTGCTCAGTTTCATACCTCTCTCTTCCAGTACTTTTCTCCATCTTTCCAGTTTAGTTCCTGCTTCTTCTCTTGAATCTACACACAACAAGATGTCATCTGCACACAATTGCAAAACATTGTCCAAGGTGCATCTTCTCTCACCTCCTCTATGCGTGTATGTATATATATATATATATATGATAAATACTAATATTAACTCGGAGTTGGGATATGTTCATTTTTTATATAAACTGACTAAAAATCTGAGAATTATAAGAAATTGAGATTTATTGGATACGTAACATGTTTCGTCGGGGATCAACTTCATCAGGCGTTAAGAACATAGAAAGCTATTAAAAGACACTGAAAAAACATTGAGACACTCTAATGCTACAAATTTGACTGTAAATTACAGTTATTATGAACTTGAGCTATAGTCCGTATTAAAGTTCCATTGTTGTACACCTGTGCGTGTATGGTTCTGAGATCGCCAGTATCTGATAGTAGAGCTGAAAGTCAGGCAAATTATAGCTGAGATTATTGTACATATGAAGGGGGTCCAAGGTAATTTCTTTTAACTCGACAATGCAGCGTTCTACCTCATCGTAGCAAATGTGCAGGTTTGAAGTTGTTGTCCAATTTACTTCATGTTGGCAGCTTTCATTATTTGTGTTTATTGAAAACAGGACATGGCCTGATAGGGCAGTAGCCATGGTTCTCTTGTAAGCAATGTCTCTCTGGTGTTCCTCAAGACATAGGAGGGTAGATTTCTCCGTTTGGCCATAGTAAGGTTTTCCGCACTCACATGTGATTTTGTATACACCTGGGAATTGTAGCAGGTTGTGAGTTTGTTTGTAATTGCTGAAACTTGATCTTATTTTTGGAAGAGTCGAGAAGCATGTTTGAATGTTAAACTTCTTTAAGATTCTACTCAGTTTTTTGGATAGTGTGCTGTTATGACAAAGAGATATAACCTTTGGAGTCGTCCTGTGTCTCTACGTTGACTGTGGAATAATTGTTTGTTAATACTTTTTAAAGAGTAGCCATTGCTTTTAAAGGTCCATTTAAGATGTTGTAGTTCTTTTTTTTAGTTCTTCTTCATCTGACAGTACAGAACTTGCACGATTCGCTAGAGTTGATATAATACCCAACTTCTGCGCTGGATGGTGATGTGAGGATGCATGCAGATATCTGTCCGTGTGTGTTGGCTTTCTAAATATAGAGATTTTTATGGACTCGGGTGTCTTGGTGAGTTTAACATCTAGGAAACAGAGGGAACTATTTTCTTCAATCTCCATGGTCAATTTGATATCTTGATGGAGGTTGTTTAAGTGGTTGAGAAAAATGTGAAGATTCTCAATACCATGTTCCCATATGAGGAATATATCGTCCACATATCTAAGCCAAATTCTTGGTTTTAAACTAGAAGAGGAGATTGCCTTTTGTTCAAAATCCTCGAAAAAAATGTTGGCTAATATAGGAGGAGAGGGGGCTTCCCATTGCTAATCCTTTGACCTGTTTATAAAGTTTACCTTCAAATTCAAAATAGCCAGAGTTTACACAGTGAGATAGTAGAGAGAACATTTTATTTGAAATCTTGTTCTTTAAAATATGGAGAACATCTTGTGTCGGAATGTTGGTAAAGATTGCTACCACGTCAAAGCTCACCATGATGTCAGAAGACTTGAGTTTTAAGTCCTTGATTTTAGAGACAAAATCTGTTGAGTTTTTAATATAAGAAGAAGATTTTCCTGCATAAGCTTTTAACGATGATGCCTGATATTTAGATAACCTGTAGTTGGGTGAATCAATGCTGTCTACTATAGGTCTCAGTGGGAAGTTTTCTTTATGTACTTTAGGGAGACCATATAGCCTTGGAATGAGTGAGTGTAAAGAACGGATGGAAAGACGTGTACATCGCGGAATTTCTGTGGTCTTTTGTAGGAGATTATTGGTTCTATTGTGTATTTCTCTTTCCCCTTATCAGCTTTTAAGATGACGATGTCCTTGTTATTCCTTAGATTTTTAATTGCAAGTCTCTCACCAGGGGATATATATCAGAAGGAGGTTTTGCATTGTTGATTGCAAGAATTGCTTCTATATGAATATGAAGTAAACTTGCTTCTGCGGTAGGAATTAGCGAAGCTGCTTTCTCCAACTTAGTTAAAAGTAGTTCTTTGGGAATGTATTTTGGTGCCAGAACAAAATTAAAACCCTTTCCGAGAATTTGTTCTTCATCAGGACTTAGGACGTGTGACGATTTGTTAATCACCAAATTTTTAAGTTTGGTATGACAATTATTTAGAGTAGACCATTCTTGTGATGACCTGAGTAAGTTGAACTTTCTGATGAGCTTGTGTTTGTTTAAGTTTTTGAGATCATAATGCGTGGTGTGTACTTAATTCTTTAATATAATTCCAAGATTCAAGGTCTAAGCAGGCTGCTAATTGGTTTTCTAATGATGTTTTTTCTGTGAAAATAAAAGATAAATTGCTTTTTGTATCGCTAATCCTCCTCCTCCTCCTACGTCTCGAGGAACATCAGAGAGACATTGCTTACAAGAGAACCAGGACTACTGTTACGTCCCCCCTTTTCTATTGTTGTTATTTCTATTTTATGGTTAAACTAGGTCTCTTTCTTCCCTTATTTCTATTATATCTTATTTTTTTCTCCGTATTTTACTATAAGGATATGGTTCGTGGGTTAAAAGCAAAGAGATTCCCACCAGACAATGGCAATTCCTTTGTTTCCGAGCTAATGCTGGTTCTTACTTCGAACTCAGGGAAAATTTCTATTTAGCTGCGCCACCTTAAATTCTAGATTTTCAAACAGTGAAGAATCAAAGAACCAGTACCGAGCTCTGAACAATATCCTTAATTTATGAATCTTATATAAACTAACTCAAGTCTCAAATTTATCACTATCTTAGTCTGCAGTTGTGACCTCCCTTCCAAAATACCTCCCGCTGTGGTTCGATTTTTATGAGGGGGTGCAGTAGAAAATGATTTCAGGCAAGGCAATTGTTAAATCAAAAGAAAATATTTAATTATGCACTAAACAAATTACAAATCATGAATAATTCAGACATACATTTACTTCAATATCAATTTCAGTTAAATCATAGACACTCAATCTCTCAAATTCTTTCTTGACAAGCTTAGGTAACACTTCCACGTGGCACTCGAACAAAGGTGAAACAAAGGCTAATGTCTCAACACTATTAAGATTAACTGTTTCATGCATTAACTTCAATGTCAATTTCAGATAAAATATATATACTCAATTTCTCTAATTCTATCTTAAACAAGAATAGGTGTCAAGTCCACAATAATTCTCAAATCAAGGTAATGCAAAGATAAATGATACAATTCTACTAAGGTTATGCACTTCACAGACATTCAGGTCATGCTCTAATTTCTACATTCATGTCTTGGAATTTAGTCTGACTCTCTAAACTAGGTTTCTAGAGTCCTTATGCGAAATCACAATATTCTAGTCTTAAACGTTCTATTAAGGTTACAATCACTCTTCTGCACACTTTCATTGAACAAAGAAAAGGTTTCTACATTACCACTCAGTTGGGAACTGCTGGATCATCATACGCATCTCGATACAGCTTCACCTTCAGATTTGTTTCTGGTTCCGTTTCGACCTACAGTTTCCTTCTCGTCAGATTCGGGCTTGCCTTTCACTGGTTACCAGGTTTAAGCAAAGCTCGACTGTCTATACTGTATACTGGACCTCAGCTCCACTGAATGAATTTTCTATCGGCAGATTCTCAAGGACTGCTCGGCATTCTTTCCTCGCTTGTGGCTTGATGCTTTGCCCAAGAAACTGGAATGAACATCGGAGCACGGAGAGACTGGCTGGCAAGGGATTCTGGCTGGAGATCCGACGAACGAAAGAAAAAAGCCCCGATCCGGCTCTGCGTTGCCTTTTTAAACTCACCTGCCCCTACACTTCCAAACTACGTCATATCCTTTTCCTTCCTTGCTCACTTCAAAGTACAACTCCCTTCACTAGCGCCACATTCTCTCCTAGTAATCACTTTGGTGGTAGTGGGGGGGGGGGGGGGTTAGTCGCATGCCTTCCCTTCACGGTCAATGCGTACTCTGGCGCACATGCATTGCCTCTGGTAATCGATCTTTGATCTATTAGATCTTCACTCAGTGGTGCACAAACACATGTTATTTTTAACAAAGCTTAGGCAGTGGACTTAATTACAACAAAATACAATATAATATTAAGGGATAAATAACAGAATTCTAAAATTACTAAATTGTCTGGCAGCTTTACATTAAATTTAACCTGCTTGACATATCAGTATGTGCAAAGCTTAAAAGTGCATGTTAAGTTCTGAAGAAATTACAAGTTAACTACTTTTAGTTTTATTCAGAACTTAACACCACTGCCCTATCAGGCCATGTACTGTTTTCAATAAACACAAATAATGAAAGCCACCAACATGAAGTAAATTGGACAACAACTTCAAACCTGCACATTTGCCACGATGAGGTAGAAAGTCGCATTGTCGAGTCAAAAGAAATTACCTTGGACCCTCTTCATATGAACAATAATCTCAGCTATAATTTGCCTGACTCTTTCAGCTCTACTATCAGATACTGGTGATCTCGTGGATCCACACAGGCACAGGTGTACAACAACAGAACTTTAACAGTTATTATGAACTTGGACTATAGCTCAAGTTCATAATAACTGTAATTTACAGTTGAATTTATAGCTTTAGAGTGTCTCAATGTTTTTTTCAGTGTCTTTTAATAGCTTTCTATGTTCTTAACGCCTGATGAAGTCAATCCTGACGAAACATGTTGTGTATCCAATAAATCTCAATTTGTTATAATTCTCGGATTTTTAGTCAGTTTATATAAAAAATGAATATGTGTGTATATGTACACACACACACACACACACACACACACACACACACACACACACACACATTTACAATATGATTATACATATACATTCCAATCAGTTGGTATGGAATGGTTTCTAATAGTAGCTAGAAGTTGGCTAGAGTCCTGACTTATGCTGGATCTTATGTATTAGGTAGGCTGAATGTGTGCCATCCAGATTCTTGGAATGTTCATGCTGCCATTGTTGTTGATATTTGGGTGGTTTATCAGAATTTCGTAAGCTTGCTCAAATTTCCTTTCGTACCAGGTTTTTTTTTTTTTTTTGAAAAGAGCGATGCTTTTCCAGTCGATTTGATGTAGGGTGTTGAGCGCTTGATCTGAGAGGCCTGCTTCACCAAAATGGTTATATTTAATGTGTCTTATGTGTTCTTTCTTATGTATAGGGATTGTATGTCCTGTTTCAATAATGTACAGTAAGTTACCGGTGCAGTGGACGCAACAGACTCCAGGATGTGCCAAGGGAAGGAGAGGATCCTTAAAAGAGTTGATACGGTTTTAAGTTTAGTAGGTGACATTGAGGTTATAATAGTGTAGGATTCTGTTGAATTTTTCTGATAACCCTTTAATGTATGGGATGGTTATGGTTTTACTATAATCTAGATTCTTTTTTTTTTAAGGTTTTATGAAGTATCTTATTGATAGTATTTTTGTTATAGCCATTATTTATGAATGTGTCGCTGATGATTTTTAGTTCTTGCTTCAGGGCTTGCTGGTTAGAGCAAATTGTTATGAGCCCTGTTTTTGACTCCATATTTTTGTGATGGGTGGTGGTATGAATTAGCATGTATGCATTGATCTGTGTGTGTGTTGGTTTTCGGCAGACCGCGAAGGATAGGCTGCCTGAGGGGAGACATGTGACTAGGAACGGGAGTGAGTTCTGATTTTCATTTTCGATGCTAAATTGCATGCGTTCATGTTGTTTGTTCAGGTGGCTAAGGAATGTATTTAGCGTTTGTCGCCCATGCGGCCAGATAGCAAACACATCGTCAACATATCTAAGCCATATTGTAGGTTTTATAGTGGCGGAATCAAGAGCCCTTTGCTCAAATGTTTCCATGTAAAAGTTAGTGATGGGGGGGGGGGGGGGGATAGTGGGAAGCCCATGACCGTACCTTCTTTTTGTAGGTAAAATTTGTTTTGCCACAAGAAGTAACCGGACTGTAGTACATGGGCAAAGAGGGCTGTAATGTCGGGGGGAAATTTGTTCTGTAGTAAGAGAATTGTAGTTGTGTTCATTGATGAGAATTTTTGTGAAAAGGGCAGAAACGTCAAAATTGACTAATAAGTCGTCTTTGTTGAGTGTTATGTTTTTAATTTTGTTTATAAAGTGTTGTTATTCTTTATGTAGGAAGGGAAATGACCTACCAACTCCTCGACGCTAATTTCTTGGCTAACTGGTAACTAGGGCTATTTATTCTTTCCATAATAGGTCAGAGCAGCACATTCTGTTTGTGTATTTTGGGGACACCATATATTCTGAGGGGCGGGTGTAGTGGGGTATGAGTTTTTTTAATTGTGTCTGGCGGCCAAGAAGTGACGGACTTGAGTAGTTTCTCTGTTTTATTTTTTATCCTGTTTGTTAGGTTATAGTTTACCAGCTTGTAATAATCGGCTACTAGTTGATTCATCTGACGTGTGTAAGTTGACCTGTCAAGGACGACAGTGGCATTGCCTTTATCCAATTTCGTTATTATTATGTCTTGGTTGGCTTTTAACGACTTTATTGCTGCTAGTTCCATTTTTGTGAGATTGTTATCTATGGTTTTCTTATTGTTCAGGACATTACTGGTTTGTAATTGTATTTTATCGGATATATTGTTGGGTAGAGACCCAATGCCTCTTTCAATGTGGTAAATGAAATCCAATGATCACATGGTTCTTGCTTACTGGTGGTTGGTCGCTCCATGTCTCCCTAGTTTGCTGTTCATTGTTGGAGGTGTTTACCTCGGGGCGGAGATCTTCTGATTGGTTGGATTCTTGTGATTGGCAGCCATATTTTGCAGTTGTTTCAAACTGTGAAATTTGGCCTTGAGTTTTTTTTTTTTATTATTATTATTTTCTAGGGTATACGTGGCCAAATTGTCAGTAATTCTTTCCAGTATTTGTAGAATATCTGGATTTATATAGCTCGATAGTTCAGATTGCAATTTTTAAACTAAATTTTGAGTTAGTGCTAGGTTTTGGCAGGCTGTTTGTATCTGTTCTCTAAGCATTGCTTTCTCTGTGCGGTCATATATGCAGAGTGCTTTAGCGGATGTAAATCTCTTTTTCAACTTGATGCAGATAGGAATAAGGTTATTATCTCTTGTACAAAAGGAAATTTAAGGAAGCCTGTGAAATTCTGATAAACCACCCAAATATCAACAACAATGGCGGCACGAACATTCCAAGAATCTGGATGGCACACATTCAGCCTACCTAATACATAAGTCAGGACTCTAGCTAACTTCTAGCTAGTATTAGAAACCATTCCATACCAACTGGTTGGAATGTACATGTATAATCATATTGTAAATATGTGTGTGTGTGTGTGTGTGTGTGTGTGTGTGTGTGTGTATACACATACACACACACACACACACACACATAGCTTTTTGTTGTTGTGCCCAATGTAATTCTACAACAAACAGATAATATTAATAATAGGACTCTAGCATTGATGTATATTCTATTTTAGTTATTTATTTATTATTTTTTTTTCACTAGAGGTCAGGCCAACAATTGTTGTAACGGTTGGTCAGTAACTTTAACAAACCAGATAGATTGTAGTGTAGCTTGTTCTCTGTATATAGTGCATATGCTCCAGAAGATGACTTTGATATAAAGGTCGAATGTAGAGCTTAGTTATATTAAACTAAAGTTTTACTCAAACATGGTAGTTGTCTCCATAATTTTCAAAAATGTACTTGGATCACCGTGCAAGCCTAAAAGAAAAAAAAAAATTAATACATACCCTACAGAATAACAGGAAGGACAAGATCTACGTATAACTACAAATATATACTGGAATCAAATGGCTCAATAAGATATAAAAATGCATATTCTGACAACTTTGAAATCAAAAAAGGAGTAAGACAAGGATGTGTCTTATCACCCTTACTGTACAATATATATACAGGGTGTTCGGGATAAATTTGACAGTTTCGTAAGGAAAAAGAAAATCTTCTTTGTATCTATTAAATTTAATGAATTGACAAAAAAACATTACAGGCAGAGTTAATTACAATACTATCAACAAGATTTACTCAAAATAACCACCATTAGCATCGATCACAGCTTCAATTCTGCTTCGGAACCTCGAACAAGCTGATGCTACAGTCTCCCTGGGAAGGGCCGCAAAAACTGTTTTAATTTTATCCATTAACTGGGCTTTTGTATTACTGGAAGTGCGATTGGTGTCTTTTTCAACTGCGCCCCATACAAAATAATCCATGAGGTTAAGGTCTGGGGAGTTTGGAGGCCAAACATTTGGACTGGTGAAGTCGTAGAAATTTTCAGACAACCATTTTTGACTTTTCCCAGAGGTGTGGCAAGGGGCCGAATCCTGCTGCCATACATACGGCCTACCATTGCCTACCCTTGTTATCCAGGGCTTGACTACAGTTAGCAACTCCACGAACAAAGCCCGAATTCCAATGCCAGGGTTCTTCAACACCTGTTCCTGCAGATTTGCGAGGAATTCTGCTGTACGAATGCAATCAGATCGTCTGCTAGGGATCTTTCTTCTTGCTACATCCTCGTAGTCACCATTGCAAGTCTCTAGTTCATGCCTGATTGTTTTTACTGTATTCAGGGAGCATTGGGCAGCAGTCGTAATATCCTTATTTTGATGGCGGGCACAAATCATCATGATACAAGTTATTCTCTTCCATGATTCAGGTGGGTTCCAGCTATCCATCCTTTCTGACATCTTGTATATGAATGAAGAAGGGTCCAAACTTTTAAATGAAGAGAAGTGTGTGTTAATACATGTAACTTACGGAAAAATATAATTAATTATAAATATGTCAAATTTATCCCGAACACCCTGTATATAAATATATATATAGTGAGCAAGTTTTTAAAAATATTTCAGAACTGAAGGGTGTAAAAGTGGGGAGTAGGAACTTCAACAACTTCGGGTATGCAGATGACACAGTCCTTATAGCTGAATCTGAAGATGATCTTGAAAACTCAGTCACAGAAATTTACAACAGAAGCTTAGAATGGAATTAATTATTAGCCTAAAGAAAACAAAATGCATGATTATATAAAAAAAAACCAATAATAAGAAACTAAACATAACTGTAAACAAAAAAAAAATTAAACAGGTTCAGTCTTTTATATATTTGGGACAAACATTTACAAACAGAGGAAATTCCCTTTAAAGAAATAAAAAGAATAGAAACAAGAAAAGCCTTTATTGATATGAAAACTGTTCTAACATCTAGAGACATTGAAACTTGGACTCTAAATAAAGAAGCAGAGAAAAAATTAGAAGCTTTCGAAATGTGGACCATCAGAAGAATGTTGAAAATACCATGGACAGAGAAAACGAAAAATGAAGATGTTTTAAAGAAAGCAAAAATGAAAAGAACATTAATGAAAATAATTAAAGAACAAAAACCTAAATATTTTGGACATCTAACTAGGCAAGAAGGCATTCAAAAATTAATATTAGAAGGGGAAACTAGATGAAAAAAGAGGGAGAGGTAGACCCAGGAGAATTTGGTTTGAAGACATTAAGGAATGAACTGGCTTAAATGTTGCAGAACAGCAAAAGAAAGAAAACGATTCTGTGACATGGTTGCTAACCTCTTTCTAGGGGATCCTTCTTCATTTTTTTTTTTCCAAGTTACTTCTTCTTCTTCAAGAAGAAGAAGTAACTTGAAAATGTTTCCATGTTTGTTCTATAGAGCAGGGTTCTTGATTATCTAACCTGTAGACCCTGTCCTAATAAGCATACTATATGTTTAAATCTTTCATTTCTATAAATTTTGCTAAGTATTGCTATGTTTTTCTTTAGAAATTACCAAAAAAAAAAAAAGTGTCAGAAAGAACACATCAGAAATATAGTACTCTATAAATTCAACAAAAGGAAAACACTAATGCAACCACACAAACAATAAAAAGTTTTTAGCGAGAAAGTTATAGAAATTTAGGGACTGGTTTACAGCTTAACTGACATATTCAAGCTGGGCTGTTCATTTCAAAACAAATGATAATTTCTCACTAGGTCTGCAGAATTAATATGAGTTATTTCATCATTCATCTGCCACTTATAATTGGCACGAAACATTATCCCAACTTAACTGGATTTTTTGTACATTTTGTTTCACACAATCATAGTCTAATAATCATGTATGTGCACTTCATGTATAATTTATGAAATGACTCATTACAGATGAGAAATGGTAGTCTTGAACAATATTAGGCATTAATAAATTAAAGACTTAATTCTGTATGTTAGTCAAGTAAATAATAGTTTAATATCTGACGTTTCACCAACTGATATCTGTCAGCATTTTCAAAGGATACACTGGTAAGCAATAGAAAGTAAAAAACTAGGAAACTAACCGACAATTCTAAAAATTATATAAAGTTATCACTGTGCGTGATACAATGATATAAAACGCGTGTCGCATGTGCAACGTTTTATTTGTTGAGAAATAAAACCCACGAACACATGCATCTGCAGACACAGGACACTCTGTGAGGCATAGGGCTAACCACCTCATCCATGACTTATGGTTAAGAAATCCAAAAATAGTTGGAAGGTCGTGGGCACTTAAGTGCCTGTTAGAACCATTGATAGAATTAGTATCAGTGTTGCTGCTGATATGAACACACAAAATTTTCATTGTGTTTCCCTTCTTATTTTTGTCTTTTGATGTTGGAGTACTTACATGAAAAAACATAATAGTTATCTACATCAGTAATTCCCAACCTATTTCCACTTTTATACCCATTTATACCCATTTCTATAAATTGTACCCCTTGTTTTTAAAATAGCTGTTTTTAAATGCTGACACTTTTGTTCAGTGTCTACTTAATGTAAAATAATGGAAATGAGGTAATAATAATAATAAAATAATAACTGAAACTATGCTAATATTAAATAAAAAAAACTGCTTGAAAAGAATTGCAAAGACAATGCACTTACTTATACTCAGTCAATCAAACTGAACCGATCAAACAGTTTGGCTACGGATGTATTTATATTTTTGGAGAAGTTCTAGAAATGTCACAAATGGAAGTTAGTGGAAGGTTTGTTATTGCAAAGGTCATTTCTTAGTAATACACGATTGTTCTGGAAAGGAGGATAGGTGACAAAAGTGATGCATGAACTGTGCGTAATTATTGGTAGAAGAGTGGTTCTCATATTAGAGAATCATCATTCTCTAATATGAGCTAGTTTTTGGAGTGCTTGTTTTTCTGCCATTACTAATTATGTTTCGTGTACCCCTGGACATAGCCCCAGGTGGTACGTGTACCACCAGTTGGGAACCAATGATCTACATCATTACAACTATTAAGGATTATATCACATTCGAAATATTGAAAACGTGAAGTGAATTGAATGTGTATCGAATAAGCACCAAGAAGGTACCATATTTGCTGGCATATAAGACGCACCCCCTTTTTTGTACACATTTTTTAGGAAAAACTTTATCACTGAATATTATAATGAATTTACAGTATTACAAATATAAAGTAATAAGTAGGTATACTTTCAACAAATACCTAATCTTCTTTGTCAAAACTCTGAAATTCATCTCCAGAGCTAAATGAAGAGACACTTGAAACCTCTTCTAAATCAGAATCTGAGTCCTCATACAACAAATTGTCCTCTGTACCATCCAGTGCATTACTAATGCCACACTTCTGATTGCCAGGCAGTCTTTTATCACGTTTATCAGTGAGAAAAATGTAGTCAGGAATTGTAATATGTCTTTGTGGGGGTGTGGCGAGTTTCTTGTAGAGCAACGATGTCTATTTTGTGGCCTGGGAAGGATATTATTTAGTACCTCTGATTTTGATCTAGTGAATCCCCCTCAATATTCAACTGGAAGATAGTCAGGCAATTCCTGATGCTCTTGTTTGGTTGTGTTCATTCATTTTTAAGGTGACTGAAATGATTTGGAGACTACAGTGAACTTTTCGAAAATAACCCTCTGCCTAAGTCATGGACACAAACCTTGTTGACTAGGGCAACGTTCGAGCTGGTATGCCTACTTTAATACTGTGTTCTCATTTCTTATAGTGTCCAGGATACCATAATTAGCATTTATATCCCAAAGCGAGTTATTACTCAGAAGTTGCTACTTTCTTGCCAATGGCCGCTGCAGGCTGGAATCAATCCCTGAAACAGAGGCTCTTCCTGTCTTGGAGCAGATGCATGTGCAGCTGCACCTTATTTAGTGGACAGTTGCTGCAGTTGATCGTTGGTTACCTCCCCAGGGGCATGCTTATTTAATGGCAGCATAGGGTGACCTATCACAATATCATCTTAGGGTTCTGTGTAATGTGTGTTTTGAGATATAAGTGTATATGTGAGTATATGCATTCAGACATAAGCATGTGCACAAACATACTTTCTTACACACCTTTATGAGAATTTTACATTTTATTTGAAATTAATTATAAATATACTTAGAATTAAACAAAACACCTACTTACACTTTGTCACCAATAGTTGCACATTCTTTTAAAATATCAAAAAGAAGAACAATTTTCCCACTCAACTCCAATTTGGTAGCATCTTCATCTGCAACAAACTGATGATACCACTGTTTTTTTTCTTCTTTCTGTGGTAATTCTATAAGTTCAGCTTCACCTATTATTTGTGCATAAAATAATTACATATAATTTTTCATCCAGATAAATTAAATTTAACCAGCATTTTAAGTACACCCCTTAAGAATAAATGTCAGAAATCAATAATGAATATTTAATTCTTTTCATCTGATATAAATATTGCTTCAGTGAACTACTGAGAAAATTCTTTAATTAATACTTTCCATCCATTCTACCCCACCCAACATAAACAACAGAAATGTTCTGAAAAATCTGAGGTTGAATTCCATTAACATTAAAGTAATTAAACTACCAGAATCCTGATATTATAGGTATATGAACCTAATATTACACGAGTAAATGACACAAACAGAATTTTCCTAGTTATTTTAATTTTTTTATATTTGGAGAGTAGAATTGTGTTAACCTTTGATTTATATTTCAAATTAGAAAAAAACTAGAAATCATGATACAGAATTAGCAATTATTTCTCACAATTCTCTTGCTGCTTTTCAAAATACACATGCAGTTTTTGACATGAAACTTTTATATGAATTAACTGATTTCATGAAAATAAATATTTATTATGGTTCTCTATATTGAATACAACATTTAATATATACATATATATATGTGTGTGTGTGTGTGAATGATACATATCTCAAATGGGTTAATAAACAGAAAGCACACTTCATTTAAAAAAATAAACAAAGAAAGAAATGGTTAAATTAATTGGTGAAATAACCAACCATGGCAATAAATTCACAGACAGAACTAAAGATTTAACTGATTTAACTGCTGATCATCTAACTTTGTTCTTCCTGCACAAGAGAGGTTACAGCTGTATTTAATCTGGTATCCCCTGAGTAAGCCAAAGGGAAGAAGGGATTATTGGATAAGCTAAATAAACTGTTTAATTTCTTGGAGAGATGGAGGGGCAGGGGAGGGGTTGTTGTTTAAACTGCATTTGTAAAGAACCCCCAATTTAAACATTAGATAAAAAGGGGTTATCTGAATTTAAACTGTATACTTAATAAGACTGTCGGTAGTTTAAACAACTACCGACTGCCTTATTAGGTATACAGTTCACAAAATGCTTTAGCACTTATTAGATTTGCTTTGTTTATCTGATCTTTGTTAATAGTATTTGGTGGCCACAAAGACTAATTTAAGTAACTGAATTATTTAATTTTTAATGGTTAACACTGAGGCAGCGACTATTTTCAACTCTAGGTTGAAATGAGCTCTTAATTTATAGTTCAGACTTCAAAATCCATTTATATCTGCAATCAAAAGGAAAAATAGGACTATAGTCTATTCCAAGTTCACTACTCTTATACTCATAAATCCCCTCCAGTCACTTGGGTTGTCAAAGTTCTAGCTATTTAATTTATCAACCTGATTAGTTGATGCAATCTTTTTATTTACTTTATTTTGCTGGAGACTAGGCTACAATTATCAGTTGAATAAATCAATTAGCACATACAGATTTTTCTGTAGTGAGTAGTAGTTTAGCTTGTTGAGTATATATTTCAGTTAATTATCTTGATGTTGATGATAATTAATGCAATTAAATAAGCAACTAAGATATGAGGCCAGCAGATTATGTCTGTTAAAGACACACGTTCTCCAGCTAGTTAGTCTGCTTTTGTAAGATGAAAAATCCGAGTTGTACAGAGGAAAACTCTACCACATCAATATGAGAATGAGGTGGTAGGGATTTCTGTTAAAAAGCTTTTATAAAGGTTTTCTTATATCTTATTGATACAGTTACTGAAATGTCCTTAAAACTGCAATATAGAGGCACTGAAAACCTTGAGATGAAGGTTAGCATTTTGAGTAACAAAGATGATTTCAAATCACTCGGTATTCCACAATCCCAATATCATTTTTAACACTCTCCTTTGCACTTCCTCCGTACTGTATCAGAATCACCATAAAAACCAGGAAACCAGACTTGCATGCAATAGCCCAAGTGAGGTTTTATCAAAGCAGGGGTGGATTAAGCTGAATCGGGGCCCCCAGCAGTAAAAAAAAAAATTATGGGGTCCCTAAAAATGTCCACATTTGGAAAAGTTGACATTTCTCTTGCAGCCTGGTACACTTGGTTGCACTGAATTTGTCTTCTTTTAAAAATAGTAGATGTTCCAATTCATCATCAAAATGCATAATATCAGTATCATTCATATTATAGATCTCTTTTAATTTTTCCAATTAGCTTGGGGGGTGGGGGGGCTGGCGGCCACCTGGTCCAATACCCACTTGATCCACCTCTGTATCAAAGCTTTGTAAAGAGGTAAAAATGACTTTCTTATATTTACACATCGAGGTTTGTTTCAGCATTGCAATTATTTTCTAAGTTGTATTTGCAATCTTTGCTAAATGATTCTTGAACTTCAACTTCCTATCTACTAAAACTCCAAAGATTCCTAGCCTTATCATTTTCTTCTAGCATAATTCCACCAATATAATACAACATTGGATATTTAATCACACCAAACTTCATGATTTTATGTTTAGTACATTGAACTGATAGCCATTTTCACATGCCCACAATTTCAGCCTATTGAAATCATTCAGCAACGATAGGTCTTAGCGGGGTGTTTTCTTTATGAATTTTTGGTAGCCCGTAAATGGCTACCAAACATGGCCCGAAGATACAATAAAAAAACTGTTCCCTCATTACGCGCGCTCCCCTAGAATTTATGGGCTACCAAAAATTCATAAAGAAAACACCCTGCTAAGACCTATCGTTGAAGGAATTGATAGCCCGAAGTATCACTTAGCCAAAAAATTAGCAGCAACACTCAAGGAGTTGGTAGGTCATTCCCCCTCCTATATCAAAAACACACAACACTTCATAAACATCATCAAAGACATTACATTAGAAAAAGATGATTTATTAGTCAGTTTTGACGTCTCTGCCCTCTTTACGAATGTCCCAATCAACGACACAATCCTTCTCCTACAAAACAAATTCCCTCCAGATATCACGGCGCTTTTTGCGCATGTATTACGGTCGGGTTATTTTGTATGGCAAATCGCCTTCTACTTACAAAAAGAAGGCACAGCCATGGGATCGCCATTATCTCCCCTATTGCTAACTTTTACATGGAACATTTTGAGCAACTTGCTCTAGATTCCTCCCCTCTAAAACCCAAAGTCTGGCTTAGATATGTTGACAATGTTTTCGCGATCTGGTCCCATGGCCGCCAGACATTAGACACATTCCTTAGCCACCTAAACAAACAACACAAACGCATACAGTTCACAATTGAAATTGAAAAACACAACACACTTCCATTTCTAGATACACTTGTCACACGTCTTCCCTCGGGCAATCTTTCCTTCACTGTTTACCGAAAACCGACACATACGGGACAATATATACACATAAACTCCTACCACCACCAAACACAAAAACTAGGTGTCATCAACACGCTAAAAAACAGAGCTCAGATGATTTGTTCCAGTGAACAGGCACTGAAAGACGAGTTTAAAATTATCAGTAATAACCTACAGAAAAACGGATACAGCCAAAATACTATAAACAAAATTCTCTACAAAACCACAATAAAAAACAAAGACAAACCAGACTACAGTAAAACTATAACCATTCCCTACATTAAAGGAATATCAGACAAAATAAACAGAGTACTACAAAAGTACAACCTCAAAGCCACCTTTAAACCTCCTGCAAAATTAAAAAACTTACTCAACTCATACTTACTCAACACTGTCAAAAAACAGAGCTCAGATGATTTGTTCCAGTGAACAGGCACTGAAAGACGAGTTTAAAATTATCAGTAATAACCTACAGAAAAACGGATACAGCCAAAATACTATAAACAAAATTCTCTACAAAACCACAATAAAAAACAAAGACAAACCAGACTACAGTAAAACTATAACCATTCCCTACATTAAAGGAATATCAGACAAAATAAACAGAGTACTACAAAAGTACAACCTCAAAGCCACCTTTAAACCTCCTGCAAAATTAAAAAACTTACTCAACTCATCCAAAGACCCACTCCCTCCACTAGCTCACCCTGGAGTATACCGAATTTACTGTACTTGCAACATACCATATATAGGAGAAACAGGACGCACTATTCCTATTAGATAAAAAGAACATAAATGACACATTAAATATAATAATTATGGTGAAGCTGGCCTTTCTGATCATGCCCTGAATACCTTACACAGAATTGACTGGAAAACCACCAGCTGTCTACATCACAAAGAGCATGGTATGAACGGAAATTCAAGGAAGCCTGCGAGATTATCAGCAACCACTCCAATCTGAACAACAATGATGGTTTAAACATCCCAAACATATGGAAGGCATATATTCGACCTTCCTCACCAAGAACAACTATTAACAGGACTGTAAAAAATCCAGTATTGTAAATCAAAAATAGGAATTGTAATACTAAAAATAGGACACCAATTGTTTCTGAAAGAAAACCATCTAAAAGAATGTTTATTTCATTGTAAAAATAGAATTTAGCTTGATGTAAAAAAAAAAGTTTTATTTTATTTTATTTTATTTTATTTTTATTATTATTATTATTTTTTTTATTCACCAGAGGTCACGCCAGTAGAATAACATGTGATCAAATCATTATTTCTCTAGCTTACAGTTAATGATGTAACTCAGCTTGTTCTGTATACTTATGTACGCTCCAGATGATGATCTTGATGTGAATATCGAGACGTCGGGATAATAAAAAAGTTTTTTTAACACGGTTGTAAATTCCATAAAAATTAAAAAAAAAAAAAAAAAAATCAGCAAATAGATGTATGTCACATGTCAAATCCTTTCCAGTGTTATTAATGTACAGATTGAATAACAATCGACAAAGTCTTTCATGCTGTATTCTGTCAAAAGCCTTAGCAAAATCTAAAAGTATCATGGGCATATTCATTACTCTTGTCTAACTCAATAGTAACATTATTATAGACTGTGAGCAAGTTACTCAAATATGAACTTCCCTTGGTAAACCCATGCTGTTCATTGCAAAGTACAGTCTCTCTGTCAATCCATTTCTGTATGTGAGCTCTAACCAACTTTTCCAAAATCTTCACCACCACTCTAGAGATACTGATAGGTCAACAGCTGGATACACCAGCCTTTGCACCACTCTTGTACAATGGGATTATCATACATTCTTTCCACTCCTGTGAAATCCTCCCTGTTCTAAGACTGAAATGAAATTCATAGCCTGGTCAAAGGAATAGCCAGTTTGGCTGAACACTCTTTTAGCATCCATGCTGATATCCCATCATTCCTTATTGTGGAATTCTTATTCAGTTTGTGCAACAACTCTAATTCTGCCTCATACACCTGCAATTCTTCATCCAGTGAAGAGGTAGCAATGAGTACAATGTTGTACACATCATGCTGATATCTTTTTAGCAAAAACAAACCCCTCGTTAGTTGAACAACCTCTTCTGCATTGGTTACCCTTACATCACCTGCATTCACCATTCATATTACAGAGTTATTCATTCACATGTTTGGAAAATTAATGTTTCTCATTATGATTACTCTTTTTACACCCATCATGTTTACTTGGTGATGTATTTCGTCTCTAGCAACTGATCCACTAGGTCTGTAACAACATCCCACTATGAATTTGATCTTGTTAGACTACGCCTTACATCAGATGACTTCAAATATGAAAAACTGTTACTAGTATTGCAGTTATGGATCTCAACTCTAACTGGATTCATGTCATCTAATATCATTAGTAGCACACCCTGTCCTCTCCTATCCTGTCTATCCTTTGTAAAAATACTGTACTGAATTCCGCTCTGAATACTGTTTTCACTTGATTGCAGTATGTGGGCTTTTCATAGCCAGGTCTCACTAATGCCTACAATATGAGGCTGCAATGTAGTGACCAAGGCAACAAACTCTACCCGTTTGTTTCTGATACTCCTAGCATTTGTGTACACAGTGACGTAATAAGTTTTTTTTTTTTTTTTTTAAATAATAGTCTGCCTGACACAGTTGGACAACTTGCAGATCTTTGTTCTATCTAGTCTTATTTATGCATGCATCTTTGCACATGATAAATAGGTCTGATTGGATGAACACAAGACTGTTCTCTCCTAATAATCATTTCGATAATAATACTCATTCCCTTCATTAACACAGTTACATAACACCGTCACTCTTACACACAGATTCTCACTATTCCTGCCATCATAATTCACTTTCTTCTGACTATCTGTGTTAGGTCTCATACTAATTAATAATTTTTCAAGACTCCTGATACCAAACACATTCAAGTGTAGACCATCCCCCTCTTATAAAAATCCATTCTTCCCTGAAACTCACTCCACACATCCAAAAACTCATATCCATTCTTTCTACACAGAATAGACATCAAATCATTTGCCTTTATTCTTAATTCCTTTGTATCATATCTAGGTAATACACTTACAATTTTCACTTTTTCTCTCTTCCCTCTTGCTTCTTCCAACAACCTTCTCATATCCTCTCTCATATTGAATTTATCGCTAGTTAAGTCTTTCGTACCTAAGAGAATTATGATCTCTTTTGCTCTTCTTTTCTGTTTTTTCCCCCCACTTGCATATGCTATATTTTTAATTTGTTCTCAGGGAAAATTGGAAGTTATAACCCGCTCACTCATCAAGGCATGTTTTATGATAAAGCTGGCATACCAAATAACGTCCTTCTTATTACAATCACATTACTTATCTGGTATTTGTTACACATGCTAAGTTACTTGATTCCGTGTGTTGATCGCTTTTACTGCTTAACTTTCTTATTCTCCCTGTGTTTCTCTGAATGCTGCTCAAATTCCTGCATCATTTGTCTCTAGTAATGCAATTTAACCTTGTAATATCGTCTTAGCATGAAAAGCCTTCTTGTTCTCTACTTCGCTGTTCTTGATAGCATTCTGTGTTAGTTTCATCTGTGTTTTAAGTGTCATTTTACAGATGAATTTAATATTGCCATATCACAATAAAAATATGTTAAAAAACTATTCTAAAATCTACTCTAATTTTCTAAGGGAAAAAAAAAACACAATAAAACAAATAAAAATCACCAATTTTACACAAGCATTAAATACATCCAAATTAGATTAGATTATTTTATTTTGTAACAATTCAGAACCAGAGTGAATATATCACTGTCGATAGCAATGTTTTGTCTTAACGTAATATGCATATCTTTATATTGGAACATGGTGTTAGTAATTATTAGTTTGCATCTTGAATGATAATTGATCAAGTTCTTCCATTATTATTAGCTTTGCACTCTTCTTCAAAACCTTTGTTTTTCCTTTTTAATGTACATGTGCCCACAGAAGCTACACAAGTGGAAATAAAAGCTGGATTCTATGAAAAACTGATACTAATTCCTGAAAAAATTCCATGACAGGATATAATCATTTTATGAGGAAATTTTTCATGCAAAAATTGGAAAAGAATATATAAAGAAATTATTGGAAAACAAAGCCTTCATGAAGAGAGAAATATTAATGAGAAAATATTGATTAATTTTGAAGCATCAAGAAATTTAATAATAAGCAGCTCTATGTTTATGAGGAAGAGTATACACAAAAAAAAATATGGAAATCTCATGATGTATATACATTCCATCAAACAGTCCATACCATTATCAGTAAAAGATAATAAGAATTGCATTCAGAATAGATGAGCTGAGTGTGATAGTGACCATTTTCTAACTGGTGCTATCCTTAAGGTTAAAATAAACAGTATATATTTTGCAACACATACAAATCATCTGAGATACAATATTAAGGAAAAACTAGATAAAACTGAAGAGAGAAGAAATATGAGGGTGAATTAAAACAAAATTTGAAAAAATATGCAGCTGAATTCAAAGTAAAATATAGTGTAAAAAATGGTTTAAAGAAGAATGTGAACTGGCAGTAAAGAAAAAGATAGAAGCATTTGGATTAATAACCCAACTGATATTCATGCTGCTCAGAGATACAAAGCAAGCAGCAAGGAAGCCAATAAAATAATCAGACAACAGAAAAGAACATTTTTACATAAACAGATTGAAGAAATTCAGAAATACACTCAAATGGACAAAACATTAGAGATACTTACCTAATAGCTTGTCAGTCCTCCTCTAGTGCAAATAACAGCCTGTAGTCTCTGAGGCACTGACTCCACCAGATACCAGAGGTAATTCCAGCCATGCCTGTTGCAGCATTGTCCACAACTGTGCTTTAGACGTCGGCCTCGGATAAGTGGATCTGATGTCTCGTTCTATGGCATCCCAGTGGGGAAGTGCATTGTCGTGCAGAAACACATCATCAGCTGCAGGATGTGCCAAGGCCATGAAAGTGTGTAGATTAGAAAGATTAACCAGCACATTCTGGTAAATCGCAACATTTAAGGACCTCTCCAGGCTCATTAAGGGACCTAATGTGCCACATGAGAAGCCCCCCTCCCCCAACCATCACAGAGCCGACACGACAGAACAATGGCCTCATGCAGTCAATGTCACCCACTTGTCAGCTTGGTACAACTGATGGCGGGATTCACCAGACCACTCTGCAGAGGTCGAGTTTTGATGGTCCCGACACAGGGCAAGGTGCAATGCCTAATGACGACCTGTCAACAGTGGTACACAATTAGGGTGTCAGCTCCTGTAGCCCATGGTATGCCATATCATTAGCTTGCTGATGCTGCTTGGACCACTGACATTGAAACTGGATGTGATTTGTGCTGCCATTACCCTGTGGTTGATCTGTACATGCCTGGACATTCTACGTTGATCCCATTCATCAGTGGCATGTGGTTGGTCAGTAATTGCTCACTGGATGCTGGTATGCCTGTTGATGGTATACTCATGGTAGACCCTTGGTACGGTTGCCCTCAAGAACTCTAGGGTTCTTACCACATGGGCAATACAATGACCCATCTGTTTTGCACCAATAATACATTCATGATCAAAGTTGCTAAGATCTTCACATTTACCCATGTTCGTCGATTGTGAAACACTGTTGGGAAGCTGCCTATTTACCATCTACATTCAGTTTGGGTACATTTCACTTTGCATAGAGGAGCCAGTGTCAACTTCTCATTACCCATATCTCTAATGTTTTGTTCCACTGAGTGTACTTTACAGCAAATAATCCTAAAAAAATTTTCTATGATATTAGAAATCAATAAAGCAACAGTAACAAACAATATTAATGGACAACACTACCCACAAGAGATGAAATAGTAAACAGGTGGAGAGAGTACTTTAACAAATTACTAAACTGTAATGAACTTGCTGAGACATCGGGTACCTTTTGGGTGGTAATTTAGAATTTGTTTATGTATTCTGCTTCTATTCATTCTCAGTACATGTTCTTTTCATTTTTCTCTATAGCATATAACTGTTTCATTTAGGGAGTTTGTAATTCCAAGTTTATTTCTGATTTCGCTGTTTTTCATTTTATTTATTATTGTGACTCCTTCAGTTCTGCTTAGAAATTTCATTTCGGATGATTCAATTCTTCTTTCATCTGCTTTTTTTGTTGTCCATATCTCATTGCCATAGCCATAAAGTAAGGTAGGTTTAGCTACTATCTTGTAGATTCTTATTCGTGTGTTTTTGTACATAATTGGGTTTAAAGACTTTATTTATAATGCCTGTCATTTTTAAAGGTTTTGATAGCTTCAGTTCTATATCAGCTTCATTTTCATAACATTGTGTGTCCTAAATATTTGAATATATTTACTTGCTCCATTATTTTGTTGTTTATTACTATTTTGCTTCTTATTGAATTAACACCTTTGAAGGCCATGACTTTTGTTTTGTCTGTTGATATTTCCATACCATATGTTTTTATCAGATTATTTAGACTGCATAATGATTTTTGTAGTTCATCTTCACTGTTTCCAAGGAATATTTGGTAATCAGCAAAACGAAGAATAGCTAATCTGTTATTATGGTTTATCTTGAATCCTCCTATATTAGTTATCTTCCATTCGTTTATGATTTTATCTATGTATATATTAATTAAAACCTGTGTGAGAGTGCAACCCTGACATACTTCTCTATTTATTGGTTTCCAGCTTGATGTAAATTATTGTGCTTCACAGATATTTTCTTATTTTGGTATATATCAAATAAGACTCTAAAGAGTTGGTTTGGTATTTCATATTCTTCGAGGATTTCCCATATTTTCTCTGATAATTTTATCAAATGCTTTGGTGTAATCTATAAAAGCTGTGTGTGTTTCTATTTTCATTTCTCAGTGTTTGTTGATTAGTAATTTTAACATAAATACTTATCATACGTATCACCAAAAAATATTTAATCTTTCACTACCTGAAGTAGAATAAATTATAAAGTAGCTCAAAGACAACAAAGCAATCAGGTACTGATGAAATAGTAGCCAAATTCATCAAATTTGGGAGCCTCTACAGCTCAGTTCAGTTTTGATGATGTCTGGGAAAGACCTGTGTTTGTCTAGGATGTAAAGAACCTTTATTGGGCATTTTCAATTGAAGGTGAATTAGCTGGTCTCATATGGAGGAAAGGTAGAAGTGGAGATGTATGTGGCGAACATGGACTGGGAACAAGAAATGAGAGAGGACTAAAAAAAAAAAAAAGAGCAAATAATCACAAACACATGGTTTAAGCTACCATCCCAAAGGCTGTATACTTGGCAATCACCACAGGATAATAATGGGAATATAGCCAGAAACCAAATTGATTATTTGCTAATTAATCAATGATTTTGAAGCTCTATAAAGAGTACAAAAACCTATCCTAGTGCAGATATTGCTTCTGATCATAACCTACTGGTGGCAGAGTTAAAACTTGGACTGAAAGCTATACTTAAGAAACATCAACAAGAAAGGTTTGATTTAGGAAAATTAAAAAACACAGAGATAAGACACAAATTGAGTCAAGATCTGAATCAAGTGCTAGCACTTATCAAGAATGATGACATCATGAGGGTTGATGAATCATGGGACAAATTAAAATCTGTCTTCATAGAGAAATGTACCAATACCTTGTGTCCTAATAGAGCAGTAAAAAAGAAAGATTGGATAACTGATGAAATTCTTTCTCTCATGGATCAATGTGGATCATATAAAAATCATAGTCCAACAAAATATAAAGAGGTTCAGAAAATTATTAAACATAAGATCAAAGAAGCAAAAGAAATCTGGATGAATGAAAAATGTAAAGAAATAGAAATTCTACAGGAAAAGCATGATAATTTTAATCTACACAAAAAGCTGAAAGAGACCTCAGGTATATTTAAGAAAAAGCAATTCTGTATCCTTCGAAACAAAAAGGGAGAAATAATATCCGAAAAGATTACAAAACACAAGAATGGATGAAATATATAGAAGAACTCTTTACTGATAACAGACAGAACCCAGAAAATACTTATGAACATATGGAAGGTCCAAGCATTCTAAGATCAGAGGCAGAATGTGCACTAAACTCAGCTAAAAATGGTAAAGCCTTAGGCCTGGATAGAATACCAGCAGAAATAGTCAAGTTATTAGAAGGTGACAACATTATATATTAGTAAAGCTATTTAATAAGATCTACGATACAAGCATAATCCCTCAAGACTGGTTATAGTCGACCTTCATCATGCTACCTAAAAAAAAAAAGCAAATGCAAAAACTTGTAATGACTATAGAATGATCAGCTTAATGAGTCATGTTCTCAAAATGTTTTTGAAAATAATTCAAAAAAGAATATACGGAAAATGTGAAGACACCATCAGTAATACCCAATTCGGCTTTAGAAATGGTTTGGGAACAAGAGAGGCTCTTTTCTGTTCTCAGATCTTATTCCAAAAATGTATTGACCAAAACAAGGAAATACTCATAGAATAAAAGCCAAAAGGCTATTTTTCTGGCAACCTTAATAATAATGAAGGGGATACAAATCCTTTGATGTTTATCTGCCAGTAACATTTTTTCGGTATGAAACTCATAGATCTTAGTCCTAGTTCTTAGAGTTTCACTTACTGGCAGATAAACATCAAAGGATTTGTATCCCCCTTCATTATTACGGAAATACTCATTTGCTTCAAGAAAGCATTTGACAAAGTCCAACATTCTAAAATGATTGCACTACTAAAAAGAATTGGATTAGATGGTAAAGACATCAGGATCATTGAAAACTTATATTGGAACCAAAAGGCATCTGTTCAAGTTGATGACATTATTACAGACTCCATTAACATCAAATGAGGAGTAAGGCAAGGATGTGTGCAGTCACCTCTTCTTTTTAACATATACTCAGAAGCCACATTTCAAAAAGTCTTGAAAGGAAGGGATTAGTGTAAATGGTGAAATGATCAGTAACATCCGATATGCTGATGACACATAATATTCAGGATCTTCAAAATCTTTTGGAACTAGTGAATGAAGAGAGTGAAAAAATGTGATTAAAAATAAATATCACCAAAACTAAATTCATGGTCATAAGCAAGAAACCAATTCTTAATTCAGCACTTTCTTTAAATGGGAAACAAATAGAAAGAGTGGAGAAGTTTAAATATCTCAGATGCTGGTTAAATGAAGATTGCAATCCAGAAATGAAAAAAAAAAATTTTTTTTTTCTCTTGATGAAATCAACACTGTGTAACCGCAGTTTAAATTTATAGCTTAGAGTACGCATGGTTAAATGATATGTATGGTCTGTACTGCTGTACAGTGCAGAAACTTGGACCTTGAAAACAACATCAATAAAAAGACTTGAAGCCTTTGAGATGTGATTACAGACGAATGCTAAAAATCCCATGGATAGCAAAAACGTCCAATCAGGAAGTACTGGAACAAATGGGGAAATCACGTGAACTTTTAGATACCATAAAAAGAAGGAAAATTACATATCTTGGTCACCTACTTCCTAATGAAAAATATAAGATACATCAATTATTTATAAAAGGGAAGATAAATGGAAGAAGAGGACAAGGAAGACAAATAAAATCTTGGCTGGCAGACATCAGACAGTGGACTGGCACGAACTCTGAGAGACTGCTCAGAGTGGATGAGACGCGCTCAAAATTTGCCAAGGTGGTTGCTGACCTCCGATAGGAGATGGCACTCAAAGAAGAAGATATGGAGGTATAAATTTATTTAGTTTAATCCTTTATCCAAGTGCAAGCAAACAAAATATGCACCTGAAGTATTTTCAGGACTGGGGGGAAACTCATGGTAAAGGTGGTATGACTTCACATCACTTGCCTTAGTATCCCATAATGCAATGCACATCTTGCAGATATGTATAATGCTATGCATTATGGGAAGGGTCACTACCTAGACCAGTTTCGACTTTTATTGAGGTCTCTTCAGTGGGAGCCACACCCAGAAATGATATTAAGGTTGAAGTAATGCAGAAGTCATATTTTCATATACCAGTTGCCAAAAGGTGTCACACCTTATTATAAAATTATTCTGGATTAGAGATAAATGTTGAAAGTTTTCCCACTTGGCTATACTATAAATTAAAAATTCCAAGAAATTATGACTTCGCATCACTTGCCTTAGTATCCTTTCTCCAATCCAACAATCTAATCTTGAGGAATGAATCATATACATAAACATAAACTTACATTTACTTGTTCTATAGGTTCTCTACTGAGAGTGCAGCTGAAGTTTTCTATATTCCTACCTATATTTTCAGGTTTTCTTTTAACTGCTGATTTTCATACCAAATTTATTATAGCAGTTATTCAATTTAGTTAGGGAATCTTGCAGACTTATACTGAATTTATTTAGAAGTATAACATAATTGAGCCTCCATAGCTCAGCCAGTATAAACAAAACCCTTTGGTCAGAAAGACCTAGGTTCGATTTCCATCCATGACACGAGCAACTTTAATCTGGTCTCTTTCGACTAACGATGAGTTAGCCAGTCTCATATGGAAGTAGTGGCTTTTTTCACTGGAAACTTGGGTTTTCCATCACTCAGAACAGGCAAACTGGCCCCCACGAACACAGAACATACATGGATCCATGAATACTTACAACAACGTGGAAGAGAGAGAGAGAGAGCGTCCTCAACATAATCCTTATGCCCGTAGTTGATTTTCCATTAGGAAATTAACCATGAGTTAACCATGAGTCACATCGCGGTAGTAAACCTTCTGGATGGGGATGATGCATAATGATGATGACAACATCATTTGCATAAAGTAAAGAGCTTAGATTAACATCTCCAATTTTGATGTCAGGTTTAACACCACTTTCCTTCATATGGAATCCATACAGATGATGAGTAACAGTGGAGAGTATATCCTTCTCTCTCAGCTAATTTAACATTAAATCATCCTCATGTACTTCTTTTAATTTAAACTGATGACTTACATCTGAAATACAGACTAAGTATTGCTTGATGTAATGTCCCATTTATGCCATACAACTGTGGTGTGCTGAACAGCTTTCCTCGTGGTATCTTGTAATATGCCTATACATAATAAATAACGGAAAAACTCACGTAGAAATATTATTTAATAGTATAATTTTCGCCTGTGTGTCACAGGCATCTTCAGTACAATTAAGCTCAAAATTAAACACTAACTGACAATTCCAAAAAGCGCCACCTAAGTAGCTGGTGTAAGATAACTAAAAAGGTCAATAACTTTCCTAAAAAAAAAAAAAAAAAAAATTAATACAATAAAAAGTTAGGAAAGATTAGCTGATTTGTAAAGTACTATCTCCCATAAAGGGGATAGACGTAAGCCGTCGGATCTGTTTAAGTTAGGAGAATGAAGTAGAGTTTCACATGCTTCTTTATAAAGGCGTTCCATGAGAAACTGACTTTTGTGAAGAACTCTTGTCTTTCTCCAATGAACTCTGTGTCTAGTGAAGATGGCATGTTCTGCAAGTCCAGACTTTTCAGGTTTATAGTATTCAATATAAGATTGGTGTTCTTCTAGCCGAATGGAGGCAGATCTTCCCGTTTGTCCGAAATAACATAATCCACAAGAGCACGGAATCTGGTAGACACCTGGATGATTAAGATGTGGAAGCTTGTCCTTTGGAGAAGCAAGAAAGGTGGAGATTTTTCTAAACGGTCGAAAGGCAACAAAAATATTCAGTGGTTTTAAAATTTTTGCTATACGTTCACTGATGCCTTGTATATAAGGGATAGTAATGCGCGTTATTTCCTCTGTGTTTGAAGAGGGAGACATATTAAATCTACTCAAAGTTCTTTTAATGAAGCAATTCTTATAGCCATTAGATAGAAAGGAAGAAGTTATATATCGTATTTCTTTCTGTAAAAGATCGTCTGTAGAACAAAAGGAGTGTGCCCGATGAACCAGTGTTTTAATAGTTCCTGCCTTTTGACTGGGATGGTGATGAGATTCCGCATGGATATAATGGCCTGTATGAGTCTTCTTTCTATAAACTGAGAAATGTAGGTTACCATCTGGTTGGCGAAGAATTAGAAGATCTAAAAAGGCTAACTGCTTATTTGATTCTACTTCTAGGGTAAACTTGATCCTAGGATGAAATGCGTTTAACTTATTGAGAAATTGTTGAAGTTCATCAGAAGAGCCATTCCATACAGCAAAAATGTCATCGACATATCTGAACCAATGAGTAGGTCTGGGAGAAATATTGTCAAAGATACGTTGTTCAAAATGTTCCATAAAGAAATTGGAGATAGCAGGAGAGAGAGGATTACCCATTGCTGTTCCTTCAATTTGTTGATACAACTTATTTTTAAAAGAAAAATAACCAGAATTTATTACAAAATCAAATAAGTTTACAATGTCTGAAGGAAATTCCTGTTGTAGTAATTCAATACTTTCCGAAAGAGGCACATTTGAAGTTTACAATGTCTGAAGGAATTTCCTTCAGACATTGTAAACTTATTTGATTTTGTAATAAATTCTGGTTATTTTTCTTTTAAAAATAAGTTGTATCAACAAATTGAAGGAACAGCAATGGGTAATCCTCTCTCTCCTGCTATCTCCAATTTCTTTATGGAACATTTTGAACAACGTATCTTTGACAATATTTCTCCCAGACCTACTCATTGGTTCAGATATGTCGATGACATTTTTGCTGTATGGAATGGCTCTTCTGATGAACTTCAACAATTTCTCAATAAGTTAAACGCATTTCATCCTAGGATCAAGTTTACCCTAGAAGTAGAATCAAATAAGCAGTTAGCCTTTTTAGATCTTCTAATTCTTCGCCAACCAGATGGTAACCTACATTTCTCAGTTTATAGAAAGAAGACTCATACAGGCCATTATATCCATGCGGAATCTCATCACCATCCCAGTCAAAAGGCAGGAACTATTAAAACACTGGTTCATCGGGCCCACTCCTTTTGTTCTACAGACGATCTTTTACAGAAAGAAATACGATATATAACTTCTTCCTTTCTATCTAATGGCTATAAGAATTGCTTCATTAAAAGAACTTTGAGTAGATTTAATATGTCTCCCTCTTCAAACACAGAGGAAATAACGCGCATTACTATCCCTTATATACAAGGCATCAGTGAACGTATAGCAAAAAATTTTAAAACCACTGAATATTTTTGTTGCCTTTCGACCATTTAGAAAAATCTCCACCTTTCTCGCTTCTCCAAAGGACAAGCTTCCACATCTTAATCATCCAGGTGTCTACCAGATTCCGTGCTCTTGTGGATTATGTTATTTCGGACAAACGGGAAGATCTGCCTCCATTCGGCTAGAAGAACACCAATCTTATATTGAATACTTTAAACCTGAAAAGTCTGGACTTGCAGAACATGCCATCTTCACTAGACACAGAGTTCATTGGAGAAAGACAAGAGTTCTTCACAAAAGTCAGTTTCTCATGGAACGCCTTTATAAAGAAGCATGTGAAACTCTACTTTATTCTCCTAACTTAAACAGATCCGACGGCTTACGTCTATCCCCTTTATGGGAGATAGTACTTTACAAATCAGCTAATCTTTCCTAACTTTTTATTGTATTAATTTTTTTTTTTTTTTTTTTAGGAAAGTTATTGACCTTTTTAGTTATCTTACACCAGCTACTTAGGTGGCGCTTTTTGGAATTGTCAGTTAGTGTTTAATTTTGAGCTTAATTGTACTGAAGATGCCTGTGACACACAGGCGAAAATTATACTATTAAATAATATTTCTACGTGAGTTTTTCCATTATTTATTATGTATAGTTATGTCTACTCACGGTTTACCTCTTTTAAAACTTATTGTAATATGCCTTTTTCAGCTATATATATATATATATATATATCCGATTCTCGCCGATATATTTCTCAACGATTTTGAAGAAAAAGCTATTAACTCCTTTCACTTTAAACCAAAAGTCTGGTACCGCTATATTGATGATATTTTCCTCATCTGGGAAGACGGTGTCAATAACCTCTATTTATTTTTAGACCATCTAAACAAGTGCCATGAAACAATCTCCTTCACCTTTGAATTGGAATCAGATGACTGCCTTCCCTTTTTAGACCTCAAACTTACCTGATGTGCTGAGAGCATTAAAATCTCAATTTTTAGAAAGCCTACTCATACTGATAGATACCTTCATGCTTTCTCCCATCACTATCGCCCACAAAAATGTGGTATTATTTCCACCTTAGCTCACCGAGCCAAATCATTACTTACAGAAGAAACAGAAATCGAAAATGAACTCCTTTTTCTTAAAAAAACTTTTATTAACAATGGTTTCTCTCCAAAGAAAATTGACAAATTTCTTTCCCCCAGGCACTCAACTACTTCTGAAGATCCCTCTTCCCCAAGAGCTGTCATCTCCTTGCCTTACATCAGCTCTCTCTCACCAAAACTGGCCAAGATTCTCAAGAAATTTAACTTCGAAACTTGCTTCACTACGCTTCCAAAACTTCATTCATTACTTAGCAAACATAAACAGAAACATCTTCCTACTCAGTTTCCAGGAGTGTACAAGATTTTGTGTGATTGTGGAAAGCCATACTATGGGCAGACTGCCAAATCCACCCTTCTACGTTTGGATGAACACCGTAGAGATATCTCCTATAACAGGACTAGAGCTAGCGCTCTCTCTAGCCACATTCTCTTTTCAGCTAACTCAGACGAAGGCCGCCAACACATTGTAAACTGGACTCAAACTTCTAACATCCATGTGTGCTACGATGAACTTGAAAGAAAGATTGTCGAATCCAGGGAAATTTCTCTAGATTCCTCTCATATCAACAACAGCTTGAGTTACAATCTCTCTGATGCACACGTTGCTTCTGTTCAGTACTGGCGCACTCGTGACAGCGCGTAGTATATGTTTGTTTGGAACTCATACTCGCATTTGTGTTTCAAACATGCTACTGTCTTTTTATACTTGTTCTGTTATTACAATTTTAAGTCTCTGTAATTTTTTTATATATTTCTTTGATTGTGATACCTGAGGATGTTGATCTATTCAACGAAACTAGTAAACTAGTAGTATCTTTTTAAATATATCTTGTCATCTTTTTATCTCTCGATAACAGTCATTAAAGATTTATCATCATCATATATATATATATATATATATATATATACACACACACACACATACACGGTATATATCCTTGTTATATTCCCATGATTTCTTAATTATCTGTCTTAATGTGAAAATCTCATCTCGACAACCTCTATTTTGCCTGAATCCAACTTGTTTTTCTCCAAGCTTCCTTTTCATAATTTTTGTTAGCTGTTTCTCCAGTACACTTGCATAAATATTACCAGGAACACCCAGTACTACCCATACATGGTACTAGGATACTATAGCTTGATTAATCAACCTCTAATGTGTTCTTAGAAAATACATAGAAAAATGTACCTCTGAAATTCTCACATACAGTTTTATTTCCTTTTTCATTGATAGGTACTATGAGAGCTCTACTACAATCATTTCGAATTTGACCTTCTGATCAGGTCTTCTGAATTCCACAATTCAATTACTGTAAAACTTTTCTACTTCCATATTTGAGGATTTCTGGTCAAATACCATCTACTCCAGCTGCCTTTCCACATTTCAGGTTTTTGATGGCTTTTTCTAATTCAAGTATTAATATCTATTCCTGACTATGTTTACTACCGCCATGCTGTCACTGCTTGTTTATCTAGCAGTCTTTCAAAGTAATTAATCCAGATATCTAGATTATCTTTGTCTTCAGTTTTCAAGTCATCTTTATCATCTCGGACTCCTTTTTACAGTGCTCTTTTCTTCATACCCAAGCTTTTTCAACAGCCTCCAGAATATTTTGCCACCTTTCTGATATTTATTTTCTATGTTCTTACCAAAGTCTTCTTCTCATGACTTTTGTTAACTAGTTTTACAGAGTGCTTCATTTTCTTACATTTTTCTATGTATTTTCTAAAAGCACAATAGAGGTTGGTTAATGTATTATAGGTAGTCTTTCCCCTTATGTTTTTCTCAAATAGTTTACATTTGCCTATATATTGTATTTGTTAGGAAACACATAAGGGGAAGATTGTTCCACAATACAGCAGCAGTAGTAGAGATGGAGGAGGAAAAGAAACTTGTTCTGTGAGTTTTAAGGTGTACTATGAAGGGATGTTGGGTAGTAGCTGCACATATTCCAACAGAATTAGTGCTAAGTGGGGGAATTATCGATGCTATTTCATACGAACATTTGCCATGGAAATTTTTATAGAATACACATATCGCAGATAATAAACATGAACTGCTGTCAATGTTGTTATTATCATATCAGAAAATGTAGGAATTATGGATGCTAGTTCATTGTTATTACTGTGAAAGTACTATTGAAAAGACAATGTAGAAACAGATCACTGGAGATAGTAGTTAGAGTGAGTCTGTGAAAGAAAGATTATCACTGAGCATGTTAATATTCTCTTCAGGACAACCATCAAAAAATTTTGGGAGGATTTTAGTTATTCATCACTCCAAATATGACAATATTATTCCGAGGATGGATTGATTTGGGATTTGTTTGGAGTTACTAGCTGACAAGAGCCAAGTAATAAACTGAGAAAAGAAAAAAAGTTGTCTGGAAAGTGAGAAAGGTATGGTGTGGCGTGGTGTGAGGTACTGTCAGCAAAATTCTATAGTTTTGCTGACAGGGTAGGAGAGTAAGCTTTCCCCAGATATATATAGGGGAAAGCTTGCTCTCTTTTTCCTATATGTATTCTCTCACTGACTTATAATAGTCCGTGCGGTTAGCCTAGTGGCTATGCGCTTCGCAACCATATGCCTGGGGAAGGAGTGTCCTAGGTTCGATTCCCGTCGGTGACGTGAGGAGCTGAAGGATCTTCCTCAGCCATAGCCAAGTTAGCCAGTCTTGGGCATGGACAGCAGGGTTTTTTCCCCAGTTTATTCTGGGGTTTTTCATCCTGCAAAGCAGGCAAACTGGCCTTGAGAACTCAACACTACAGGCCATAGGATACACCGGTGCATAAGGCTGACCACCTTATCCTGTAAACGGAGTGAGGTCCGATGATCAATGAACCCTCGACACCGCAAGGTAAAAGAGGGTATAAGGAAGATGATGATGATGACTTAAAATCCTATCTACAGTTTTGCTGACAGTGTACCATTCCCCCTATTCACCTAACAAATCCTTAGCACCTAAAAAAAACAACAAAACTAGTTACCTTTAGTGCTCCCAAAATTCTTGCTTTCTTTCTCAGGACAAAGATGAACAGAGTCAGGGGTACACTTGCATTTGTGGAGAAATTATTTATGATGAATGAATTTTCAGAGTGTTGTCTTCAATTAAAGCACTATGATATTCGCAGTTCATCAAATAGTCAGCTGTGCTTGTTGACATTTAATTTGATTATGTTTAACTTTGATTATTTTATTGTATTTCCATCTTTGTTATAATTTGTTCAGCATTTGTAGTAAAAAATTTATTGAGTCTGCTGACATACACGAAAGCAATAACTAAATTAAACTTGGCTGGAATTACAGAAATTAAATAAAGCTGATAAACTACAATTTCTGAATGCCAATTGTCATCATAGGACAGAACAGATAAAAAGAAAAATACATATTTTTTTAAAGTTGTAAAAAGAAGTAATCTTTCAGGCATGAGCTGTGGACTAAAGAATACAAATATCTCTGGAGATTAAAAATATAAATAAATAATAATAAAATTAATGATTGTGCTAGGGAAGCAAGGGGTGAAGTTGGATAAAATAGACATAGCAGACTTTTACTTAGTACTTGCAATTTACAGATATAGTGTATTATATCTGTAAACTGCAAGTACTCTATGCTGATTTGCCTGTTTGAAGGTTAAAAATTGAACATACTTTTACTACTTGTAAAATGGGAAATATGACTTCTGTACTGATTTAACCTCAGCATCTTCGTGGGTCTAGCTCACTCTGAGAAGATCTCAATAAAGGTTGAAACAGAATTTGGTAGTGTTCCTTCCCATAATGAACAAAATATACATGTCCAAAAGGAAGTGCCCTTTATTTTAATGAGATATTAAGACAACTGAAGTGAAGTCAACAGTCTCTGTATGCAAGTAGCCTAGTTGTGAAGATACTTAATGCACAAACTTTGTTTGTTTACACTTGGCTATAGGATTAAAATGAATGAGAATATAATTGAACATCTATTATAATTTATTCCAATTTACTCGAAAACCTGACTTTCCAGAAAAGAAAACCCCTGTTATCATAACATGGAACTAGCTAACCCACTGTCACCTGAAGAGTCTTTATAAAGGTTCTTCATAACATCCTAGATGGTTGAATTGAGGTCTTTCCAACCTAAGGTTAGATATTCGATATTGATAGTACCTAAGGGTACTATCAATATCGAATAATGTACAGAGGCTCTAGTTTATATACAGGGTGGCCATAAAATAACTTTCCCTCTTTGGAGGTCTGTAGCTAAAACTAATAAACAGAATGAGATCAAATTTTATAGTGAGACTTTCGAAAGCATGGGGAAATGATTTCCGCGAAAACAAGATTTAGTACCAAAAGTCGCCAATAGGGGAAATTTTGGCACTGGTGGAGCCGAAAGCAGTCAAATATTTGCAGTAAACGTAGGTAAAAAGGATTATGCAAATTTTACTGTGCATATGTGACAGCAGCACCACCAATTCTACATAAAAAGGGATTAGGAACGTTCAGGCAGCTATTTGAATGACTGATGAACTGTGCTCAATATGTGTCCTACCTTGCCTCAGCATGCTTTACTTGCTAAGTTGTTTTACCTTAAACAGTGCAATGCTGTAGCGATCCTTCGGGAATTTAGAAGGCTTCATAACCTGCGTACAGGTCCTATGTCAGCTGTAGCACTGAGAGCTATGATTAAGAAGTTTGAAGAAACTAGATCACTAGGAGTTAAACCTGGCAGAGGACAGAAAGCAGTGCAAGAAGAGACAGAAACAGATGTTGCTACTGCGCTGTTTGACGACAAAGGGACCAGTACTGGTCCAAGCACTCGTAAACTTGATATGGCTTATGGTACAGTCTGAAAAATCTTACGAAAAATGTTTCACTTCTATCCATATTATCATTGTAACGTGCCACATATCGAGCTGGAAGGAGTGACCATTGAAATGTTATCATCCCATTTTATCTGCCTTTAATGTAATTATCTGCTGTTTTCAGATCCACCAGCGCCAAAAATTCCCCTATCAGCGACTTTTGGTACTAAACCTTTTTTCGTGGACATCATCTCCCCATGCCTTCAAAAGTCTCAATATAAAATTTGGTCTCATTCTGTTTATTGGCTTTAGCTATAGATGCCTCGAAAGAGGGAAAGTTATTTTATGGCCACCCTGTATATATATATATGTAGAAAGTTTTTTTACCTTGGGTATAATATATGTTAAAGATACCAAGTTATTTAAACCTGGTTTTTACTCCATTTCCCAAGTAAGCAAACAGACAAATAAGTCATTGAAAGTTTATTTTTCACTTGGTTAGACTATAATAAATTTTGTTTAATCCTTTATCCGAGTATGAGCAAACAAACTTTGCACCTGAAAGTATCTTCAGGACTGGGGTAAGGTAGTACAACATCGAGCAATTCGTTGCAAAGGTGGAGCAAGCTAACATCACTCCTATCTCGGTATTTCCCGTAATGCAAAACACATCTCCTTGCAGATATGTATAATGTTATGCATTAAGGGAAGGGCCACTACCCAGACTAGTTTCGACCTTTATTGAAGTCTCTTCAGTGGGAGCCAGGCCCAAGTGGAGATACCAGGCAGAAGCATTAGCAAGGTCATCTCTACCTATAGGAGTTGCCAAAAGGTGTGCCACCTTTTTATTAAATTACTCCGGATTTAGAGAAAGATGTTGAAAGTTTATTTTTCACTTGGTTAGACTATAATAAATTTTGTTTAATCCTTTATCCGAGTGTGAGCAAACAAAGTTTGCGCCTGAAAGTATCTTCAGGACTGGGGTAAGGTAGTACAACATCGGGCAACTCGTTGCAAAGGTGGAGCAAGCTAACATCACTCCTATCTCAGTATCTTCCATAATGCAAAACACATCTCCTTGCAGATATGTATAATGTTATGCATTAAGGGAAGGGCCACTATCCAGACTAAAAATAAACTTTCAACATCTTTCTCTAAATCTGGAGTAATTTAATAAAAAGGTGGCACACCGTTTGGCAACTCCTATAGGTAGAGATGACCGTGCTAATGCTTCTGCCTGGTATCTCCACTTGGGCCTGGCTCCCACTGAAGAGACCTCATTAAAGGTCGAAACTAGTCTGGGTAGTGGCCCTTCCCTTAATACACAACATTATACATATCTGCAAGGAGATGTGTTTTGCATTATGGGAGATACTGAGATAGGAGTGATGTTAGCTTGCTCCACCTTTGCAACGAGTTGCCTGATGTTGTACTACCTTACCCCAGTCCTGTACTTTCAGGTGCAAACTTTGTTTGTTCACACTCGGAAAAAGGATTAAACAAAACTTATTATAGACAAATAAGTCAAGTTTGCGCTTGCATGTAATGCAAGTCTAACTGACCCGTAAAGTAGTACAAATCTAGGCAACTCGTGGTAAAGTTGGAATAAGCTCTGATCACTATTCTTAATATTTACCCTTAATGCAAAGCTCATCTCCATAATACTTTTCCTAAAATAATTTTAAACTATAATTATGGCAGTGTTACTAGGATATGACTGACAATGTTCTTGTGTTACAACATAAATATGTATTCAGACATCATTTGTTTATGGAAAATAATTTCATGCATGTATCAACAACAACTGATTGTAGAATATTCTTATATTAATAATGTTCTATACAAAAGTCAGATGTAAAATTTCCTTACCTAGTCTGGTTCTGCTTCTTGTTGTCCAAGTTTTGACAACTTCTTCACCATCTGAACTATCACCATCTTTAGTTTTATTTCTATGAGATAAATTTTAATTAAATTACTAAACTCCAAATATTTCTATATGCATTACACTATGAAGCCATATTTCTAGATACAGCAGACACATACTATAGCAAACAGAATATAACAAACCATGGAAAAATCCCAGTCAAAGTCCAAAGCCAAAAAAAAAAAAAAAAAAATCGTAAGAATAAATGAGAGAAAGAGGTAAGCAGATAATTTTTTATGGCGATTCTATGATAAAGAGAATGCTTTATGAAAGAGCTACTGGCATGGAAATTGATATTAGTAATACAAAGCAGAAAGGAAAGGTGAAATAATTGATTAACTTGGCTGGAACCAATAACATAAGAGGTAAGAAGTATTGTATGATGGAGGATGTGAAAAAGAACAGTGAGAGGCTGAAGTTTGTGAGTCTGCTACCATTCTATGATAGAGGCTAAATGAGAAAGGATGATGATAGCTAATCAATCAATATGCAGGTTGTGCAGAAGGAATGATGTAGAGTTTGTGGACCTATGGCCTGAGTTTGATGGACAGAAAGATTTGTACAATTCCGATGGACTGAACTTAAATGGATTCAGAGTCAGGTGTCTAGCAAAAGCTTTGTTTGCTGAGAGTGTGGAAGTGCAACGTCTGGAAAACTAAAGAAATTAAGGGCAGATGAGTGAGTATGAAAGCATCCTTGAAGTGAACGAGTGCGCGAATGAACAAATAATGTGGAATCTAGTTTCTCACGCAGCAATATTGAATGGGGTAGTCAATTCAGGATGTAAAGGTGGTTGAGGGAACTGCACTACAAGAAACTGATGATGATTTGGGAGCAGTAGTAGATAGAGAGTCGAAGTTTAGAGGACATATTGCTAAAGTAGCCAGCGTGGCTCACAGGATTACTTGGTTATTGAAAAACATGCGAACAAGCAGAGATGGGGGGGGGGTTATCAATTCTCTTCATAAAGTCTTGATATGACCACATCTAGATTACTGTACTGAGATCTGTCATCAGGGTTTCTTGGGGGGGGGGGGGATGAGGAAATAATGGTGGAGAGGATCCAAGGTGAGTGGTCTGTGGAATGTTTCCTATCAGGATAGACTGATATTGCTATTATTGGACGTTATTATTGTTATTGTACAGACACATCCATGAACAAGAGGTCATCCTGGAAGGTTGGTAGGAGTGTCGTTAGCAAAGTCACAAGGACTAGATTTTTCACTTGGAGAGTGGTGAATGAATATTGTCGTGCTTTGTCTGTGAATGGTTTCAAGGAGAGGTACGATAGACACTGTGTTGATAGCTTGGTTTCCCATGATGAGTCTTAGGACTCCATGGATGTGTCTGTACAATAACAATAATAACGTCCAATAATAGCAATACTATTTTAAGCTAAGCTCAAAATCCTCACAAGAATGAGTTTGAATTTCTGAAACTCTCAGAAAATGATGTCACAATCAGTAGACAAAAGGAAGCACAGGAAAAACACTAAAAACAACACAATTTTTGTGTATGGCAGGAACAAAAGAAACTTTCTAACAGGAAACAGAACAAATGGAATCAAGGGAAATAAAAGGAATGGCAGGAAATCATACACCGATGACAGAACAGAAAGGATGGACAGTAAAACATAAAAACAATATACTAATAAGTAGAAATCCAAACAATAATGGGCAACATAAAATAAAGAAGAGTATGAAATTATGAAAATGCAGAAATAATGTTACATTTTGAAGTTTTACGTTGGTTTAAATTAAGGCCACTTATCTGAAATCTTCACACTGAACTAAATGTTCAGACTGTACCATTAAAAACAAAAATTCTAAATCAGAATACTTTACCCCATAGATAAAGACTCTTTCAAACACAAAATGAGCTGTTACACTGCATATTTTGTAAAATTTTTTAAATTTCAGTTCTAAGAGAACAGTATAGATTTGTCAGCTGTCCATCAGTGGGTCTCTCTTCAGTCTGAAAGCAGACATGTTCACACCAGCTATGACAATCCTCCCCCCCCACACACAATCCCTTTAGCTGATTAATGCTGACTAATATTCATCATCTCTACTTCCTTCCCTCTTTGTAATTGGAGATGACAATAACAAAGTTGACACATTGCATAATTTTCAAGTTATTTTTGAATGCAGGTGGTAAATTTGATTGTAGTGATAAAGACTGTGCATATTTAGTTCATTATGAAGAATTGAATAATGCCAGATAAGTGACATTAATTTTTAAATTGCTCTCACTTATCTGAAATATTAATTTAATATTACTAAATAGCATTTCAAAATGTAAACATTAACTCCATATTTCATTTTTCATAATTTTATACTCATATTGTCTTTCTATATACAGGGCAATTCAGAACTCTTGGGCCAAACTATAAGAAGTGATAGAACACACCTAAACAAGCAATTTTCATCATACAATGCATGGTCCGATCTCAAGTGGCGAAGCACTAGGGGGTTAGCAAATGAAGTCACTACTGTGTCAGGAAATGAAGAAACACAAGAATGACAGAGGAGATTTGAAACAATTGCAGAAATTACAGAACATAAATTAAAGAAATTTATTGAACAAATTAAAGAAATTTATTGAACAAATTACAGAAACTGCTCAAAAGGATGACCGTCAACATTAATGCAAGCTTCATACCTTCGACATAGTGATTGGCATACATTGGTGAAAACACCAGGCATTTCTCGTACAGCAGCGGCAGCAATAGAAATCCTGGCAATAAGGTCAACATTGGAATTGATAGGGCTATCACGGATCAGGCCTTTCATATGGCCCCCATAGGAAAAAGTCCAGACATGAGAGATCGGGTGATCGTGGCGGCCAAGCGATGGGACCACCCCGACCAATCCATCATCCTGGAAATGTTGCATCCAAGGTGTTCCGCATATTCATGCTGAAATGGGATGGCGCTCCATCAAGTTGGAACCACATGTGTGTTTGAATGTTTTCTGGAATAGGGTTCAGTAATTCTGGCAAGACCTCTTGTAAAAATATGAGATACATTCTCCCATTCAGTCGTGCTGGTAGAAGGTATAGGCCAATCAAATGGTCATGTAGGATTCCAGCCCAAACATTTATGGAGAAACGGCACTGTTACGAATGTGGACATGTGGCATGCAGATTTCTGCTCACCCACACATGATAATTGTATAATTGTGGGTATTAAAAATGTCCTCATGTGTAAAGTTGCATTCATCAGTGAATAAGATGTGTGCATCAAAGTCCAGCTGCACTGCAGTCTGCTGCAGGAACCACTGTGCAAAATCCACAGGTGTCAAGCGTGCACCCTCTGTGCATGGTAGGGGTGTAATTGTTCATCTCATAGAACTTGCCACACCGTCGATTGGGACGAGTTCTATGGCATGGGAAATTGCTCGCATGCTATATTTGGGATGATCGGCAACGTTACGTAGAATTTCCTCCGTAATACGTGCTGTCCTCACACACACACTCCTTGCATGCCCTGTATCCTGCATGTCGCAGACAAAGGAGCCCATTTCGCACAGATACCAGTGCAATTGCTGAAAGGTTTTACAATCAAGCACGTGTCTGGTTGGAAAGCGCTCTAGATACAGTCTTTGGGGCTTCCCTCGCATTCCCGTCTGCAGCTCCGCAAATGAAATGCATGTCAGCTTTCTCCTGATTTGTAAAAGAATCCATCCTTTTTGCACTCCACAGTAGAAATAACGACCACTGCAAAAAACCAGCGCTTATAAGTGTTCACTGGAAAGCACCCTCTAGAGCTTCACCACTTGAGTTCGGACCATGCATTGTATGACGAAAAGTGCTTGTTTAGGTGTGTTCTATCACCCCTTAAAGTTTGGTCCAAGAGTTCTGAATCACCCTGTATATATACTCGTATATCCCCAATTATTGTTTCATTACTGTTTGCATTTGTACTTTTCATATCATTTTCTGTGCTTTATATAGGGCTCATGCCAATCGTTTGTGTTCTATTGTCAATGTACAATTTTTCATCCATTTATTTTGTTATTACAAGCAATTTAATTTTTTGTATTTCTTGTAATTTTCCCTGTGTATTTTCTGCAATTTCGTTTGTTTAGGTATGAGTTCTGCCATATAAACACAGTTCTATTATCCATATATGATTTTCTATCATTTATCTGCATTGTATTTTCTGTTTTTCATGGGAAAAGAATGTCAGATCAATCTTTTTTCCACAAATTTGCTATGATGAACCTTGCTATGATGAATCTCTCATTCCAAGGAGTTCGCTACAGCAAGTCTACAGTATACTATCTGTAGATGATACTGTAAACAAGAATAACAAGAATTGATGTCCTGATATTAATCAATAATCAAGAAGTTTTATTTATATATTACTTTTTTTTAAATTACTGAAATGAATATTTATTTTGTACACATACTGATCATGAAGGTATAAACTGAATTCTATTTTAACTATATAGCATGGAACAAGAGTAGGATTAGAAATAAAGCAACTGATCCTAGAGTACACACCGCAGATATGAGGATTCTGAGAAAAATCAAGAGAATGAACAGATAGCACCAGTGACAGAATCATATGAAAATACAGTAAACTCTCATTATGGCAAATACCATTATAGATCATTTTCTCACTGTAACAAACTACTGATGAGTCCAACAAAAACCCCCATAGGCAATAAATTATGAAGAAATTCACTACAGCAACTATTCCAGTGGTGGTCCCTACCAGTTTTCTAAGTGAGAGTTGATGGTAGTAAGAAGGATCTTGCTATTGTCAGCTTTCAAATGAATAAACAGAGAGATAATGTAATGTGGTAAGGTCACTTAAACAGAATTAGATAGGAATAGTTAGGAAAATAGGTGTTTGATCACATGACAACAGGAAAATGACCTGCAATTACATAAAAGAAATAGGAAAAATGATGCATTTAAAAGAGCCTTGGAAAACCAAAATATGACTTGACAATAGTCATCATGACAAATAAGAGAGTAATGTGGAGAAAAACTACCGATTGAAAGTTGGCCATGATGTAAACTTGATCATGTAGTGATCAAGAGTACATATCAGGAATTCGATGATATTAATAAACAAGAAACTACGTTATGTGTTGAAGGATGTTAGTACATAATGTTGATGACAGAGCAACACAGCAAGAGAGAGAGAGATGGGGGGGGGGGGAGTTTAATAGCTCCAACTTTTCTGACTTTAGATTAAACAAACTTCTTGTACATCCTTCAATTCTAACTACCTGAATTACAATTTAAGTACAGGCTACAATATTACTCTATATTATGAACATCTTTACTCTTGGCATCAAATCATATACCTTTTCAAGAGATATAGAACTCAAATAAAATGGCCTATAGTGGAATAAATGAAGGAATGCACAGCAGCTTGTTTTCTTGATATATCTAAAGCATTCGACTGTGTTCATGACCTATTGCTATTGAAAATGTCCAAATACGGCATTAGGGGAATTACTAATGACTGGTTCAGATCCTATCTTAATAATAGAAAACAATATACCAGCTATGATATATTTAAAAGCACAACAAACATAATAAAATACGGAGTCCCACAAGGGTCAGTACTAGGACCCATCCTATTTATAATAAATGTTAAATGATCTATGTAAATACAAACTTTTTGGCAAAACGATATCCTTTGCTGACAATACAGCTTTAGTATACACCGAAACAACCCTCGAAGATCTAAAAAATTGGATTAATAGCGATATGTTAAAACTAAGTATATGGTTTAGCAACAACGGATTTAACATTAATACCGACAAACGAGATATATGTACTTTACATTAACAGACAAATTAGATCACAGTATAACTATAAAATGGCATGAAAGGAAATGTAGTGATACTCTAAATTGTAAATGTAGCTTAATCAAAAAAACAAAAACCTTCAGGTATTTGGAGGTCTTCATATCGACAGCAATTTGAAGTGGAACTCCCACATCACTTTCTTAACAAATAAGTTTAGGTTCATAATTAACAAAATATATACATTAAAAAATTTGTAAGTGCAGCATTCTTAAGATGTTTATACTATTCTTGGGTAAATTCTTCACTGCAATATGGCATTATCTGTTGGGGTGGAGACTATTATAACAATCTGCTTCCATTAATAAGAATACAAAACAGAATAATTAGAGCCATAACTACTACCGACTTCACACACTCAATCAATGATCTGTATATCATTCATAATATTCTACCATTTCAGAAACTATATCTCTATGGTTGTCTGTTATATGCAAAAAGAAACACTGAAAGTTTCTTGTATATAATGTAGACTATGGATTGCACTGCAGTCGAAACACGCTGGAAGTACCTAAGGCTAACAAAGAAATTTTTGATAAATCTTTCGAGTACATTGCGACGAGTAGCTATAATAAACTTCCGAATGAAATTAAATCTATAACCTCAGAATATGTATTCAGAAAAAGATTGAGAAATGATCTTATGGGATTAAAGAATGTTGACAATTATTTTAAACGTATAGTATAAGAGATCATTATAACTCATATATCATAACCAATTAAGGTATTGATTTACAAATTGGTTCATTCAATTAGGTATTAAAATATCAACAAGTACATTATTATAAATGGTAAGGAAGCCCTCTTAGATGCAGTCCCCTGGACTCTCAGTGTCTGATTTGAGCTAATTACTTTTCTAGTAACCAGTATGGCTATGGCCCTTGGTTACACATATTTGCATTAACTAACTTACATTACTCTAAACCAGTTACTTATCATAACTATGAAACCATTTGAAATATATTATATTCTACTTGCATATATGAGAAAACTTTTTATTAACCATAATAAAATAATAGCCAAAATAAGTGTTAGTACCAACAGAATATGATAGTAATACTTGAACTTTATTTTGTAACATTGTACTGTGAAATATTGTCATAATTATACAAGTTGAATAGTATAATATGTATAATTTGTATACGTGATGTGAATAATAAAAACTGTTAAATACAGGTCAATGCTATATTCTCACAACTTAGTATCCCATAATGCAAAGCACACATCCTATCAGATGTGTATAATGCTATGCATTATCGGAAGGGCTACTATCCAGCCCGGTTTTGACCTTTATTGAGGTCTCATCAGTGGGAGCCAGATCCAGAAGTGATATGCATTATGGGAAGGGTCACTACCAAGACCAATTTTGACCTTTATTGAGGTCTCATCAGTGGGAGCCAGACCCAGAAGTGATACCAAGTTGAAGATACATAAGTTATGACTATTCAATTATTTAAGGAATTTGCAACGTATACTGGAATATTAATTAAAAGAAACTTTAATAAATACTTCCTATATTTCAGCCATGTCACATTGCCATCTTCATGGGAACATACAACTATGACATGTGCACGCAGGAACTACAAAAAGCAAATGAGGCAGAAGATAAGAAACTACTGTTGTTCCTAAAGTCCTAATGGTGCCCCCTAGGTGGCTATATTGCATTGTCTTGGCCATTGGGCTGATGTTCGCATGATGTAAATCTCCCAAATTTGGGGCAGTCTCATGCACCCAAATTTATTAAGATGTGGAACGTTTTTTAGAGCTGAGGCTGATTCTATGAATAATCTTTCGTACTTGAACTTGCTGCGGTGTATTACTTTGGTTTTTCTTCCAACGTATTCTGTGGCGGGTATCCAGAGCATCGTCTGCAAGCACAGAGTGGCTGTACTGGTGAAAACAGATGTAGTCTTGGTGTTCTGAAATCCTGATATTCGCTGTCCTGCCTGTCTGGCAAAATTAGAACAGTTTACAGCTGCAAGGGACCTAGTATCCCCCCCCCCCAGGTAGGTGCAGTGGAAGTGGTTGATCTTTGGTAGAGTGAATAAGGGATGACAACTTTTTATATGGTTTGTAACAAGAAGTTAGGTCACATTTTTTAAGGATTTTAGTTATTTTTTCAGAGGTGCCTCAGATGTAGGGAATGGTGATAGATTTAATGTAATCTTTATTGTGTGTGTGTGTGTGTGGGGGGGTTACTGGTTTTAATATTTTTTGGATTTTTTGAGGGGTTGTAGCCATTGGCTAAGAAAGTATTAAGGATGTGATTCAGTTCCGTAGTTAGGGCATTGTCATCTGAACAGATTTTGCCCTGTTATAGAGTGTTTTAATAACCCCATATTGTTGTGAGGGGGGGGGTGAGATTGCTGGAGAATGTGTCTGCCTGTATGGGTGGGTTTTGTATAAACAGAGAAAGCCAAGGATTCATCAGGCTGGCGAGTAATTAGAGTGTCTAGGAAAGGGAGGCTGTTGTTTTACTTTTTCCAAGGTGAACAGGATTCTGGGGTGTTGGTTGTTTAAGTGTGTTAAGAACGAGTGGAGTGTATCTGAGCCATGTGGTCAAATAGCAAACACATCATCCATGTAACAAAGCCAAATAGTGGGTTTTGTGGGGCAGAGTTTAAGGCTTTCTCTTCAAAAGTCTCCATAAAGAATTTGGCCAAGGGTGGGGAAAGCGGTGAACCCATAGCTGTCCCCTCTATCTGTTTGTAGAATTTTCCTTGCCAAACAAAATAGCCTGAGTTCATTGTGAACTGAAATAGGGCTGAGATATCGAGAGGAAATTTGGTTTGGATGAGCTCTAAAGTTTCCTTCAGTGGGACATTTGTGAATAGGGAGGAGGCATCAAAACTGACCATTATGTCAGTATGTTGGAGTGAGAGGTTTTCTATACTGGATTGAAGTGGGCCGAGTTTTTTATGTGTGATGGTGTGTTGCCAGTATAGTGTATGAGCGCTTTGGCTAATTTATATGTGGTTGAATCAATGCCATCCACTATGGGACGTAATGGCACATTTAGTTTATGTATTTTTGGAAGTTCATATAATCGGGGGGGGGGGGGGGGGGGGGTCTAGAGTTAAAAGGTTTTAGTTTGTTGGTAACTTCACAGGCCAAGAAGAGACCTTCTTAAGGAGCCTATGGAATGTTCTAATTTGAGAGCTGGTAGGATTATATTCAATAAAGAGGTAGGTAGTCCGATCTAATAATAAAGTATAAACTTACCTGTATAGTCCTTTTGGTTGAAAATCACAGTGGCATTTCCCTTATCCACTTTGGTTATTACTATTTCCTTGTTTTTCTTCATTTCTAGTAGAGCTGTATATTCATCTTTGGATATGTTGGCTTTTGGTGGTCTTGCTTTGGTGAGAACACCGGCTACATCCAGTCTGACATCATTGGGGATATGGTTTGGAAGGTTGGGGATACCACGTTCTATTTGGATCATTATTTCCTCAGCAGGTATTTTATTTAGGAGATAAGGCAAAATTGTGGCTGCATGCAAGAGCGGTGAGTGCTTCAAGCTTCAAAACAATGGAAGAGAGGTTGGACTACAGTGTTGAGTGGTTGCTGTGGTAAGGAGGTAGAGTTCTTTTTCAAATTATCAAATTTCTTGATGTGCCGACTACGTATTTTATCAAATTCTTTTGTTGCTGAAGCGCACGAGACATCATAGAGAATCGTCCAAAGGTCGTGGTTCAGCGTGCTTGAAAGCTCTACATCTAGTGCCCATAAAGCTTTATTGTCGTCAGCTTGTAAAACATGTGTAGCATTAATTTGTTCTCGTAGCGGGGCGAAGCTAGCGCGGTTATAAATCCGAAGAGCCTTCTATGAAGAGAAACAGTGCTTAAATTTAACACAATATGGGATTACCTCATTATCCCCGCAGTGTTTTAGGAAGGTCAAACGATTTAGTTGTCTAGATATTTATAAAACTCATAAAATGAGTTTTGATCTTCCATTTTTTTTCCTCTTCATTTGTAATAAAGAAAATGAAGGAATTATCACATTTCGAATGAAAAATAAATTAGATTTTATTTTTCTACTCAACAGAAGTTATTTTTTATACTACTGAGATAACCCGGGCAAATTTCCTATAGAAAAACGATTAATTTATAAATATGTAAAACAAAATAAAATTAGCTAACAGGAATTTGTTTTTCTAAACAAACACCATTTAAGGCAAAATAAAAAAAACACGAATAAATTTATTGCCTGTATATGGGAATTAAAGCAGAAGTCACAGATAGTTGAAGAATGTTTTTCCACTTGGTTAAAATTAAATTAAACTTTTCAAGAAATTATATTCTTGTTTAATCCTTTATCCAGGTGTAAGCAAACAAAATTTGTATGTGAAGTATCGTCACAAGTATGCTACTTGTATAGAGGCTGATGACTTCACATCAAAGGATTAAATATCATCATCATCATCATCATCATCATCATCAAATTCCTGCCATGTACCCTCAAGGGGTGTACAGGATATGACAGTACTACATGAAAAAATTACATCATTACTAACTTCCTATGTACAATTTTCCTCCAAATCAGTCTGTTACTTGTCAAGACTTCAACATTATCAGATCTTATATTTCTATCGTCTAAGGCACTTTGTACCGCATCAATCCACCTATATCTTGGTCTTCCTCTGGGTCGTTTTCCTGCCAACCTGGCAGAGAACACTTGTTTTGCTAATCTTTCCTCTCCCATTCTATATAAGTGACCATACCATCTGAGATTAGCTCTGCTAACGCATTCCTGGATGCTGACAATGTCAAGTTCTTTCCTAATATCCTCCTTTTTAATATGATATTGCCATTGATGCCATCTGTTCACGCCTCTAATCTTTCTCAGGACTCTCATATCTGCGGTCTCTAGTCTTTGGTCAAGTGTTTTACTTCTGACCCAGCTCTCAGATCCATAAGTTAAAATTGGTTTGAACACAGTCTTGTATACAGCTAATTTAGTGTTCCGACTAATTTCTTTCTTATTCCATATGAATTTATTCAATTGACTTCCCACGATACCAGCTTTGCTGATTCTGTTGTCTATTTCTATATTTAGTTTACCATCTTCAGTAAAAATTGTGCCTAAGTAGCTGAAATGTTTTACTTGTTCCACAGGTTCTCCATTCACAACACAGTTGACATTTTCAATGATTCTGCCTATTTTCATTGTCATTGTCTTTTTATTGCTGACCTTCATACCATATCTATTACAACAGCTATTCAATTTAGTCAGAGAATCTTGCAGACTTGTAGCAGATTTATTTAGAAGTATAACATCATCCGCATAAAGCAAAGAGCTGACATTAACATCTCCAGTTTTGATATCAGGTTTAATACCACATTCCTTCATAATGTGATCCATATAGATAATGAATAAGAGAGGGGATAACGTACATCCTTGTCTCACACCAGATTTAACATTAAACCATCTTCCTGTACTTCCTTCAATTCTAACTGCTGACTCACAACTCAAATAAAGACTAAGTATTGCTTGATATAATGCCCCATTGACACCATATAACTGCAACGTATTAAATAGCTTCTCTCTTGGCACCTTGTCATATGCCTTTTCCAAATCGACAAAACTTAAATACAGATCTTTGTTATATTCCCATGCTTTCTCGACTATTTGTCGTAAAGTGAAGATCTGATCCTGACAGCCTCTATTTGGCCTGAATCCAGCTTGTTCTTCACCAAGCTTTTCTTCCACAATTCTTCTCAACCGTTTCTCAAGTATACTTGCATAGATCTTGCCAGGAACACTCAATAAGGAAATACCTCTGTAATTCTCACATTCAGTTTTATTTCCCTTTTTATATATGGGTACTATGAGAGCTCTACTCCAATCATCGGGAATTCGTCCCTCTGTCCAGACTTTCTGAACTATGCAGTGCAGCCACTGTAAGACTCTTATACCACCATACTTCAGCATTTCTGGTCGAATATCATCTACTCCTGCTGCCTTTCCACATTTCAAGCCTTTGATGGCTTTTTCTACTTCAAGTATAGATATGTATTCCTGACTGCATGCCTGGTCAGTGTTTTTTATCACTGTGCTGTCATCACTGCTTGTTTCATTTAGCAGTTTTTCAAAGTAATTACTCCATACTTCAAGGATATCTTTTTCTCCTGTTTTCATTTCACCTTTATCATCTCTAATTCCTTTTACAGCACTCTTTCCTCCATTCCTAAGCTTCTTCAACAACCTCCAGAATATTTTGCCACCTTCTTGATATTTATTTTCTATATTCTTGCCAAAGTCCTCCCATGACTTTTGTTTAGCTAGTTTTACACACTGTTTAGCTTTCTTACATTTGTCTCTGTATTCTGTAAGAGTAAAGGCTGACTTATTTGCCAGGAACTTTTGATATGCTTTCTTCTTTTCCTTCACTGCCTCTTTAACTTCCTGTGTCCACCAGGGAGTTCTGATTTTTTTATCCTTGCACACAACCTCACCACATGCCTTTCTGGCAGAATCAATCAATGTTTCCTTCAGAGATTGCCACTGAATCTCCAAGGTTTGATTCCTGTTCTCAAACTCTTTCATTTTCTTTTCAATAATATTTCTGTATTTTAGTCTACAGTTCACATCTGAGAGCTGCTCAACTTTTATTCGCTTTAAAACTTTCTTACATGTTATTCTTTTCAATATGAAATTCAATTTTATCCTTCTCAAGACTAGTGATCACTTCCAATTTCAAATCCTCTGTACACTCTGGTGTCCTGCACCAGGGAGAAAACATCACTATCAACAATAACATAGTCAATGAGACTTTTCTTATTCCTAGCCTCTTCTCTCCATGTGAATTTGTGCACATTTTTATGTTGGAACATGGTGTTAGTAATAACCAGTCCATGTCCTGAGCAGAAATCCAACAGATATTTGCCATTATTATTAGCTTTGCTCTTTTCTCCAAATTTTCCCAAAATATTTTTGTATGTCTCACAATCATTTCCTACTCTACTATTTAGATACCCAACAAGGACCAACTTTTCCTTTTTCATTGTGTCAGTTGCTTTTTCTAAAGCCTCAAAAAATTCCTCCACTTCTACCTTAGTAGAACCTTCTGTGGGACCATAGGCACAAATAAGTCTCATTGTCCAGTTCCCCATTCTCATATTTGCCCACATTACTCTACTTGAGACTGACTGCCATTCAAGAAGATTAGCCTCGTATTTTGTGTTGAATACTATGGCTACTCCTTCTTTTCCTTGATTGTCATTGCCTGAATATAACATTTTGTATTTATTGCTCAGAAAGATCTCACCAGTTTTGGTCTTTTTTGTTTCAGTCACCCCTATTATGTCGATCTGGTACTCATCTAATTCCTCAGCTAGCTCCATTTCTTTGCCATTCAGGCTTCTTACGTTGATAGTACCGATCTTTAACTCTGGTGATGTTGAGTTGGGGTTTGTTTTCAGATTTGTTCCAGTAGCTGACTTTTCGCTGTTCGCCCTGGTTCCCTGGCGAAAACAACGGGGGCCTTGTTTAACCGGGCGACGCCCCAGCCGGCATGAAATTTTGTCATGTTGTACCATCATTTTTTATTTTGGTTTAACCAATAAGAATACAATTTGGTCGGCTAAATCCCAAATTGCCAGCCCATCCTCGTTCGTTCAGTATCAAAGTAGATACCCAACAGGGTGCACCACGAGAAGGTGAGGATTGGACATTAACATAAGGATTAAACAAGAATATAATTTCTTGGCAAGTTTAATTTCCAAACAAGTGCAAAAAGTTTACATCTCTCTCTCTCTCTCTCTCTCTCTCTGATTACAGTGTATTTTAATAATAAGGTGATACACATTTTACTACCTGTTATGTGAAATATATGATTTCTGCACTGATTCAGCCTTGGAATCTTTCTGGGTCTGGCTTCATGGATGGCCTCCCCCCCCCCCTTTCCTCAGTGGAGTGGTGGGGGCCTTGTGCAATGTAAGTTTGTTTGCTGCCATGTAGAAATGATGATGATTGGCATCATGTAGTGGGTTCTCACCTACTGCTGTGTACAGATGTAGCTTGGTGTTGTGGGAGACTTGCATGTAGCTGTGTGGCTTGAGATTCTGCTCAGGGTTTTGAAAGATGTTAAGAGACTATTGAGATTTTTAAGAGCTTTTTTTTTGAGTAATGTGTGAGATATTTTTTTATTTTTAGGTCACCTATGAGTTGTTGTAATCCCAAGGATACTGAATAAATGAAACCCTGAATAAACATTGAGCCCAGTATGGATAGAAGCCCTTATCATAATGCATAGCAATATTCACTTCTGAAGGAAGTGTGCCTTGCATTATTGGATACTAAGTCACCATCTTCTACATAAAAATACCCAGTCATGATACTTCACAAGCAACTTTACTTGCTTACACTTGAAGAAAGGATTAAAAAAAAAAAAAAAAAAAACATTTATTTGCAAGTATTATTTACTTCATAACTGTGAAAAATCTTTCTATGTTCAATATGTGGAAAAGAAGTAAAAACCCAAATCTTCTTTATCATATAACCAAAAAAGATCAAGTATTTTGGAAGAAGACAGAAAAGACATATGTAGACCATAACTGGTTTAAATTTGTTAGAAAACTGACAGAAGCTTCAAAAATACTACAAACATTTACTGAATGCAATAAGAACCAAGGTATCATCCTGGTTATTGCTCATCAAATATTTCATGAATATTATGTTGAAAATGTGATAATCCTATCTTGACATACATCAATTGTTAAACCATTTTCAACAATTGATTCCATTACAGTTAGCTATGATACAGTAAATGTCTGTTGTAATTTAACTTATCAACAAGCTCTCTTGTAGGAGTGTACAAAAAGGTATACCAAACAAAGACAGAATTGTAGAACTAATTAAGTTTTGTTATGTAATCATGTCATGTAATCAGAGAATTAGTCACATGTTCCTTAAACTGGAACTCTCAAGAATTTTAACATAACCAAAAAAATCCAAGAAGTTAATCAAATCTTTTATTTTGTGGTCAAGAATAAGCTTTTAAGGTGAAATGCTTTGAAACGGTATTGCTTCAATTTTAATAATAATTTGTAAAAAAAAAATAAAAACTCAAGTAGTTAAAATATGATGAATGCTTACACTAGTATACCATACACTTATGTGTTTGTGTGTTTTTAATTTTAATTATTTTTATTTTTATTTTTTTTTTACCCTTTGCTAGTGCTGGGCTGTGGATTATCAAGACAGGTAACTTCTTCATCTGACTCATTGTCATCAATAAATGAAGACATAGAAGAATCTTCATCATCAACAAAATTCCTCTGCAAAATAATAAATAATTAATGCAAATACAATAAGGAGGTATTAATAATAATACCATAAATAATAATCAAATACAACAAGCATCTTAATAGCAAATTTGTTGATTTCCGAGTTGATTAAGATTAAGCCTAAGAAAAATAAAAGTTTTAAAACTATCATCACCATCATATTCTGATATATATCTCCATTATATATATATATATATATATATATGTGTGTGTGTGTGTGTGTGTGTGTGTGTGTGTGTGTGTGTGTGTTTGAATGTTGACCACACACATGAAAAGTCACAAGACCTATAATGCTATGCCACGTGTGGGCAAGTGATTAAGGAAAAAAATGTAGCCTGTTGAATGTTTCTTAAAGAGTGGGAGGTTATACTCAGAGAGAAAAACAGTATGGGGAGATGATGATCTCCCCATACTGTTTTTCCCTCTGAGATGATAGGTACTATATCATCATCAAAAGATGATGATATAGTACCTATAGAACATGCACAGTGCTGAAACAGAACACCTATGATAAAGCGACTGAAAGAAATCTGTGAGGGAAGAGGGTTGTCTATTAAGCAGTTGCCCTCTTCTGAATATCATCAATATTTCTTAGTGAAGTCTTGAATGTTCCACTTAAAATGTGGGAAGAGTACTTCAAAATTGGATGGATCTGAGACTTAAAAAGTTTTAGGAGATGAGAGTAAGAGAAGTAATGTTTAGAAATGAAAAGAACATCAAGTTTTTTAGAGGCTAAGGAGGCTATGTAAGTAATATGTTTGTACCAGGATAAACTAGATGTGACAGACAACCCAAGAAGAGAAAGTTGATCTTGAAAGGAAATGTAAACATTATCAAAAATAAAAAGGGACGAGGTAGGATTTTTCTTGGAAGTAATCAGGCAGGCTTGAGATTTTTTAGCATTGAAATTAACTAAGTTGTCTTCACTCAATTTCAGGATGTTGAGAAGGTCAGTGTTCATGTCACTGGTTACAGAAGATCTTGAGGTACCTGACATTAGGGTACTACAGGATTTATTGAATGAGGAAGAGTATTGTCATTGATGACACTAAGAATAAGATTTGAAGTCAAAGAAAGATCATTGATGTAAAGAAAGAAGAGTGTGAGTGAGAGCCCAGAACCCCGAGGCACTGATGGGGAAATCTGATTAGAGGAAACCATCCACAATGACATACAATAAACTACTAGTGAGGTAGCTGGGATCATTACATGATTTAGTTTGCATTATTACTAGCTTTTGATTATTTTCTTTCCAGATGAATCTGTTATTTATCAGATCTGCAATTCTGTTAAGTCTAACATTTTTGTCTTTCTTCAAAAGCACTAACCAGAATTAACTGATTGATATGTGGTTTTATGGAGCAAGGACAGCAAAGGTAATACTGTGCAAGGACACACGTTACCACAGTACACCAGGTGCCGTTAGATAAATAAAGAAAGGAATAATTAAACAGAATAATATAAAATATATGTCCAAAGTTTAGTATCTATAATGTGATAGCTACATAAACAAATCCATAATCAAATGTCTTTGAATAAATTAATGTTTTGTAAAACTCTAAAAATATAGAATCTCTCTAAGTCCGATAACATCTGGCTGAATGTATAGGGTTAGATAGGTTTATTACATAAACACTTCCATGTGATTGGTAGTTCCTCATCTCCCTTGTTTGTGGTTCACTACTACTAGATTGACATGCCATGGAAGAGATATCCTGATTGGTTGTATTTATATGTTTGGTATTCAAAATTTTCCATTGTTTTAATATATGAAATTTAGCTATAAGTTTTTCTTTATTACATTCAAGAATAACTTTCCACAATACTATGGAGAACAACATTTAAATCAAAATGGAAACAAATTGAGGGATTTGTCATTATTTTATGAATTAAAAATCACAAACACATTTTTCAGAAAAAAGATATCCATAAATATACTTGGAATGTCAGAGGACTATAATCATTAATAGACTATATAATTGTTAACAAAAAAGCTATCTTCACAAGTAAGAGACAACAGTTTGTCGAGGGGCAATGATATATATTCAGCTCATTATCTGGTAGTCTCCAAAATAGCAATACAAGGAAAATGGAAATCACAAAAACTATGAGAATCTAAAGAAAAGAAAAATGTAGGGAAAAAAAAAACTATAAAAATTACATACTCCACGAAGACAGTATTAGGAATCTATATCAAAATCGACCGACTCAATACTCATCTCAAATTCTTGTTTCTTCTGACATAAATGAAGAATGGATAAATATAAGCAAACTGATAAAGCCAACATCAGAAGAGGTTCTTGGAACAAAAAGAAAGACCAGAATTAAAAGGACTGAAAATCAGAAATGATGAAACAGCTATAGAAAAAAAAAAAAAAAAAACTCACAAGCTACACACTTGCAGAAAAATAAACTAGAAGCTTCAGCAAAAGCTTACAGAAATAAAAGAAATATTGCAAAAAACATTGTAAGGAAAGTTCATCAAAAGAAAAGCTCAAACACTGCCTCCACATAGCCTTTAAAGAATCTTGGGATAAATCTATCCCAAGATTCTTGGGATAGATTTATCAGTAATATTGAAAATGATTCACATAGCCACCAAACACATTGCTTATAAATTAAGGAATACTTGAATAAATCAAAAAAAAAAAATGTAGCTAAATTTTTGGGAATCTCAGAAGAAGAAGAATGGATACAACATTACAAACAGCTATAGTACAATCCATCCCTAAGTAATGAAGAAACAGAAAATAAAAATGTAAGTAATACAGAAATAGACCTATTGGAGATGATGGCATTAGAAGAAGCTTCAACAACAAAAAATAGAAAAGTAGCAGGGACAGATGTAATTAGCTCAGAGTTAATTAAACATAGTGATATTTATTGATATATATTCATGAATATATTGATTTTAGTGTGAATACATTGATTATGTAATCAATGTAATTTTTTTTTTGAGTAAAACTACTCAAAAAAAAAAGATGAGAATTTAATTTACAGACTCAACTAGCATTCATAGATTATGAAAATGCCTTGGACTGAGTTAACAGAAAAAAAAATTATATATATATATAGAGAGTGAAAGATGATCTAATAAGGAAGTGTAGTAAACTCAGGAATAAACATCAATCAACATACAACAGTAAACACAATACTTTTTGCAGATTATCAAGTAATTATACCAAAATCAGAAGATGATTTAAAGAGATTTGCTCACCATCTAAAGCATTTAATTAGTGAATACAATTTACAAATCTCATTACAGAAAACTAAAACTACGGCATTTTGGGGTAAATATCCCACACAAAACAAAAATAGTAATTGAAAACCAAACACTAGAACAAGTAATGCATTTTCAATATTTAGGATATGACATAACATTTCATATAGATAATGAATATGAACAAGTTACACTATTTCGAAGTAATCTGTAGTACTATAAGATGAACAACAAAAGGCAAAACAAGGAAGAACACAATTAAAATTTTATAAAGTCATGGCATTATCAACAATACTTTATGGTTCAAAAAGTTTGACACAGAGGGGGAAAAAAAAGCTAAAAGTAGAATAAAAGCAGTCGAAATGAAATTTTTTAGAGCAGCTAAAGGCTATACAAGAATGGATAGATTATGAAATTGGAAAGGAATTACAAATACAAGTAATAAATGATAAAATAAAACAACACCAAGCAAATTAAAGAGAACATATACAAAGAATGGGGGAGGGCTACCAAAAGAAGTAACAAAATATAAACCAAAGGAGAAAAGAGACACAGAAAGACCTAGAAGGAGAATTAAAATATAGATCTTAGGATTCCAAAAAAGGATTTTAGCCTACATATCTTGAAAGGGGGTGCTTAAGGGACAAAGCAATATAACTGAGAGGAGACCTACACATAGCCTTTAAAGGAAGAATGCAGAGAACCGAACAGGGCTTCTGACCTAATGTCCAATCCTCACCTTCTCATGGTGCTAGGTACCTACATGGATACTGAACGAACGAGGATGGCTGGCAATTTGGAATATATCCGACAAAACAGCATTCTCGTTGGCTTAAAGCAAATCATAAATGATGGTACAACATGACAGAATTTCATGCCAGATGGGGAGTCACCCAATTAAACAAGGCTCCTGTTGTTTTTGCCAGAGAACCAGGGCAAATAGCGAAAAGTCAGCTACCGGAACAAATCTGAAAACACGTCCCGACTCAACATCACCAGTGTTAAAGATCAGTACTATCAACATAAGAAGCCTGAATGGCAAAGAAATGGAGTTAGCTGAGGAATTAGATAATTACCAGATCGACATAAAAGGGGCAACTGAAACAAAAAAAAAAAGAGAAAAACTGGTGAGATCTTTCTGAGCAATAAATACAAAATGTTACATTCAGGCAATGACAATCAAGGAAAAGAAGGAGTAGCCATAGTATTCAACATGAAATACTTTTCATATTGCAAAGAATAACATGTAAGAAAGTTTTAAAGTGAATAAAAGTTGAGCAGCTCTCAGATGTGACTTGTACACTAAAACACACAGATTATTGAAGAAAAATTACAGAGTTTGAGAACAAGAACCAAATCTATGAGATTCAGTGGAAGTCTTGAAAAAAAAAAACTCTGATTAATTCAGCCAGGGGGGGGGGGGGGCATGTGGTGAGGTTGTTTGCAAGGATAGAAAAATCAGAACTCCATGGTGGACACAAGAAGATAAAGAGGCAGTGAAAGAAAAGAAAAAAGCATATCAAAAGTTCTTGGCAAATAAGTCAGCGTGTGCTCTTAGATAATACAGAGACAAATGTAAGAAAGCCAAACACTGTGTAAAACTAGCTAAACAAAACTCATGGGAGGATTTTGGTAGGAACAGGAGCCTTGTTCAAGAAGGTAGCAATATATTCTACAGGTTGTTGAAGAAGCTCAGAAATGGAGGAAAGAGAGTTGTAAACGGAATTAGAGTGATAGAAGCGACATGAAAACTGGAGAAAAAGATATCATTGAAGTATGGAGTAATTACTTTGAAAAATTGCTAAATGAAACAAGCAGTGATGACAGCTCAGTGATAAAAAACACACAACAGGCATACAGTCAGGAATACATATCCATACTCATCATCATCATCAAATTCCTGCCATGTACCCTCAAGGGGTGTACAGGATATGATAGTACTACATGAAAAAAAATACATCATTATTAATTTCCTACCTACAATTTTCCTCCAAATCAGTCTGTTACTTGTCAAGATTCCAACATTATCAGATCTTATATTTCTATCGTCTGAGGCACTTTGTACCGCATCAATCCACCTATATCTTGGTCTTCCTCTGGGTCGTTTTCCTGCCAACCTGGCAGAGAACACTTGTTTCGCTAATCTTTCCTCGCCCATTCTGTTCAAGTGACCACACCACCTGAGATTAGCTCTGCTAATGCATTCCTGGATGCTGACAATGTCAAGTTCTTTCCTAATATCCTTGTTTTTAATATGATATTGCCATTGATGCCATCTGTTCACACCTATAATCTTTCTCAGGACTCTCATATCCGTGGTCTCTAGTCTTTGGTCAAGTGTTTTACTTCTGACCCAGCTCTCAGATCCATAAGTTAAAACTGGTTTGAACACTGTCTTGTATACAGCTAATTTAGTGTTCCGACTAATTTCTCTCTTATTCCATATGAATTTATTCAATTGACTTCCCACCATACCAGCTTTGCCGATTCTGTTGTCTATTTCTATATTTAATTTACCATCTTCAGTAAAAATCTTGCCTAAATAGCTGAAATGTTTTACTTATTCCACAGGTTCTCCATTCACAACACAGTTGACATTTTCAATGATTCTGCCTATTTTTATTGTCTTTGTCTTTTTATTGCTGACCTTCATACCATATCTGTTACAACAGCTATTCAATTTAGTCAGAGAATCATGAAGACTTGTAGCAGACTTATTTAGAAGTATAACATCATCCGCATAAAGCAAAGAGCTGACACTAACATCTCCAATTTTGATATAATGTTTAATACCACTTTCCTTCATAATGTGATAAATATCTCACACCAGATTTAACATTAAACCATCTTCCTGTACTTCCTTCAATTCTAACTGCTGACTTACAACTCAAATAAAGACTTAAGTATTGCTTGATATAATGCCCCATTGACACCATATAACTGCAGCGTATTGAATAGCTTCTCTCTTGGCACCTTGTCATATGCCTTTTCCAGATCGACAAAACTTAAATACAGATCTTTGTTATATTCCCATGCTTTCTCGACTATTTGTCGTAAAGTGAAGATCTGATCCTGACAGCCTCTATTTGGCCTGAATCCAGCTTGTTCTTCACCAAGCTTTTCTTCTACAATTCTTCTTAACCGTTTGTCAAGTATACTTGCATAGATCTTGCCAAGAACACTCAGTAGGGAAATACCTCTGTAATTCTCACATTCAGTTTTATTTCCCTTTTTATATATGGGTACTATGAGAGCTCTACTCCAATCATCGGGAATTCATTCCTCTGTCCAGGCTTTCTGAACTATGCAGTGCAGCCACTGTAAGACTCTTATACCACCATACTTAAGCATTTCTGGTCGAATATCATCTACTCCTACTGCCTTTCCACATTTAAAGCCTTTGATGGCTTTTTCTACTTCAAGTATGGATATATATTCCTGACTGCATGCCTGGTCAGTGTTTTTACCACTGTGCTGTCATCACTGCTTGTTTCATTTAGCAGTTTTTCAAAGTAATTACTCCATATTTCAAGGATATCTTTTTCTCCCGTTTTCATGTCACCTTTATCATCTCTAATTCCTTTTACAGCACTCTTTCCTCCATTCCTAAGCTTCTCCAACAACCTCCAGAATATTTTGTCACCTTCTTGATATTTATTTTCTATATTCTTACCAAAGTCCTCCCATGACTTTTGTTTAGCTAGTTTTACATAGTGTTTCGCATTCTTGCATTTGTCTCTATATTGTCTAAGAGCACAAGCTGACTTATTTGACAGGAACTTTTCATATGCATTCTTCTTTTCCTTCACTGCCTCTTTAACTTCCTGTGTCCACCAGGGAGTCTTGATTTTTTTATCCTTACAGACAACTTCACCACATTCCTCTCTAGCTGAATCAATCAGAGTTTTCTTCAAGGCTTGCCACTGAATCTCCAAGGTTTGATTCCTGTTCTCAAACTCTTTCATTTTTTCTTCAATAATCTTTGTGTATTTTAGTCTACAGTTCACATCTGAGAGCTGCTCAACTTTTATTCGCTTTAAAACTTTCTTACATGTTATTCTTTTCAAAATGAAATTCAATTTTATCCTGCTCAAGACTAAATAGTGATCACTTCCAATTTCAAATCCTCGGTACACTCTGGTATCCTGCACCAGGGAGAAAACATCACTATCAACAATAACATAGTCAATGAGACTTTTCTTATTCCTTGCCTCTTCTCTCCATGTGAATTTGTGCACATTTTTATGTTGGAACATGGTGTTAATAATAACCTGTCTATGTGCTGAGCAGAAATCCAACAGATATTTGCCATTATTAATAGCTTTGCTCTTTTCTCCAAATTTTCCCAAAATATTTTTGTATGTCTCACAATCATTTCCTACTCTGCTATTTAGATCCCCAACAAGGACCAACTTTTCATTTTTCATTGTGTCAGTTGCTTTCTCTAAAGCATCAAAAAATTCCTCCACTTCTACTTTAGCAGAACCTTCTGTGGGACCATAGGCACAAATAAGTCTCATTGTCCAGTTCTCCATCTCATATTTGCCCACATTACTCTACTTGAGACTGACTGCCATTCAAGAAGATTAGCCTCGTATTTTGTGTTGAATACTATGGCTACTCCTTCTTTTTCTCGATTGTCATTGCCTGAATATAAAATTTTGTATTTATTGCTCAGAACGATCTCACCAGTTTTTGTCTTTTTTGTTTCAGTCACCCCTATTATGTCGATCTGGTACTTATCTAATTCCTCAGCTAGCTCCATTTCTTTGCCATTCAGGCTTCTTACGTTGATAGTACCGATCTTTAACTCTGGTGATGTTGAGTTAGGGTTTGTTTTCAGATTTGTTCCAGTAGCTGACTTTTCGCTGTTCACCCTGGTTCCCTGGCGAAAACAACGGGGGCCTTCTTTAACCGGGTGACGCCCCAGCCGGCATGAAATTTTGTCATGTTGTACCATAATTTTTTATTTTGGTTTAACCAATAAGAATACAATTTGGTTGGCTAAATCCCAAATTGCCAGCCCATCCTCGTTTGTTCAGTATCCAAGTAGATACCAAGTAAAGACCAGTGCTTCTGACCTAATGTCCAATCCTCACCTTCTCGTGGTGCACCCTGTTGGGTATCTACTTGGATACTGAACGAACAAGGATGGGCTGGCAATTTGGGATTTAGCCAACCAAATTGTATTCTTATTGGTTAAACCAAAATAAAAAATGATGGTACAACATGACAAAATTTCATGCCGGCTGGGGCGGCGCCAGGTTAAACAAGGCCCCCGTTGTTTTCGCCAGGGAACTAGGGTGAACAGCAAAAAGTCAGCTACTGGAACAAATCTGAAAACAAACCCCAACTCAACATCACCAGAGTTAACGATCAGTACTATCAACGTAAGAAGCCTGAATGGCAAAGAAATGGAGCTAGCTGAGGAATTAGATAAGTACCAGATCGACATAATAGGGGTGACTGAAACAAAAAAGACAAAAACTGGTGAGATCTTTCTGAGCAATAAATACAAAATATTATATTCAGGCAATGACAATCAAGGAAAAGAAGGAGTAGCCATAGTATTCAACACAAAATATCAAGGCTAATCTTCTTGAATGGCAGTCAGTCTCAAGTAGAGTAATGTGGGCAAATATGAGATTGGGGAACTGGACAATGAGACTTATTTGTGCCTATGGTCCCACAGAAGGTTCTGCTAAAGTAGAAGTGGAGGAATTTTTGATGCTTTAGAGAAAGCAACTGACACAATTAAAAATGAAAAGTTGGTCCTTGTTGGGGATCAAAATAGCAGAGTAGGAAATGATTGTGAGACATACAAAAATATTTTGGGAAAATTTGGAAAAAAGAGCAAAGCTAATAATAATGGCAAATATCTGTTGGATTTCTGCTCAGGACATGGACTGGTTATTACTAACACCATGTTCCAACATAAATATGTGCACAAATTCACATGGAGAGAAGAGGCTAAGAATAAGAAAAGTCTCATTGACTATGTTATTGTTGATAGTGATGTTTTCTCCCTGGTGCAGGACACCAGAGTGTACAGAGGATTTGAAATTGGAAGTGATCACTATTTAGTCTTGAGCAGGATAAAATTGAATTTCATATTGAAAAGAATAACATGTAAGAAAGTTTTAAAGTGAATAAAAGTTGAGCAGCTCTCAGATGTGAACTGTAGACTAAAATACACAAAGATTATTGAAGAAAAAATGAAAGAGTTTGAGAACAGGAATCAAACCTTGGAGATTCAGTGGCAAGCCTTCAAGAAAACATTGATTGATTCAGCCAGAGAGGCATGTAGTGAGGTTGTCTGCAAGGATAGAAAAATCAGAACTCCCTGGTGGACACAGGAAGTTAAAGAGGCAGTGAACGAAATGAAGAAAGCATATGAAAAATTCCTGTCAAATAAGTCAGCTTTTGCTCTTAGAGAATATAGAGACAAATGCCAGAATGCTAAACACTGTGTAAAACTAGCTAAACAAAAGTCATAGGAGGACTTTGCAAGAATATAGAAAATAAATATCAAGAAGGTGACACAATATTCTGGAGGTTGTTGGAGAAGCTTAGGAATGGAGGAAAGAGTGCTGTAAAAGGAGTGAGAGATGATAAAGGTGACATGAAAACTGGAATAAAATATATCCTTGAAGTATGGAGTAATTACTTTGAAAAACTGCTAAATGAAACAAGAAGTGATGACAGCACAGTGGCAAAAAACACTGACCAGGCATGCAGGCAGGAATACATATCCATACTTGAAGTAGAAAAAGCCATCAAAGGCTTTAAATTTGGAAAGGCAGCAGGAGTAGATGATATTCGACCAGAAATGCTTAAGTATGGTGGTATAAGAGTCTTACAGTGGCTGCACTGTATAGTTCAGAAAGTCTGGACAGAGGGACGAATTCCCGATGATTGGAGTAGAGCTCTCATAGTACCCATATATAAAAAGGAAAATAAAACTGAATGTGAGAATTACAGAGGTATTTCCCTACTGAGTGTTCCTGGCAAAATCTATGCAAGTATACTTGACAAACGGTTAAGAAGAATTGTGGAAGAAAAGCTTGGTGAAGAACAAGCTGGATTCAGGCCAAACTGAGGCTGTCAGGATCAGATCTTCACTTTATGACAAATAGTTGAGAAAGCATGGGAATATAACAAAGACCTGTATTTAAGTTTTGTCGATTTGGAAAAGGCATATGATAAGGTGCTAAGAGAGAATCTATTCAATACGCTGCAGTTATATGGTATCAATGGGGCATTATATCAAGCAATACTTAGTTGTAAGTCAGCAGTGAGAATTGAAGGAAGTACAGGAAGATGGTTTAATGTTAAATCTGGTGTGAGACAAGGATGTACATTATCCCCTCTGTTATTCATTATCTACAGGGTGTTCGGGATAAATTTGACATATTTATAATTAATTATATTTTTCCGTAAGTTACATGTATTAACACACACTTCTCTTCATTTAAAAGTTTGGACCCTTCTTCATTCATATACAAGATGTCAGAAAGGATGGATAGCTGGAACCCACCTGAATCATGGAAGAGAATAACTTGTATCATGATGATTCGTGCCCGCCATCAAAATAAGGATATTACGACTGCTGCCCAATGCTCCCTGAATACAGTAAAAACAATCAGGCATGAACTAGAGACTTGCAATGGTGACTACGAGGATGTAGCAAGAAGAAAGATCCCTAGCAGACGATCTGATTGCATTCGTACAGCAGAATTCCTCGCAAATCTGCAGGAACAGGTGTTGAAGAACCCTGGCATTGGAATTCGGGCTTTGTTCGTGGAGTTGCTAACTGTAGTCAAGCCCTGGATAACAAGGGTAGCCAATGGTAGGCCGTATGTATGGCAGCAGGATTCGGCCCCTTGCCACACCTCTGGGAAAAGTCAAAAATGGTTGTCTGAAAATTTCTACGACTTCACCAGTCCAAATGTTTGGCCTCCAAACTCCCCAGACCTTAACCCCATGGATTATTTTGTATGGGGCGCAGTTGAAAAAGACACCAATCGCACTTCCAGTAATACAAAAGCCCAGTTAATGGATAAAATTAAAACAGTTTTTGCGGCCCTTCCCAGGGAGACTGTAGCATCAGCTTGTTCGAGGTTCCGAAGCAGAATTGAAGCTGTGATCGATGCTAATGGTGGTTATTTTGAGTAAATCTTGTTGATAGTATTGTAATTAACTCTGCCTGTAATGTTTTTTTGTCAATTCATTAAATTTAATAGATACAAAGAAGATTTTCTTTTTCCTTACGAAACTGTCAAATTTATCCCGAACACCCTGTATATGGATCACATTATGAAAGAAAGTGGTATTAAACATGATATAAAAATTGGAGATGTTAATGTCAGCTCTTTGCTTTATGCGGATGATGTTATACTTCTAAATAAATCCGCTACAAGTCTGCAAGATTCTCTGACTAAATTGAATAGCTGTTGTAATAGGTATGAAGGCCAGCAATAAAAAGACAAAGACAATGAAAATAGGCAGAATCATTGAAAATGTCAACTGTGTTGTGAATGGAGAACCTGTGGAACAAGTAAAACATTTCAGCTACTTAGGCACCATTTTTACTGAAGATGGTAAATTAAATATAGAAATAGACAACAGAATCAGCAAAGCTGGTATGGTGGGAAGTCAACTGAATAAATTCTTATGGAATAAGAGAGAAATTAGTCGGAACACTAAATTAGCTGTATACAAGACAGTGTTTCAGTTTTAACTTATGGATCCGAGAGATGATCAGAAGTAAAACACTTGACCAAAGATTAGAGACCACAGATATGAGAGTCCTGAGAAAGATTATAAGTGTGAACAGATGGCATCAATGGCAATATCATATTAAAAACCAGGATATTAGGAAAGAACTTGGCATTGTCTGCATCCAGGAATGCGTTAGCAGAGCTAATCTTAGGTGGTATGGTCACCTAAACAGAATGGGCGAGGAATGATTAGCAAAACAAGTGTTCTCTGCCAGGTTGGCAGCAAAACGACCCAGAGGAAGACCAAGATATAGGTGGATTGATACGGTACAAAGTGCTTTAGACGATAGAAATATAAGAGCTGATAATGTTGGAGTCTTGACACGTAACAGACTGATTTGGAGGAAAATTGTAGATAGGAAGTTAGTAATGATATAATTTTTTCATGTAGTATTATCATATCCTGTACACCCCTTGTGGGTACATGGCAGGAATTTGATGATGATGATGACAACAGAATCAACAAAGCTGGTATGGTAGGAAGTCAATTGAATAATTTCATACGGAATAAGAGAAATTAGTCGGAACACTAAATTAGCTGTATACAAGACAGTGTTCAAACTAGTTTTATCTTATGGATCTGAGAGCTGGAAAAGAAGTAAAACACTTGATCAAAGACTTGAGACTGCAGATATGAGAGTCCTGAGAAATATTAGAGGCACGAATAGATGGCATCAATGGCAATATCATATCAAAAATGAGGGTATTAGGAAAGAACTTGCCATTGTCAGCATCCAGGAATGCTAACGCATTCCTAGATGCTGACAAATCAAGTGTTCTCTGCCAGGTTAGCAGGAAAACGACCCAGAGGAAGACCAAGATATAGGTGGATTGATACTCTACAAAGTGCCTTAGATGATAAAAATAAAAGATCTGATAATGATGGAGCCTTGACAAGTAACAGACTGATTTGGAGGAAAATTGTAGATAGTAAGTTAGTAATGATGTAAATTTTTCATGTAGTACTATGATATCCTGTACATCCCTTGAGGGTACATGGCAGGAATTTGATGATGATGATATCTTGAAAGAAGATGTTTCCAGAATATGTTCTGAGTTATTAATGATCCTTTCAAGAACATTTCAAATATCAGGATTCCAATAACTAGAGAGTTTAGACTGCAAATTTAAAACTTGATTTTGGGCGATTGCTAGGTTTCTCTAAGCTATTTGTATTTACTCCATAAGTATTGCTTTCTCTGAACAGACATAGATTCGAAGTGCTTTGACAGAAGCAAATTTCTTTTTCAGCTTCATGCAATTACGAATATTATTGCTGCCTCTGTATCTTTAGCTTTCCATAATAATTGCAACCCTTGTGAGTAACATCTCCATGAATTATGAAAATCATTTCCTTCATAGTAACAAAGTGATTAGCACGCATTATTAAAAAATTATAGAAACAACTACCACATATTTTAATTTTTTAGAAAATGACAATGTATACTAGAATATTAATTAAAAACTTTAATCAATATTCTAGTATTAATAACTAGAATAAATATTCTAGTATACGTTGTCATTTCCTGAAAAATTAAAAGCTATGTATTATTACTATTACTATTATTACGGGCAACTCCAGGGAGTCATTGGACTCATCGAGGGAGGCCCCAAATCATATTCATCACAACTATTTGACATTCATACAGTATCTATCATACCTCGCCTTAAACTCATTCACTGTCACCGTATCCACCACAAACTCAGGGAGCGCATTCCACTCATTCACTACTCTAAAAGTAAAGAACCCAGATCTAACACCTTTACTAACCACACTTTTGCCCAGTTTCCATGGATGTCCCCTAGTCCTCCCACAACCAGCCCTGTTCTCAAAAATATCTTCTGAATTAATTTTATAGAAACCCTTCAGTAATTTGAATGTCTCAATCATATCTCCCCTCCTCCGCCTATGTATAATCAACATATAAGTTTATCTACAAGAACTACCATATAATATAATCACTCGATGTTTAGACCTCCATATCAAGATCACACATGTATAAAGAAACAAGCTAGGTTACAATCCATGGTATGCTAAAGTCACAGAATTTGGTCAACTGTTAACACTACTGAACTGACCTCTGGAGAGGAAAAAAAAAAATCAAATTCTCACTTTAGTTCTCTAAGCAATAATTTCAAATCATATCGGCCATCAACTATCCTGTTTTGTTCTAATTATGTGAGAGAATGTTGTCTCTAGCTAATATATCTCTTAATGATTTCTAACCAAACAGATGCTAATAATAATAACAGGGCTCTAGCTTTGATGTAGTAAGGTATTCTCCCACCAGAGGTTAGGCTAGTAGTGTTAATGGTTGACCAAATTACTGTAACTAATATACCATGTAGATTGTAACATAGCTTGTTTCTTTATATATATGAGTGTACTCCAGATGATAAACGTGATACAAAAGTTGAAATTCCTAGTCCAAATGGACCCACGTGTGTGTAGATGTTCTCTTTGATCCAACTTTTGCATTCCAGTCACCCATAGCACAAATAACTCAATCTTTCTTGCCTCCGACTTCCTTTATACACCATTCTATTTCATCATACATGATATCTATTTCTGCTTCCTCATTCTGTTCTGTAGGAGCATATATTTGAATGATTAGCATATCTCTGGTTTAGATTTCACTAGAATTGCCATTTACTCTATCTGATTTGTTGATTATATGGATAATGTTTTTATTAGTTTTCTTCTCTACAATAAATGCTACACACCTCTTCTTGATATTTCACCACCTGATGTATATATTTTATATATTTTGCCATTTGGAAGTTTCGACTCAAAATCTGATGATTCTTTTCAAAAAGTTTCACTTATTCCTAGAATACTGATATTCAATCTCTCTCATCACATTAGTCAATTTCCTGCATTTATTCAATTCACTTACATTCCAAGTGGCAATATTATTGTCTATATTTCACAATTTAAAATAGAACTTCGGTTAATATTTTATTTTGTTATTTGAGTGAAATAAGGGCAATATTTTTTCTGATATTTCTGCTATATTGTTTTTTTAAATAAATGGTCCCAATAAAATTAAATGGAAGTTTTATTACACTGAAATGAAGGTTATTATGGGATTATTGCTCACTGTGCTACAGATGCATCTTTGTTTTTTGTTTTTTTTGATCATGAATTAGACTGCAATTTTGCTTAAGATATTTAAATGAAGATCTGTGGATAAACAACAAGGAAATTCAAAATGAATAACATTAGGCGACTTCTATTAATTATGCACAATTATTCTCTGGTTCCATTCTGAACTAATGAGAAGTGGTAGGTGAACAGAATGCTGACCATTTTGTCTACTCTCTCTCTCTCTCTCTCAATCAATACACACGCTCTGTTTTGTTTATGCATATGAGCCTGTCTCTTCATACTTTGTTACTGTTATTGCTTAATTGTTTTTCTTAAAAAAAAAAAGAAAGAAGAACAACAAACCAAGTGAAAAGACTAACAAAGTATGAAATTCTGAAGCACTTTGAATGAATGAAAGAACGTGATATCAGGCATGATACAGGCATAAATGAGACAACACAGTGAATAATTAGAAGAAATGCTGAGAAAATAAAAAACAATTCCCGATGATTGGAGTAGAGCTCTCATAGTACCCATATATAAAAAGGGAAATAAAACTGAATGTGAGAATTACAGAGGTATTTCCCTACTGAGTGTTCCTGGCAAGATCTATGCAAGTATACTTGAGAAACGGTTGAGAAGAATTGTGGAAGAAAAGCTTGGCGAAGAACAAGCTGGATTCAGGCCAAATAGAGGCTGTCAGGATCAGATCTTCACTTTACGACAAATAGTCGAGAAAGCATGGGAATATAACAAAGATCTGTATTTAAGTTTTGTCGATTTGGAAAAGGCATATGACAAGGTGCCAAGAGAGAAGCTATTCAATACGCTGCAGTTATATGGTGTCAATGGGGCATTATATCAAGCAATACTTAGTCTTTATTTGAGTTGTGAGTCAGCAGTTAGAATTGAAGGAAGTACAGGAAGATGGTTTAATGTTAAATCTGGTGTGAGACAAGGATGTACATTATCCCCTCTGTTATTCATTATCTATATGGGTCACATTATGAAGGAATGTGGTATTAAACCTGATATCAAAATTGGAGATGTTAATGTCAGCTCTTTGCTTTATGCGGATAATGTTATACTTCTAAATAAATCCACTACAAGTCTGCAAGATTCTCTGACTAAATTGAATAGCTGTTGTAATAGATATGGTATGAAGGTCAGCAATAAAAAGACAAAGACAATGAAAATAGGCAGAATCATTGAAAATGTCAACTGTGTTGTGAATGGAGAACCTGTGGAACAAGTAAAACATTTCAGCTACTTAGGCACAATTTTTACTGAAGATGGTAAACTAAATATAGAAATAGACAACAGAATCAGCAAAGCTGGTATCGTGGGAAGTCAATTGAATAAATTCATATGGAATAAGAAAGAAATTAGTCGGAACACTAAATTAGCTGTATACAAGACTGTGTTCAAACCAATTTTAACTTATGGATCTGAGAGCTGGGTCAGAAGTAAAACACTTGACCAAAGACTAGAGACCGCAGATATGAGAGTCCTGAGAAAGATTAGAGGCGTGAACAGATGGCATCAATGACAATATCATATTAAAAATGAGGATATTAGGAACGAACTTGACATTATCAGCATCCAGGAATGCGTTAGCAGAGCTAATCTCAGATGGTATGGTCACTTAAATAGAATGGGAGAGGAAAGATTAGCAAAACAAGTGTTCTCTGCCAGGTTGGCAGGAAAACGACCCAGAGGAAGACCAAGATATAGGTGGATTGATACGGTACAAAGTGCCTTAGACGATAGAAATATAAGATCTGATAATGTTGGAGTCTTGACAAGTAACAGACTGATTTGGAGGAAAATTGTAGATAGGAAGTTAGTAATGATGTAATTTTTTCATGTAGTACTGTCATATCCTGTACACCCCTTGAGGGTACATGGCAGGAATTTGATGATGATGATGATCTTTAGTATACTTAAATGTTTTGTTTGTATTTGTTTGTACTTTTACTCATACACTTATACTCCCGTATACTTATTTAGCATTTAGTTGTAATAGTTCCTCGACACTATTTTGAATAATGGCAGCAGTGGCAGTTAAAATTGCAAATGGCATATCGCCAAGTCTTCCCCTAATTTAAGGACTCCATTTTGCATGATATCATATGGGATTTTGTAGCATGCGGGACTTGCAGAATGTATGTGTGGCAGGTGACAGAATGGGAAATACATATATGTGCAAAATGCAGGCAACGGGAGGAACTTGGTGAGTTAAAGATGACAATAACTGACCTCAATGAGACTATAACTAACCTCGTTGAATCAGAGGTGGGTGATTCTCCACGTAGAGAAAGAGATGAGTGGTATGATAGAGGGTGAGAATGGAGAGAAATATGAATAAAATAATGAAAGTGGGGAGTATGGAAAGTTTGAAGGATTGTGAAGTTTTCAATTGAGAGGATGAATGGCAAATAAGAGTAGCTGACTTGTAAAGAAAGATAGATGAGCTGAAAGAGCAGGTAAATGAACTAGGGAATGAGATAAGAAGTGTGAAAAATGAGATTAGGTGAATGGAAGAGACGAATGAGGCGAATCAGAGTAGGAGTGAGAGAGAGTTATGGAAATGATAAAGGAGGAGAGAATAGGAACAGTAAAAGAGAGGGAATGAGAGAGAGTTATGGGAATGGTAGAGGAGGAGAGAATAGGAACAGTAGAAGAGAGGGAATGAGAGAGAGTTATGCGAATGGTAGAAGAGGAGAGAATAGGAACAATAGAACAGAAGAAATGAGAGAGTTATGGGAATGGTAGAAGAGGAGAGAATAGGAACAATAGAACAGAAGAAATGAGAGAGTTATGAGAAAGATAGAATGAGAAGAATGAAAGGGAGCACTGGTACCAAGGATAGTGATGTCAGGAAGGAAGGTAAGTAGGGGAACACAGAGAGAGAGTGTTAGAGGAGAGAGAGAGAGAGAGAGAGAGAGAGAGTGAGGGATGCATGTGAGCAATCAAGGAATGGGGTGGTAAGAGGTGTAATGATTGAACACAATGATCCGTGGTGTTCAAGATAGGATGAGTGAGGAGTGTTTGCCTGGACGAATGATAGAAAGTGTGGGTATGGCAATTAAGAGAGATGAAAGGGCGGATGAGATGATTGTGATGGTAGGAACAAATGACTTGAGAGGTAATGTAAATTGGGCAGCGAGGGATATGAGATTCTTACTTCAGGCTGTACAAAAGAAGACGCAGAGAGGAAAGATGTTGTGTGCGCTGCCTAGGTATGATAGTGATGAGCTGAGCAGAAGAGCAGTAATATTGAATAACATAATAGCTGGAATGTGTCAGAAAAGAGGACTGGAATATGTGGATGGTTGGAGGGCATTTGAAGACAGAAAGGAAATGTATGCAAGAGACTGCTTGCATTTGAATGAGGAAGGATGTCGGCATCTGGAGAGATTGTTGTTCTGAACGAATCGGTGTGTCAATGCAGGGAAACTAGAATGCCCAGGGTGGATGGTAGCAAGGGGGGGGTGGCCTCTTGTGGGAATGAGTAGGGGGACAACATCAGGTAATGCTGAGCCCAGTGGGGTCTAGAGGGAATAATGCTGGGTATAGAAAGAGTGGCATTTTTATGCTTTATACTAATGCTAAGAGTATCCAGAATAAAGGAGAGGAATTGGTAGTGCTGATAGCATCAGCCTGGTCAAAGATTATTGGAATCACTGAGACGTGGTTGACAGAAAAGGATATAACAACAGGAATAGAAGTAGCAGGGTACAGCATTTTTTGGCAGGATAGGAAGGAGAAAGCATGGTAGTGGAGTACTGCTTATGATAAGTGATGACTTATATCCTCTAAAAGTGGAGGCTTTGGAAGGCAGTGACACTAATGATTTTGAAAGCATATGGTGTGAGGAAGAGATAGGCAAGACGGGATATTTAGTGGGGGTGTTGCTACAAACCAAGGAGCACAGAGGGGTGGGGACCAGGAGATGTTTAGACAGTTGAGCTTGGCAAGTGCAAGAAGAATGATTGGTATGGGAGATTTTAACTACAGCAGTATAAATTGGGGAGAGGAAGATGCATGTAGCAATAAGGGAATTTCTAGAATTCTTGAGGGGCAAATGTCTTAGGCAACATGTAATAGAGGGAAAAAGAGGTTCCAGAGTTTTGGATTTGGTCATAGCATCAGAACAGTTGATAATAATTGAGATGACATCTCTCCCACCAATTGGAGAGAGAGTGACCATGTGATTTTGACTTGGAAGATGAACAGACATGATATGGGAATGTATCATGTCTATTCATCAAAGATACGGGAACGTATGTGGAATTATAAGGCAGGTGATTATAATAGTCTTAGACATCAACTTAGGGAAGTTTCATGGAGGGAGGAATTGGAAGGCTGGGATATCATCAGTGCTTGGGAAATTGTGAAGGAATTTTGTTTGTAAGCAGCAATAGTAAGCAGTATTCCACAAGTGAAGAAGATAGCACAATTTGGAGGAAAGTGGATGACAAACAATATTAAACAGGAACTGCATGCAAAAAAAAAGAGATATAAGGAGACAGGTGAAGAGTAGATGCATGAAGAATATAAGATGGGCCAGGAGAGTGACTAGTATAGTAAGGAAGGCAAAACTGGAATATGAGAAGAGATCGGCACTAAGATCCAAAGAAAATCCTAGGGAATTTTTTAGCTATGTGGCCAGTAGGAGGAGAAATGATTGTGGAAGAATGACACTATGGGATAAAAATGGGAATAGAGTGACTGATGCAGAAAACATAGTGGAATTGTTCAATGAACACTTTATTGGAATATTTCATCCTGGAGGAGTCAATTTGAATACTAGAGGGATAGGGCAGGTTCGAGGTTTAGAGGTGCAAGAGGAGAGTGTGTTCAGTACTCTCGCCAGTAAAGTTGTGGGAATGGATGGTATTTAACCATGGATTTTGAGAAAATATGCTAAAGAACTGACAGCTCTGTTGACCTAGCTTTTCAATGAAAGTTTGGCTATGAGAAAGGTACCCAAGGAATGGAATGAAGGTAAGATAGTGCCATTGCATAAGGGCGGAAGCAGACTGGAAGTGTCTAATTATAGGCCAGTTTGTGTCATCAGTAGTTGTTAAGATCTTGGAAAAATTAGAGGGACTATATAAAGGGGCACTCTTGCTTAAGTAATATGATTGCCTTTTATAATAAAGTTACAAGAGCAGTAGATGAGGGGAAAGGCATATACTGCCATTTTAATCTCAGCTCTTTGCATATGATGTTATACTTCTAAATAAATCCAGTAGAAGTCTTCAAGATTCCCTGACTAAATTGAATAACTGTTGTAATAAATTTGGTATGAAAATCAGCAATAACAAGACAAAGACAATGAAAATAGGTAGAAACACTAAAAATATCAACTGCATCATGAATGGAGAACCTATAGAACAAGTAAAACATTTCAGCTACTTAGGCACACTTTTTAGTGAAGATGGTAAATTAAATATGGAAATAGACAACAGAATCAACAAAGCCAGTATGGTAGGAATTCAACTGAATAAATTTATATGGAATAAGAGAGAAGTTATGTGAAACATTAAATTCACTGAATACAAGACAGTGTTCAAACCAATTTTAACTTATGGATCTCAATGCTGGGTTAGAAATAAAACTTGACCAAACACTAGAGACCACAGATATAAGAGTCCTGAGAAAGATTAGGGGCATGATCAGATGGCATCAATCATATTAAAAATGCAGATATTAGGAACTTGACATTTTCAGCATCCAGTAATGCGTTAGCAGAGCTAATCTCAGGTGGTATGGTGTCACTTAAACAGAATGGGAGAGGAAAGATTAGCAAAACAAGTGTTCTCTGAGCCTTTTCCCTGCCAGGTTGACATGGAAAAGACTCAGAGGAAGACTATGATATAGGTGGATTGATAATGTAAAAAGTGCCTTAGAAGATAGAAATATAAGATCTGATAATGTTCGAGTCTTGACAGATAACAAATTGATTTGGAGGAAAATTGTTTATAAGAAGTTATAAGTTTGACATGTAGTACTATCATAATATCCTGTATCCCCCCCCCCCTCCCTGCCTTGAGGATGCAAGTCAGGAATTTGATGATGATGATGACTTAACACAACAGATATTTGGATTATAAGACCACAGGTTTAATACATATGTACAAATTCGTCAACTAGTTTCGCTAGCAAAACTGACTAGCTTTTCAAGACTAAACGGTGCAAAAACTAATAAATGCAAAAAAAACTAAGGAATGCAGTAATGGTTTACAACGGTTAGACAACAAAATTGGAAGGCACCACGTGACATGGTATGCATGAAGCGATATACTTCAGTCATTATTATAAATATGCGTTACATAGTTTTTAGCATACTGTAGTTCCACTAAACTTAATGAGTTAATAAGATTAAGCTATCCAAGACAAACATAATGGCAAGTCTTGATGTTGTATCCTTGTTTACAAACGTACCAGTTCAGGAAGTCATAGACATTATAAAAGATCTCTTTCCTAATGATATCACACAACTTTTTATTCACTGTCTTAAGTCTAATTTCTTTAAAGTCAACAACATTATATATCAACAATTAGAAGGCCTAACAATGGGCAGTCTCCTTTCACCACCATGTGCGGACTTGTTTATTGAGAAATTAGAAAAAGATATTCTAGCTAACATTACTCCAAAACCAACAGTCTGGTGGAGATAAGTTTATGACGTGTTTATTATCTGGAGAGAAAAAATAGAAAGCTTATATGAGTTCTTAGAAAAAAATCAACTCTTTTCAAAATAAAATTTACTCTAGAGTTAGAATGCAATCATCAATTACTTTTTTGGATATTCTTGTCAAAAGACTAGAGAATGAAGATATTAAACTTACTATATATAAGGAACCCACTGATACTGGATGGTATCTCCATTATTCTTCAAATCATCATCATACACAAAAATGCAGCATCATCCATATGCTACAAAACAGAGCCCACAACATAGTCACATTCTCGTAGACAGGCTTATACGTTGGATATGCATTTCTAAATCACATAGGGAATTGAACAACATAGATCCGAATATAAATTAAATTATACTTTAATAAATATTTCCGATATTCCGGCAACGTCACGTTGCCATTTTCAAAAGCAATTTACAAAAAAGGCACGTGCATGCAGGCACTACAACACAGTAACTGAGAATGAAGATATGAAGCTATCATTCTCCTAGAAGTCCTGATGGTGCCCTCTAGCGGGCTAAGTAGGTGTTCTTGGCCATTGGGCTGAAGTTCTGCTGATGTATGCCTCCCAAATTTGGAGCAGTCACATACAACCAAATTTGTTGAGGTTTGGGGAGTTTCTTAGGGCTGAGGCTGATTCCATAAATAGTCTTTCAAATTTGTATTTGCTACAGTGTATTACTGTAGCTTTCTTCCACCGTATTCTGTGGCGTGTATCCAGAGCATGGTCTGCAAGACCAGAATAGCTGTACTTGTGAAACCGGATGTAGTCCTTGTGTTCAGAAATTCTGATATTCGCTGTCCTTCCTGTTTGGCCGAAGTAGGACAGCTTACAGCTGCAAGGGACCTGGTACCCCCCCCCCCCCCCCAAAAAAATCCAAAAAATATTAAACCTACAAACCACAGCCCCCTCCACAACAAAGATTACTCTAAATCAATCACCATTCCCTACATCCGAGGCACCCCGGAAAAAATTACCAAAATTTTAAAAAAACATAACCTCACCTCCTGTTACAGGCCTTACAGAAAATTGGCATCCCTTATCCGTTCCACCAAAGACCAACCACTTCCCCTAGACGTACCTGGTGTATACCAGGTCCCTTGCAGTTGTAAACTGTTGTACTTTGGCGAAACAGGAAGGACAGCGAATATCAGAATTTCTGAACACAAGGACTACATCCGGTTTCACAAGTACAGCCATTCTGGTCTTGCAGACCATGCTCTGGATGCACGCCACAGAATACGGTGGAAGAAAGCTACAGTAATACACTGTAGCAAATACAAATTTGAAAGACTATTTATGGAATCAGCCTCAGCCCTAAGAAACTCCCCAAACCTCAACAAATTTGGTTGTATGCGACTGCCCCAAATTTGGGAGGCATACATCAGCAGACCTTCAGCCCAACGGCCAAGAACACTTGCTTAGCCCGCTAGAGGGCACCATCAGGACTTCTAGGAGAACGATAGCTTCATATCTTCATTCTCAGTTACTGTGTTGTAGTGCCTGCGTGCACGTGCCTTTTTTGTAAGTTCCTTTTGAAAATGGCAACGTGACGTTGCCGAAATATCGGAAATATTTATTAAAGTATAATTTAATTTATATTCGGATCTACGTTGTTCAATTCCCTAAGTGATTTAGAAAAGAAAAAACATAGTCACAGACGAAGAAAACCTATGTACAGAACTCTCTCACATCTCCAAATCTCTTTCTCAAAATGGGTATCCTCTAAACTTAATTAATAAAATGCTCTATAAAAACAACCTTCAGCAACAACGTATAGCAACTCAGTATATATATCAAAGTCTCCAATAAAATAGCTAGAATTTTAAAATCTTATAACATCAGAGTGGTGTTTAAACAGACCGCTACCACTAGACAGTTTTTAAGATCCCCTAAAGACAGTGTACCTTTTTTCAAATATGATATGCAGGTGTCTACCTTGTACATGTGGACTATCATACATAGGCCAAACTTTGAGAAGCTTAGAAATTAGACAGAAGGAACATGTCGGAGACGTTAATCATAACAGAACAGACACCTCAGGTTTGGCACATCACTTCTCAACTTCAAACCATGCTATAGATTGGGATAACAGCTCAATGCCATACATGGAGGATGATTACAGATGTCGAATATTTAAAGAAGCTGCAGTGGTCCTACGAACAGGAAATAATAGAAACCAAGGAGTAATATTAAAGGGTATATGGAAAAATCTTATTAACTCATTAAGTTTAGCGAAACTACAGTACGCCAAAAACTATATAACACGTATTTATAATAATGACTGAAGTATGTCGCTTCACGCATACCATGTCACGCAGTGCCTTCCAATTTTGTTGTCTAACCGTTGCAAACCATTACTGCATTCCTTTGTTTTTTTGTATTTATTAGTTTTTTTCACCGTTTAGTCTTGACAAAGCTAGTCAGTTTTCCTAGCGAAACTAATCAACGAATTTGTACATATATGTATTAAACCTATGATGATGACTTATTATCCAATATTTAACTGAAGTCAAATTATCATCGTCAGGGATTATTACACTTATATTAGACATGTGCACCCAGGAACACTTCAGAAATAAAGAAAAACAGAATTTTCTATAAAAAAAATAAAGAATACAGCATAACTGTAGGACTTTAGGTCTTCCTGTACCTCTCCAGTTTTTCTTCTTTATTACTCAAGTGTGCCTGTGCGCACATGCCTAACACAAATGTATTAATCTCTTATGATGCTGATTTGACTTCTGCAAAATACAGGATAATAAGTAAATAAGTTTATTTACTTATCCTAATTTTTCCTGTTTATTTTTGATTACCCTACCTATCTTTGCATCATCAGCAAATACCTGTATGTTACCTGTCAAATTCTTCTTGATGTCATTAACGTACAGATTAAATAACTATAGACCAAGCACTGATCCTTGTGGTACACCACTGGTTAATTTAATTTTAAAAATCATCGCACTGAAAAAAACACATGAATCAAGTGACATAGAAGATGAATGGGAAAATTTGAAACAAATTCTCACAAAAGCAGCAACAGAAACCTTAGGAATAAAGCACAAATGGATTAGAAAAAGAGGACTAGACTACGAGACTGGAATAAAGAAATAGAAAATATAATAAAAACCAAAAAGAACAGTTACCAGAAATGGCTAAACTCCAAAACAATAGAAGCAGAAATAGAGTATAAAAGAAATAGTGCAATTGCAAAACGAGAAGTAAGGAAAAAACATAGAGAAAGATGGAACAATTTCGTAACAGAACTAGAAAAGGATTTATTTAAGCCACAACCCAAAACCTATAAAGTAATAAAATACATGAATAAAGAAATAAAAGAAAAGATAAAAATACAAACAATAGATTTAGAAAAATGGGTGACCTATTTCCAAAATCTCTGGACAGATGAGAACAATGAATTAAAATTTTATAAGACAAAGAATGACCTAATAGAAAATATCACAATGTTAGAACTGAAAAATATAATAAAGAAGATGAAAAATAGGAAAACGCCAGGAGAAGACAATATAAATATAGAACTATACAAAAATGCAAGTGAAAAATTTAATGAAAGACTTCTGAAATTTTTTAATATGGTTTGGATGTCTGGAAAAACCCCTAACTCTTGGAAAAAAGTACTGGTCATCCCAATCTATAAAAAAGGAAATAAAGACAATTGCAATAATTATAGGGGAATTAGCCTGCTGAATACAGGATATAAAATATATGCAGGAATATTAAAAGAGAAATTAAGCAGCATTGTAGAAAACAAATTACTAGAAGAACAAAATGGCTTCCGAAAAGGCCGATCCTGCATAGATCCAATTTTTACTTTAAAATTATTAATAGAAAAGAGAAGAGAATTTCAAAAAGAAACACATGTGGCATTTATTGATTATGAAAAAGCGTTTGACAAAATTAGTCGACAAAAATTGTTTAAAATATTAACCGATTTAAACATACCAAACCAACTTTTACAATCTATTCAAGAAATATATACAGGAAATAAAATAGCAGTTAAATTAGAACACACCTCAGAATGGAAAGATATATCAAGAGGAGTACGACAAGGATGTACTCTCATACTTCTGCTTTTCAATATATATATAAATGAAATATTAACAATCTGGAAACAGCATAACCCATTTGGTATACAAATGACCCCGCAAATGAAGATAGATACACTACTATTTGCAGATGATCAAATAGTATTAGCTACATCAGAAGATGACTTACAAAGATCATTAAAATCATTAAATGATATCTCAAAGCAATATAATATGACAATATCCAAAGAAAAAACAAAAATAATGGCATTCAAAGGAGAAAACCCAATAAAAAGTGCAATAATGATAGATAATAAAATACTAGAACAAGTAAACACTTTCAGATACTTGGGATGTGATCTATCATACGAAGAAGAAAAAGACATAGACACTAAAATATCAAATTTGTCAAAGTAAATAGCATAATAAATAGTATATTTAAGCCATCCCTGGTACAAAAACACACTAGAATCAGACTATATAATGTCTTGTCAAAACCAACTCTACTATACGGAAGTGAAACATGGACCATGAAAAGGAAAGATGAAAAATGAATTCAAACAGCAGAAATGAAGTTCCTCAGAAAAACAGCTGGATATACCAAGTGGGACCACAAAACAAATGAAGAAATCTTACAATCCCTAAAAATCAAACCAATTAATTACTACATAAGACAGTATAAACAAAAATGGCTAGAACATTTAAATCGAATGGACAACAACAGACTACCAAAAATATTATACAGATACAAAATAAGTGGAAAAAGAAGAATCGGAAGACCAAGAAAGAGATGGCATGAGACCGGAACAGGCCACATGGCCTATATTCCATGATAGGAAGAAGAAGAAGTAGAAGAAAAATCATCGCACTGAAATGCAGTGCTACATACTATAGTCTACTAGAGCAATAGGCCAAAAAAGGGCAAAGCCAAAATATATCAAGATCTATCCCAAGCCAGTAACAGATATTTTGGAAATCATTTATTGGTAACGCCAAGCCACCTGTGTGCCCTGCAAAGCTCTAAGCGACAAGACTTTAATGCTGAAGTAATGCCTATAGAAGTCAAGTCACTGTAACTCTCATTGCACCATACACCATGAAGGGAGATGGTAGCACTAGTGAAACGAGGAGCTGCTGCAAACTCCTCTTCAATCTGTAGAGCAAGATCTATATTCTGCCAATAATATGAGACCTTGTATCTATGACTAACAACAAGTGGGTGCCCAGTACCCACTATCTGTGCATCAATAACCCAAAGAACTCTTTCATCCTTCTTTACAATTAAATCGGACTTTCTAATACCAGCTGTAGTCTCCTAACCTTTGTTTTTCAACCCGTTATTTAATAAGGAGACGGCATCGTGCCACTTCACCTGAATATCACGAGTTCAAAAACAACATTGGGCAATATGAGAAAGGATTTCAGTGTAGCGGCAACCTGCCCTACACTTAAGTCACCTCTGTGGCTGCGAGTTGTGCAGGCCCTCATGAGCAGGGCAATGCTCCTAGCCCTGATTAAGGAGTAGTACCTTCCCATACCCATTGATGCTGGGGAGGCACTAGATTAGATTGATAAAGTGATGCACCATCAACAGAGCTATATATCTGAGTAGTCCATTTCTTATGCTCTGCCGATACAGTCTCTATCAGTTGACCTTGATACTTGGTCTGCCATATACTACATCAAAGGTCTTCCTGGATAACAGGACAATGAAATGCATCTGTGCAAATTTGAGAAGTAGATATTTCTAATTTCTTAATTCTATTATAACGGAGGCATGGGATAAGCCAGCGGAGGGAAGGAATACCAAGTCTACCTCCTTCACCATGGCATGAAGATACGCAACAGGAGTATCTAAAGGAAGCCTAAGCCAAGAATAAACAACAGAGCAAATAGCCCTATCCATACAGGAGAGTACTGAGACATAGGTAAGTCTGAGTATCAACTCATGATAGTACCTAGGGAGCAAATAATTTGAAAGGAGGAAAAGCCTTTGCTGGGGTTTGAGAGGAGCTTTTCTTAAAGATGACAAAGCATTTTTTAATGAGAAGGGTACAGAAGACCGTCCTTTTGGTGTAAAGAAGATACCAAGGTATCTCCATTTCTCCAGGATAGTAAGGCAATGCAATGGCCTATCATGCAGGAAAAACTCAAGATTTTCAATCTTTAACTTCTTGTCATGCCCCAAAGGGACAAGTGCTAATGAGCAGGACTTCTCTACATTTATGGTAAGGCCTCTAACATGAAAGAAGTCGACTGCCTGGTCAAGAGTTCCTGCAGGTCTACCTTAGTGAAGGCCATGAGAATAAGGTCGACTGCAAAGGCCATAGCATTAAAAGAAGAAGCATCAAGAGAGAATCAATATGGTTAGATATAGAATGAAGAAACTCATCAGTGATGCAGCTGAAGAAAAAAGGGGATAGAGGGTCACCTTGGTGAACACACTGAACTGCAGGAACAGAAGTCGCACAGGCTCCAATATTAATAGTTAAAGAATTATTAGGGTATAATTCTGAAACATATGGAAGAAAAGAATCTGGACAGCCTGCAATAGATAGTGCTCTTAAAATAGCAGGAAGAGAAAACTATCAAAGGCTTTCTGAAGGTCCAGGGAAGCCATAAACAAAGGCTTAAGAATTCGGCGGGAATTGGAAAGGAGGGCAGAAAGAATATAGATGTTCTCAGCACAGTCATCCGAAGGGACAAAGGCTCTCTACCGAACGTCATGTTGAATATACTTTTGCAGTCTCTTGACTAACACTTTATAATAAAGTTAAAGAAGAACAGAAGAAACTGTAACAGGCCTGTAATTTGCAACACTAGTTCTGTAAATAAGGTGGAATAACTTTAGTTGATAGGAAAATGTTCTGAAGATCTTGAAGGATCTCAATGGGTACTTTCCTTAAATGTGACATTGGAAAGCCATCAGGGCCAGAAGCTGATACAATTTCTTCATGTGATACTGGAGAATAAATGGCTGATTCAGGAACAGACCCAAGCACACAAGGCTAGTTTTGATCAGGTAAATGCGGTGGTGGAGTGGAGAAGACAGTACTCCAAAATTCCACAAAATCTTTGTGCTGATCTTCGGAGGGAGGTGGAGATACCCCATCTAGTATAGTCTTTGCACACATCCCACAATTCTTCTTATATAAGGCCTGCATTTCTGCATAAGCTTTCTTCCTCAATCGCCTACATGAAGGCAAACTTCAAGGCTGGGTTGTTGAGGTTGATGCTGCTGCTCAGAAAATATATTTTGGATATAATCCTGAAGTTTGCTAGTGATATCATGCCCATTTAAATGAGCATGAATAATGTCTTTAAGAGTTGTATTATTATATTCTGTTAAAGGTCGACGGTTTAAAGCTGATGCTAACTTGGAAATCAGAGCCTCTGTTGCTAAAATTGGTTGTTGAAAATCAACTTGATGTTGAGTAGGAACAGAAGGCGGGGTGCGAGGTATGGAGTATTACCCATCAAGCCATTTCTAGAAAGTTCTGTAAGCTCATTAACAAGATATCTGTAGCCTGCTAGTCTTCGATGATTTTTAATATGAAAAGTACGATGAGGCAGCACATCAGTCAAAGTTCCTAACACCTGCTGCCACCAAGTGAACTTCATGGATATCAAGAATATGTTCATCCTCCAGCATGCTTTAATGTACTCAGTGCAGATAGCAGAGTTCGTCTCAACAGGATGTTTAGAAGAACGATGCACTCCAAGTCTAACAGAAGAAGTAAAGGCATGATTACATTCAGGGCAGATAAAATTATGAATGTCAGAAATTGCCAACCTGCTAGAACATTGATGATTTGTACCAGTAGAAATTAGTTTATAACAATTCTTGCAGGCACATCTATGATGTTTAGAAACGTTGAAGGGATGGGAGACAGGCACATCATCAAACAAATCCCGAACATCATAATCAATCTTCAGGTTTCCTGAATCTAACCAATCAGAGTCAGACTGGCTAGTTTCTTGATTATTGCAAGTGAGAAAACTACCCCATCCTGGGGTGCTAGCTCGAGATGGGAGGAATAGCATAATGAGCCAGTTAGTCACCCGAAGGTGTCCAGGGTATGCCACGAGGAGGCCGCTCATTTCCACACTTGTCTGGCATCTTGGACCAAAAGGTGTGCAACCAATTCTACTAAGCTTCAGAACACCCAAATCTTGCAAACTCACATCCCCTATATACCACTTTTTTTTTGACGTCTGTCAGTCAGCCATCCTCTTATCCACACTAATATTTTATAATCAAAACCCACATTCTCCAATTTGTATTCTGTGTGTAAAAAAATTCTAAAAGTATCATGCTGTATCCATTCACCTTGTCTAGCTAAATGGTAACATTATTATAGATTGTGAGCAAGTTGCTAAAACATGACCTTCCCTTATTAAAAACCCATGCTGTTCATTGCAAAGTAGAGATTCTCTGTCAACCCAATTCTGGATGCAAGCCGTAACCAAGCTTTTCAAAATCTTCACCACCACCCCTGAGATAATGATTGGTCGATAGTTGGATTATTGGTCTATGCACTACCCTTGTGTAATGGGATTACCATGCATTCTTTCCACTCCTGCAGAATCTTCCTTGTTCTGAGACTCAAATTATATAGCCTGGTTAAAGGAATAACCAGTTCAGCTGAACACTCTTTAGCATCCATGCTGATATCCCATCAATCCCTATTGCTGAATTCTTATTCAGTTTGTGCAACAGCTCTAATACCTCCTCTTCACACACCTGAGTTTCTTCATCCACTGAAGAGGTAGCAGCAAACTCAATATTGTATACACCAGCTTGATAGCTTTTAGCAAAATGCACATTCATTAGATGAACAATCTCTTTTGCATCTATCACCCTAACACCATCTGCATTCGGTACAGTTATTATTTTCTTTTACTTGCAGCACATCAACAAATTCTCTGCAGTTATCTTTAGATTGCACAACCAGTTTCTTTTCATACTCAGACATATCTCATTCATGGTGTCTTGATTTCAATTAGTTTTTATCACTTACAGACGCCTTAGTGTGCAAGCCTGTAGTTATATTTTACATTTTAAATTTCATATTTTCCTTGAATATCACAAAAGAACATCCATTTTAGCATGTACTGGTCCACACCAAATTTGATCTAATGGACCATGATACAATAAATTTCCATGTTAACAAAAGGCAATTAACATTGCCTCTATTACAGCCACAGAAATACAACAACATATTTAAAATGAGAATACAACTGAAATGAATACTGGAACGCTTCATTTATTATGTTCCTGTGTTCATTGGAGATGTGAATAATTTATGAATATTGCTATTCATAAATTATGTCCAGGTTTTTATTAAGAACCATGCCTTACAGGATAATAAAACTCAGTGAAACTCATTACAGGATAAGATAATGAAACAACAAATTGAAATATCGAGTCTGATATTTGCTGTCTCCATGTTTTTATGTGAACAGTACATTCTGTTTCTTTAATGGATCCATTTCTGAGTGAGTACACAGACAAAAACATGTATGCACAGAGAAATACAAGATATAATAGACTAGCTCTTACAAATGAGTACAGCTCTCATTATTGTCATCTCAGATAAGTAGTGTAAAACAACATAACTGCTTACACATTATCAGTTTTTCCCCACACATATTTTGATAAAAAATTAGATATGTAATACATGTCTGTGAAAGAGATTTATATTCAAATTCCATATGGGATGACAGGAATTTTATGTATGCTAGTTTCTTGAATATATATACACTATTCTTAGAGAAAGAAGCAGGATTTTCCTCCAATGCGAAACAGCCAACCTTGTTTCATTTACACATTTACAGACATAATGAAGAAAATATGCCATTGATATTCTGGAAAGAGTGCTTAAAAATATTAAAAAGATCACCAATAAACAGATGCTAACCCAACAACAGCTAAGTTAACACTGATTTTATAGAGTGACAAGGCAGATGATGATTAATATATAAAACACATAAATAAAATAAAACAATTTATGAAAGGAATGCAATTTGTGTATTTTTTTAAATATGACAATTCCATCCAAAAAAAAAAAAAAAAAGCTGCAAAACTATTACACATTTAGCATTTCATGTGAGCTAATAGTCAAGCCATCTAATAAGTGGTGATCTCATACAAGGTGATGAAAAGTAACTGCCACCTAGACATTCACAAATCCATGCCACAGCAGGATTTGAGTCCATGACCTGGAGGTTGAAAAATGTGGATACTATCCACTTAGATTACCATGTCAGAATTCAGCACAAATTTCTCTCTTTGGGATGAAACATTTTGGAAGAAAGAAGATATATGTAATGTGTCTTCTATATAATGAGTCCTTCAGAATGAAGGATTCATTATATAGTGAATCCTTCATTATATAATAAAGAATTCACTATATAATCCTTCATTATATAACAAATCCTTCTATATAATGAATCCTTCAGAATGAAGGATTCATTATATGAATCCTTCTGAAGATCCCTTGATACTAGGGCAAAAATTTTATATTAATAAATATATACATAAGTTAAATCTGTTTTATCTTATTTATTAAGAAAGAAAATATGAAAAGGTGAGAAACAAACTAGATAGTTAAAACAACCTACTTTCAAAGTTTCATTCAGTTAGGAGACAGATATATATAAATGCAATTTATTATCACATATCATTTATGGTGTTTAAAATGTAATATTACTTCTTTTTTTTTTATTACTTACCATTGCTTTATTATCTAATCGAACTTGATTAAGATACAGCGAATATGGATGAGTCCAAATAAGTTTCAGCATATTGAAGTCTGCAAAGAGTTGCCTCCCAACATAGCCATTAGCAGTACGTCCACGTGCAAGATTATCAAGGTAATATCGATATAATTTAATCTGAACATCAGAAAGCTTAATGCTGATAACATATTCTTGTTTTGTAGGCAGGAAAGTTGTTAAGCAGGCATAATCACATCTCTAAGAAAATAAAAACTTAATTATTCAATTATAGTGTAAAACAGCAATTATGAATCCCAACAATAATATAATTTAAAAAACAACAAAATGCTATTATAATGTCTAAATGTTGAAATAGTGAGACTGCTCTGGAGTAAATAACTATTAAAGATATTAACTAAATGAATATGTTTTATGTTAAAAACAACATATTAAATAAACATTTTCAAATCAGTCTGACAACTTAGTGGACATTTTAAACTGCTTTTTGCTTTATGTCCTTTTATACTTTTTTACTAGCATTATATCACTATGAATTAGGACAGGAATGTGTTCCTGTCTCTGTTGTGAAGTTCATTTTTACATTTTTTTTTTTTTTTTTTGGGATGAAACTTGTTTTAACTTTTATTTCTTTTTTTCCTATGGATTTATATTCAAATATTATTATTGGATATCTTTTCCCTGGACATTTTCTTATTCACTTATGAAAAATACACTCTCTGATTGCTTTGGTATTAAATGATAGTTTTTGCTCTCTTAAGGTTTCTGCCTGGTCTGAGAAAAGAACCAAGTAGTTTGAAACAGCTATTAGGCTAGTGAAAATCATTATCAAATACACTAATAAAGGGTGAATATATACGTATTCAATGAGATAGTTTTTGCTTTCTTCAGCTTTCAGTCTAGTCTCTGAAGAGAACAGTAGGCTTATGCACTCTAGTAGTTTGCCTGCTGCTTTGACAAGCCAAGGCTTGTCTTGGTGGTAGTACTTGCTTCTGGTTGTGCAGGACTGAAGTTTGGCTCAGTGATCAGATGGAGCACAGAGATTCATAACAGATCCAGTTTTGGAGCTACTTGAGAGAGAGAAATGATCTTTTAGGTCACTCACAACCTAAAATGTGCTATAAAAGTGGCATTATATAATACTTTATAAACAAACTGAATTGCCTGTTCTCTGAAGAGAACCAACTAGTTCAAAACAGCTGTCAGGTCAATGAAACCTTTATCAAATGCAGTCATAAAGGTCAAATATATATAGATGCATAGACAGCACGCATGTCTTTTAAGTAGTGCAAGCTAAAGCAACTCTGATGATGAGTATTATATTCTCATAAGCTCTCTGGTCAAAATTACAAAACTTCCAGTTTCTATATATATTCAGCTCGGAAATAAGGTTGGATCTTTAATATTCCCTATTATTGCTATATAATTTATATCACTGAAATGAAGCCATATGGCTCTTTCTTTGACAATAGTTCTTTTTTTATATTTCTTTACTTTGTTTATAATTGCAGTCACAATACATTATATATATATATATATATATATATATATATTAGGGTTACCAAGTAATTTTAAAAACTTGGTTATTTTATAAGTTATATAAAACACACACACACACACACACACACATATATATGCGTGTGTGTGTGTGTGGTTTAATAAAATGGTTCAAGAGAATGAAACTCTTGAACCATTTTATTAAACCTTTAGTTGATCTGATTACTGGAATCAAAGAAAGTTATGGCTGTTTTACTCCAGTGAGTGGGATAGGAGAGGAAAAACCATGGTAATTCATTAAAAGTTTAGTCCATGACTTCCTAGAGATCTCTCTTAATATTCGTCTAATTTGGCATATAAGAGAATTGTGACAAATTTCTTGTTGGATTGATCTTCAATATGTGAAGGGTATTTCTTGTACTGTAGTTTTTTAACGTTGCCATTTCAAATTCAACACATTTGTACAGTCACTCAAATTTAAATAAATTTGGGATTCTTTTTCACTTTAATGTTGACAATGACATTTTCAGGGTTTAACACAGTAAAATCACCAATGTAATATTTCTCATATTAATGTTGTCCATTTTTTTTTTTTTTTTTTTTTTTTTTGTTTAGCTATAACTTATAAAACTGTAAGCACTAAATTAATTCCCACAAATCTGCTACAAAAATTCATGACTGTTTGCACAAATTCAAGTGACTGCTATATCTTTATAGTAGATACTAAAAATATTATTATTATTATTATTACATGACATCTCCAGGAAGTCCAAAGACTCAATGAGGGAGGGCACTTGCTCTACAACTCTCTATCTCCACCACTCAAATCCACCAATTACACCAATTACAACTAGCTGCAATGCCGTCTACTGCCCATCACCACCACCACTAGTATTTCCACAGACAATCACAAACATTCATGCCCATGGCAGGATTCAAACCTAGTCTTTTGGCTGGAGAGAATGAATACGCTAACCACTTGGCCAACCAGGCATATGTCTCTGCAACTTGCTGATATCAGCATCAGTACATCCATACGGTGAAGCCTAACAGTAACTAATTAGATCATATAATTCAAAAATGATTAACTCTAAGTTAGAAATTCAAAAAGCAAAAGTTTTGTACATGCAGTTACTAGCATTTTTGACTGATATGTGTGTGAGAACATGTGTACGTGCACATGCACGCATGCACACACACACACACACACAGTTTAGAAGGAACATTGGTCATAACCATGACCATCTATCCTTTGTTTTGAGATAGAAACCTTCATTCAACAGTGGAATTACAACTACCTTTTATATAATAATTACAGGTAACCCTCGTATAATGCAGATGTTAGGTTCAATAGAAATGCCGCGTTATATAAATCATGTTATACGAGACTTAGATCACTTAGAAAAAGTAGGGTTAGGTTCCGAAATCGTATTTTTTTTTAATTATATAAACAACAATGACATATCCAACAAAACAATATTTTTATTTAATTCAGATAATTCATGTAAGTTAAGAAAACATAAACTATGTATACAAGCTGAATTTTGTTTTACACAAGACAGCAGCTATAAAGACGTGAATATGATTGGTGCGGTATTAACAAAAGATCGCACAACCCAAAGACAAAAGCAACCGACAAGTGTTGAGTTGAAATGCTAATTCTCTTCAATCGAATTCCATAACATCTGAAACTGTCATAACAATATTCACTATTAGTTTTAAATTCACAACAGGGTGTCATTTATCGTTCCGATAGAACTTCTAATTACTGACTGGCTCAATTCACACAAATGTTTCAACCCTTGGATGAATTTTATGGCTTCTTAGCAGGCGAACTCACACATTCATTATATGGCATGTTTAAATTCTTGGTAGTCTTTTATTTTAAGTTAGCCTTTGTGATCTGTCATAATGACATAGAGAATTTCAAATGCAATAAAACAAACACTTATTTCATAATTGAAAATTTGGACAATAGTTTTTATTATTATTATTATTATTTCGTATCCAAACACAAGTAGTACAGTAGTAAGTAAGTGGTACAACATGATTTACAACAAATTAGGATACATTACAATGAGATCAGCTAAGATTTGGTAGGTGACTTATACAAGGAATAGTAATTAAATATGAAAAAAAGGAAACTACAGATAACTTATATACAATAAACATGGTCAAATGTTCCTCCAGTATCTTGCACAATCAAATGCTCTTTCTGTGTATGATATAAAGTCTTCTTTTGCACAAGGCGATGGAAGAAAGGGACAAGAATGAAGGTGTTCAATGGACTGGGTTGTCCCATACTCACAACTGTCTGGGCCAGTGAGGTAGCCCCATTTGATGAGGTTTTCTTTCCAACGCCCTGTCATCCGGAGTCTGTCGAGGCTTTTCCAAGTATTCCAGTCCAAGTGGGCACCACGTGGAAGATGTTCGGCTGTTGGAATACCAGTATTATTTTCAGGATATAATGCAAGCCATTGTTGAAGTCTTGTCTCTGGGAGGTTTTTAGGTGGTCCACCAGTTGTCAGGAAGCTATGACGAGAGCTTAGTCTTCGGGGTACTGCGGTCTGGTCAAATAGTGGGTGGCGTTCATCATTCATTTGTCCGCTTCTTTCATCAGCTGAGAATGCAGATCTTCGAATTGAAGGGGGGGGGGTGCAATACCAGCCAAAGTATACAGGTCTTTTAGTGGTGTTGGTTTCAGGCATCCTGTAATTAAGCGGCAGCTTTCATTCAATGCTGCATCAAGTTTTTCAGTATGGCAGTATCTGGACCATATCGGGCAGGCATATTCAGCAGAAGAATAGCAAAGGGTCAAGGCCCTAGCACACTGAGAAATCTCAGTGTGCTAGGGTCTGCACCCCATTTGGAGGAGATGAGCTTTCTTAGTATATTGTTTCTTGCATTCACTTTTGCCTTTGTTTTTTCTATGTAGATTTTATATGAGAGGGTGCGATCAAGAGTCACACCGAGGTAGATTGGGTTCCAGGAATTTTCTAATTAGAGCCTTCCAAAGAAATCTGTAGCTTCCTCGTTGTTAGCAGTAGTTTATAGTTATATACCATGTTTCAGTGCAACATATGGTTTTGCTTAAGGCTATACAGCATAGTTTCTCTGAGAGGGGACGTGATTTATTAGGTAGCGCCATTTTTATTCCATCTGTCTCTAATTGCACTATGTGTTGAGAATGACACAGACTGCAAAAGCCTCTGTATAGTATCTTATTCAGTGATACAAAAATTCGATACTTATAACTACTTGCGCAATACGGGCAGACACAAATTTAACGAAGGTAAAATTTGATTTTTAAGTCTCACGGATAAAAAATATGAAAAAAATAAAGGGTTACTAGAAATTGTAGACTGTTATACGAGGGTTACCTGTACTACTTTCTTTGGGTGCAACTCATCAGCCATCATCAACAGTAGCCCCCCACCCCCCTTTCTTTCTTCTCTATCCTCCCTGAAAATACTGTATCCAACACATTCAATTCCAGTAACCACATCTTCTACTGATAGTCTAGTTTCACTAATGCCTACAACTTTTGGTGAGATTGCACTGACTAATGCCAAAAATTGCAGATTCCTTTTAGTTCTTTACCAGCTTTAGAACTGATATACATTCTACCTAATTTCAGTAGTCCCATGCCAATTTTTATCCACTCTATTCTTCAAATTATTCTGCAAAAAGATCAACAAATATACATTCAATGCATAAGTTTCTCCCTCTTACACTCAGCCTTTTCAATTTGTTTCCCTGCCCAATTACTTCAACTTGTTCAGAAAACAGTAACTTCTTCAAATGCTTATGATCTTCCATGTTCAGATGCAACCCATCTCTTGCATACAGCTGTCTTTTGTCTTCAGACACACACTCCAGACACCAACAAATTCCAGATCTCTATTTTTGCACATTCTTGCAATCATATCATTCATTATCATTGCTCGTCTACTTAACTAATAATTGTCAAAATGAGGCAACACATACACACACACTATCCTCCCTTTGACACTTTTCTTCTACATGATATCTAACAATGTTCTTAAATCTTTTGCTACACGATTAATACTGCTACCACGCAGGTCATTTGTACCCACCATAACTATCATCTTTTCTGCATCATGCCCTCTCTTTATTGCTAAAGTCCCTCTCTCTATTGTTCTGCCAGACAAGCACTCCTCAGGCATACCTCTCTCCATACCCTTAATCATTGAATCACCATATATTATACCACTCAATAACTTCATTCAAACCCAAACAAGTGTCACTCACGGCCTCATTTTCTACACTATTCAGCATGAATCTCCCAGTTTCATTACTTTCCTTTCAACACTCTTTCACTTACTCCCTCACTTTCACAACATCTCATTTCTTCTAGACTGCTTGTGCTTTCATTCTGTTGACTCCCTGTCAACAGAATGAAACAGCTGGAACAGATTCTTAGGCCTCCTGCCTAACACAGCTAAGGCAAGCCAACAGTACCCACAGAGGGTACCCTTCGTAGAACTTCAGGTTTCAGTCTAATCTTTTTCACTTACTGTTTTGTGCAAATTTGTGTAGGTTTTTGCAATTTTAATATTGTTTTCCTCAAAATGTCTCAGTGATTAAGATGAAATATAGAAGTGATGAAAAACTATTATTCAAGACAAGGAGAGGAACTGAATTCAAATAATGAAGTTTTGTTTACAGAACTGTAAAGCAGAGAGTTCATCTAAGTATTTTCTCTTCATGTTAAACTTTCTGGAGCAGGAAACTTGAGAATTATTTAAACTGAAGCTACAGAGTTATGATGACATTCTTTGTTTGCAGAGTGTTAACTTTTGAGCCACAGTGAGAACTATCAAAACTGACTATACTATAGCTGTTTGATACTAGAGAGTATTAGTAAAGGAATCTTTTCCTTTGTTTGTTGTTAGAGGATTTTTTTTTTTTTAAATTCTTGAAATAAAATGGGCGAGTGTGAGGGAAAAAGTGTATATTTTATAATTTAGTAAATGTCAATTATTATATTTATATATATTTGTAATAATTAAACTTTTTTTTTTGTATTAAACAATTCTCTTGTTTTATTTAAGAGATACAGATATGTGAATGTAATATATCACAATAAATGATAACTCAGGAGGGTATAAACCTAACCAAGTTCCAAGTATATACCATTTATATATAATAATATAACTACTTAATATTTAATACTTAAATTTATATGGAATATGAGAGAAATTGGTCAAAACACTAAATTAGCTGTATACAACACAGTGTTCAAACCAATTTTAACTTATGGATCTGAGAGCTGTGTTAGAAATAAAAACACCTAGACCAAAGACTAGAGACCACTGATATGCGAGTCCTGAGAAGGATTAGAGGAATGAACAGATGGCATCAGTGGCAATAACATATTAAAAATGAGGATATTAGGAAAGAACTTAACATTGTTAGCATCCAGGAATGTGTTAACAGAGTGTTACGACATTGTTTTCTCTAAAAAATTTTAATGCTTTCCTTAATGTAATTTCCTTGCCTATGCTGTGATCTATCCCTTCCAGAATTTTCTAACCTTAAACTCCAAATCACCCCTTTGTAATTTCCTTATGAAGGGGAAAATTAGCCACCAACTAAGAGTGAATTCTCTAGACCTTCTTTCTGGGACCATCTCCTTTTCAGACACTGACAAATTTGTTTTTTAAAGCTACACCAGTCAGAGTCCTAGGACAGAAGAATCCTTGTTCAGGGAGACCTTCCCAGAATTTTAATGCTTATTTTATCTTACTAAAGTTCTACAGCATCTGTAGAATTCTTAGCTTGCAGTCGTGACTCTAACGTTCTAAATTCCCCTTTCTTATTCCTTTCGTATAGGTTCAGATTTTATGAGTGGTAAGTTGGTCTCATGCTCAGGTAACACTCAGGTTTACATAACAAAACATGTTTATTAGGATCTTAGAGTACTTACAATTAGATTCAAATACACACAAGAATTTAATCAATTAAACACTAAATCGAACTGGCGAATACAAGTGAACATTCTAATAAATAATCAACAACTCTAGCCTCTAAGTTAATCAATGATACACATAACATTCACAAAAATTGCAAAAATTTCTAATCAGGTTCTATCTACAATTCTAGCTCCTCACATTAATTTGGTCACACACATGAGCATAAGTTTTCAGACAACCAGTCCAATGAAAACACCTATCAATTGCTAAGAATATTAGTCATTCAAAGTTCCCTAAGTATCTGTCCATAATTTCCTTTCCACTAGAAACTGATTTGCCTTTCCTTCTAATACTATTGGAAAATAAGTAAAAAAGTTCTGTACGTTACCATCACTGTGTCTGATTACCATCTCCGCCTGGTCTGTCTCCTTTTGTTGGATAAGACCCTACATTTCCATCGGCTTGCATCCACGTGGAGGTCATGTTGTTCTCTGCACTTGGCGATGCTAGAGTTCGTCTCGATCTTTTGTGGGTCACTATGGTCAGCATTCCTGCCTTTGGGAACTAACTTTCCACTGCCTCATTCAGGTAGGATTTCTATCGACGGCCCGAGACAGCAGACGCCGACATCTTGCATACTGCCCTGGTACTCAAGCATTCACGGGGAAGAGCTCGCTGCCCGACATCGTAGCACTTTCTTCTATTGGTCAGCAACCTCAGGTTCACACGAGAACAGGAACAAAACTCGAGAGAGAATGAAACTCGTGCGAATCCTCCTTTATTCTATCTCCGTTATGCCCTCTTTTCTGCTGCAGAAATCTTCACACAGCACTTTCCCTTGTGCCCTTAAGCTGTTTCATCATAACTCTTCTCCTCGAGGAGCGCTCTTTTCAGGGAACCCAAGCTCAATTTACCTTCCGCGTAAGCCTTCACCACAGGCATTACGCTAAACTGGGTGGCTAGCATGCGACCCTAGAACTTTTGTTTCATTTCACATAGAATACATTTTGATCGCTATAACTTACAAAACGGAATTTCTATTTAGACAAACAAACCTCAATTTTTATTTTGTACTTCACATTAAAGTTATTCATTTATGCTCCCTTTCACAATTTGTTTCCTTACTATAGTACAAGTATCTCTTAGTTGTTATTTTATTCTTGTTAATTCTTGAATGAAATAATTTTTTTAATGAAAATTTCTCATTCAAGATCTAACAAGAGCTAATATCAGGTGGTATGGTCACTTAAACAGAATGAGAAAGGAAAGATTTGCAAAACAAGTGTTCTCTGCCAGGTTGGCAGGAAAAAGACCAAGACCCAGAGGAAGACCAAGATATAGGTAGATTGATACAGTAAAAAGTGTCTTAGAAGATAGAAATATAAGATCTGATAATGTTGGAGTCTTGACAGGTAATAGATTGATTTGGAGGAAAATTGTAGACAGGAAGTTAGTAATGACGTCAGTTTTTCATGTAGTACTATAATATCCTGTACACCCTTTGAGGGTACGTATCAAGAATTTGATGATGAGGTTTTTATAGGTGCAGGCAATCAGCCTGCACCTATAAAAACCTTATTATTTTCACATTATCACATTATTTCATTATTATCACACACACACATTATTTTAACAGAACAAAGAGAAAAACTTCATGCTACGCAAAACAAGACTGATGTAGTTTTATATGCCAAATACAATTTATGTTCGGAGATCCATTTCTCACCTAAACAGCTAGTCTGTTAGAAGCAAGAGGATGCATAGGCATACAAGTGAGTTTATTTTTAAGATAATGCGTTAAATGGCAGATTTTCTGGTAGGTTTGGAAGTGACAACTTGGTGGAACTTTTTGAGAATCCTGGTAATATGTTTAGAGACATCTTACACATCAGGATTAGGGATTATACATATTTCATTGATATGGCAGATAAGTTTGACTGCTTTATGAACATCAAGGATAGTAACACTTTGTCGCTGTTGTTGATGGGCTTTTATTGTTTCATTTTTGAAGATACACTTAATTGTGGAATAAAGACAGCTGATTTTCTAAAGAAATATTTGTAGAATCTCATCAACCAGTACATCTTTAACAAGAAATCTTAATACTTAAGCAAACAATGTCCTTAAATGGGTATGATCCAAAAGTCATAAAAAAAAAAAAAGAACATTTCTCTTCTCATTTGCCAAATTCATTATGCGATTGGTACCGTATGCCCACAGATGCGAGACCCTTCAACACTTCTGCGCATGTCAAAAGAAGGAGAATCCATTCCAATATTACAGTAATCGATGCGTTTCATGGGATGATTGTTTATTATTATACATTGGAAAATTAGCTTTTCTTTTATGAAAATTCTAGATCTTAAAGTGGTAACTATTTTGCTTATACAACAGTTGGAAAATTTATGCATAAAGAGCGTGACTTCACGTGTTCATACATCCTTTATTTCTTTCTTCCCTTCAGCATGAATTGACTCTTCTTAGCATGTTGCCAAGGTCAGCTTTATGAAGTGCAAGCATACAGTACTTTCAAATATAGTAAAAATTTGTAAGTTCTAACTGATTGCTGCTTCACAACCTATCAACAAAAACTTCCAATTATTGCCTCTGTTAAAGAGTGAGCAATAAAAATGAAAGACTGGCCAAAGATCTTTCAAGAAACAATCTTTGAAGTTTGAAGAAACAGATCTCTGAACATCAGAGATTATATTTATCTTAAAAAAAAAAAAATCAAATAAAACCCTAGGGGAAATTGAAAATTTTAAGTGTATAGAATACTCCCCACCCTTCTTTTAATGCCTTTAAATACTTTCAGTTTCCATAGCTTCTAATGTTCCAGTTTTAAGTTAGTACACACAAATAGCCAATTATATAGAGACAGTTAAAATCGGTTGATTTTTTAATTTCTAGCTGTTCTCAGTACATTTAGAATGATGATATTCTCATATTAAAATGTCTGCTAACAACTAAAAGTTCAACTCGCATATTTGCATTAAAATTTATGGAAAACCACAGGTTTTCTAAGTCAATATTGTTATGAAAGAATGGGATGTCACAGAGTCAGCACTGATCGTGTAAATATAGTAAAGTTTTGGAATGATGACTTTAAAAAAGCTTTTAGAAAATTGTTCTTGAACTGACTTAATAGAGTCATGTATGTATGTATGGCCAATTAAAACATGATTTCCCAAACCGAACCTTTCAAAAATCTTTTCCATATTCATATTTCAGAACAAAATCAAAATGCTTTATATATTACATTACTGCATTTAAAGTTAACAGTAAATTCACTCATTGTAACAACATCTAAAAATGTTTTGGCCAAGTAACAATGCTTCAATAAAGGAAATTTGTCCTTATCAGACCATTCATGATTTAAAAACCTATTCCACTGGTCCCTACCACTTTCTGGTGAGATCTGTCTATTATCTAATAAAATTCATCATTATTAATAATTTCAAATGAATGTATGATGGCTATACAAAGATTTCCATTCACTGCAAACTTGAGAGCAAGCGTGCCAAGTGACTTTTCTTTTAAAATGATTCATCTTGATAACAAACAGTAGTTGAATCAAGAGAACTGCTACATATCTTAACTTCATTCATCATTGAAAGGATGAAAACAAACTGTCAAGACAGATAGTATGGTATCCCCCTCTCACTTTTTTTAATGTATATCTCACACACCAAAGGCTGAAACCTATACTACATTAATATCATGTATTATGGGTGGAGAAACACTTAGGTAATCTGGAAATCCTGCTTTAGAGACCAAATGCAGAACTTCTTCAAGCCACTTCAGGTTTCTAACAAGTAGAGTGGGAGTGGTCACACAGAGGACAATGAAATTTATTTACTATCTAAAGGCATTCAAAAACAGTTATGTCTACAGTAAGATTCAAGTTTACATGCTTTTGGGCCAAAAGCAGACATGATGCTCACGCTCACTAGATCAATTGGCTTGCAGGTGGAGAAAAAAAATTTTTTTTCCTTCTTTTTTATGTTATAACTGTTATCTCAACTAAAAGCATCTAATCATCTGAAACACGAGCCTAGTAATGTCTACCCCTAAATAAGTTAAGTTACAAATTTAATTCAACTTTTAATTGCTAAAGTACAGAGAGAAAAAGCGAGAAGCCAAAAGAGTTGTTGCACATGCGAAGGCCATGGCATATCAAGACCTTTATGATCAATTAAAAACAAAGGAAGGACAGAGAAAGATTTATTGATTGGCAAAATGTAGAAATAAGGCATCAATGGACATTGTACATGTGAGGCAGATCAAAGACTCTGGAGGAAGGGTATTAAGGAAGGATGTGGATATAAGAAACAGATGGAGAATATACTTTGAAGGGCTTTTGAATTAAGAAAATGCAAGGACTCACAGAGAAGATGGGCAGCCTAATCAGGGGATGGTGCAGAACATTAGTAGAGTGGAAGTGAAGGAAGCCATAAAGAGGATGAAGAATAGAAAATCAGTAGGCCCTGACAGAATCCCAGTGGAGGCATGGAAGGCACTAGGAAAAGAGGGAATTGACTTGCTGTGGGACCTGTTAATAAAAGTTTGTCAATAGGAAAATGTATCTGAGGAATGGAGGGAAAGTACTCCTGTCCCCATCTACAAGAGTAAAGGAGATGCCCAAGACTGTAAGAATTACAGAGGAATAAAGTTGATGTCCCACACAATGAAGATCCTAGAGAGGGTTCTTGATGGAAGACTGACGAAGGAGGTGGAGATTGCAAAGGAGCAATTTGGCTTCATGCCTGGTCGATCGACGACAGATGATGGAAAAGTTTCGAGAGAAGCAACGGGAGCTACATCTGGTTTTTACTGAGCTGGAGAAAGCTTATGATAGAGTGCCCAAGGCAAAGTCTGCAAGTGTTTGAGGGAGAAGAAGGTACCGGAAAAATATGTCAGGTTGGTGCAGGAGATGTACAGAAATGTGAAGTCAAGAGTTTGAAACTGCCTGGGAGAGACAGAAAGTTTTCCAGTGACAGTTGGTTTGCATCAAGGGTCAGCATTAAGTCTGTTCCTGTTTAATACTATGATGGAGGTGGTGACAGAGGAGGTGAGAAAAGACGTGCCTTGGACTATGTTGTATGCAGATGACATCATGCTGTGTGCAGAAGAAGTGGCAGCTATACTGGAAAAGAGAGGTATGAGACTGAGCAGAGGTAAGATAGAGTATATGTGTTGCAAAGTGGTTGGCAGCCAGGAGCCAGATCTAGAGCTGGAAAGAAATAGCATCAGGATGATCAGTGACTTTAGATACTTAGATTCAACAATGAAAGAGGATGGCGAGGCTGAGAAGGAAGCGGGATGCAGGATACAAGCAGGATGGAGGAACTAGAGAGAGAGATGGCTGGAGTGCTATGCAATAAGAGGGTACCGATCAATCTTAAAGGCAAAATCTACAGGACAGTAGTGAGACCAGCTATGACGTATGCTATGGAAACTGGGGCTCTGAGGAAAAGTAACATCAGCAGGTGGAGGTAGCGGAGATGAGAATGCTTAGGTGGATGTGCGGTGTGACCAGAAAGGATCGTCTGAGAAATGATTATGCAAGGGGAACGGTGAAAGTTACGAACTTAGGAGCAAAGATACAGGAGGCAAGGTTGAGATGGTTTGGTCATGTGATGAGGAGGGAGGAAGAGTATGTGGGAAGAAAGGTCATGCAGACAGATTGCAGGGGAAGAGGAAGCATGAAGGGCCATAGAAGAGATGGAGGAAGATGGTGGAGGACTTGAGGATGAAGAATTTGGATGTGGCTACAGCCCAAGACAGGAGGTTGTGGAGGAGACTCACCACAAACAGCAACCCTACTTAAGTGGGAAAAGCTGCAGAAGGAGAAGAAGACTGATCTGCTAAAGCAAGTTTGACCAAACTGCTAAACTAGATAAACTTCCTATTAGTTTACTGATAGATAACTTAGCAGAAACTTCACTTTAAATACCTAATAAAGATTTCTAGAAACTATCTCAATAAAATAGAAGCTTGGCAAGGTTAGAAAATGTTTTAATTTCTTATCCAGCTACAATTTACAAGTGTTGCTTAAAAGTAGGATTCATTAATTTCTAAAATAATACTTGCTTTCAGATAAGTTACTGACCTGAACACAACCTTCCAATAATTTATGTAAGATATGAACTCTTTTTTTCATCAGTTTTACATCATATGCTGTTGAATCAGCACACTGACCATTACTAATAGGATTAATGAATCTATTTCTAAATTCATTCCTTGTGCCTAACAGATGTGGCTTCACAAAATGCAACATACAGTGATCTGTGAATGCAAGAAAGAGAGAAAAAAATGAGTAAAAAAAAAACATTCAGCAACAGTAAGCTTTTTTTAATAACAAAATATTACTATAATGAATTATATTCATTCATGGTTCAGAAATTTAACATTGATACAAGTCCTTAAAAACATTTCTAAGTTTACAAAATGTGCATCCTGACAATGAAGGTGAGTATCCAACATGCCAGAAACAATTATTTATTTGTTTCTGGAAAATCTTAATATAGGCAGCAAGGAAAAAAAAAAAAACATGATTCCTACTCAGATCATGTCTGCAATTATGGTTGGCTTTAATCAGACAATTTATGTTTGTTGAGGGCAAACTTCTGTTTAGTAGCTTGACTAACATTTTTTTTTTTTTTTCCAAATTATAAGACCAATATGACTAAAGTATAAACATATAATAACAGTTTTAATATTAACATTTAATATCTTTCTGTATTTCTTTATTGCAATAATATTTCCCAATGTATAAAATGTATTAATTCTCTAATAGTGACATGAGAATCACATATTATTACATAGTTATAAAATACAAGGCAGGTTCCATTTCTGGCCTGATATATAAAATTCGTGCCAATTTTAAAACAGCATGACAGACAGCACCATCTATAGGGAGCTAGTGTACCAGTTTCAACTCTCTACCTGATTCATTCAGTTGGAGGCACTCGTTTGACTTACACGTGGCAAGCCAAGTGGATGTAATGTTAAAAATTAAGTACTGTGCTGTGATCAAGTTTTTCACCAAAGAAGAGCTTTCTCCAAGCGAAATCAAACAGCAATTGGATGGTGTTTATTGGGAAGCTTCTCCTTCATATTCTGCCATGAAGGAATGGGCTAAACAGTTTCGTCTAGGAAGAGAGAGAGAGAGAGAGAGAGAGCATCAGAGATGATTCTTGCGATGGTCAGCCTGTGGAATTGATGACTGAGGAAAATGTCTCTCTTGTTGAGGAGGAACAGCTCAATGATAGACAGCTGAAGCTGAAACAAATCTCAGCAAGGTTGGAGCTTTCTTTAACAACCATCTTTTGCATCATCATGAGAAGCTTCACACGATGAAGGTGTATGCCCCCCCCCCCCCCGACTGCGCTCTTCAATTCAGAAGGAAGGTATAGCATATGACCTGTTTCCACAAGTTTGTAGAGCTTTGCCAAGGGAATTAGAGAGAAGTGCTGGAATCCATTGTCATTGGGAATAAAACCATGGTCCTTTATTATGATCTTCTTTCCAAAAGGGAATCCATGGAGTGGTGCACATCATCAAGAAAGCCAAGGTCACTCAGTCCACCAAGAAGATTATGGTAACAATCTTTTGGGATTGCTGGGGAATTCTCTTGTTCGAATTCAAGGAAAGAAATACCACTATGAATGCATCATTATTTAACATCATACCATCTGCCTGTACTTCCTTCAATTCTAACTGCTCACTTATAGCTCAAAGGTGATAAATTTTTTATGAGAGAGGACTTGAAAGTATTGTTAAAGGTAGCGAAAGAAAAGAGTGACAGAGTTAGAATGGTGAGTCTGTTACCGCGGTATGACAGAGAGGAGTTTAGAAGGAGGGCCATAATCGCAAATGATATTATGCGCAGGTTATGCGGACGGTGTGGTGTGGAATTTGTGGACGTGTGGAATGAGTTTGATGGGCGAAAGGACTTATACAAGATGGATGGACTGCATTTGAATGGACTTGGTGTGCGGAGACTGGAAAAAGTGTTGCTGAATGAAGTGAAAATGGATGTGCAGAACCAGGGAAACTAGAACTACCAAGGAGGGGGGGAAGTGGATATCCAGACATCAGTGAGACAGTTGAGTGTAAAAATGTATATAATGTACCTGAGCCAGCAATAAGGACAAAAAATGGGAATGGGATATTTAGAATAACGCATCAAGATAGGGGTGGGACAAAGGGAACACTGCAATTCATGTATACTAATGCCAGGAGTATTAGGAACAAGAAGGAAGAATTTTTGGCCTTGATTGGATCTTCCTGGCCACAGGTTATTGGCATTAGTGAAACATGGCTGACGGAAGATGATACAGTTAGTGGGATAGAATGTGTAGGTTATAGTATGTTTAGGAGGGACAGAGAGAATAAAATTGGGGGAGGGGTGTTATTGATGATAGCTGATGAACTGCAGCCAAGGAGAATTGAAGTATTGCAGGCTAGTGAAAGGAGCTCATTTGAGGCTATTTGGTGTGAGATTGATATTGGCAGAATAAAATATACAGTTGGGTGCTGCTATAGACCAGGTGATGGAATAGATGGAGATGGTATACATAAACAAATTGATGAAATGAGTGGAAGGAGGGTAATTATTATGGGGGATTTCAACTATGGTAACATTGATTGGAAGGAGGAGAGGACACATGTGAGGAAGGAAATGGATTTTATTCAATTATTAAGGGATAACTATCTGAAACAGCATGTAATTGAAAATACTAGGGGTGTGAGAGTGCTTGACCTGGTAATAGTATCTGAGAATTTGACTGTAATGAATATGACCATGTTGCCACCTATTGGTGAGAGTGATCATAAGGTCTTGACCTGGGAGGTGGCTAAAGGTGTGAAATTTGTGATTAAGACAGGGTATATGTGGAATTACCGTGCTGGCAAGTATGACAAGCTTAGTAGATTGCTTGGATCAGTGCCATGGCATGTACAACTGCAAGGGCTGGACGTCGATAGAGCATGGGAAGTGATCAAAGAGCATTTACAGGAGGTTATGGCTGATTGTATACCTAAGGTCCGAATAGTGAAACAAGGAGGGGTTAAATGGATGAATAACACCATTAAGCTTGAGCTGCAAAAAAAGAAACAACTATGGAAGGAATTTAAAGAAAGGGGTGACCTGCAGGCACACGAACGGTATAAAGTACAGGCTAGAAGGGCAACGAGTGTGGTAAAAACAGCAAAAGCCGATTATGAAAGGAAACTAGCTATGCAAGCAAAAGAGAATCCCAAACAGTTCTTTCAATATGCTGCAAGCAAGAAAAAAACTGTACATGGCAAAATGATTTTAAGGAATGACGATGGTAAAGAGTTCACTGAACCAGTCGATATAGTGGAGTTACTGAGCGCGCACTTTGCAAAAGTATATCATACAGGTGGTGACGTTGAAAAAATGAAGGAACCATTAGTTTATATGGGAATTGTGATGAATGAAGTGGAGGTGAATAGTCTATTACAGAACCTTAATGTGAATACATCTGTGGGATTGGATGGTATATCGGCACGGGTCTTGCATGAAGCGGCTAATGAATTATCAGTGCCCTTGACCATGTTGTTTAATCTGAGTCTCAGGTCTGGCTTAGTCCCGAAGGCGTGGAAAGAGGGGAAAATAGTTCCACTGCATAAAGGAGGATCCAAAACTATGGTTGCAAATTACCGACCGATCAGCATATCAGGAGTCGTTGTCAAGGTCTTAGAGAAAGTAGTCAAGGGAAAAATACAGGAATGGATTGATGAAAATGAGATACTGTACAGAGGACAGCATGGCTTTGTGAAGGGTAGATCATGCCTCAGTAACTTGCTCAAGTTTCATAACAAGGTGACGGCTGAACTGGATAAGGGAAATGGGTTTACAGTGATACTGCTGGACCTGGCAAAGGCGTTTGACAGGATACCACATGGAATTCTAATCCGTAAACTACAACATATGGGAATGGATATAGGGTTGGTGAGATGAATAGCTGGGTGGTTGATGGAGAGATATCAAAGAGTAGTTTATTCAGGAGTAGAGTCCAAAAAACGGCCTGTGACTAGTGGTGTGCCACAGGGTTCTGTTCTTGGACCACTGCTGTTTAATCTGTTCATTAACGATATAGGGAATGGTCTAAGTGGGACAGTTCATTTGTTCGCTGATGATGCAAAGTTGGGTAGGGCGATAGTGAATGCAGAAGATGTCAAAGTCTTGCAAGATGACTTAGATAGATTGGAGTTCTGGACTAAGGAGAATGGATGTCAATTTAATGTGACAAAATGTAAGGTTATGCATTTCGGAGTGAAAAGATTAGCAGCAGTATACCACATTGGTGGAACTGTACTCCAAGAGATTGATGAGGCCAGGGACTTGGGAGTGTTGGTGGATAGGGAGATGAAGTTTAGGGGGCACATTGCGAAAGTAGCTAAATCAGCTCATCAACTCACTTGGTTGTTGAAAAATACCTTGACGAGCAGAGAAAAACAAGTTATTGTACCTCTGTACCGAGCCCTGATAAGACCTTATCTCGACTACTGTGCCCAGATTTGGTCACCTCGGTTCCTTCTTGATGTGGAGGAGGTGGAGAGGATCCAGAGGCGAGTGACTAAGATGATAGCAGGTCTATGGAATGAACCATATGAGAACAGGTTGAAGATTTGTGGGTTGCAGAAACTAGTTGATAGGCGAAAAAGGGGAGATATGATTGAGACATTCAAATTGCTAAAAGGATTCTATAGGATTAATTCAGATGATATTTTTGAGATCAGGACTGGTGGTGGGAGAACTAGGGGACACCCATGGAAGCTGGGCAAGAGCGTGGTTAGCAGGGGTGTTAGAGCTGGGTTCTTTACTTTTAGAGTGGTAAATGAGTGGAATAAGCTGCCAGAGTCTGTTGTGGGTGCTATGACAGTGAGCGAGTTCAAGGCAAGGTATGATAGATACTGTGAGAATGTTGAACAGCTGTGTGAACATGATGTTTAGGGCCTCCCTCGATGAGTCTAAGGACTCCTGGAGTAGCCCGTGGTAATAATAATAATAATAATAATAATAATAAAAATAGAGACTACATATTGCTCAATATATTGTCCCAGTGTTTTCAAGAGCTATCCTTTTGGCACCTTGTAATATGCCTTTTCCAGATCTACAAAACTTAAATATAGAACCCTGTTATATTCTCACAAGTTCTAAATTATTAATATTAAAGTGAAAATCTGATCCTGACAGTCTCTATTTGCCCTGAACCCAGATGGTTCTTCTCCAAGGATCCCCTTTCACAATTTTTCTTAGTCTTTCTCAACAATACTTACATAAATCTTACCAGGGATACTCATCATGGAAATTCCTCTAGAATTTTCATACTCAGTTTTGTTTCTCTTTTTTATAGATGGGTAATACAAGAGCTCTACTCTATTCATCTGAAATTCAACCTTCTGAATTACGTAGTGCAACCACTGTAAAAGCTTTATACCTTCATATCCATTGTCAATAGGCATTTAAGGCTGAATATCATCTATTCCAGCTATCGTTCCACATTTCAGAATTTTGATCGTTATTTTTATTTCAAATATTGGCAAGGCTCCAGAGATACAACTTAAATCTACTAGGCACAAAAATAATTCACTTGTTTAAAGTATCAGTCACCTTTATACAAATATTGTTATAAGTGATGTTTTAAAAATTAAAATTTTTAAAAAATTAAAAAAAAAGTAGTATATTCTTTAATTTTCATTGTACATTACATGTAATTATTTATAGAGAAATATCATCATCATCATCATCAAATTCCTGCCATGTAAACTCAAGGGGTGTACAGGATATGATAGTACTACATGAAAAAAATTACATCATTACTAACTTCCTATCTACAATTTTCCTCCAGATCAGTCTGTAACTTGTCAAGCCTCCAACATTATCAGATCTTATATTTCTATCTTCTAAGACACTTTTTACTGTATCAATCTACCTATATCTTGGTCTTCCTCTGGGTCTTGGTCTTTTTCCTGCCAACCTGGCAGAGAACACTTGTTTTGCTAATCTTTCCTTTCCCATTCTGTTTAAGTGACCATACCACCTGAGATTAGCTCTGCTAACGCATTCCTGGATGCTAACAATGTCAAGTTCTTTCCTAATATCCTCGTTTTTAATATGATATTGCAATTGATGCCACCTGTTCACACCTCTAATCTTTCTCAGGATTCTTATATCTGTGGTCTCTAGTTTTTGTTTGGTCAAGTGTTTTACTTCTGACCCAGCTCTCAGATCCATAAGTTAAAACTAGTTTGAACACTATCTTGTATACAGCTAATTTAGTGTTCCGACTAATTTCTCTCTTATTCCATATGAATTTATCAATTGATTCCTACCATACCAGTTTTGTTGATTCTGTTGTCAATTTCCTTATTTAATTTAAAATCTTCACTAAAAATGGTGCCTAAGTAGGTGAAATGTTTTACTTGTTCCACAGGTTCTCCGTTCACAATGCAGTTGACATTTTCAACGATTCTGCCAATTTTCATTGTCTTTGTCTTTTTATTGCTGACCTTCATACCATATCTATTACATCAGTTATTCAATGTAGTCAGGGAATCTTGCAGACATGTAGCAGATATATTGATAAGTATAACATCGTCCACATAAAGCAAAGAGCTGACATTAACATCTCCAACTTTGATATCATGTCTAATACCACTTTCCTTCATAATGTGATTCATATAGATAATGAATAACAGAGGGGATAATGTACATCCTTATCTCACACAAGATTTAACACTAAACAATCTTCCTGTAATTCCTTCAATCTAACTGCTGACTTACAACTTAAATAAAGATTAAGTATTGCTTGATATAATGCTCCATTGACACTATATAACTGTAGCATAATTGAATAGCTTCACTCTTGGCACCTTGTCATATGCCTTTTCCAGATCTACAAAACTTAAATACAGATCTTTGTAATATTCCCATGATTTCTCAACTATTTGTTGTAAAGTGAAGATCTGATCCTGACAGTCTGTATTTGGCCTGAATCCAGCTTGTTCTTCACCAAGCTTTTCTTCCACAATTCTTCTTAACCGTTTCTCAAGTATACTTGCATAGATCTTGCCAGGAACACTCAGTACGGAAATACCTCTGCAATTCTCACATTCAGTTTTATTTCCCTTTTTATATATGAGTACTATGAGAGCTCTACTCCAATCATTGGGAATTTGTCCCTCTGTCCAGGCTTTCTGAACTATGCAGTGCAGCCACTGTAAGACTTTTATACCACCATACTTCAGCATTTCTGGTCGAATATCATCTACTCCAGCTGCCTTTCCACATTTCAAGCCTTTGATGGCTTTTTCTACATCAAGTATGGATATGTATTCCTGACTGCATGCCTGGTCAGTGTTTTTTTATCACTGTGCTGTCATCACTGCTTGTTTCATTTAGCAGTTTTTCAAAGTAATTACTCCATACTTCAAGGATATCTTTTTCTCCTGTTTTCATGTCACCTTTATCATCTCTAACTCCTTTTACAGCACTCTTTCCTCCATTCCTAAGCTTTTTCAACAACCTCCAGAATATTTTGCCACCTTCTTGATATTTATTTTCTATATTCTTGCCAAAGTGCTCCCATGACTTTTGTTTAGCTAGTTTTACACAGTGTTTAGCATTCTTACATTTGTCTCTGTATTCTGTAAGAGTAAAAGCTGACTTATTTGACAGGAACTTTTGATATGCTTTCTTCTTTTCCTTCAGTGCCTCTTTAACTTCCTGTGTCCACCAGGGAGTTCTGATTTTTTTATCCTTGCACACAACCTCACCACATGCCTCTCTGGCAGATCAATCAATGTTTTCTTCAGAGTTTGCCACTGAATCTCCAAGGTTTGATTCCTGTTCTCAAACTCTTTCTGTATTTTAGTCTACAGTTCACATCTGAGAGCTGCTCGACTTTTATTCGCTTTAAAACTTTCTTACATGTTATTCTTTTCAATATGAAATTCAATTTTATCCTGCTCAAGACTAAATAGTGATCACTTCCAATTTCAAGTCTTCTCTATACTCTTTATATCCTAAACCAGCATGAAGATATCACTATCAACAATAATATAGTCAAAGAAGCTTTCTTATTCCTTGCCTCTCCATGTGAATTTGTGCACATTTTTATGTTGGAACATGGTGTTAGTCATAACCAGTCCATGTCCTGAGCAGAATTCCAATAGGTATTTGCCATTATTATCAGCTTTGCTCTTTTCTCCAAATTTTCCCAAAATATTTTTGTATGTCTGACAATCATTTCCTACTCTGCTATTTAGATCCCCAGCAAGTAACAACATTTCCTTCTTCAATGTGTCAGCTGGTACTTGCTGGGGATCTCTAAATACTTTCTCTAAATACTCAAAAAATTCCTCCACTTCTACCTTAGTAGAACCTTTTGTGGGTCCATAGGTACAAATATGTCTCATTGTCCAGTTTTCCCCATTCTGATATTTGCCAACATCACTCTACTTGAGATTGCCTGCCATTCAAGAAGATTAGCCTCGTATTTAGTGTTGAATACTATGGGTACTCCTTTTCCTTGATTGTCATTGCCTAAATATAACATTTTGTATTTATTGTTCAGAAAGATCTCACCAGTTTTTGTCTTTTGTTTTAGTCACCCTATTATGTTGATCTGGTACTTATCTAATTCCTCAGCTAGCTTCATTTCTTTGCCATTCAGGCTTCTTATGTTGATAGTACCGATCTTTAACTCTAGTGATCTTGAGTTGGGGTGTGCTTTCAGATTTGTTTCAGTAGCTGACTTTTCACTGTTCGCCCTGGTTCCCTGGCGAAAACAACTGGGGGCATTGTTTAACCAAGCGATTCCCCAGCCGGCATAAAATTTTGTCATATTGTACCATCATTTGTATTTTGGTTTAAGCCAATATGAATACATTTTGGTCGGCTAAATCCCAAATTGCCAGCCCATCCTCATTCGTTCAGTATTCAGGTAGATACCCAACAGGGTGCATCACAGGAAGGTGAGGATTGGACATTAGGTCAGAAGCTCTGGTCGGTTCTCTGCATTCCTTTAAAGGCTATGTGGAGGTCTCCTCTCAGTTATATAGTTTTGATCCTTAATCACCCCCTTTTTAACTATGTTAAGAATTGTTGAGTTAAGGATATTCAAATCTTGCAGCACTTGTGCATTTGGCTTATGTTCTGTTGAATGAGTTCTGTTAATTTTCATGGAGTATATCATCTCAAAAGCCAACAGTATCCTCTCTGCTTCTTTTTTTTAAGATACAAGTTTCTGCCCCCAGACAGCTATTGGTAGTATTATACTTATGTATAATTTTTTTTTAGAGTTGTAGGAATTTTATTGTTTTTCCACATTTTATTCAGTTTCATCATACTATGATATGGAGAGTCTGTTTTATTGTTGTATTATTTGTAGTCAAATATGCTCCTAGGTAATTAAAACCATTAACTTGCTCTATGGTTTCCTGATTAAGTATATCTGTATATCTTCTTGGTGTCTTCCAATTCATCATCTTAGTTACTAAGAATTCATGTTGGGAGCTGTGAAAAACAGCTTTCGACAAAACTATATTAATATAATTGTGCACCTACTTAAGGTGTTGGAAGAATCAAATATATAGATGTACTACAGTATTTAATTAGTTGTTAAAATTTCGATTTTTTGCATTTATAATTGGTTTATTTCGGTAATGAAATTATTTTGTGAGAAAAGTAAAATTTTATTTATTTTTTAAAATAATAGATTGTCTATTACACACGTCATGCTTATTGTATATAAAGTTAATATTGAACTCAATGAATGCACTGATTTGTTTAAAAATTTCTTTATTGGAAATTATAACTAATTTAGTTTAAATGTATTCATAATATGAAAAACTTACATGTTTTCTTACACACTTGAAGTGTGCGAGATTTACTGTTTATGTGGTTCCCATCCACAAAAGGTGCATTTGTAAACCTATAGTACATTCAAAACAATGAATGGGCCAAGGTTTTTTTTTCTTTCTTTTTTTACCAGTTTTAAATTTTTTTTTTGTATTTTTATTCATTTTTCACATAATCCAGAAACCCAACTCTAGCAACCAAACATTGAACTTTTTCAAGCCACTTCAGGCCTCCAATAAATGGGGGCTGTGTCGCACACTAGGCAATGAAATTCATCTCCCACCTAAAGACAATCACAAACATCCATGCCTGTGGTGGGATTCAAATCCATAGACTGATTACAGGTTTATTTCTTGACTGAAACAAAAACCACAAGTGTGACATGTAATGGAGAATGTGTGGAATGAAAAGAATACTATAAAACTATAATTATAATCTTCAATGTGAGAGAACTGAGGAGATTTTTCGAACCCAATAGTGGATATTTATGAAATTTTACATTTAACAGTTACTAACTGTTATATTATGACAATGATGACAGAATATGAGGAAGAAGATGCAGCAGGTTGAGTTATTTTATTACTGTTTGCTTTTCCTAGACTTTGATGTAGAAAGTAAAATAAAGTTTCGAACCTTAAATAAAAGGATGGAAGAAAGTGAAGATGAATGGTTTACATTATGTCCTTTAGAGAAAAACAGGAACCAAAATAGCAAATGTGATTCTTTAAAAAGGAACTGTGTACTGTTCAAATTATGAATTTTAGATCCAGAATTTTATTTCCAATACTCTAGAAATAAAACCTTTAATAAATTCATTGACAGCCACCTATGATCAATAACTTGATGTTGAATGAGATGATGTTTCAAAATTTAACAAAAAGTACATTATGTAAAATAAAAATAATAATGAAATATATTTTGAATGCAATTAAAATGAGGCTGAAAATTCACTTGCCACCTGTCTGTGGTCAAATGGATTTCCAGAGCCTGAGTATTGATATGTATTCATGATTGCATTCCTGTAGTGTTTTCTACCATTATGTAGTCACTGTTTGTTTCATTTAGTAATCTTTCAAAGTATCTACTCCAGACATCTAGAATATCATACAAATTAAGTGGATATTGAATCCAACATTATCTCAAAGCCAAAAAAGAAACCCTAAGATAGAAAATCGAAGAGTTTCAAGCTGAATGTACAGAAACTACAAACGTTTCGGCAGATCCAAGCATAAGCTTGGATCCGCTGAAACGTTTGTAGTTTCTGTACATTCTGTACAATAATTACTGAGATAACCAGAGACCTGGTTATCTCAGTAATTATTGGTGCACCTTTCGGCAACTCGTATGGTAAAGAATAACTTCTGCATCACTTCAACCTCAGTATTTACATTCTGGGTCTACCTACTCCCTGATGAGACCTCAAGAAAGGTCAAAACTGGTCTGGGTAGTGACCTTCCCTCCATAATGTATAGTGTCATACATGGCCGTAAGAAGATGTGCTTTACATGATGGAAAATACTAAGGATAGTGATCAGAACTTACTCCACCTTTACTGCAAGTTGCCCCAGCCTGAACCAGGTGTTGGCTTATGCTTGGATCCGTTGAAACTTTTGTAGTTTCTATACATTTGGCTTGAAACTCTTAGAATTTCTATCTTAGAGTTTCTTTTTCGGCTTTGAAATAATGTTGGATTCAATATCCACTTAATTTATATAATTTTGCATCACCGAAGTGAAGCCTTTTTGGCTCTTTATCTCAGTATCTAGAATATCTTTTTCAGTTTTCATGTCACCAACATTAACTTTAATTCCTTTTATATAGAACTGTCCTTGCATTTAAAAAGCTTTTTTCAATAGTTTCCAGATTATTTTGCCACCTTGATATTTATTTTCTGTGTTCATATCAAAGTCTTCCCAATGACTTCTGTTTAGCTAGTTTTACATAATGCTTCATTTTCATACATTTTCACTGTATTCTCTGAGAGCACATGCTGATTTATTTGGAAGATACTTTCAATGCACTCTAACTTCTTTAACTGCCTCTTTAACTTTTCGAGTCCACCATGAAATTCTTATTTTCCTATCATTACATACAACCTCACTGGATGCCTTTATGGCTGAATCAATGTTTTTGTTTTCAAATGCTTTCATTTTTTCCTGAATAATGTTTGTGTATTTGAGTCTACAGTTCATCTCTAAAAGCTGTTCAACTGTAATTCATTTTAAAACTTGAAAATTTTAAAGTGAATTAAAACACATTCTTCTTTTCGATATGATATTCAATTTTATCCTGCTCAAAACTAAATAGTGATCATTTCATATTTCAAATCCTCTGTATGCTCCTGTTGTAAAAATAATCATAATTTAAAATTCTGAATATTTTTACAAATTGTTTATATTAGTACATTTATTAGTTTTGGTTTCATAATACGTATTGTCTGCACTTGCGATGTGCACGTTATTGATGTTATTTTGTCAAAATGAAATGTAAAGCAGTCAAAAATTTATGTACTTACTGGATTTGGAGAGCTGTGTTACTTTCAGCAATTTTTATTGTAGTTTAAAATATTAAGTGTTGTATTTTGTGAAGACATTCTCTTGTCGCTAACGGAGACAATGTGTCAGCCATTATACTTAGCTTCTCACTTGCCACTTTCATGAGGTGTGCATGCTCGCAGAGGAGTTTGATGGGTGATTGACAGCTGTTAGAGAAAGGGTTCAGTATCGAGGTAATGGGAAAAACAAGAGAGTGTTTGGGGAGAAAGGAGAACGATGGCTGGCAGATATTTAGGTTAGGAGGAACTTAAGTTTTTATGCGACAGTTGGAGGAAAAGTAATAGTAGATTTCGAAAAGGGAATCGTAAATTTATGAGTTTTTAAAGATTTAAGACTGTCAACAAGTGTTGGTAAATAAAGGAAGATATTGCAATTGACGTTCTAAAGGAATGTTCGAAGAAACACTGGTTGGAAGATTAATAGCAGATTCCGAAAAGGGAATTGTAGAACTGAGTTTTTAGGTGGAAGACTGTCAATAAGTATTCGTAAATAAAAGAAGATATTGTTAATGACGTTCTAAAGGAATGTTCGAAGAAACACTGATTGGAAAGAAATTGCATGAAGTGAAAGTGTTTATACTTAGGTGAATTCAGAATATCTAAACTTCAGTGTCAAGAAGAATTAGTGTGAATCAATTAATGTCTTCAGAGTTTGTCACTGAGACTCCAGGGTTCAGTTCTTTTTTCAAACTGCTTCAAATTTTCTTCAATAATATTTGTTTGGTCAAGTCTACAGTTTACCTGTAAAAGCTGCTCAACTTTAATTCTTTTTATGACTTTCTTACATACTGTAAGAAAAATCTGTTAAAAAACTGTAATATCCATTTTTATCCTGCTGAGCACTAAGTAATCATCACTTCCAATTTCAAATCCTCTCTACACTCTTGTATCCTAAACCAGCATGAAGATATCACTATCGACAATGGCATAGTAAATGAAGCTTTCTTATTTCTTGCATATTATCTCCATGTGAACTTGTGCACATCTTTATGGTGGATCATGGTGTTAGTAATGACTAGTCCATATCCTGAGCAGAAATCCAGCAGATACTTACCATTATTATTAGCTTTGCCCTTTTCTCTAAATTTTCTCAAAATGTTCCTATATGCCTGATGAGATTCAGTTCCTACTCTGTTAGATCTCCAACAAGGACCAACCTTTTCCATTTTCGCTGTGTTGGCTGCCTGCTCACTTTCACCTTAGGAGAATCTTCTGTAGGACTATAGGCACAAATAAGTTTCACTGTCTACCCCCCCCCCCCCATTCAATTTCAATTGAAGTTTGCCCACATGACTCCAATTGAAATTGCCTTCCAATCAGGAAGTTTATCTTTGTGTTTGGTATTGAATGTTATTGCTATTCCTCTCTTTCCTTGATCATTATTGCCCGAATATAACATCTTATACTTATTATTTAGTAAGATCTCGCCTGTTTTTGTCTTCTTTGTCTCAGTAATGCCAGTTATATCCATATGATACTTTCCCATTTCTTCTGAAAGTTTGATTTTCTTTCCATTAATACTCCTTATACTGATGATTCCTATCTTTAGTTCCTCTGATGTTTGGTTTATTTATCTTCTTATAGATGATGAGTCAAAGTTTATTCGAGTGACTTACTTTTCACTATTTGCCCTGATTCCCTAAAGTAAACAGCAGGGGCTTTGTTTAACTGGGCAATGCTCCAGCCAGCATGTAATCTCATCATACTGTACCATCATGTGTGTGTGTGTGTGTGTGTGTGTATACGTATTTCTATTGGTTTAAGCCAATAGAAGTACAGTTTGGTCAGCTAGGTCCCAAATTGCTAGCCCATCCCTATTCATTCAGTATCCAGTGGATACTTATTAATAGGGTGCACCACATGAAGGTGAGACTGGATATTAGGTCAGAAGCCCTAGTCAGTTCTCCACATTACTTAAAGGTGATGTGGAGGTCTCCTTCCAGTTATTCGGCTTTGACTCTTAAACAGTCCCTTTTATAATTTCATACGCTTTAATTCTGTATTGTTATTTTCATTTGTATACCATTTTTCATGTGTCGTTTTATGATTGCTATATTTGTTTCTGCCAATCCTTTGTATCCCCATTCCCTTTGTTTTTATGTATGATTCCTGCTATATGTACAAATTCAGTTCACTACTATGAAGATCAAGCTTGAGCTTTGAATATTTATAACAGTGAGTTTAAAATAGCATTGGCTGTAACTGACTTTTCCATGATTCATTATAGTGGTGGGGTGTTAGCTATAGTGCAAGTCTACTGTCCTTTGACAAGATTTTCTCACCCCATTAAAGAAGAGCATGAAGATCAGTGTTTCAGGTTGGTTGTGAATGAGCTTGATGCTTGGAACATTTAAGCACTGCAAGACTTGTCAAATAAGAGAGGAGTAATAGAGTATCTGTAAGAAGTAGAACCACAAAAAAGATTTTAGTTCAAGAGAGCATGTGACACAAAACAGCCTTGTGCTACTGTGGATTTGCAATAAGCATCCTGTGAGGAAACTGAATGCCGAAATACAACTGGGTCAAAAGATACTGAAATGTCAGGAGCAGCTGTATGAGTTGCTGATCTTTCTGTGACAGAAATACAGAGATGGATTACTTAATCAAGGAAATTAAATGGACTGAAACTGGTGGAATCAACTTTGCTGGTCACTGAAAAACTGAAATGATTTCATGTAGTGAAAGAAAGTTTACTGCTGATGACCCATTATTTTTAAAAGGACTGAAGGGAAGATGATAGGACAATGGTTCATCCATCCACCTTCCCTTTCATATTAGGTTTAAGGGCCTGTCAACTACCAAAAATGTTAAGATCTTGGAAAGATGATTGCTGCTTATGATAAGGTAGTTAATTCAATTTGAATTCTCTGTCATGTCTATAAGAGTGTGTGTGTGTGTGTGTGTGTGTGTGTGTGTGTGTGTGTGTGTGTGTGTGTGTGTGTGTGTGTTCTGGCTGGCTGCCTTACTGTTCTGCAAGATAAAAAAAACTGAATTTTCAGGAGGAAAAAAAATCCTGCCACCTTCATATGAACTTCAGTAGAAAAAAGGCTCTTTTTTTTTTTTTTTTTTTTTTTCCCCAACTGAGACTAGTCTTGATGATGAATGACAATATCAATATTGACTTAACTATGGAGGTTCTGACAATAGTTCATTAGAAACATCTCTCTCTCTCTCTCTCTCTCTTTTTTTTTTTTTTTGCTAGTTTCTGAGCTGCAGGATGGATGACAGAATATGAGATTTGTGGAGAAAAGACTGCTGATCATGCAGGTAGGGAGTCTGTAATGGGTATATATTCTTTCTCTAGTTAATGTGTCTATGGAGTAAAGAGAATGAGCTTAATGGATGATTTTTGACACATGAAGATGACAATGAGCAGGAATCTAACTTCCAGTGTACATCCTTTTCTGAAAATCTGAAGTCCTTCACCTGGCTGGCAAAGAATGAAGAGATACAAGAAGGAGATAATTACTTAATTTCGGATAAAAATCTCCAAGTCCAGTTACTGAACTTTGCTATAATGGAAAAAAAACATGAACCTATCTGTACTCGTGATGCCATGGAACGAATGCTGTAGAAATTGTATAAATTTCTCTATGATGGAGCTGGCAATTCCAAGAAAGAGGACATGCCACCCTGTCCCTTCTACTTGTAAGATACACTGCTGGAAGTGTTTCTTGCCTCAGCAATTCCAATGGTTCTTCCAAAGGTATGCTAATGAATAAAGAAATGGTATCCAGGCTAATCAGTATATCAATAGATATAAGTGAAGTTCAGACATTTTGTAATAAAAAAATCCACTTTTTATATATATAGGAGGTGTGCCTATAAAAGCAGACAGTAAGATGAACAGTTGTTTAGCAAGCTTGTAATCAGGATAGCCAATACTAAAACTTAAAGGAATGCTTCGTTATGAATAGGCTATACCAGGGGGTGTCAACTAATGTTTGCATAAGATCTACATTGCCCATACAGATATACCTGCGATCTATCTTTTTCAAAATTGGAGTATAAGGTATAAGATTTCTAATTTATGTTTAGACAAAGAAAAAATTATCGTAATATTATTTGTTATTATTACAATATATTATTATAATTATCGTAATATTAATTAGTTATAATGCTTAAAAGAATATTGCAGCTTTTTAACCACACTGATTAAAATAAACATTTCGTTTGAACTTCCTGATGAACCAGCATTACTTATTCTACACTGCAACAAGTTCACAATTTTTGAGTAATCTGGTGTGTAATTAGTCAATGCATTTGTCAAACATGACTCCAAATGCTCGAATGTTAATGTGGTACGATATTTTGACTTAATAATGTTTATTTGTGAAAATGCCGATTCGTACAAGTATGTCAAACCAAAACAAGCATAAATATTTTCCGCACATTTTCTTAAATTGGGATACTTGTATTGAGTTAATATTTCCAAAATCTCTTTTCGTGTGCTCTTGCTTCGACGTAAACATCATTTCTTATTGTTATTTTTCTTCTTCTAGCATAACAATATGCATATCAAAAATAGAGGAAAGGTTTTCTGCTATTATTTCTGGCTTTATGTTAGTACTCATGAAGAGAATTACATTCTCAAGTTTCTTGAAATCCTGAAAGCAGTCGTCAAATTCTGCAATTACTTTCCGAATTTCACCAATATATTTATTTCCGTTGAGATTAGCAAAAGCAGAACTACTTAATTGTGCAGTCATATTTGGAAAATTACATAAATTGTTATCTTCAAGCTTCACTATCAGTTGATTCAATTTTTCTTTAAAAGCACTGATAGAACTAATCATATCAGAATTTGTTTTTCCAGGACCCTAAAGTTTCTAGGTTTAATTCATTTAATTTACTGGTTATGTCGGTCAAAAAAGCTAAATCCAATAGCCAAATATCACATTTTAACTGTTCGTATTCGTCACCCCTATCGGCAAGAAACTGTTTAATTTTTTCAATTAAATCAATAAATCTTTGAAGAAATTTGCCCTCGCTTAACCATCTGACATCAGTATGCATAAGCAGCTCAGAAGGTCCATCATTATCACTTTCTTCCATTTGCAATTTAAAAAGGCACCTTTTGCAGAGGTTTTGTCCGAATTGAATTGGAAATCTTGAAAGCTATGTTCATAATTTCTTTCATATTTAAAACTTTAGCACACAGCACTTGTTGATGTATAATACAATGATACTGTAAGAAATTAGGAAAATCTTCATCATGCCTACATAGCATGATAAAACCGTTGCGATGACCTGTTAAAGCTGGTGCTCCGTCTGTGGTAATTGACACTAGTTTATAAAGAGGCAGTTGAATGGTCTTGCTGTAACTCTTAAAACTGGTAAATATATCTTCATCCCATGTTTTCCCCTTTAATGGAATGATAGTAAGTAATTCTTTTTTAGTAGAAAAGTCTTTAAAAACCATTCTAATAAAAATAATCATCAGACAGTGGAGAATGTACAAACTAGTTCTGATCTTGCGATGTGATTAATGAATTAAGGTGTTAAGAAGAAGTTGGTTTGAGAGTAACTGGAATTAAATTGTATTTTTATTTATTGCCATGAGGGTAAGATCAGATAGGATATTTTTTGTGTTTATATCATACTGATCTTTCTTGCAGCAACTGCATTCAGAGCAAGGTAATTTGTTTGCATTTTCTTTGAGGTCATTGGCCATCTCAATCTGAGAGAATTATTCGACTGTAATGCATGTAGCAATATTTCAGCTGGATTTTTGTTTATATTGTTTTAATTTTTATTTTAAACTCTGCAGCAGAATGTAAACAGTGAGATATAGAAATATTTTTAATCATGGGTAATGTTCAATTACATCTGATTTTATAGAATGGATGGTGAATCTAATGTAAGCAATGGTGAAGCTGGATTAGAAGTAAATTTATATATAACATCATTCATGATAACATGTCACATGATGTTGATCCACTTTTATGTTTTAATAAGCTCTCTAGTTTACTACTAGAAGTGAAGGCAATTTTATACTTAGAAAATTTTAAGATATGGCTGATGGTTTTGTAAATATTTTGGACATAGAGTAATTTTAAAGTTATAAATGTTTTGGATATTTTATTCTGGAAGGAGGGAGACACAATTTTGTCTGGCACAGTTTATTAGATGTAAGGCATGTCATTTCTTGGTTTAGAGAAACGATGGATGATGAGTATTTGTATATGCTGATTAATTGATATTATAATATGACAGATTTTTTTTTATATAGTAAGGGCAATGAAAATAAAAGTGCAAATAGCTGCCATTATTTCCATCATTTCTAGATTTGCGGTATAGTGTTAACTCCTTGCCTAAAACTTGATGCTCCTAATACATTCATTATAATTTCATGATTACTCATTTTTGATAATTTATATTTATTAATCTGTTTTAAATATAGCCTATCATTCTTATACACGAAGAGGACCCCAATCCTAGTTAAATAAGTTTCACGTTTCACTATGAATATTTTTATTATGGCACTTAATGAAATGATAAATATATATTTTTTTTCATTATGCAAAAGTGAAAACATTCCAGGATTTACAAAGCCTATTAGAATAAAAATCTACATGTAATTTCTTCTGAACCAAAGTCATTTTTGGTTTTCCTGTTAACTTTGCTGGCAGGAATTCTTGGTTCATAACTGGTATCATAATTTTCCAAACTTTTCAGACTGGAGTCTTTTTAAGTTTGTAATACTTTGTATTATTAAAGGTAGGGTAGGAGGATTTTTTTTTTTATTTTTATTTTTATTTTTTTTTAAATGTCCCTTGATGGTAGGCTTATTTTGATTTCAGTTCAGCAATTCATTTACATCTTCAATAGAAACTTCTGAAACAAATCTGAAAACACACCCCAACTCAACATCACCACAGTTAAAGATCGGTACTATCAACATATGAAGTCTGAATGGCAAAGAAATGGAGCTAGCTGAGGAATTAGATAAGTACCAGATCAACATTATAGGGGTAACTCAAACAAAAAAGACAAAAAAATTGGTGAGATCTTTCTGAGCAATAAATACAAAATGTTATATTCAGGCAATGACAATTGAGGAAAAGAAGGAGTAGCCATAGTATTCAACACAAAATGCGAGGCTAATCTTCTTGAATGGCAGGCTGTCTCAAGTAGAGTGATGTGGGCCAATATGAGAATGGGGAACTGGACAATGAGACTTATTTGTGCCTATGGTCCCACAGAAGGTTCTACTAAGGTAGAAGTGGATGAATTTTTTGATGCTTTAGAAGAAGCAACTGACACAATGAAAAAGGAAAAGTTGGTCCTTGTTGGGGATCTGAATAGCAGAGTAGGAAATGATTGTGAGACATACAAAAATATTTTGGGAAAATTTGGAGAAAAGAGCAAACCTATAATAATGGGAAATACTTGTTGGATTTCTGCTCAGGACATGGACTGGTTATTACTAACACCATGTTCCAGCATAAAAATGTGCACAAATTCACATGGAGAAGAGGCAAGGAATAAGAAACATCACATTGACTATGTTATTGTTGATAGAGATGTTTTCTCCCTAGTGCAGGACACCAGAGTGTACAGAGGATTTGAAATTGGAAGTGATCAGTATTTAGTCCTGAGTAGGATAAAATTGAATTTCATATTGAAAAGAATAACATGTAAGAAAGTTCTAAAGTGAATAAAAGTTGAGCAGCTCTCAGATGTGAACTGTAGACTAAAATACACAAAGATTATTGAAGAAAAAATTAGAGTTTGAGAACAGGAACCAAACCTCGGATATTCAGTGGCAAGCCTTGAAGAAAACCCTGATTGATTCAGCTAGAGAGGCATGTGGTGAAGTTGTCTGCAAGAACAGAAAAATTATAACTCCATGGTGGACACAGGAAGTTAAAGAGGCAGTGAAGGAAAAGAAGAAAGCATATCAAAAGTTCCTGGCAAATAAGTCAGCTTGTGCTCTTAGAGAATACACAGACAAATGTAAAATCTAAACACTGTAAAATTAGCTAAACAAAAGTCATGGTTAGACTTTGGTAAGAACACAGAAAATAAATATCAAGAGGGTGGCAAAATATTCTGGATGTTTTTGAAGAAGCTTAGAAATGGAGGAAAGAGTGCTGTAAAAGGAGTTAGAGATGATAAAGGTGACATGAAAATGGGAGAAAAATGTATCCTTGAAGTAAGGAGTAATTACTTCGAAAAATTGCTAAATGAAACAAGCAGTGATAGCACAGTGGTAAAAAACACTCAACAGGCATACAGTCAGGAATACATATTCATACTTGAAGTAGAAAAAGCCATTAAAGTCTTGAAATGTGGAAAGGCAGGAGTAGATGATATTCGACCAGAAATGCTGAAGTATGGTGGTATAAAAGTCTTACAGTGGCTGCACTGCATAGTTCAGAATGCCTGGACGGAGGGACAAATTCCCTATGATTGGAGTGGAGCTCTCATAGTACCCATGTATAAAAATGGAAATAAAACCGAATGTGAGAATTACAGAGGTATTTCCCTACTGAGTGTTCCTGGTAAGATTTATGCAAGTATACTTGAGAAAGGATCGAGAAGAATTGTAGAAGAAAAGCTTTGTGAAGAACAAGCTGGATTCAGGTCAAATAGAGGCTGTCAAGATCAGATCTTCACTTTACGACAAATATTGGAGAATTCATGCGAATATAACAAAGATCTGTATTTACATTTTGTTGATTTGGAAAAGGCATATGAAAAGGTGCCAAGAGAGAAGCTATTCAATACGGTACAGTTATATTTTGTCAATGTGGCATTATATCAAGCAATACTTAGTCTTTATTTGAGTTATAAGTCAGCAGTTAGAATTGAAGGAAGTACAGGAAGATGGTTTACTGTTAAATCTGGTCACAGACAAGGATGTACATTATCCCCTCTGTTATTCATTATCTATATGGATCACATTATGAAGGAAAGTGGTATTAAACATGACATCAAAATTGGAGAGGTTAATGTCGACTCTTTGCTTTATGCGGAAGATGTTACACTTCTAAATAAATCCGTTACAAGTCTGCAAGAGTCTTTAACCAAATTGAATAACTGTTGTAATAGATATGGTATGAAGGTCAGCAATAAAAAGACAAAGACAAAGGTAGAATCATTGAAAACATGAAATGCATTGTGAACAGAGAACCTGGGAACAAGTAAAACATTTCAGCTACTTAGGCACAATTTTTAGTGAAGATAGTAAATTAAATATAGAAATAGATAATAGAATCAACAAAGCTGGTATGGTAGGAAGTCAATTGAATAAATTCATATGGAATAAGAGAGAAATTAGTCGGAACACTAAATTAGCTGTATACAAGACAGTGTTCAAACCAATTTTAACTTATGGATCTGAGAGCTGCTCAGAAGTAAAACACTTGACCTACGACTAGAGACCACAGATATGAGAGTCCTGAGAAAGATTAGAGGCGTGAACAGATGGCATCAATGGCAATATCACATTAAAAACAAGGATATTATTAAAGAACTTGACATTGCCAGCATTCAGGAATGCGTTAGCAGAGCTAATCTCAGGTGATATGTTCACTTAAACAGATTGGGGGTGAAGAAAGATTAGCAAAACAAGTGTTCTCTGCCAGGTTGGCAGGAAAACGACCCATAGGAAGACCAAGATATAGGTGGATTGATACGGTACAAAGTGCCTTAAACGATAGAAATATAAGATCTAACAATGTTCGAGTCTTGACAAGTAACAGACTGATTTGGAGGAAAATTGTAGATAGGAAGTTAGTAATGATGTAAATTTTTCACGTAGTGCTATCATATCCTGTACACCCCCTTTGAGGGTACATGGCAGGAATTTGATGATGATGATGATGATGACAGAAACTTCTGGAGTTGACCAATTTGCTATCTCAACCATAGTTATTGTTGTCTTTTCCAAAGAAAATTCAAAACCTTGGGAGTCTTCAATTAACTCTTAGTACAGTTCTTCCAAATTCTTTTGAAGTTGGATCTGACAACTTTATCCGAAGCATCCCTAATAGTTTTTATAGCACCAAAAAATGCTAATTTTTCACTAAAACTAATGGATCTTTGAGCTTTTTTCTTCTGCATTGACTGCCTTTGTCAGGTTTTCAAATGGCCTGAGAAGATAATGTCTTGAAGAAAGCAATACTGCCTTAATCCATTTGCTGAAGAAATAAAGTCACATTTGAAGGAAAGAAAATATCTTTATGTTAGGATGAGTATGTCGAATGATCAAAAGGATACCTTATATGTTATCCAAAAGTTAAAAAAAAAAAATTTAAAGGAAAAACAATCGAATAATAGAAAATTCATACCAGCCATAAAAGGGTAGGTTGTAAAGCAAGTAGTTGTAAATTGGGGGAGATACAATGTGTGTATCCTAGCTATGTTAATGGGAGCAAAAGAAATGAAACTGGATTAACCATTTTAATGGCTTTACTTTTTTTAAATGTATACTATACTATACGCTATACATGAATATCATCAAAAACCTGCCTTACATTCTTCCAACCTATTCTGAAGTGGTGTTCCAGTAAGAACAACACGCCGCTTGCTCCTGATTTGATTTGTAGCTTTAGATAATACACTAGACTCATTTTTGAGAACATGACCTTCATCACAGATTACGATATCAGGACCTACATCACAGCACAAAAAAAAAAAATATTTTAAACTAGATCTTTTATATCAGAATATTCAAAACTAATATATATTCATTACAAAAACATTCTTAGATGTATTTTATTACCTTTCATATTTAAATAAACGTTAATGAAGTTGCACACTATTATTTAGAGCCACTCAACATTCAAGGTCTCCTCGCTATCAAGTATCATACCAATCTCCAAGCAAAAAACCTGCTACCCCCACCCACCCACTCACAACTTTCTTATACCACTTCAAGGGATGATCCCTCACCTTCTTCTAAGTAAACTCTCTACTACATCAATGTGATGATACATATCTTCACTACCAAGCTCTGTAGACATCACTCTCTCATTGTCATACCCAACATTTCACAGATATGCCACTTCCTTAGTTGCTCTTCTATGAAACCTTTCCAGAATCTTTTCATCTCTTCAAAAGTGGATACATAATTTATCAGCAAATGTGGCTGATAAATAATGTATCCAAGTCTACCATCACCTTTAGGTTTCTTATCATATTTTCCTTACCTTCAATATATTTGAACAGAAACATATCATCCTTTCAAAGCCTTATACTTTGCAATATCGAACTAGCAGCCTAGCTAGGCAGTTTATTCAATAACAGTCTCATTTTGAAGATAATTTCCAATACCGACGTTTGACTGCATGCATGTTGTGCCTATGACTACCACATACTGGTCACACTGGTTATAATGTCAGAGAATTTTATTTTATTTTTTATGTAATCACTGGCATGATTGGTAGAGTAGTTAGCATATTCACACTCCAACCAACATGATGCAGTTAGAATCCTTTAGGTGGAAGATGAATTTCATCAACCAGTGTGAAACCACCACCGCACTTACCAGCAGCCTGAAGTCACAGGAAAAAGTTCCATGTTTGGTCTCTAGAGCAGGGTTTCCATATTCTCTAAAAAATAAATAAAAATACAAAGAATATAAAATTAACAGAACACAGGTGAAAAAAATCCTTTTCCTAATCCATGCACAATGCAAATGTAATATAGGTTTACAAAAGTCTTTTGTGGGTGGGAGAGTTAAGATTAAAAACATGAAAGTCAATTTTGTTTTTTGGGCATTTTCCCAGTCAAAAAAAAACTAAATGTAAAACATTTAGTGTTTTTTTTTTTTTTTTTTTTTTTTTTTTACATTTAACATGAATAAACTTAAAAATCGGACAAATATGTGAATTTAGAAAAATAAAATAAAAAACAACAGAAATAAAAAAAAGAGATAAAATGCAAAAAAAATAAATAATTTAAAATGCAATTCTGAGAAAATTTAAAACACAAGAATGAAGAATAATTCTTTCAGCAGGTATGAAAAGCCAATGAAATCTGCAAATCAACTGGACAAGCATGACTAATTGATGACGACTACTACTACTACTATTTCTTTTTATGGCTTCTACAGCCCGAATCGAGTTTTGATATCCTGGATTTGTTTCTTCAACCCTGTCTGTCTGTCAAAAAAAAAACTGGACTTTTCCACATATCCAAGTGTAAGCAAACAAAGTTTGCATGCAAAGTAATTTCATGACTGGGCTACCTGTATATAGAGGCTAATGACTTCACATTAATTGTCTCAGCATCCCATAATGTAATGCACATATGCTTACAGACATGTATAATGCTATGCATTATGGGAAGAGCTACTACCCAGAAGACCAAGTTTGAGGTAATGCAAAAGTCATATTTCCATATACAAGTAGTCAAAAGGTAATAAGGTGTGATACCTGTTGACTACTTGTATATGGAAATATGACTTTTGCATTATTTCAATCTTGGTATGAGTTTCTGGGTCTGCCTCGCACTGATGAGACCTCAATAAAGGTCGAAAAAGGTTGAGTAGTGGTTCTTCCCATAATGCACAGCATTATACATGTTTGTAAGGATATGTGCATTGCATTATGGGATACTAAGGCAACTGATGTGAAGTCTTAGCTTCCTTATATGAGTTGCCCAGCCATGAAATTACTTTATGTGCAAACTTTGTTTGCTTATATGACCAAAAATGTAATTTCTTGGCATCTTTAATTTATGGATTTCTCCAGTTTTGTTACGCTGTTGCTATCTTGACAAATTGTGTCTATCCATCTTGTTCTAGAATTTCCTTTTTGGTCTTTTAGTAATAATTTTACTACCGATTGTCTTCATAAGAATACTTCATAAGGAAATAAGAATGCCATTTTCCATTCGAAAACCACATCCTGCCCACTGCAACTTTTTGAACTTGATTACAATATTGTGGGATCTTTGTGAAGTCAATATAACTCATGCTTGTATTGGTTCTCCAGAGATCTGGTGTCATTCACTGGTCCAAATATAATTTTTCTAAGGATTTTCCTTTTAAAAACTAAAATCAAATTCTTCACTCATGCCAGTAGGTAACAACTGGAATTATTGATTTATATATTACTTTAGTATTCCAATAAATATCTTTTGAACTGAGTATGCATGAGAGAGAGAGAATAGAAAGTCTAATTATGTCTCTTTATTCAATTCTGCACCTCCACCATCTCATTTGGTTGGCTAGTGATCATTACTCCTAAATATTTAAATTGTTTCACTTTTTTTGATTTCAAGTTTCCCAATTTTCACATTTGTATCAGTTAACTGATTCTGCCCAGTATTAATCATTTTTTTTTTTTTTGATTAATTTTTAGTCCTATTTCTTGTGCTAATTTTTCTAGTTCCAAATATGTTTCTTCTGATTTCAGTTTGGTTCTTGATATGATGTTAATGTCATCTGCTTATGCTGCAATCTGCACTGAAGTGTTTATTAATGTCTTTAATATCTTTTGGCAATGATCAAATAACATATTCCAAAGCTAAGTTATAAAGTATTGGAGGAAGAGGATGTGTTAAATCATTTTGTATTTTAACCTGTGCTTCCAAATTTTCCATTATTAACCAAATAAGTTTTATTTTGAATAAGTTATTTGGTATTCTAAGGTGTATCCTAATCTCATATAATTTTCCTTTGTTAATGCTGTCATATGTTTGTTAGAAATCAGCAAAAATTTGATGAATACTTATATCAAATTCCCAAAACTTCTCTAATAATTGTTTAACTATATGTATCTGATGAATTGTGAATTTGCCTTTCCAGAAACCTCTAGAAGATAATTGGTAGACACCAACTGTCTTCTCCATAAATGGGTTTAATCTGTTCTTCAACACAGAGGTAAATACTTTATACGATGTATATAATAAAAAAACACCGCTATAATTTTCCCAGACTGTTTTATCATTCTTCTTATGCATCAGACAGAAAGAGAAAAAATGCCAAAAGAATGGAGAAAGAGCCTGATCTGACCAATCTATTAGCTAGCTCTAATTCAATAAGTGAAAGGGGAGACAGAGTATTGCATGCATTCATCTTTATATATCAACCACTTATGTTTATATTTAATGACATTATACAATATCACAAGAACAAATTAAATAAGATATTTATTTAGCAGCTGATATTTATATGATCTTTGATTCTTCATTTGGTTTTCTAGTTTGGTCATCATATGGAAATGCTTAATTAAATATTATTGTTGCTGAAAATAGAATTGTTTTTTGCTTCCAACTTCATTTCTAAGTGTTTTTTACGCATAGCCTCCAGAATATTTGTTTTGCTGTCTTTGTGATAGAAGAAGATTTTACAAATTTCAAATGTGCATTTTAAGAGTACAAAACAACTTCACAATATAAAAACAATGGCAGTCAGTGTTTGAAACATTTCATATTGTAACAGATTAAATAACTAAGTCCTAATTTGGATAAATTATGCAGAGGTTTCCAGGTGTACCCCATATACAAGAGATAAGAATAGTTGTGTGTGTGTGTGTGGAGGGAGGAAATGTTACTACTTTATCTGTTTTATAGAAGTTGTAGCCATTAGAAAAAGTAACAGAATTCTGAATCAAGATGAACGGACTAAGGAATTGAAGTCCTAATATGGTGCTTTCTAATGTTGATTAAACAAGAAGTTTACAGAGTAATTTTCAGGTATACAACAGATACAAAAAATATGAATATATGTGTTTCAATATTGTATGTCTGGATGTGTGTTGTGTGTGTGTGCGTGTGTGTGTGGGGGGGGTTAATTGTTTTGAAGAGGTTATATCCTTTAGCAAAGGGTAAGTGAAATCTGAGGCAAGAGCTGTGTCATCAGAACAAAGAGCCCTAGTTCTATGATTTCACGTTAATGATCCCATGCTGTTCAGCTGGTGTGACAAGAAGATTATTTATGTAACTATCTTCCAGCTTTCTATAAACAGAAGAAAATATAATAAACATTTTATTTATTTCATTCTTGAAGTGTTGGTAAATACTATTAAACATAAGATGAATAGCTACTAATACCTAAGCCTGACTAAAAGTATTCCATATACAAAAACTCCTTGATATAATATGATGAAATAACAGAAGAAAACTGGATATTTCTATAAAGTTTATTTTATTTTTATTTAAGTGCTGACTGAAACTGATTTCCAATAGTGTTTTTAACACTAAAACAGTTATCTATGTTAAGGAATTGCCTGCATATCCAATAATGCTCATAAATGCCCTGATCTAAAGTACAATTACTGATTCATGTTGCTTGAAGGTTCCCACTAAGCTGAGGCTTTGTAGTTAGAGTTAATTATTATAGTTCTGACATTACCTTATCATCATCATCATCATTACTGACGTCAGTAATGATGACGACGACCAATGTTTATCTTTTGCAAATTTCAAAAACTTTCATGGGGTTCATTTCATATTAAACAAATGCCTCAAAATGGGGAAAAAAAAAAAAAAAAAAAAACAACGAGGAAATCAACCAGCAAGTTTCTGAAAAGTAAATTAGGACCTTTAATCACCTAAATGGCTTTACGGATAAAATACATAGAATAATTTATGCTTCATATCCACATGATTTCAATAATATCCAAATCACATTTCAATGGCTACTTTACATACATGCCAATAAATACATCCATGTATTTTGTGGCATGTAAACACAGCACGAACAGTATAGTCATTAAAGAACATGGAAAAAATGGAGGGAAGATAACACATGTCATGAAAAGACTCTGAGAAGCATGCAAAAGATAAACATCACAAAGACAGCAAAACAAATATTCTGGAGGCTATGCGTAAAAAACACTTAGAAATGAAGTTGGAAGCAAAAAACAATTCTATTTTCAGCAACAATAATATTTAATTAAGCGTTTCCATATGATGACCAAACTAGAAAAACAAACGAAGAATCAAAGATCATATAAATGATATTAGAATTAGAGATAGGATACTACTGATAACTAGATTCAAATACTTTCCAGTTTTTTATTTAATAATTATTGAATGAGGTAACTAACAATATGTGATAATATATTGTTAGTTACCTCATTCAACGATTTTGAACACACCTATATATTTCAGAACTGTATAAAAAATAATAAAAAAAGAAATTAAAAAAAAAAATTGTAAAGCTAAAATATGTCAAGACAACTGGAGAAGATGACCAGCTCTGAAACACTAACTTAATGAAGGAATACAAGTTTTACAGTATTTATACTGTATATTCAGAAGACTTGGTCAGCAATTTGAATCTCAGATGATCTAGAGTACTGGTGTCATTGCATCAAATTATAAAAACTAAAATAAAATTGAGTGTTCCAGATAAGTGTGTATTTATTTATTTTTAAATTTCAATCCCACCCATGAAAGATTGGTAACCCAAAGTACATTTTGTGTTGTGAATACAGATTAAATTATCTGGGGAGTCAATTTCTAGAAACCAAACATTAAACCCGTTTTTTTTTTTCCTTTCAAGCCATTTTGGCCTTCCAATAGGGAGAGTGGTAATCTCACACCAAACAATTAAAATTATCTACTATGTCAAGCCTTTCACAGCCATCTATGCCAAAGCAGAATTTGAATCCAAAACCATTTAGAGTAGAAATGCTATCTATTGGCCAACCAGGCCAGCAAGATGCTAAAAAAATTATCTTCAAGAATAAAAGCTAGACTCAAGATTATAAGAATAGATTTGTACTTTAAAATGACTGCCAAGAAATTGAAAAAGATCAAACTACCTATTTTAGGTTTGGTGGATCTTGGAGAGGAATATGTATGTGAGAGTGTGTGTGTGTGTGTGTGGTGGTAGGGGCTGTTCAAAATACAAACCTATATACATAGTGTAAATGTAAGTGGAGTTTACATAATCTGAAAATCCTGCAACTGTTGCAGGCCTCCATTAATCATCACAGTGGTCTCATACTGAATGATGAAATTCATTTCACACTTTAAAATAATAAAAAAAACAACAACCATGCCTGCACTGGGATTCAAACTGAAGCCTGTTGACTGGAGAAGGTATGGCCAACCAGGCTAGTATGACTAGCTAGCAATAGTGATTATCGTGACATTAATTAAAAACTTCTGGAGGTAAAGCTGTGAGCCATAATCCAATGCTGGTCTGACAATAAATTTGCATAAAAGACTCTACTTTCATTTCCTGCACAGTATTATTTTAATTAAACACCAATCTGCTGAACTTTAGCAATTGTTTTAAAAACAGAGAAATCATCGAGGTAATGCTATTTGAATTTGGTATCAGTGAAGCACCAAAAGAAATGGGCCTGAGACACTGGCTGAATGAAGCAAAGGAAACATGGATAAGGTTATGGTGGCAGTTACAGAAAACTAACAACAACAATGTATTTGGAGAGAGAGAGAGCTAGATGAGTCCTAAGTGTTCGAAGAATGGTGAAGGTGTTATTTCTATTGGTGGATGGACAGTTTGTGTTAGATCATTACTACTATCAAATACTTCATTGCAGATCAAACTAGAAGAAATGCTGAAATATTTGATAGAAATAATGATCTAAAACAAACTGCTCATCCACCAACAAATATCGCTACCATTCTCCCCATACCGAGGGAAGCCAGCATGAATTATGAAGCCTCCAAGGAAGTTAGTTAATCTTACTTTTTTGAGTAATTACATTATAGAAAATCAACCTTCAAAGACAAGTAATCAAACAAATCAGAGTGATTATAAGAATTAGGAGAGTAATAAAAGCAAGAAATTAACACAACAAAGTGACTAGAAAATTTTGAGCCAGAGAAGATAATAAAGATGGTATTTGGATTTTAGGAATCTCTAGCATGGAATGCCCGATCTCTCAAACTATATATGTAATGCCTTTCTTGAAGAAAGAATCATGCAAAATGTAGTTTGGATAGCAGAAAGTTGTCGTTCGATAATTCTCAGAAATAATAGATCAAGTTTTGATGCATGTCAGTATTTATTTTGAATCCATGAATATTAGTGAAGTGGATGTGAAAGTTCTACCAACCCTATGAGATTATTTTTTGTATTTTTGGCTTTTGCGAGATTTTTTTGGATCACAGTGTGATTTTTTTATGATGATAGTTGGTAATTTTTCCATCTTACAAAGCAAGAGCCTACAGTGGGATTGAAAGGCTTATTAACATGATTCCCGCAAAGGGAGTACTCAGTCTCCTGTCCACATGGCTTCTGTACTACTATACTTACAGTGACCATACGTCCTTTATTTAAGAGGACAGCCCTTTATTTCACTGCTCTGTCCTTTAAATTTATTTATTTTTTTTCTAAAATGGCTTTTTGTTCTTTATTTTGTGAATTGAAATAGAAATTTGAATATTGGCATGCAGCACATGGCCCATTAAAACATGAAACTGTCATTTCACTGGCACTTGCTAGCGGAGTGACATATATTGCTGCATCATTGATGTGTATGTGTACATATTGTACTTAACTGTGTGTGTGGTGTAGAAGCTGTGGTAGGAATGAGTGGATGTCTTGAAGTTGCGACATTGCATGTTACTGGTGTACTTTGGCTCAAAAAAATCTTTAAAAATCATTGAATTTTGCTAATGTCTCCCTGGATCTAATGCCCCCACTGAACGAGTATCTTCATTAGAAAACAATATCTGAACCAGTGAAAAAACCAAATTAAAAATCGAAACATTGAAGGCATACATTTATACTAAATGCAACTTTGACATGAATTGTATACAGTTTTATGAATTTTTAAAACAGAAATCTGATTTATTAAAAAAAGTTCATTCTTGTGAAAAGTATCAAAATTAAATTTTTTAAAGTAATAATATGACTGTTTCAAATGTTATGTATATGCTTATATTTTATAATAAATATTATAAAGCTTTTTAATTTCAGTGAAACAAATAAACACACAACCTGCTTTTTTATTATGAAACAATTTCTGATTTGTCCTTTATTTTCTCCAAAAAAAAAATATGGTCCCTGTAAGTCTATACTCAGACCCTCCACCCCCAGCATGATCATACAGCAAAATTATTCACTAGCTTCTTGAGAAACCATCTGATGATAAATAATGCAATATTATTATACAAAGAAACCTGTGGAGAATTCATGACTAAACAAACACACGTAATAACCACAGTAATAAGTTTTAGTAAGTAAATATTTCATCCTAAGTATCTTAGGACATCGTCAGTACAGTCAACTGTACTTTACTTATTTACTTATTAAAACTTATTACTCTGGTTATTACATGTGTTTGTTTAGTCATAATGCAATATTAGTTTTGCAGCCTCTTGCAAATGGAAGAGAGAGAGAGAGAGGATCCTTGAATTCATTAACTTTTAATGTCAATTCATCTAGTTACATCCATTTAATGATTTGTTGTCAAATTATGTGTGCATTTGTTCACACAAAATTATAAATTTTACTGCCATATTGACTTTCAACCTTCTCTTTTAAACTGTAAAAGAGCTAAAGTCATCTGAACAATTCGTTAAAATTTTTAACCAAATTCACATATCTAACAAAAGAGAGAATTGATACTCCTAATATATCACTCTAAATCATTTATGAATATATTATCCCAGCATTTGGTGCCTTATTGGGCATCAAATACTGGGAGATATCACTAACCACCTATTCAATGCATTTTAATCAACACATAATAACCACAGAATTATACAAAATAGATTAAAAAACACCTATGAAGAAAGAAGAAATGATAGGTATAGAACAAGTTGGTTTCCGAGGAAACTATTCAACGATAGACCAGATTTTCACATTGCACCAACTAGCAGAGCTCAGCTGGGAAGACCATAAAGAACTATACTGTTGTTTTGTGGACTTTAAACAAGCTTTCAATAGCATCAACAGAGAAATCCTTCTTAAAGTTCTACTAGAAAAGCAATAGACAAATATGTAACACAATTTCCGATAAAACATTACACTAAGACAAATGCAATAATTAAAAAGGACACACTCACAATAGAACCCATAGAGATCCAAAAAGGAGTAATGCAAGGATGCCCATTATCCCCATGCCTATTCAACATATTACTAGATGAAGTTGTAAAGAAGGCAATAGATTGCCTTCTTTACAACTTAGACAATGAGCCTGGAATCGATGTCAATGGTTTAAACATAAATAATATCAAATATGCGGATGATCCCATCCTTATTGTAAGAACTCCAAATGAACTACAAAAGTTGATAAACAAGCTAAACAAAACCTGTAAAACATATGACATGACAATAAATATACAAAAGACAAAAGTGATGAAAATAGGGAGGAACAGAACTACCATCTCAGCCACCTTAAATGGAGAACAAATAGAACAGGCAGACAACTTTATATATCTTGGATCAAAACTAACAGAAACAATAGATGAACTCAAAACAATTAAACATAGAATAGCGATAGGATGAACCACCATGGGAAAATTACAGAAAATATGGAAAACAAACAAGATATCTAAGTAAGCTAAAATCAAATTATATGAATCAATAATTATGCCAACAGTCATCTATGGAGCAGAAGCGTGGACAAACATCACAGTCAGACAAGAATTATTGTATAAAAAGACAATAATAGAAAAAATTAGAAAACAACAACTGAAATGTAGAAAGTATTTTTACCTTGGGTATAAATATGTTAAAGATACCAAGCAATTTTAAACCTGGTTTTACTCCATTTCCCAAGTAAGCAAACAGACTAAAAGTCAAGTTTGCGCCTGCAATTGATGCAAGTCTAACTGATCCCACAGGTAATGCAGGACCAGGACAACTCGTGGCAAAGGTGGAACAAGCTCCAATCACTAATCTTAATATTTACCCTTAATGCCAAAACACATCTCCAAGAAGGGGATGCATGATGTTTTGTATTAAAGGCAAGGGGCCACTACCCAGACCGGTTTCGACCTTTATTGAGGTATCGTCAGTGGGAGCTAGGCTTAGAAATACCAAGATTTAGTAATATACAGAGCTTGTAAGTATTTTGCCAAAACAAGTTACCATAAGGTGTTTTAACCTTATTAAATAAAAATCTCTGGAGGAGATATAAATGTAGAAAGTATTTTTACCTTGGGTATAAATATGTTAAAGATACCAAGCAATTTTAAACCTGGTTTTACTCCATTTCCCAAGTAAGCAAACAGACTAAAAGTCAAGTTTGCGCCTGCAATTGATGCAAGTCTAACTGATCCCACAGGTAATGCAGGACCAGGGCAACTCGTGGCAAAGGTGGAACAAGCTCCGATCACTAATCTTAATATTTACCCTTAATGCCTATCCAGAGATTTTTATTTAATAAGGTTAAAACACCTTATGGTAACTTGTTTTGGCAAAATACTTACAAGCTCTGTATATTACTAAATCTTGGTATTTCTAAGCCTAGCTCCCACTGACGAGACCTCAATAAAGGTCGAAACCGGTCTGGGTAGTGGCCCCTTGCCTTTAATACAAAACATCATGCATCCCCTTCTTGGAGATGTGTTTTGGCATTAAGGGTAAATATTAAGATTAGTGATCGGAGCTTGTTCCACCTTTGCCACGAGTTGCCCTGGTCCTGCATTACCTGTGGGATCAGTTAGACTTGCATCAATTGCAGGCGCAAACTTGACTTTTAGTCTGTTTGCTTACTTGGGAAATGGAGTAAAACCAGGTTTAAAATTGCTTGGTATCTTTAACAACTGAAATGGTTTGGCCACACTTACGCATGGACGCAGACTGACTTCCTAACGTCCTAATCAATACTTTTCCAACTGAAAAAAGAAGACCTGGAAGACCAAGAATTACTTGGTTGAAATTAATAAAGAACATCTCGGGATGCAAAACATATAAGGAACTTTTTTGAACAGCAAGGAATAGAGAAGACTGGAAGATCCTGCTCAAGAGAAGACTCAAACCTGTCTTAGACATAAGAGAAGAAGACGAGGAAGAATTCTTATATGTAATACTATCCAAGACTTTGATGAAATCCAAATAAATCACATCTCCTCATTACATAAACACACACAAAAAAAAAAAGTAAGCATATATGTCATAATCAATAACTCTGGAGATGAGTCCACCAAATATCCCGAACGCAATTCCTAACTGAAAAAAGCATATCTAAAACACTAATCAGACTAAATGATCTTTAATTCTCTGCTTTATGTAATTGACAACCCATGTGAACTGGAATCATCCTAACGAATTTCTAATCAGAAGGTATCCTTTCCAACTTCAATGATTCACTTAAGACAAATGAAAGTAGACAGACTAACTCTAATTTTCCATCTCTACCTTTAACCATATTAATTAGTAAATCATTTCAGATATCAAATTCCTACTCCTGTGTTATGTCATTAAGTAACTCTTTCCTCTTAAACATAACCTCCTCTTCAAACTCAAATTATTTCCACTTTAAACTGTTAGTGTATATGTTGAATATCTCATGCCAGGCAATAAATTTTATCGTCCAATGTGAAACAATTATCGTGATTATTGGAAGCCTGAAGCAGCTTGAAAAAGTTAGTCCACGTTTGGTCTCTAGAACAGGTTCCAGATGATCTACCCTTCAGCCCAACCACACTGCTAAAGTACAAGAGGTATATGAGTGGAATTCACATATAAAGCTCACTCACTCACTCACTCACACACACACACACACACACACACACACACACACACACACACACACACACACACACACACACACACACACACACACAAACAAAATACTTATTAAATTCTTCCACAATCCTTGCTTGTTTATTCAGAAATATCCCTCATTCTGCTTAATTAATTTCGATAAAAGATTTACATATATTTTACATATATGTAAATCTTTTGAGATTAATTTTAGCAATGCCAGCTAGATGTAATTCTAATGTTTAACTAGCAATTTGGATAACAGTAGTAGTTGTAACTGATATCTTATAACTATCATCTATCCATAACTAACAAATGATTTATACCATTTCTATTCATGCTAGAGATTTTACTTTCAATGTATATTGTTGAAAAAATGACTGTTAATCCAGCTGATTCCAGATTTATTATGAAATTTAATGTCTAAGTTTATTCCTTTGTTGGAATAAACTTTGACACTAAATTACATAAAATTCTTTATCAATGCTTTTGTACCCCCCCTCCCCCCCACACACAATTCTATACTCTCACCCATACTCGTCATTCCTAGTTTTGCTGGTAATAGTACTTTCCATTTCTCTTCTTTATTCAAAAAAAAAATAAATAAATAAAAAATCATGTAGCACTCAAAGAAGCTTCAAGATCTTCCTTAACTAATGACATAAATAGTGATCTCCTCTTCAACCTCAAATGGAGTGAAGACACTTTGTGAACATCAATGCAACTGAAACTCTGGTCTGTCTTATTACCTGCAATAAAGATCTTACTGCACTCCCACTTCTTTTGATAATTTTTCAATATCCTTTCAAGATCAGTTAGGCTAAGTGTCAACATCCAGCTTATCCTGGCAGCAAAATATATCAATAGCATCCCTAAAGAGGTGTTCAGTCTCTAAAAAAATTGAATTATTTTTTGTCTAGAACTTTTCTAATCAATTCCTAACACTTCAAAAGTCTCAGATCCAACCAACCTTGTAACTGGGGTAGTTCACTCAAAACCTCCTTAAGCAGTCTTGATGATATACAGAAGAGGGTGGTCCTTTCCCCATATTCCCTTCAGTCACTTTCCAATAGCTGCTCTGTTTCTTCACTATGTCTTTTCTATAGTTACTTTCATGGATTGTTCTGGTGAACTTGCCACTACCATTCCTCCACAATCTTCTAATCATGTAAGAACTAGAATAACAGTTGGTCAGCAGCCATACACCATCCAAGTCCAAATATAGCAAACCAACTTCTCATATATTCCTTCATTTCATCCATCTCTGTTTTTTGGACACCCCCCCCCCCCCCCAACACACACAGAGTTTTTCCTGATGTGTATAATCCATGTTAGAGGTTTAATAGAATATTAACAGCACCGAGAAAGGATTAAAACTAATTTTAATACTTCCAATATTTCGTCTCCGCCACAGAGACATCTTCAGGGATTACAAAAACTTTTTTGTAACAACACACACACAAATACAATACGAAGTGAAACTAAAGTCCTATCTAGGTGTGTGTTGTTACAAAAAGTTTTTGTAATCCCCGAAGATGTCTCTGTGACGGAGACGAAATATTGGAAGTATTAAAATTAGTTTTAATCCTTTCTCAGTGCTGCTAATATTCCATTAAACCTCTAACATGAATTCTTCACAGTACTTAAGCCTCAACACACGTATGTGTATAATCCCTAACACTTGAAGATACATTAATAGATTACCTCTTTCTCCTTAATCACTTACCCACACATGGCACTGTTGGGTTAGAGGTTCTGTGACCTTTCATGTGTAAATCATTATTAAAAACAGAATAAAATAAATACATGTCAACAATCTTAAAAAACATACAACAATAGGCTTGCACTTTACTCCTCATTTTGTTAAACAGGATAGTTTTACTTTATACTACTTAGTTTTCCACTGTATCTGGCTTCATTTAGATTTCTGTGCACAGATCTGATCATCTGGCTATAAGAAAACACTGGAGAGATTGCACAAGTTGCATAACTAAGACTGACTCAGGACTTGGGAATATTCCCTTAATCTGTTCAGTATGAGGACAGATTAAGGCAATGCAGTCTATAGAGCTTGGGAGATATGGATGATATGATCAAGATATACAAGTTGGTGAGAGAAGATAGATAGATAGAGAGGATGATGAAAGAATGAGAGACCATCCATAACTGTTCAAAGGTCATGTGAGTAAAAAAAATCAAAAATCAGCCAACACCTTTTATTCCCCTATGGAGAGAAAGCAAAGCTGTTTTAGCCCTATCTAAATTTGAGAGACTGAGGGGGGGGGAGCAGTTCAATCTCCACCAGTAGCTAATCAAAGATAGCTGGCCCAAGACCCATCACTAATTATACATGACAACGGGTCAAGAGAGATGGCTGACAAGTGCAGCATGTTGTGGTTCCTAATCCTACCATCACTATATTTTAGTCTCTTTCTTTTAAGGTTACACGGTGATCAGCATTCATATTTATGAATTTAGGGACACAAAACATATGTGTTGAAAAGATTATTTTACTGATTAATAATAAAATAATAACCTGATGTTTCGACTCCTGTATTGAGGTCATCATCAGAAGGATACATGTGTATAAGAACCAAGCTACATGCTGTTGCACTCTATACAGGTAAATTACATCTACGTTGTTAACTAATCTTTTTTTCTTAGCCTGCCCTCTAATGATTAAAAAAAAAAAACTCTGCTAATGTCCTCACGTACTAGGATTCTTCTGGAATTATACAAGTTCACATTAGTAACTTCTCAATTATGTTAGAGAATTATGACTAATGTTAACACTTCTTAATTCTTAAAACATGAGTATTTCTTTCACATATTTCTCTCTATCCAAATAGATGAATCAAATCATAAATATATTAGCTTAGTTCAAGGTATTAAGAATAATTACAATCCATTAACTATCAAACATTCACTTTTCAGTTCATTATGCTCAGTCAATCAAATTGAAAATAGTTCTTAAAAGTTTAACTTTCCAAATGTTACAATAACTGATCTTATGATAGACTTCTCTATATTCTCTCTCAGTCAGCTAACACTTAATAGAACAACATAGCACTTATCACTTCGAGGGGAAACTACTTCAGTACATCTTACATCCGACCATTAATTAATATACTACCACAGCTTAGGTCAAAATATATCTGACGGAGTTAACTGTTATTGCCTCACACAGGTTATAGAAAGGACAACTCTTACCAGGTTACAGCTTCTACACATCGAATTCGCATAGGCACATTTGAAATTCTTGTTGACTTTTACCTTATGGCAACACAATTCAAAAGAAATCTTCCACTATAATAACTGAATTATAGACACAGAAATACACAAGTCTTGATGCACTTGGTTTAAGTTATCTACTAATTCCTTATTTTCTTCTATGTATCAACTTCAGTTCTGTACTATTCTTCCACTAAACATTTGGAATTAATCGTAGTATCAGAACTCCCATAGAAATAATTTGAAATGCCTATTAATTCCCGGTCCTTTCCTAGTTGATTTACGGCATACATAAATTCCCCTTCTGCCACTCGCTACCGATCTCTATGCTGTCTCCCAGGATTCTCTCTATATCTTACTTTCTTTTTCGAATTAACTCTGTTCTCCTCTTTCCCGCCAAAACCCGGTTCTGACCAGTTCAGCTCATAACAACTCGCTTCTCCCTTTGTATACAGTATTCCATGCTCCAATCACATGCTACCTAAAAATAACTCTGTTTCCTTGACAGTGACCAATCAAATCTCATTAGCAGAATTTCTTAAATTTACTTTCACTTTCATTTACAATAAATAAAATGCATATATTACAGTCCATTTAGGATACATTTACAAATTATATAAAGAATTTATACAGAATAAATAACTAAAAAAAATTACAATTATTATTTCAATAAAAAAATAACAGTAAGTATTTAAATTAGAATTTACTTAGGAGTAAAATTAGCTCAGGATATGCAATTTATGTTAAATCATGAATGAAGTATTAATAATCATAAAATTCTTGATTCGCAATTTAACAATATGAACTGTATAATGCCAGAAGAATCCTAGTACGCGAGGACATTAGCAGAGTTTATTGTAGTTTTTATCGGTATTTTTTTTTTTATCACTAGAGGGCAGGCTAAGGGAAAAAAAAGATTAGTTAACAACATAGATGTAATTTACCTGTATAGAGTGCAACAGCATGTAGCTTGGTTCTTATACACATGTATCCTTCTGATGATGACCTCAATACAGGGTCAAAACGTCAAGTTATTAAATATGAACTATGTTTTAGTGTCTGAAAGTAGTGTGGATTCTATGGTTAATTTTCTTGAATTCATGGGATGAAAAACCTAAGTTTCCAAGAGAAAAAAACCGGCTGTCTGTGACAGATCAACTAACTCAAGAAATGGTTGGAAAAAGTTCTTCCAAAAGAAAGTCGATGACTAGAACTGAACTTACAATGTTCTTCTTTCAGGCGGCCTAACACCATGGGCAGCACACACACGCACCACTTAGCTACACAGGCTTTGTCATGTGAAAAAAAAAAAAAAAGTGAATGAGTAATGAGTGGAATGCACTGCCAGAGTGGGAGTTAAGTGCTACAATGCTGAATGTCTTCAAGACAAGGTATGATACTTATTCAGAATGTGAGTGTTTGACCTCTCATGATAAGTCTTTGGACTCCATAGAAGCAATACTAATGCTACAAATGATTAATCTTCTTGAGGAACTGTTTTATTTTTCAAGAAAATTAGTCGAAATATTTTTTAATTTTATTACTTAAAAGTTATCTACTGCTACCTTTCAAAATAAATAAATAATACATAATACCTTGGGGCATACAACACTTATTACTGAGTAATTCAATAATTCCCTAAAATCTAAATAACAGGGAAATTACTAACACTTTTCATTGAGGGGAAAAAAAAGGGATGTTAAAAAAAATACTACAGTTTATAGTAGAGAAATGAAAATGCATATATTTTTAATCAAATGACAGTAATGTTTTAATATAATTTGGAAAATCAGGTAGTACAAATTTAGCAATATTTTACAGTAATAAAATAATATTTTTAATTACATACAAGACAAACAATTATAATACTGAATACTGAAAATTAAAATATGTCAAGAATTCAAAACTGATTATAACCTGGATCAACAAGGTTAGATAGAAATGTTTCTCTTAATTTTTTTGGTAATTTTCTTCCTCTGCCTTTTTCTTGAGTCAAAAGTCGAAACATATCATACCCAAGAATCATTATTCCACCTTCTTCATGCCATTCAGTCAACTGAGCAGATCTAGAATAATTGTCTTTGACATTGGATATCTGATATACCTGAAAGAAAACAGATACATCTGATTCTAAAATAGTAAGTAGTGGATAAAAAAAAAATGCTATTAAAATAAAAATTTAAAACACCAAGAGTATCTGGACTGCTACAGTTCACATGGATGTCTCACTGGAGAAACCTTAGACATATGACAATTTGCCTCTGTCTCTCTAATAATGAATTAATAATGAATGTCAGCCTGGTTGGCTGAGTGGTTAGCATATATCTACTCTCCAGCCAAAAGGCTGCAGGTTCAAATCCTGCCGAGGGCATGGATGCTTGTGATTGTCTGTGAAAATAGTTGTAGTAATCAGTGGTAGATGGTGTTGGTGTGGATGAAGGTAGTTGCAGTTGGTGGAGTGGTGGAAATGGAGAGTTGTAGAGTAGGTAACCTCCCTCGATGAGTCTTTGGACTCCCTGGAGGTGCTACGTAATAATAATGATGATGATGATTTCAGGAATTTAAAAAAAAAAAATTCTAGTTTAAGATAAATATACATCCAACCAGGATATTTGTTGTTAACATACTGCTAAGTCAACAGTATGTTAACGAATTATTTATACCAACCTGGTTTCTGACTGGAAACAACTCTGCTCTACAGTCAACAGACATGGGTTCAAATATCATGGCATGGATGCTTGTGAATGTCATTAGGAAGTAAATGCTTTTCATCAGATGGCATGAAATCCATCCTGTTTACTGAAGGTATGAAGTAGCTTAAAAAAAACAACAACAAAAGTTCCATGTTTGTCTTCTATATGATGAAAACTATTACCTAATCCTTAGCCTGTCCAACAATGGCTAAATTAACGATACATTTATTACTTAAACATATATCATATTTCTAAGTATCAAACAATGATTAAAGATTAGACTTATTTCTGTGTGTATCATAATTTAGAATATATAAGACAATATATAAGCCAATAAAATTCTTATATTTTAAATTCTTATAGGAATGTGGAATATATAAAGAAAATTGTACTAGACAAGAAATTATATTCTTGTTTTTAACCCTTTGCTCAAATATAAGCAAATAAAAATTTGCATCAATTATCTTTACAACTAGATATGAGGTTGTAGACTTCATATAATTTTTTTTTTCATATTTATTATTAATCCTATATATGAGTGGCAGAGAAACCTTTAGCACATAAGTGCCATCTGTGGGCTACATGTGAGAGCTAGGAAAGGGGAAAAAAATTGGTGTTTGCTGTTGGATTAAAATGGGAGATGATGGGAAGCTGCTGCTCACATTTTGACAGGACCAACAGCACAATGATTTGCCAATTCACTGGAGCAGGGAACATGAAAGCACTTACAGAAAAGATACAAAGCTGAAACACTGCCTCTGCAAGATAGGGGTTGAAGTGATTCAGTGAGGGAGGGATCATCTATCACTCGAACTACTTTCCTTTAGAGCGCATCAAGAATTTTTAGAATTTTTGTGTACCACTTGATATATGTGAACAGAATTCTAATGATAGGTGGGTTGTACAATGCTTAGTAACTGAACTCATGAGAAGTAGTATCTAGTGTTGAAATTAATATCTAGTTTTTATTTTATTTTATTTTATTTTTATCTGATCTTGTCTGGTAATTGTGTATTAACAAGGATAAGGATAGGTGAGATGAGATTCCTTTTGTGAGAGAAACGGCAAGACTGCATTCAGGAAGCACCAAGAATGAAGAGATTATTTTTGCTCCCATTGAAGGATGTTCATGAAGCTTAGGATGTCCGAGCATTGCATGGTGTGTCATATGAGGCTGAAAGAAGTGTACTATCATCACAAAAGCCGTGGATAGGTTCGTTTGTTTGGTGTTTTATAGTGCAAGGATGGCTCTGTCATACTGCACCAGTAAATGATCAAAAGCAGTATGCAAGTTAAAAAAATAGTAAAAATGGCATAAACGGATATAAATAAGAATGCATATAAATGTAATTCTAAAAAGAACAGTTAGAAAAACAAGTATAAAAAAAAGATGGATATAAAGCAGGTTTGTAAAAGATCAAAGGGGAAAAAAGTGTAAAAAAAATTCATAAAACATATAAAAGAAAACAAGGTAATAAAGAGTATATATAAGAGACAATACTGCACAATTAAAAATAGTGCAAATGATCTATATATATATATATATTAAAAGATATTAATTATTCATAAAAATTTAAAAACAAAAGCAACATTTGTTGAGTCTGATAAAATCTGCTGAGTGTATAAGGCTCAGACTAATTGTGAATTTTTTTTTTATTGCTGACCTTCATACCATATCTATTACAACAGTTATTCAATTTAGTCAGGGAATATTGCAAACTTGTAGCGGATTTATTTAGAAGTATAATATCGTCCGTATAAAGCAAAGAGCTGACATTAACATCTCCAATTCTGATATCATGTTTAATACCACTTTCCTTCATAATGTGATCCATATAGATAATGAATAACAGAGGGGATAATGTACATCATTGTCTCACACCAGATTTAACATTTAAACCATCTTCCTGTACTTCCTTCAATTCTAACTGCTGACTTACAACTCAAATAAAAACTAAGCATTGTTTTTAATTTCCAGATCGACAAAACTTAAATACAGATCTTTGTTATATTCCCATGCTTTCTCGACTATTTGTCGTAAAGTGAAGATCTGATCCTGACAGCCTCTATTTGGCCTGAATCCAGCTTGTTCTTCACCTAGCTTTTCTTTCACAATTCTTCTCAACCGTTTTTCAAGTATATTGGCATAAATCTCACCTGGAACACTCAGTTGGAATATACCTCTGTAATTCTCACATTTCAGTTTTATTTCCCTTCTTATATATGGGTACTATTAGAGCTCCACTCCAATCATCAGGAATTCATCCCAATGTCCAGGCATTCTGAACTATGCAGTGCAGCCACTGTAAGACTTTTATACCACCATACTTCAGCATTTCTGATCGAATATCATCTACTCCTGCTGCCTTTCCACATTTCAAGCCTTTGATGGCTTTGTTTAATTCAAGTATGGATATGTGTTCCTGACTGTATGCCTGTTGAGTGTTTTTTTACTACTGTGCTATTGCTGCTTGTTTCATTTAGCAATTTTTCAAAGTAATTACTCCATACTTCAAGAATATATTTTTCTCCTGTTTTCATGTCACCTTTATCATCTTTAACTCCTTTTACAGCACTCTTTCCTCCATTTCTAAGCTTCTTCAACAAAAAAACCTCCAGAATATGCTGTTGATTTAGATGATTGATAGTAGAGGTGTAGTGGTGGAGACAGTTGTATAGTGAGTGTCCTCCCGCGATGAGTACTCAAACTCCTTGGAGGTGTCACGAATAATAATAATAATAATATCTTATCACCTTCTTGATATTTATTTTCTATGTTCTTGCAAAAGTCCTCCAATGACTTTTGTTTTGCTAGTTTTACACAGCATTTAGCTTTCTTACATTTATCTCTGTATTCTCTAAGAGCACAAGCTGACTTATTTGCCAGGAACTTTCGATATGCTTTCTTCTTTTCCTTCACTCTTCTTTAACTTCCTGTGCCTGCCATGGAGTTCTGATTTTTCTATTCTTGCAGACAACCTCACCACATGCCTCTCTGGCTGAATCGATCAGGGTTTTCTTCAGGGTTTGCCACTTGAATCTCCAAGCTTTCTTCAATAATCTTTGTGTATTTTAGTCTACAGTTCACATCTGAGAGATGCTCAACTTTTATTTGCTTTAAAATTTCTTACATGTCATTCTTTTCAATATGAAATTCCAATTTTATCCTGCTCAAGACTAAATAGTGATCACTTCCAATTTCAAATCCTCTTTGCACTCTGGTGTCCTGCACCAGGGAGAAAACAGAAAAAGATTAGGGGCATGAACAGATGGCATCAAAGGCAATATCATATTAAAAACGAGGATATTAGGAAAGAACTTGACATTGTCAGCATCTAGGAATGTGTTAGCAGAGCTAATCTCAGGTGGTATGGTCACGTAAACAGAATGGGTGAGGAAAGATTAGCAAAAGAAGTGTTCTCTGCCAGGTTGGTAGGAAAATGACCCAGAGGAAGACCAAGATATAGGTGGATTGATATGGTACAAAGTGCCTTAGACGATAGAAATATAAGATCTGATAATGTTGGAGTCTTGACAAGTAACAGACTGATTTGGAGAAAAATTGTAGATAGGAAGTTAGTAATGATGTACATTTTTCATGTAGTACTATCATATCCTGTACACCACTTGAGGGTACATGTCAGGAATTTGATGATGATGATAATGATGATTGTGAATATGCCTAAAATAATTATTACACTCATTCATGAAATCAGGGCAGTCAATTAAAAATGACTAATGGCATGTCATCGCTCCTCAATACGAAGGAGTGTTTGAGTTAACTAAGACCTATGCAGAGTCAAGGGAGAACAACTCCCTCTCTCTTCAAACTCTGTGCAGACTAGACTGCCATAATTTAATTTCAGGCTTCATTTGATAGAGCTTATTATTAGTCTCGATTCAAGATCACTCCCACTGGGATAAAAGTTTGTGTCTGATAATCTTCCAGTAATCAGGGTATGGTACAGGTAGATAGTGGATGCTTGAGAAACAAGCTGACCTAGATGCAGTATCTGCAGCCTTGTTTCCTCTGATCCCAACAGGGCCAGGAATTAAATGGAAGTATATATCTTCCATAAATGAGAGAGGAGTGTTGAATTTGGGAGATCTCTGTATTTTTCTGTAGCTCAAACTTTTATTGCATGAAGAGAGCTTTGCAGTCTGATGTATTTTAATGCAAGCTCTATTGCATACAGCTCAGCTGTAAAGTTTTTATACTGAATGGGATTTGTGCAGATATAATGGTGTCTGGAAAGAAAGCAAAAGATCTCACTAGGTCCTTTGGTTTTAAACTGTCTGTGTAGATGGGCACAAAATTAGAGTATACCCTTCTGTGTGCTTGAACGAGCTGCTGATACACAACAGCAGGGGTGGAATATACTGGTAGCTCTTACAGAAAGAAAAGCTGCATGTTAGTATGTGCCAAAGCAGTAGCGTATTTGGTGATATAAAATAAAAGCTCTCTTATAAGCACCAGAGATATTGAGGTAGAGACAACATAACAGATATCACCAAGGCAGTTGCATATTTGGTGATATCTGTGTTATGTTGTCTACCTCAATATCTCCAGTGCTTATAAGAGAGCTTTTATTTGATAAGCAAAGGGATGGTAGTCTATGAAGTGTTGTACATATTCCCCCACTGTGGAATGAAAAACAGTTTGCTAAGTAGGAGTCTGAGAGGGATTTCATTTTTGTAGCGATAACAGAGACAGCTGTTGCCTTCTAAGTGACAAAGGTGTTTCATTTTCCTCAACATACAGACTAGAAATAAGTGAAGCTTGAAATATTCCAGTTGCAATTTTGTGACTTGCTGATGAACAGCATCTAGCCATTGTCAAGTACTATCTGGTAGAAGTAGACCCATAATCAAATTTTGATCTAATCAGTACAATCTGTGCAATCAAAGTAAAAATCAGTTGGATTGCTGAAGGAGGAAGACAGGGTTTGAAGAACATTTGTTGCTTTACTGCACTTATCTTGAAACTATCTTATGTGAGGAATGAAGAAAAGTTTATTTTCAAAATGAGTTCTGGGTCAGGAGGAAGACCATGTCAGTGGACAAAGTGCACACGAACCATCTTCTGCAGCTACTTTTTCAGGATCCTCATATTACATGAATAACAGAAGATGATAAAGTCATTCACATAAAGGACATTATTGTTGAAAGAAGATGTTCTGTTATCAAGCTGATCTTGATTACTAAAAGCATGACAGTTAAAACTGAACCTTGCGAGACTATCTCTACTTGGGTACAGTAGGAATACAGCAGTTCCTACTTGGATTTGGAAGATTAGGTTCAATAGAAAGTCCTTTATAAAAAGAGGGAGACTTCCTCTGAGACCAAAATTGTGTAGTTCTTCAATATTCCAAATCTTTAACCAGTGTCATATGGTTTTTCCATATCAAAGAAAACTGATGCCAAATGCTTGCATTTTAGTAAGGCATCTCTAACGAATGCCTCCAGTTGGACTAGACTTATATTTTCGGAAACCAGATTGTGTTCTATAAAAAAAAAAGGTACCATTTGCCAGGTATCCAGAAATATACTTTCACAGAAAATTCAGTTGTAGAGGTGCAGAAGATGATCCATGCATGATGGCAACAGATGTTTTACCATCTCATAATGAATATTATCAGGTCCAACAGAAGTTGGATGGCACTTAAGTAAAACAGCTTTCATTTCTTCTTTAGCAAATGACTTGTTGCAATCTTTGGTGCCATTCAAAGAAAAGAGAATTTGTTGTTTCTCTGCTTTGCCTTATTTTATTATTTTTTTGGGGGGGGGGGGGTAAAAAACTCAAGGCAATAAGAAAATATTCCTGATGTTTTAACAAGCCTCCTTGAGAGTGTTGGCTATTGCTGTTTGATTGGTAATTGTTCATCCACTGTATTCTAGGACAGAGGAATGGTGAGAGATATATCTATGCTTAATTTTCTGGATTTTTTTAACAGACTTGTTTACTGTTGGTTGTACTTATTATGGAAGATGTGTATTAGATGTAGGATTCCTTTTGACTCTGATGCCAGTTGTGCCGAATACCATTTTCCCATACTTTCTCAGATTAAAAAAAGCAAACATGAAAATAAAAAAAAATAAAAAAAACACACAGATAAAGAGATTGCTGAATTAACAAATGTTATTATTCAGATTAAACTTGAACTAGACTGAAAATCATATCAAATGTCAGATACATGGCTCATTGTTGCAGTGTGCTATATAAGCTCTTTCATAGACTAATTCATTAATATGCTGGTCTTTTATATACACTACCCACAGCTGACTTAACATGAGACCTTGATTTTTATCACATTGAGTAGGACATTGAATCATTTCACTCACTTCTTTACATCTACATATATATAACTGCTGAATTCTATGTACAGCAATTTAGTGAGTTGCCAGTCCTGATTAATCTGACATTTTTTTTCTCGTCACTGACATATTCTTTTTGAAGGATTTCTCCAGATCAACCCATCTATCCAATATAGCAGATTTTGAAGATTCCTGGTGATTTAAGACAGATGAGGTTTCAACAATCTTAACATGATGGATATTTTGTAGTGGTTTGAAAGGCAACTTTTAAGTTGTATTGTTTTAAAACTTTTGCTATTTTATCTGTAACATTTTTAATGGAAGATAAAGAAACAGTACCTTTGTAGTTGTCTTGTTGTATATGCTTTGGAATATGTGATGCCTACTAGATGCCACTGATAGTCTGAGAGTAAATCCGGTTCTTAGAATGTTTTTAAGATATGACATTTTTCTTTTTTTGTTATCGTCATCATTTGATATTACAATGACCTTGTCTTTCAGAGTTTTTATTATGCTTTGTTTTTGTTTAAAGACTTTCACAGTATCAGGTGGGAAAATATCTTCTAGAATTTATATGGCGTCTTCTCTTGGAACATTGGTAAATAGGCTTGTAACATCTAAACTTCCCATTATGTTTGTGGAATTGAGTTTAATGTTTACATATTTAATGAAGGCTTTGGAGTTTTTTTTTTTTTTTTTTTTTTTAATATATATACAGTGATGTTTTCTCTACATATGGAGACAAAAGAGTGGATAAATATTCACAGAGGTAATATGTTGGTGAATATCCAGTAAGTGGAATACACTCGTGTATTTTTGGAGCTCCATAAATATGTGGGATAACAGGATGTTTTGAAGTGATTTGTTCTTTGATTTCCTTAGGCTAGTCAAAAACACCACACCTGCAGCAAAAATGCACAAAAACAGTCTTCCTCATTCACTATTGTCCATTTTGAGAGATGATCAATGGTTGGCTGCAGCTGTCTTTCTATGACCCTCATATTACATGAATGACAGAAGACAGTAAAGCCATCTATATACAGAGGACATTACATATATTTGGAGGAGGATGTTTGGTTATCAAGTTAATCTTGATTGCAGAAAGTGTGACACTTAACTGAACCTTGTGGGACTCCCCTCTTCTTGGGTATATGGTTGGGGGAGAGAGAGAGAGAGAAGTTCCTGGTAAGACTAAGAAGGTTTGGTTGGTTAAAATGTTCTTGATGAAGAGAGGGAGATTCCCTCTGATACCAAAGAAGTTGTGTAGGTCTTTCAATATTCCAAACTCCAGACAGTGTCATATGCTTTTTCCATATCAAAGAAAACCAATACTAAGTGTTCACATTTTAGGAAAGCATCTCTAATGGATGTTTCCAGCCAGACTAGGTTAACCAAATAACCAAACAACCTCCTCCAAATATAAGTAATGTCCTCTTTGTGGATGACTTGAAATTTTTTGGAAAAAGGATGGTTTCTCAACATAAATAACACAAGACAAGAGTTAACCATTTTCTCCAAAATCTTGAGAGAGCTGGTCAGAGCAACTGGATGAGAGTTTATTGGGGATTTCATATCCTTCACTCACTAAGGAAAGGTAATAATGATAACAGCCTTTTGCCAGATATCCTGAAACTCATTCTCACATGCTGAAAGGGTACAGCAATTGATCCATGGCTGATGGCCATAGATGTTATCTGGCAAAAACAGTAGCTGGATGAAGTTTAAGCAAAGCAGCTTTCACCTCTTCTTTCATGAATGGCTTATCATATATTTCTATACCACTCAAAGAAAAGAGAATTTGTTGTTTTCCTGCTTTTGATTTCTGGGCAAGGAACTCGGTGTGTGGGTGGATGGTGAGGAGGGAGGGAAGACTGCCAATGTTTTAGCAAAAAATCTCATGAGTTTGTCAGTAATTGCTGTTGGGTCGACAACTGTGCATCCATTATGTTCAAGGAGACGCGACAACTGGTGGTGGGTAGTGTATAAAAAAAAAAAATTTAAAAAAAAATAAATAAATAAAAAAAACTTTAATTCCCCCAATTTCTGTATTATCTCAGACTTCTTTAATGTTGGTTGTGCTTGTTATGTGCATTGGATCCAGGATTCCTTTGGCTCTGACAATGGACATGTCTGGCTTGAGCATGTTTGAAAGAAATAAGGTTTCTGCAGAAGATACTCCATGCCTTCTTCTGAGCTTCCTCGACTGCAATGCAATTGTCATCCCACCATGGCTTAAGGAAACATGGAAACAGGCTAAAGGTTTCCACATTTTAGAATTTACAGTTGTGGCAGCTTGTGTAATATACTGTCACATGATTCACTGTATCACTGATGGAAGAGGAGCTGATCAATGCAGAATCAAATTCTGCTAGTGGTGTGAATGTAGGCCAGTCAGCATGCTCAATTTTACATTGTGATATTTATGATAAAGCAGGGTTATGCATGTGTAGAATAAAAGTGGTTATCACGAGAAAGTGATCACTCCCAAACAAGTTCTTGTCAGCTTCTCGCTTAAAAGAGTGGGAAAACGGAGGGTGAGCAAATAGTAAAGTCGATGGCAGCAAATGTTTGTGTAGGCATATGGAAGATGGTGTTGCAGCCTGTGGTTTCAGAGAAGAGATTATTGTTGTTGCCAAGCATACATTCAACAACTCTTCCTCTGATGATTGATTGGGCATTGTGTCCATTTAAATCCCTATTAAAAGTAAGTGGATGGTAACTCCAATATGATGCCATCAAGGTTGCCTTGATGGCATCATATTGCAGATGCAGCATACTGTTATTGGAGTTCAGATTGAGAGTCAGATTTTTTTTTTCATTTTCATTTTTTTTATGTGGTTCTCATCCTCCACAAAATGTTATTAGTAAATCTACAATAATTTGTACCATGGGTGGGCAAAGGATTTCTTTACCCCATTTTTATCTATGCTTTTTTTTAGTCTATCTCTGGCACAGGCAAGCAGATTTTTTATCCCGTAAACTCAAGAAAATCAATCCTAGAACCCGCACAATTTCAGACCACAAAATAGTGTTAGGATTAGGGACCATGAGATGGCAGCACTTGTCAGCCACCTCTCTTCACCAGTTAGTGTGCATAATTAGTAATAGTCTTGGGCCAGCTATCTCATTGGCTACCAGCAGAGATTGAACTTCTCCCCTCAGTCTCTGAAGGTTAGCTAAGGCCACAGGAGAATAAAAGAGCAGATTTTTTTTTAATCAATTATATATATTTTTATTTATTTTTACGTAGCCTAGAAACTCTGCTCTAGACTTTTCCCACTCTAGGTGCCACCTTTTCCAATAAGTGGGCTGGTGGCATCCAGTAATGAAATTCAACTCCCACCCAAAAACAATCACAGCCTTCTATGCCCACAGCAGATTCGAACCAGTTGGTTGGAGAGCGGATACACTAACCACTTGATCATAGCAGCTAAAGATAGCAACTGCTTCTACATTGGTATTAAATGGGACTTGCTGGACAGGAGTATGGTTGTCCACAATGGTGATACCTACATAGGCAGATCTATTCCATGTCTTTTCCAGTTCTCACAAATGATGGCTACATTTCACAATGCAAGATCATCACTTTGCTTCAGGTATGTTTCCTGCAGGCAGAAACATTTATACTTCTGCAAGACAGCCTCAATGTCATTGAAGTTTTGAGAGGATCTAAGACAATTACATTGTAGGAATGTTTTCATTATTTCTTTTTGGTGAGATTATCTGGTTTCTGATTTTCTGAGATTTTAATTCTCATTCTCCTTGGATTTTTTTCTTTTTATAAAACTATGAATGGCCAGTGTCAATCATTTCTTCTTCATCAGGAAAAATATCCAAGACATTGCAAAACTGGAATCCCTTTATGGTACTAGGTATATTAATTGTTTAATGTTCTTCTGGGGGAGACCAAAGTAATCCATGCCATCTGATGACAGGCTACTATTAAAGAGGCTGGAGATATTTCTTTAATTATTTTTTAATTACTGGATTCTCATATAGTGGAACCATTTTTGGCATGTGTGCACATATTGATTTTTGAGTTTTATGTGCTTTAAAGAGATAGCTCTAGCTCCCACTGATGACACTACTCTGGGTTGGGAATTCTTCCTATAGGAAATGTTTACTACTATCCAGATGTTCAAAAAGAGGCGAGCTGTGGATTATGGGATAATGAAGAAACTGGTGTGAAGTCAACAGCCTCTGTTTACAAGATACCATGTTGTGAATATTCCACATGCAAACTTTTGTTTACTTATACCTGATTAAAGAATATACAACGTACTATCTAAGTAAGCAAAAAAAACTTTCTATATAATAATGGCTGAAGTCAATTAAACCAAACAGTCATTTATTTTGAAAATGAATTTTTGTATACTTTTTTAAACAAAATGTATTCCAAAACATCTACATTACAAATGCATACACTAATTTAATAAGTTGATGTAGGCTTGTGGAAATGGTGATAGGCAGTGTGAATAAAGACTAAGTTTGATTCTAGTCGCCGACTAGATGAACTTCTTTGGGAATGGATATGAAATTGGTGATATAGATAAAAGGGTGAATCATGGATAGATACCAAAGCATAGTATATGGAGGAACAGAATCCAGGAGAAGACAGGTGACTAGTGCTGTGCTACAGGGCTCTGTACTTAGACCACTGCTAATTTGTACATAAATGATATAGGAAATAATTTGAAGGGAGATATTCAATTGTTTGCTGATGATGTAAAGTTGGGTAGGGTAATATTTAATTTGAATAAGCTGACATATGGGCAAAACATAATGGATATCAGTTTAATATGGATAAAATGTAAAGTTATGCATCCTGGGATACAAAGATTACAAGCTGTGTACCACACCGAGGGAACTATACTCCAGGAAATTGATGTAGCTAGAGATCTTGGGGTGGTAGTAGTAGTAGTAGACAGACAGCTGAAGTTTAGAGGGCATATTGTTAAAGTAGCCAGGGTAGCTCACAGGATTACTTGGTTATTGAAGAACACACCAACAAGCAGAGATAAGGGAGTTATCATTCCTCTTTATAAAGCCTTGATATGATCACATCTAGATTATTATGCTCAGGTCTGGTCACCTGGGTTGCTTGGGGATGAGGAAGTGGTAGAGAGAATCCAAAGGCAAATGGTCTGTGGAATGAAGATAGAGATTGAGAGTAGGTGGATTGCAAACATTGGCTGATGGGGAAAAAAAAGGAGGTGGGGGATATGATAGAACCATTTAAGTTACTTAAAGGATTTTATAAGATTGGCAGGGGAAATGTTTCAGCACTTAGCTAAAGGGAGCAGGATAGAGGTCACCCTAGAAGTTGAATAAAGGTGTTGCTAGTAGGTGAAAAAGAGGGGATATGATAGAAACATTTAAGGTACTTAAAGGATTTTATAGGATTGATGTAGGGGGAAATGTTTGTGTTCTGCTCCAACACTTGGCTAGAGGGAGCAGAACAAGAGGTCTTCCCTGGAAGTTGGGTAGGGGTGTGGTTAGGAAAGGCACAGGAACTAGATTTTTCACTTGGAGAGTGGTGAATGAATGGAATGGGTTGCCTGAGTCAGTTTTACGTGCTTTGTCTGTTAATGGTTTCAAGGAGAGGTACAACGGATATTATGATGCCAGTTTGGGTCTCGCACAATGAGTTTTAGGACTTGATAGAGGTGCCAATACAATAATAATTGTTTTCAGCAAAACATTCATATATCTCTCCAACAGATGTGTAAGAAGCTGAAAAAAATTGTATTTTTATTGCTCCAGTTAATGCTTTTCCAATAAAGAATACTGTATTAATATTGTACAGATTTTTGACAGAACCACAAAATATTGCTCTTCAGTACTTATTGCTTGAAGTGAGTTCTATTCCATACAAATTTATCATAAACACAATATTGTCTTTCCATTTGAGGGAATTATTATACACTTTTATTGCTGTGAAGAGTTTCCAACATATGTATATAATTATCATAAGATAATCATTATCCTATGTTATCCTCTCAATCATTAAGAATAATATATGCTAGTGGCCATCATATTCAATCAACTGTTTATCCCTGTCTAAAGAAAATTCATGCATTCTCACATCACATCACTTTTCACAATATCAATCATTTAATGATAGCACTGAAGACTGCATTGGAGCTGTTTCAGTTATCTGAAATTTAGAGGACATATAGCAAAACTAACCAAAAAAGCACATCAGATTACACGGTTGTTAAAAATAGAGTATCATATTCCTATCTCCTCAGTTCTGAATTGTGTCTTTCACCAATTTCTCCAGTAACTTAACCACTGCTCTTTTCTGTAATAAGCAGGGATAGGGGGTTATTGTTACCCTACATAGGGCCACATCTGGACTCATGGATTCCATGGGGAGGAAGAACTTGTGGAGAATCCAGAGGAAAGTGACAAAGATTGTGGCAGGTCTGTGGAATACTCTCTATAAGAATAGACTGATGGTCTATAGGCTTCAAAAAATTAGCTGATAGGCAGAAAAGAAGAGACCTGATTTTTTTAATTGATGGTTCCTACCCATGAAAGATTATTATACACCTAAAGTACATTTTGCATGATGCACCGGTGGGCTAATGTTTTTTTTTTTTTTTTTTGCCATTTTTATCAATTTTATTATATATACAGTAAAACCCCCGAAGTTACGTGGTAGGTGGGACCAACAAAAAGCGCAAGTTGAATTTATGTAACTCGGGGTATAATTTTGCATGTAATTTATATATGCAAACATACAATTGGGAAAGGTTTACAAAAACACCTATATTTTTTAAGAAATATAATCATAAATGTAGTTTTTCGTACATACAAAAGAGAAAGTTATTTCAATGTTGATGGTTTCATAAAATCTAATAGATTCGTCTGATGGCATAATGTCTTTTTCTTGTCATGCAAAATTTCTTCATAGCAAGCTAATGATTTTTTTTATTCCTTGCCTTGTGGCTACAATTTGTTCCTCGTTAGAATCTATGTCCTCCTAAATCTGTAAACCTTTCTTTTATGATTGTTCTTACTGTAGATTCCTATAGATCGAACTTCTTTTCTAGCTCACAAATTTTCATCCACCTTTAAAATTCATAATAATGTTGAGTTTTGTTTCCAAAGTCAATGTTTTTTCTTTTCTTGCTATCTGTAGAAGAATCGGACTTGCTTCTTTTGGATGACATTATTATTTTTTATGTGATAAAATTTTTATCAAGAACATAACATAAAACAATTGCAAGGTTGAAAGAAAGAAAATATCATAGAAAAACATTTCAATCAACACGAAAATCTTTCATAATAAATTTTTTAAATAAACAAAATTCAGCTGATTTTTTTTTTTTAGCTTGCATGATACGAAACCAGAGGTGAGCAATACTTTATGAAGAGAAAAACAAAACTGGATTATTAAATATTAAGTCATTTCCTTTTGTTAATGTTCAAATACTCTGCTAATAAAAAGCTGGAGATCGTGACATCGTTGTTTGTAGACTATAAAAATCGTGTATGAATGGAGACCACGCAAAACACGTCAGTGCTTGTTCACAGCATGTGCGACACTGCGAATGTGGCCGGCGCCTGAAAGATACGACTAGTGGTGAGGTGCGAAGCAGGATGGGAATACGTACATATAAAAACCGCGTGTCTCCGGATTCGCGTAAGTCGGAGAATGACTGTATATATATTTTGAAATTTTTTTAGGTATTTTAACAGTTCAAAAACCCTACTCTAGATTAAATATTGAATTTTTTCAAGCCACTTCAGGACTCCAATAAGTGGAGTGATGGTCTAACACTGGGTGATGAAATTCATCTCCCACTTAAAGCCAATCACAAACATCCATGCCGATGGTGATTCAAACCTGTGACCTGTTTGTTGGTTGGAGAGCAGGTTAGCTGACCACTCAACTGAGTGATGATAGAAATATTTAAATTAAATAAATTAAAGAAGGGAGAGAACAAGAGTTCACCAGTGGAAGGTGTAAGAGTATAGTTAGCAATGGTGTTAGGACATCTTTTGCTTGGAGGGTGGTGAATGTGTTGCCAGAGTAAGATGTGGATGCTTCATCAGTGAATGAGCTTAAGGAGTGGTATGACAGGCATAAGTGTACATAAACATGATTTTCTTTTGAAAACTGGAATCTATTACTAAGAGCCCATGAACAGATATGACTGACTGTTGTTGAAGTTACTTTTCAATAACTCTAATGTTATGAGAATGCCAGAAAACTGTGAAGTGGTTAACATTCAGAGCACTGCCAACTTTGTTTTGGGAGGAAGTTCTTCAGTGATAGAGTTAATTTTCATAGCAAAGAGTATCACACTTAATACAGAGCCTTGGGAACACCTACTTCTTGATGATAAAGCTAAGATGATGTACTTCCCACTCAGACTTGGAAGAGTCAGCTACGCAGAAGCTTATTATAAAAACAGGAAGATGCCCCTGAGACCTAGATTATAAAGATCTTTTAATATCTCAAAGCTGTGGTATAAATTTTTTTCCATGTCAAAGAAAAATGACACCAAATTTTGACACCAAGGTTTCAGGAATGCATCTCCAATAATTTGATAAAGTGGATAGACTTAAAAAAATTGTTTGTGTATGGAAAGGTGAGTAAGGTAAAAGAGAATAAAAAAATTAGAAATGCAAGATGAGGGAAACGAGGAGACTGAATGATCAAGAAACACAGTGTAAGGAACAAACAAAGGCATTTGATCGGGTGTGGCACAGAGGTCTGCTTAACAAACTGCCATCCTATGGTTTGCTTTCCACACTCTGCAACTGGATTGCCAATTTTCTCACTGGTTGCTCACTGCATGTAATGCCAGATGGTTTCCTCTCCTCAGATTTCCACACCAATACAGGAGTACCCCAAGGTTCTGTTCTTTTACACACTCTCTTCCTCTTGTATATAAATGACCTGCTCTCGTAGACATCCAATCCTATCCATAGCTTTGCTGAGGACAGTACACTCCAATTTCAAAATTATTTTTATTTTTCAACATCCAGCAATGCTCAAGCGCCATTATCCCATCCCTGCAGTGGTTCTAAGTGAGATCTGCAAAATATCCCCTCTACAGCTGCAATCACTTCTTGATTCAAAGAAATATGCTGACCAGCGAGGAAGAGTTTTAGTTTTGGGAAGAGATAGAAGTCAGAGGGAGCCAAATCTTGCAAATAAGATGGATGTTCCAACAACACATAGTGCAAATCCCTTAATTTTCCCATTGCCAAAACACTTCATGGGCAACTGCATTATCCTGATGAAAGATGATTTTTTTCTTCTGCAAACTGGGTCTTTTCTCACAAATTTTTTCATCTAGTCTGGTTAAAAAATCAGAATATTCCCTGGTTATTGTTTTACCCTTTTCAAGATAATTAATAAACAAAATGCCTTTAGTATCCCAAAACAGTCGATTACATCATCAGAAAAGGTCACGGCATCGCCGTGACCTTTTCTGATGATGTAATCGACTTTGTCTCCTTTGGCGCTGAACAACCAGCTTCTGGTGACTGTTTTGACTGGGTTTGGATTCTGGTGTGTTATGGCGAATCCAAGTCTCACCCATAGTAATAAATTGACATAAAAATCAGTTTTATTCTTGTTAAAACGCTCCAAGCACTGTTCAGAGATTTTCATGCAAGTGCATTTTTTTGATCTGCTGTGAGCAAGCGCAGCACCCATCTTGCAGAAAGCTTTTTCATATGCAATTCTTCATGCAAAATATATCCTGCACATTCTTTTGAAATGCGTATAGTCTCAGCAATTTCACACACTTTGACTCGCCAGTTATCTAATACCATATCGTGCACTTGATCAATGACTTCTGGTGTTGTTACACTTTTTGGACGTCCTCTTGATCCTCTGACTCGGCAGACCATTTCTTAATTGTCAAAAACAAAGGAGAAGAGTGCCCATAAACTTTTATGAACTTCGAATGAATTTCTTCTGGCGTTATACCTTCTTTTACAAAGAATTTTATAACCACACGATACTCAATTTTATCCATTTTGAGGGATACAGACACTGTTTGCTTCAGACAGCTGTATAAAACAAACTATTTGATAGAATGATTTGCAATTTCACATGGATGCTTATGACAGATGTACCAACTTAGAAAAAAAAATCTTGTCGACAGTGTTGCCATCTATGGTCGAAGCTGACAACTTTTCAGACCACCCTCGTAAAGTTCAACGCTACCAAAACTCAGTCGTGCCTGATCTCTCATAAGAAAGAGCTCACATTGCTCCTCCCCTTACCTTCAGTAATACTGAGATATCCAAACACAATCAGATTTCTCTATTCAGAGACCTGTGCCTCCAATCTTTCCTGGCACAAACTCGTTTTACCTATAGCTTCCGCAGCCACCAAAAAACTTGTCATTTTTTGCACAAGACTGTTTCACACCTTCACAGCTACTAATTCTATACAAAGCCCAAATCTGCTCAGTCATAGAACATTGCTTGCATATTTGGGGTTGAGCCCAAAATCCTCTCTAAGATTGCTTGATTCTATCCAGAAACTGGCCATCTGGTGAATTAATGATCCCTCTCTCACAGAGGTTCAATTTCTGCCTTGTGTCTCTTCTGCAGATACATTCATGGACAGTGCTCTGCTGAATTAGCTGCTTTTATTCCTCCACTCTTCTCCAAAATCAATAAAAAAAAGAGCCACTGATAACCAACACCCCTTTCACAGTGCATCTTGAAACTCAAGAACTAACTTTACTGCCTCCTCTTTCATTCCATCTACTTCTGTCCATTGGAGCAGTCTCTCCCACTCTGCCTTCCCCAAATATTACAACCCTCAGCTGTTCAAGTAAAATATGAACAGATTTTTACTTGAATCTAGCCCTCTTGCCCACACATACATGACACTAATGTGCTATAGGTCTTGTTGCCTTTTGTGCATGGATCATATATATATACATATATATAAAATCCATTGAACTATTAATAATGTTGACTCAATATTGCCTAGGCACAGCATGAGTGCATTCTTTTTTTGCAGCTCCCGCTTTATATTGCAACTCATCCATTTAATTCGTATCCTGCTGACCCCAGGTCAGAGGTACTGCTGCTACACTCTGATACTGCCTCACTCAATCTCTGACAGCTTCCCATACCATGGCATTGCACCAAATTGGCTCCTAAGTTTGTCATAATCACCAGCTTTGTAGTTCCACATAAACCCTTTCTTGACTGAAATTGAAATTTCCACATATTGTGCAACCTCCCAGGACAAGACTGCATGGTGACTTTCCCCAATCAGAGGTAGGGTTGCTACTATAGTTATAGATCTTCTGATGCTGTAACCAGAAATACTCCTTCCTATTATCTGTACACCAGTTTTTTGGTTATTAAAAAACCTGGAATGTTCAATAACTTCAAATAACAGAGATGTCTGGACAATTATTGGTAGAAAGTGCACTTGTCCTTAGGAAATGCAGCAGAGAGTGATGAGTTGGCTGTATTAATTCATCACAAACCCTTCATTAGGAGACTCTAACCATCCTAAGGGACAGATGAGAAAGGAATCTACCTGCAATTTGTATTGGGGGGGGGGGACAAGCAAATAATAGCATATTAGGGAATGAGCTGACACGGTACAGCATTGTTTCCTTTGATCCCAACAAGGCTTGAGATACAACATAGGCAAACATCAAACTGGAGCATTCTTATCTGATAGAGCAAACAAATGTTGGATCAAGCAGAGCACTAGATGGTCATAGTAGACTTCCTGAAGAGAGCTTACTGAAAGTATAAACAATATGCCTTTAGTAGTGTTTCAGTTTTATGTAATTTAATATAAGCTCTACTTGCATAGAGCTCAACAGTATAGGTGATAGATATAAGTGTGATCTGATTAGATATTATGCTGTCTTAGAAGACAGATACAGACTTCCACTAGAGACTGTCTGTAAAGACAAGTATTCCATTCTTACCTGTCTGCCAGCAGCTCTTTCAAACACACAGAACAGAATACTCTAATTTTGTACTTGTAACATTAAATTTTTGTAACATTAAACTGACAGCCATTTTCATTTGCCCAGATTTCCAGTCTATTCAAATCATTTTGTAATTGCTGAATATCAGTAGCATCACTGATTGCCCTGCCTATCTTCGTATCATCAGTAAATAATTGCAAATCTGATGATAGACCCTGATTGATGTTTAATGTATAGATTCAACAATAATGCCACAAGGACTGAACCCTGAGGTACACTACTGGTTACCTAAAATCTGGCAGATTCACATTCACTGTATACCGCTTTTTTGATATCTGTCTGTCAACCATCCCCTGATCCAAGTCAATAGATTATATGCTAATCCCATATTCTCTGGTTTACCAACAGCCTATCATGTGGTATACTATCAAATGCCTTAGAAAAATCCAACATTATCATAGTGTATCAATTCCCTTTACCCAACTCGGCCATAATATTGTAGTTAAGGTAGCCAAAATATAGAATGATGGTACAACATGACAAAATTTCATGCTGGCTGGGGCGTCGCCGGGTAAAACAAGGACCCAGTTGTTTTCGACAGGGAACCACAGCGAACAGCGAAAAGTCAGCTACTGGAACAAATCTGAAAATAAACCCCAACTCAACATCACCAGAGTTAAAGATCGGTACTATCAACGTAAGAAGCCTGAATGGCAAAGAAATGGAGCTAGCTGAGGAATTAGATAAGTACCAGATCGACATAATAGGGGTGACTGAAACAAAAAAGAAAAACTGGTGAGATCGTTCTGAGCAATAAATACAAAATGTTATATTCAGGCAATGACAAACAAGGAAAAGAAGGATTAGCCATGGTATTCAACACAAAATACGAGGCTAATCTTCTTGAATGGCAGTCAGTCTCAAGTAGAGTAATGTGGGCAAATATGAGAATGGGGAACTGGACAATGAGACTTATTTGTGATTATGGTCCCACAGAAGGTTCTACTAAGGTAGAAGTGGAGGAATTTTTTGACGTTTTAGAGAAAGCAACTGACACAATGAAAAATGAAAAGTTGGTCCTTGTTTGGGATCTAAATAGCAGAGTAGGAAATGACTGTGAGACATACAAAAATATTTTGGGAAAATTTGGAGAAAAGAGCAAAGCTAATAATAATGGCAAATATCTGTTGGATTTCTGCTCAGGACATGGACTGGTTATTACTAACACCATGTTCCAACATAAAAATGTGCACAAATTCACATGGAGAGAAGAGGCTAGGAATAAGAAAAGTCTCATTGACCATGTTATTGTTGATAGTGATGTTTTCTCCCTGGTGCAGGACACCAGAGTGTACAGAGGATTTGAAATTGGAAGTGATCACTATTTAGTCTTGAGCAGGATAAAATTGAATTTCATATTGAAAAGAACAACATGTAAGAAACTTTAAAAGCGAATAAAAGTTGAGCAGCTCTCAGATGTAAACTGTAGACTAAAATACACAAAGATTATTGAAGAAAAAATGAAAGAGTTTGAGAACAGGAATCAAACCTTGGAGATTCAGTGGCAAACTCTGAAGAAAACATTGATTGATTCTGCCAGAGAGGCATGTGGTGAAGTTGTTTGTAAGGATAAAAAAATCAGAACTCCCTGGTGGACACAGGAAGTTAAAGAGGCAGTGAACGAAATGAAGAAAGCATATCAAAAGTTCTTGTCAAATAAGTCAGCTTGTACTCTTAGAGAATATAGAGACAAATGCAAGAATGCTAAACACTGTGTAAAACTAGCTAAACAAAATTCATGGGAGGACTTTGGCATGAATATAGAAAATAAATATCAAGAAGGTGGCATAATATTTTGGAGGTTGTTGAAGAAGCTTAAGAATGGAGGAAAGAGTGCTGTAAAAGGAATTAGAGAGGATAAGGTAAAGGTGACATGAAAACGGGAGAAAAAGATATCCTTGAAGTATGGATAGGAATTGTAGATAGGAAATTAATAATGATGTAATTTTTTTTCATGTAGTACTATCATATCCTGTACACCCCTTGAGGGTACATGGCAGGAATTTGATGATGATGAGGTAGTTAAGCACATCACATATGCAAGTAGACTAGTTGTAAAGTTACTTCAAGCTTACCTTTAAGTTTGGGCATATCATTAAAACTAGAATATAATTTCTTATCAAGTATAACATGCATTGTAACTAAATGAAAATCTTTCCACAACTATCTCTCATCCATAATATTTAATAATAAGTGGATACTTTGTCTTTTTTTACTTGTATATGCAAAATATATATCTGCAGTTTGGCTCCCACTGATGAGTCCTAAGTTAGTAATGGGAAGAGAATTCTGATATAAAATTTATAATGAATGAACTAAAATATCATTTATAGAAAGTCAGGAAAAAACATAATTCTGAAACTGGCAATATGACATATAAATGTTTTACAATATTGTGTTGTGGACATTTTATTGTTCAGTCCAATAATTTTATATTTAGAAGGTAGCACTCTAGAAGATACCAAATTTTTGGCTAGGTGGTATAGATCACCCACATCATGCAATAATCACCGGGGGGGGGGGGGGGATATAAAATTTTGTTTATTTTTATCATGTGAGGTTTTTCACACGGGTCTATCTTCTTAGTTTGCTGTGGTCTGTATGGTCAGCTTGAGGAATGACTGGAGAGCAATTCCAGTTAGAGAAGGCTAAAGCATTTAACTTAGAAATGGCTAACTACCTAGGTCTTTTGGTTGTTCAGCTGCATGAGACCGGTGAAAACGAAAAATACTTTTTTCTATCTCTGCTACTACACATCTGGCTTGTTCTCTTAATACTATCAGGTTCTCTTACATCCCTATACTACTCGAGGTCTATGATGAACACCCCCTTTTATTTATTTTTTTTTCTCAATAAAGGCCGAAACTTGTCTCATAGTGAACCTTCACATAATATTTTTTGAATGCTAAGGTATTAATGTGAAGTCAACAGCCTCTGTATGCAAGTAGACAATTTGTAAAGTTACTTCATATTAATGCCCTAGGTATAGGATTAAAACAAGAATATAAGTTCTTGTCAACTATAATATGCAAAGCAGAAGAACATCAAATGCTCTTCACTTCAGATGTGTGGAAGATTACAACAGGCCACTCAAGAAAGACGACCTGAATTCTGTTTTGCTTCAGTATTAACCAGTTGCTGTAAGACCAGATGACATTTATTTTGAGATGATTAAACATCTGTTACATCCTTTATGGATGAACTGTTCTGCATATTCAGCTGAATTTTTTGTGAGAATGAATTTCTAGAATCTTCGCAAAGGGCAATTATTATTGCCAGACCACCATCTGGAAATTCGACCCTATTTATGGTTCTTTCAACACTCAAACTCTATCTTCAGACTCTCATATTGATTTCCTGTTTCGAGAACTGCAAAATGTAAAGTTTGAAGTTCTTGCTATTTGAGAAACCAAAAGAAGTACTATATTAACAGCAAAATGGAACAGTGGCAACTAAATCTTCCTAGAAGCTTCAGATAATGCTCCAAGGGTTGGAGGAGCTGGATTCATCATAAACGAAAAGCTAACAAAAAATATTTCCTGTACAATCCATTTTGAACAACTAGGAAAACTAAAATTTAAAATAGGAGAATCAGTAACGATAAAAATAATAGTAGCCTATGCACCTACTTCAACAGCTGACAAAAAAAGGAATAGAAAACTTCTATGAACACCTACGAGAAACATTACAGAAGTAAACAACATGCACTATAGTGTGTGTGTGTGTGGGGGGGGGGGGACTTCAATGCAAAGATCGCTACAGGATCTAGTGAACAAACATACATTGGACCATGGGGGAAAGAAATGAATGAGGGGAACTGCTAGCAGAATGGCTTTACATTGTGAATAGCTTTTTTTTAAAAAAAGAGAACTGGAAAAAGATGGACTTGGCAATCTCCAAACAGAGAGACAAGAAATGAAACTGATTTCATTCTAACAAATTGAAAGAATAGTAAAAAATTCCAAAAAATTATTGGAAAAACCTACTGTGATATTCATTCAGACCACCATCCAATAAGAACCGCCCTGAGAAATGCATAGAAAAAATGAAGAATATACAAGCATATAAAAATATAAGAACATACAAGCACAGTCCAACCATAAAAAATGCTCAAAACAGATAAATTCAGAAGAATTTAGAAAAAATGTGGAAGAAACTAACAGGAAATTAAAAAATGACATTGACGAAGATTTAATAAATTTTAATAATCATTTACTGAATTGCAAAGAAAGTCTCCTGTGAACTTCCTCCTATCACCTAATCTCTTCACATCTACTCTGGACAGCATCATTCAAAAAACTGACATGAAAGGTGGAATAAATATTGATGGTGAAACGTTAAATATTCTATTATTTGCCAATGATGTGGTATTAATATCTCACTTCCCGTAACTCCTAGAATTAGTGCTGAATGACATAAGCTAAAATTGCCAAAAAATTGGATTGGAAATACAACTGGATAAAACAAGATGGATGAAAAATTAATACTGTAAAGATTATACAGTCACTTCAGAATCCCACACCATTGAAAAAGTTGAAGATTACATCTACCTCGGACAGTCCATAAAAATGAATGACGACATATCAAATGAAATAACAAGGAGAAAAAGAGCTGCTTGGATGGCCTTCAACAAAATAAAATCAACAATTACCAACCAAACCATAGATATAGAAATAAGAGCCAATCTTTTCAATAGCCACATCCTACCAGAAAATTAACTTATGGCAGTGAAACATGGAACACAACTTTAAATGAAGATCCAAGCTTAATAACAACTCAACGTGCAATAGAAAGAAGAAGAATGTGCAATATAAATAAAATAGACTGCATTAGAAATCAGGAAGAAGTCTGGACTCAAAGATCTAATAAAAGCAATCTACAACAGCAAAAGTAGATATAAAGGACATCTTGCCAGAATGAGAGATAGTCAAAGTAACAAATTGGTATCTGAGCGATACCTAAGGGAAACCTGGAAGACCAGCCTTAAGGTGGAAAGACCCAGTGATCAAGAAAGTTGGAAGAAAATGGAGAAGAATGGCTGAAGACCGGAATAGCTGGACTCTTTACGACCTGCAGTCATGGAGAAATCCTAACTGAAATCACAGGTCCATCAAGATAATCAAGGTAATTCAGAAAAACAAAACAACAAATCTGACCCATATACATCAGTTGCAAGATTAATGCTAAAGAAAGATGAACATATCCCTTAACCTAGCTGCCATCTCTTGGAGTGCAGACAAATATTCATTGCACTGTTTATATAGAGCACAGATTACAATACATGAAGACTCAATTATGATTTCAAGTCTATGCTTTTTTTTTGTAAAAGACAGTCCACTTCAATGGCATTCAGTCCACCATCAGGATATTGGAATTAGAGTGTGAGCATTTTGAACATTATCTATTCGTAGCCTTTATGTTAATGTATTATGGACCACCTTTGTCATTTTAATGTCAGCAACTTGCCTTACTATATGTGACCAGAATTAAATCCTTGCCAGAACATCCTATGTTGCCAATTATTTTTTATCCATGGTGGGAAAATTTGTATAATGTATGTCATATTGTCATAAATCTCTTTGATGTGTAAATAAAAGAATTACTACAAGTTTTAGTTATAAGGATAGCCAACACTGAATGGACACCATTGTCACATCAGTATTCCATCCATACCTCTGTCTGCCAGCAGCTCTTTCAAACATACAGAACAGAATACTCTGATTTTGTACTTGTAACATTAAATTTTTGTAACATTAAACTGACAGAACAGTTTGGTTAGTAAGTGTATAGTTATGCACTTTGTCATGATTAGAGTTCCAGCAGCATATTATATTAACAGGGTTATGCTATAAGAAACTGAAGAGGCAAAGGATCTTGGTGTATTGGTGGATAAGAATTTAAAGTTCAAAGGTCACATAGCAAAAGTTGCAAATATACCACAAAGGATAATTACTATGTTGAAGTAAACCTTGACATGTAAGGATAAGGAAGTAATTTTGCCTCTTTATAAGGCTTTGATAAGACCACACCTGGATTACTGTGTGCAGATTTGGTCTCCCGGGTTCCAAGGGGATAAAGAAGCTGTGGAAAGGGTGCAAAGAAGAGTTACATAGATTATATCCAGATTATGGGATTTAGATTACGAGGAAAGATTGTGAATATGTGGATTGCAGACTTTGGTTAACAGGAGAAAGAGAAGTGATATGATAGATGTCTATAAACTTTTGAATGGATGTTATAGCATTTCAAATGATGAAATTTTTCATTATATGGAAGGCAGGAAGAGAAAACGTGGGGGGGGGGGGTCCATTATTGAATTTAAAGTTGTTCTCAGCCAAGAAAGGGGTAAGAGCTAGGTTTTTCTTCCAGAGAGCAGTGGGTGAGCGGAATTGTTTACCCTTAGGGGTAGTGAGTGCATCTAGTGTAAATGAATTTAAGGGAAGCTATGATAGCTGGGTCGGATAATTTACAGCCTCCCTTGATGAGTCCTTGACTCCCTAGAGGTCTCAGAAAATAATAATAATAATATAGAGGGTGTTAAATTCACATCAAATGGCTTAGTATCCCATAATGCAAAAACATTATAGGATTATATTGGTTTCAACAATATCAGTTTCAACCTGATGCAATGTCAACAGTCTCTATATACAGGTAGACTAGTTGTGAAGTTACTTCATGCTTATGCTTGGATATAGGATTGAAACAAGGATATAATTTCTTGTCAATGTTCTTTTGCTTTGCTTTTTAGAACTGCTACTAAAGATGTCACCTGCTACTTCCCATTTAAACAATGGAAAGAGAAATAGTGAACAAATTATTAGGGCTGATAGCAGCAAACGTTCAGATATTTCTACTGGAGAAAGGTATTACTTCTAGTGTTTATGAGGGAAAGATTATTGTTGTGAGGTATGCACTCCATAACTCTTCCCATGATGTGTGCAATACCCACTGGCTAATGTAGTCATTCAAATTTTCCAATAAGAGTATCGGGGAGGAGGGGGGGGGAACATCTATAATGAGGGTTAGGGTACACTTTAAAAAGAGATCCTTCTGAGAGATGAATGGCAACTTCTCCATAAGTGTATCCATCTCCTACGGATTACACAAGGAATATAGAAACTTACGATCCTCATCAGTCATCAAATATGTCTCTTGCATACAGAAGCTGAGTAGATAGCATATCTGCTCTGTAACCAACAGGCTGTGGGATTGAATCCCAATGTGGACACTAATATCTTTATATTAGTGTCCATGATTATCTTTAGGTGGGAGATTAATTTCACTGCCTAGAATGAGAGTACCATCTGATTACTAAAGGTCTGGAAGTGAGAGACCTCCTCCTAGGATATCTAGATTACCAAAAAATTCATAAAGTTAACATTTCACTGAAACTAGTGGTAAAATGCCTCAAATGTATAACATAAAAGCTAGTAAAACAACTGTTTTTAGCCCTCTTGGGATTTACAGGAATTCCTTCTTTCCTGTTATACCAAAAATACAAACTATTTCAAAAACAAGACAGCAAATCTTCATTTACCTCCTTTAGACATTACAGCCTACTCACATTTCACTGATGATATTTTAAATGTAGTGACTTAAAATTTTCCTCAGGATATTAACACTATCTGGATTTGCTCGCAACACAGGGTATTTCAACTGTTAATGCAATTATACAAATTAGTGGAAGGCATGGTGATAGGTTTGATATTTCATACTCCCAACAAAATGCATGCAGAACTTTAGGCAAAATATCCTTTGATTCCATCATTTCTTCATTTCTGTGTTTATTAGAAAGAAAACTAACAGAAAGACATCAATAAGAAGTTCCATTATCATTTTATCCAAAAAGTTGGGCATCATCAAAACAATAATTCATTACAGCCCTCTCAACATACAGATTGCAGTAAGATTAGTACTATTCTATACATCTACCTAAAGAAAATAATAAATAAATAAAAGTCTGAACCCTGTAAAGAAATATAATTTCTGTATTGCATTCAAATCTCATATCAAGCCTGGCCATAAAATAAGATTAATTCATAATTTTTATCATGCTTCCTTTGCTCCTCAGTCATTAGACTATATACAACAAGAGTTAGAATTCATCATATCCACATTTCTTTCTAATCATTATGGCAGTCATTTCATATAAAATCATAAAAAATGCTGATCTCCATTCTCTACATTTTTAAGGAAATGTACAACAAGGTCTCTATTCCACTTGTTCAAGGTGATTCATAGATAACAGCCAGACTTCTGCACTCTAAAAGCTTAACAAAATTCATTAAGTGGCAAGCAAGCTTCTTTGTTACATTCTCCAAAGGCCAAGTTAGATCCAATGCATTTCATAAACTCTCATGATGGAGTTTACTAGATGCTTCATGTTGACAGTTGATGCTGAACTATCATACTTTAGATCAGGGTTTCTCAAACTTTTTCTACGACGGAACACTTCACAAATCCTGAAATTTTCATGGAACACTTTGGTTATTTTGTAATGCATTAATTAACAATTAATTGGTAATTTAGCCGATTTTTAGTATTAATTAATAATGGATAATTAATTATTAATTAAATTAATTTGCGCTGATATTCATTGACATATCCCATTCTGATCACCAAATATATTTATATTATTATAAGTACTTATGAGTGAATGCAGACTTTTTCTCCTGTGTGCTGGTAGTTTCCCCTCCTTTTGTACATCCTGGAGATCTTTGTAGGCTTGAGGTGGATGACTCATTATCTGTTCCGTCACAAACACCTTCAATAAGAGATTTCTTAATACAAAATTAAACAAAGTGCCTTGTCTCTTATTCATATTCGAATTTAAATCTGTATTCCTATTACTTTTAAAAAAATCACGGCACTCCAGTTTCAGAAAAAGAACTTACACACTGCAATACGAACTTGAGAAGAAAGTATTCAGTATTAATAGATTTCAGAACCGGATACAGGCTACCTTGATCTTCGATTTCAGTGGAAAAATTTTCTTTATACTTCCTTGCTGATTGGTCACTGACATTTGCAACACAGATGTTATTTTGTTCAGTTTTGAGAACACGCTGCCCATTGTTTTAATCGGCTTGCAGGCAATTTTTATGATCAGTCATAAACGGCGGTATTCTCTTTCCTAATTGTTGAAAGATTTCAATGTGTGAAAATTAACGATAATTCATGAATAATTCCATGTTTAAAAATATGCCACTTGGTCACTGACATTTGCTACACAGATGTCATTTCCTTCAGTTTTGAGAACAGAGGATATGTCACCAATTATTATAATCCGCTTGGAAGCAATTTTTATGACCCATCATAAACAGCGGTATTCCCTTTCCCAAATGTTGAAAGGTTTCGATGTGTGAAAATTAAATACACAGATGTTATTAGGCATTCTGGGTCTGAGCTTTTCGACATATTCACGGATATTATTCTCCTCAGAATATTTCTACTATAAAATATTTATTCATGAAAAATGCTTAGAAAACTCAAATGACAAAGTCCAGAACTTCTCGTGGAACACAGTTTGAGAAACCCTGCTTTAGATAAACAAGAAGGATCTAAACAAACAAACATTTTTCTAAATGGACAAGGACCATTTGTCGATTCCAAGGAAAATAAGATTACAAGAGGTATGATGATAGGTCTTCTTACTTAATATGCAATTCCTGGCCTTTTCAATGAATATAAAGTAGACAAAGAAATTTTTTTTGTGAACCATGGTCCAAATGGAGCAAACTTGAATGTGCTTGCAGGTAGTTATTATGCTATAACAAATTACTGAAAAGTCCCCAACCAAATCTCTATAAGTAATCATACATTCCAGAAAGAAATTCACTATAGCAAATCATCCTGTGATTCTTTCAAGTTTTTTATAACCAGAGTCAAAATGTTCTAAGCAATTAATACCAATCATTATGATGCATAATATTTTCTTGAACACTGAATTATGATATAATAATGGCAAATCTAGAAAGAAAAAAAGAAATGCTTACATTCATTTCGAGTTCCTCATCATCCAACCATATTTCAAACTCTTTAACCCAGTTCAGTACTGTATTATAAGGACATATTATTAAGGCAGTATGTAAATGCTTTCTTGTGTGCTCATTCATCAATGCTGTATGCAGATAAACAATAACCTGAAGAGTTTTACCTAGTCCCATGCAGTGAGCTAAGATGCAACCAGAACCATCAGTTGTTTCAAGTCGTTTTAAAGATTCAATGGTACATTCCCACATAAATTTTACTCCTGGAAAAGAAAATGAAACAAGTATTAATGAAAAATAACAACTAATTAAACATAATTAAATTTATCAAAAATAATCACACAAGAATGCATTTTTGCAACAGTAACCTCTTTATAGTAACATAATTCATTATTACAAGAAGCAAATCTAGAGATGCTTTTCGATACCATAGAAAGTTTATTGTCATCCATGACATAGTTTTGTATTTTTTTTTTTTTCATTAAAAGTAATCAAAAAAAAAAACTGAAAGTGACATGACTTTTCAATATCCTCTCATAAATGCTATTTAATTTCTTTAGGAGAGCTTCTGACATTAATATAATGTATTTGAACATTAAACAAGTACTTATGCTTCTTTAATGTTCAATTTACTTTTGAGTCCATATGTATTTCTTTCTTTATTATATATATATATATATATATCAAATCCAACATGAGAGAGAGAGAGTTGCCATGTATGTGAGGGGATGGGTGTGATTAGGGAGGAAGAAAGAATCTGTTGATGTGTTTCTAGGGTGACAGTATACTCAGTAAAATGGTATAGAAATGGCTATTCCAAAGAACAGTAATTAGAATGAAAGAGGCTGAGAAGTTGGTCTTATAAGTCTAAAGATGAAGCATGCATGGATGTGCTGATCAGCAACTTTTCCTATTCTTATGTCTAAACATGTAAAACAAAGAAAGTCAAGGAAAGGTGGTGGTCAGTTTATTGAATCAACACTGCACCGATGAAAATATCTATAGAAAAGACATAAAGCAGACATCTACAGCAAAGTGAATGGAAGCCTGAGAAAGTAGAGACCATCTATTGAGCAGATTGCCTCGTTTTGGATAACATCAAGCATTCTAAAGGAAGTTTTTGGCATGCTAATCTAAATGTAAGAGGAGTATTCTGGGTCTGGACAGATTTGGAATTTACACAGTATTAATGCATCTCCCGAATTATTCTCAAACATTGTGATCCAGAATTAACATCATTCCTGCATCATTTCTATAATTTATTATACACATATGGTACTTATCCCAATGCAAAGAAGCAATCCCATATCCATCCTATTCCAAAAAAGGGTGATAGAAGTCTACCATCAAATTACTGACCAACTGCCATCACCTCTGTCCTTCCTTCTCCAAAATAATGGAAAAAGTCATCATTAGCAAACTCCTCCACTACTTAGAGGCTGATGAATTTAATCAGTGACCACCAGTATGAATTCCACCATTCAAGATCCACAGCTGACCTTGTAGCTTACATCACCCACCACTGGACATGTACATGGAAAGGTTCAGAAAAACTTGTGCTGACACCCTTCACATTTCCAAAGCTTTTGACCATGTGTGGTATCGAGACATGCTAAACAAATTGCCATCCTTGGGTCTCACTGCCACCATCTTTAATTGGATAGCCAGCTTTCTCTCTGGTCATTGCGAGTCATGGTAGGTGGCTCCCTCTCTCTTTGAGCTTCACCACCAATGCTGGAGTGGCTGAAGACTCTGATTTATCACCTACTCTTTTTCCCCTGTACATAAATGACCTACTCACAAGAATCACTAATCCCATCCACAGCTTTACAGATGATAGTACTCTGGCATCTCAGGATACAAGATACGATGGTGAAAAGTGTTGATATTATTGATGAATGCTTGTAGATCTGTATGGGACCCATACCAACTGCGAAAACATCACCATCAACGCTATTCAGTGAAGCAAAAAAGAACACACTCTCTTTGCTCCTCTGAATTGCAGCTCTCCCAAGTCCATCTTGAACCATAAGGATGGCTTAGGAAGGATGCTATTTAGTAGAGAGTGTTCAAATCTTTCCATAAGGGCATGTCAATGGGTAGTCTTTTCCCCAAACTAGCTAACTACATAAAAAGATTTGAACGATGCATACTGCATGGCATCCTTCCTAAGTAGTTCTCATGGTACAGGTATGCTGATGACAATGTTTTTGTGGTTTGGTATGGGTCCCATAGAGACCTACAAGAGTTCATCGATAAGATCAACACTTTAGAACAATGTATTCAGGTCACTCTTGAGTTAGAAAGCAATCGGGCTACCTTTTCAGATCTCCTATTATTTCGTCAACCAGAAGGTTGCTTTCACTTCTAAGCATTCAGAAAGAAAACAATACTGGACTTTAAATTCATCCTCTTTCACATCATCATAATCACCATTCTCTATGTTAACAGCATCTCAAAAAAAAGGTATAGCCAAACTTCTTAGATCTGTTGGCCTATAAGTGTCCTTCAGTTCTATCAACAAGACATCTACTTTTTTACTCTCAGAAAGTATGCATTGTGATGAACATTTAGATTATGTTAAGTTCCATGAGCCAGAGAAATCGGGACTTGCAAAGTATTCTATCACCATTAGGCATTGCATTCTTTGGAAGAAATTAAGGTTTTCCATAAAAGTAATAATTTCCTGAAACATCTATAAAAAGAGAGTTGCTAGATCTTGGTACATCAACTGAATTTAAATAGCAATGATGGACTTAAATTATCTCTCTTATGGGACTATTACTTTGTATTTGTAGGACAGTTAGTCCTACAAAGTAGGACTAACTGTATTACTTTGGCAAAACAGGCAGGACAGTAAATGTCAGGATTTCGGAACACAAACACTACATCCGGTTCCACCAGTACAGCCACTCTGGGCTTGCAGACCATGTTCTGGATACCCACCACAGAATACATTGGAAAAAAGCCACATTAATACACTGCAGCAAATTTAAATATGAAAGATTATTCATGGAATCAGCCTCAGCTCTAAAAAACTTTCCAAACCTCAACAAATTTGGGTGCATGAGATTGCCCCAAATTTGGGAAGCTTGCATCTTGAGAACAGCCAACAGTCCAATAGCAAAAGATAATCTAATGTAGCCCGCTAGGGGGGACACCTTTAGGACTCTAGGAACAACAATAGTTTTCTCTCTTCTGCTTCATTTGTTTTTTGTGCCTGCATGCACATGTCTTAGTTGTATGTTCCCATGAAGATGGCAATGTGACATTGCCGAAATATAGGAAGTATTTATTAAAGTTTCTTTTAATTGTTAATTGCTATACCAGTATATGTTGTAAATTTCTTAAATAATTTAATAGTCATGTGTTACCAACATATAAGCCTATCTACAAGAATCTCTCTTAAATATAGGAAGTATTTATTAAAGTTTCTTTTAATTGTTAATTGCTATACCAGTATATGTTGTAAATTTCTTAAATAATTTAATAGTCATGTGTTACCAACATATAAGCCTATCTACAAGAATCTCTCTTGAGAACAGTTTTTTTTTTCTCACAAATTCTAGAATTAACCTAAATTTAATTATTTAGTTTTTATATTTTTACTATTTAATTATATTTTTTATTTGTTATTAAATCTTGTTAAACTTATTTTTACTATAACCTTAATATAATTGGACCATGACACTCTACATCATGTATGTGCAGTTTGCACGTGTCATTGTTGAATATACCAGTTTCTGTTCATTCATGTTGTTTAATTTACAAGTCACACTGAAGATATCCTTGTCACTAGAGCAGAAATCTTATACTAATATATATATACATAAGTAATCCATTTTATTATTTATTTTATTTATTCTTATGGCAAAAGGAATACAGAACAGCTGCAGGTCAATGTCCAGTCTGGAAAGCCAATCCAAGGCCTCATATGTCACCAATGTGGATGTTTTGGCGCCTTGGGCAGTCATTCACAATATAAGTAATCATCTGAGCCACAGGAGAACAATCACAATAACGGTGGCCTAACAGCCTCCATTTATTTATTTATTAATTCGACCTTATGATTATGATCTATAGCCAATGCAAAACTTTAATATCACCTTATTTCAGCATGTCCATTTGTTTGTTTTTTAATTCAATTTAATTTGAATTTTTAACCCTCACATATCTAAATATATATATATATATATTCCTGAATGCATCCCTCCAGGATATTTTTTTGCCACAGACCATTCATCCATTTACCCTGATTAACAAGTTTTGCAAGTAATTACTCTGGACATCCAGAATTTCATTCTGTCATTCTTTATCACTTTTATGATTTTTGATTCCTTTAAATCTTCTTCATTTCTAAAACATTCTGCAACTTTGATGATATGTGCAGAAAAGCTATGTTTCGACAATAACTCATACAAACTTTTAACAGTAATGATTCAGAGCACCACATAAAAAAGATGATAAGTTTTTCAGATATTTAAAAACTTATAATCTTCTGATATATTGTTGGATTTCAAACCTGTATTTACAGGGGTAAAAAATCTTGTCATTGAAACAAACAGCATTACAAGCAATAAATTATGAAAGACTAAAATTTGAATGAACAAAGGAACTAAGATAATAATTTCTAATGTTGAATGTAAGCTAGGCCGAAGGTGATCTGTCATACTCAATAATTAATGCAGCCATACTTGGTGAGGTTTGGGAAGTTCTTCATTATGATCTAACTAAATAAATTAATTAATTAATTTAAAAAAATAAACCCTCTTGAGTTGAGCATCTCTCTACAGAATATTAAATGGAAGAAAATTGCATACAAGATGAGTCAGATAAACAATGCCTACTATTTTGGACTTGGCATAATGATAGCAGTATAAGGTTATACTGCTATCATTATGAAAAGTCAAATTTAACATCTACTTCAAGGTAAATGTCAATAGTTCATCTTTTGTCCCCAGATCTTAGTTGTATGTGGTATAAAGATTATATTTATTTAGCATTTTCACTATCTTTTCACACATCTCTTGATTTTTATATGATACAAATAGGAACATCAACAAACAAACATCATACATGTCCACTAGGAGATGTGTTTTACATTATGGGAAATAATACGGATAGTGATCGGAGCTTACTCCATTTTTACTACGAGTTGCCCATGTCATGAAAGGTTGGTTTATGCTTAGATCTGCAGAAACCTTTATAGTTTCTATTTCTACATTCAGCACGAAACTCTTGTAGTTTCTCTATTCGGCATTGAAATAATGTTGGATTCAATATCCACTGAATTTGAATAATGATACAAATAGTTTTGCATGATGTTTTATGTCACTGATGGGACAGGGTGCCCTATTTTATTCATTTTACATAGGTTGTAGCAACTGGGTAAAAAGCATGGCATTTATAATTAAGTTTTTTAAATGCAAGAACTAACAAACAAATAGTCTGATCCTTTACCATATATTCAAGTTTAACAATTGAAAAAAAAAAAAAAAAAAAAAAAAAAAACAGATTCTAATACAAATTACAAGCAGTTTTTAGTATATAGCTATATAATTTGAATATTATAACTTATTTGCCAAGGAAAATTTCAATTAACCTTCAACTTGATGTGGTTTTAACTTAGGAATTAGAAGTGGATGTATTTCTACTAATTCTTCTTTACTTTCTGGATGAATCTCCAAAACCAATTTTCTTGTTACTTCACCTATGTCATCATCCTTTTCCACTATTTGATTGTACTAATAAAATAAACAGAAAATTAAATTTATCATTAGATATTATGTCTATTTTAGCATGGATTTTCATTAAAAATCTATCAAGGAATTCAAAGTTTACAAATATAATAAAAGCTGATGGAACAGATTATATTACAGTGGAAGGAATTAGTGACTCAAATGAACAGCCACATATGCACTATCATGCATAGTACTCACTCAAAAGAAATAAGGAAACAAAACTAAAACACACACATGTATAGTAGGATTATCTAATGCCTAATCTGCAGCCATGATACTAAGATGCCGACATTTTATGAGAAATAAAATAAAATGTCAGGATTTAATTTGAAATTCAAACATGGTGGTAACATCAAGTTTTCAATATATAATTCTAAAAGTAATTATTATCCTAGACTTTGATACAAAATATAAGTAACTTTCATGACGCTAGACTGGCAGAAAGAGGTTGTTATACGAAGGTGTGGTAAAAAGTTGTGATTGTCACCATGAAGGAATTGAGGTATAACCGTGCAACTTACACATTAATCTACATATTTCCCACTAAGTGTTATTTGGTACAATGATGCTGCATCATTTGTAATCCTCTGAGAAAAAAGTCTTTCCCTTATTGCACAAACCAGTCCTCAGCTGCACATGTGGTAATATTTTGTTCCTTTTAAGTCTTTCTTTAAATTTGGGAATAGGAAACAGTCAGATGGGGCCAGGTCTGGCAAATATGGTGGGTCAGGAAGACACTGAAAGTCCAGGTTGTGTATTGTCTGTTGGGTTTCATGAGCAGTGTGAGCAGGTACGTTGTCCTGCAAAAGCGACATGCCTATGTTCAGTTTCCTGTGGCATTTTTCCTTCAGAGCTTTTAATAAACTGCTGCTGTAACAGTTTTTTGAGGTACTTGGTAAAGATTACATCATCCATATCCCAAAAGACAATGGCAAGTACCTTCCCTGCTGACTTTTGGGTTCAGAACTTCTTTGGCCATAGAGAAACTTTGTGTCTCCACTCCAATGACTGTTCTTTGGTTTCTTGGTCATAGTAATAAAGCCATGTTTCATCAACAGTCACAATACGAGCTAAAGAATTTGCACCCGATTTCTCAAAATGATCCAAAATCCCTTGAGAAGACAGCACACGTTCTCTTTATTTTGGTTCAGTATTCAAACATTTGAGGACCCACTTTGCTGATAGCTTCTGCATGTCCAGATGTTAGTGGATAATGACCCCAACTCATTCCCTGGATATCCCCAGAGTCTTTGTAATGTTTTTGGCTGGGCTATCATTCATCTGTCATCACGAATCATGGCATGCATTGCATCGACGTTTTCAGGTATGATCACTGTGGAAGGTCTTCCTGACCTGGAAGCACCTGTTGTCTCAGGATGCCAAGTTTTAAAACTTGGCTACCCCATCTGGAACTGTTGGATATGCTAGGGAACAGTCCCCTAAAGTCTCACACAAAGAATGTCAGTTACAGACTTTTCTTGCAGCATGAAAATCTTGATGATGGCTCACACCTCTGTCTCTTCAAAACCTCTGACATGTCTCTTATACATCCTAAAAGAAAAAGAACAAATTATTACAATTTGGTGAGGGTTAAATGGTTTTAAGATATGTTCTTTCTTGTGGTTATATCAGTTGCTTTAATATCATTTTTGTTCCAGGTGTTTATCAGAACTCTTCAGCCCTCCCCACAGATTTAATTCGTCACTGACAAGATGAGATGACTATTTTTTCTTACTCACTCCCAATGACTGACATCTTTGTGTTTTTTTTTTTTTTTTTCAAACATATTTTGTGAGGATCCAGAAACTGTTTTTAACCTCAAAACTCAATAAATCAGCCAGAGAAAAAAATATTTCATATCTTAATAGCAGGTAAGACTAGGAACGTGCACGTGTGTGTGTGTGAGAGAGAGAGAGAGAGAGAGAGAGAGAGAGAGAGAGAGCAGTTGTTTGGCATACTCTTATCACCTGTAAGTCTTAAGTATAATAATTTCTATTGCAATTAGGATCATTCCTTAGCTTCAGCTATTTCTTTAAAAATAAAATATCTCAAATTTAAATTGTTCTTTGAGGATTAGAGCTATATATTTTTTAACATCTGTTTTAAAAATGTAATGTAACTTCTATGTTCATGTAATATAAAAAAATATCCTTTTTTGCCTGATTAAGGAATTTACACTTACAAATACTCTATACCTACCTGAAAAAAGTATGCCAGGATTTTCCTATAAAAGAATTATCAAGTCAAACCTTTATAGGACACAAAAATGCAAAAGATCATTATGGGATACTTTAAAGTGCTTTAAAGCTACATAGATCTATGTGCAAGGGCATCTGAAGTAATTATCAAAGGATATGTTTTAAGGGATAAAAAATATATACATGGCATTTTATTAAAACTTCACAGATAACCATTCAGAAACAGTCAGTGTTCCTGATGTTGAATTTCTTTAGAACATCATAATAACAATTACTATGATTAACTGAAATAAACTATTATATGCATGGTGTAGGTTTATAATAATATGGACCAATTAATAAAATATACCTCATTCGTATTATAGCTAAAGTATACATGGTCTTGCTTAAATCAAAGTCTCTTAACTATAGCAAGTGTTTTTGTCTCCAGTAAGTTGGTATATTTTCAATTATCAGAAACTTCAGATGAAATGACCAAGTAGCTTATAACATATCCAAGACCACAATAAACATATCCTTAAAATGTGATGTAAAATAATTGATACTAGGTTTTATTAGGCCATAATAGTACAGGTGATTATACCAACTAGTTTTACCACACATGCTAGTGGCTTCTTCTGAGTTAGGAAAAACAAACAAACAAACAAAAATTACAATAAATAGAATTTAGAATAAAATAGAGAATTTGCTCCTCATACCAGTCTCTTACACAACCTCTTGGGATGTCCTCTAATTCCTCTTCCATCTAATCTATGTATAATCCCTTCCACTCATATCATATCACTTCTATTCTGCCTATCCAATAAATTTTAATTTACATTTCTTCATCTCTTTCTCTCTCTCTCATAACCAATATAACAGAGTCTAGATATTGCTTTAGTCATATATTTCAGGATCTCTTTAGAATGATTTCATCACAAAGGAAATGAGGTTACTATATCCAAACAATAGTTCATATGTGTGGTCTATATCATGCATTGAACAGTGGTACAACCACATCCTTCTATCGACACACCAGTGTTCTCTTTATCATAAGAGTAATATGCTGTGTGGTTCATACAACTCTTGGAATATGCTCTTTGTGTGCACTTCCACCAATACAGCACACCTCTGCATCCCATCATCAAATTCCTGACATGTACCCTCAAGGGGGTGTACAGGATATGATAGTACTAAATGAAACTTGCATCAATACTAATATTCTATCTACAATTTTCCTCCAAATCAACCTGTTACCTGTCAAGACTCCAATATTATCAGATCTTATATTTCTATCTTCTAAAGCACTTTTTACTGTATCAATCTACCTATATCCTCTGCATTCAAATCACTTTCAATAATAACATAATCAATAAGACATTTCTAATTACTTATGTCTTTCCACGTAAACTTATGTATATCTTTATGTTAGAACTTTTTATATTAGTAATGGCTGGTCTGTGTCCCATTTAAAAAGGTAGCAGGAACTTACCATGATTATTAGCTTTGCTTTTTTCTTTTATGACTGGGATTAATTTCCTACTATGATGTTTAGGTCTAAAAACCATTTCCTTGTATTCTTCATGTCAGCTGCCTTGAAATATTCTTCTATTTCTTCCCTAGAATGTTTTCTGTGGGACTACATGAGAGGTGAGGAAAACATCATGATATTTCTAATTCCATCACTCACTGCACTTTGTGATGCTTCTTATGATGAACTGTGTCTAACTGAGTTTCACATTTTCCAGTAGTTGATTTTTGAGTGTTAAACGGATGATTCCTCAGCCAGCATGATATTCAATCATGTTATATTATCATATTTCCATGTGATTTATCATTTAATCATTGTAGTTCATCATATTATCATTTAATTCTGAGATCCTAATTAATTAGAATTTAATTGATGATGGCCAAGTTTAAAAGCCATTGTTAATGCAAACAATTAAATTATAACGATGTTATAACAAAGCAAATTACTACAACAGAATATTTCAATTTAAATGTATAATAATAGTAAAATGTGAAGTAAAAGTGAAGCTTGATACATGTAAAGTGAAAAATGACAAAATATGCCTCAAATACTATTTGTATTTAACAGGAATAAAAGAGATCAAAGAAAGATGAAACATATTTATTTGAAAACACAAAGAAATTAGCATTAATAATGTTGGAGATTTATAAGAATTGCTTCCCCTTCACAAAATGGAATGTTGATGCAGTTATTTCTGTTTAAATTCAGTCTCTGGAGGAGAGGTTGACGGCAAATCTCTCTCTCTGTGTATTTACTTCAGTAAGAAACAGTTTTTATGGAGGACTTTTGTTTTGTCCACTGAAACATTATGACTAAGAGATCACATATCACACAACATAATGCATCCAGTAAACATCAGTATGAAATGACCTCTGTTAACTTGCCTTTTTGAAAAAAAAAAGCTAACTGCAAATTAAGCAAAAAGATGACTTGGAAACGTTAAGAATGTAGAAATCTTCTCTCAGACACCATGTACATATGAAACAGACTATGGGAATGATTTTAGTTTGTTAGCATTATTATGATATTTATTTATTTTGTTTAGGAGATAGCCACAATATAGATTAGAACAAAGGGACTGGAAGTATTAGAATAAAGGGAAAAGGAGTATGGGCATGAATTTTATTAATTATTATTATTTTTTTTTTAATCCTACAAACAAGAGGTACAAGAACCCAAAGCATATCAGTGCAGTGCATGAAGTGCAGATAAGGAATGAAAGAAGAAATCTACTGATATTTTTCTTATAGAATTGGAGATTGAAGTTGTTGGGAAACACATTATGAGCTGCTCCAGTAGACAGAGGTAGATGGTATAAAAATGGAAGATAAGCAGATTCAATGCATTTGCAGTTGTAATGAAAAAGAATGCTGGGCAGCAGCTGTTGTTGTTTTAACAGGCACAACAGCAAGTAGAGAAATGTTCGCCAATTTACTGAAGCAGTGATCATAGGCGTCAGCCTCCCCCCGTATGAATATAAGATAAATGTGAAATTAATGAGTTTTCTCATGACAATAGACAATACATAATACAACACTACATAATAATAAACAATGGAAAATTCATCAGTATTGCACTGTATGTATATTGTTTTATCCTCAAGTATAACTGTATTATTTTTTCTATCTACATTTCATTTTCTAGTATTGTCTAGTACTGATGATTAAATAAAATCCAACTGAAATTTCCTTAATTAACTTTATTACTTTTTTTTTTTTGTGTGTGTGTGTGTGTGTGTGTGTGTGTGTGTGTGTGTGTTTTCAATAATTATTGTTACTATTAACTCTTACTAGTCCATAATGCTATTAAACAAATGAATGATGTGCTATGGAGTCGAGACATTCAGCAGGAAACTCCAAAGTGATACTCCAAATGACAGTAGAGAGAAAGGTCTTATTTATGGGGAAGAAGGATGGACTTTGAATGCAAAGCAGAAGAGCTGTAGAGATGGATGGCCTACACCGAAGTATGTGTACATCTCACCTTCAAAGAGGTCAGAATCAGACCATCATGGAGAGACTGAATTTGGAACAATGATCTTTACAGTAGTACAGACCTATTCAGTGGAAGCCACAAGACAGATGGCCTTGACTTGCATAGAGAGGAGGAGCTGTGGAGATAATTTCAAGCCAGAGGGTTGGAAGAAGGTTCCTGGAATGACTGTTTACAGTGGAAAAGGAAAATGGAAACACCTGTAAAAGTAAAGGTTAATATTTTTTTTTTCTTATATTTTAATTATCATTCTTTATTATTATTATTTTTTTAATAATGCTGTTTGCTACAATAAGAGTCGACAGGATTTTTTTTCCCCTTTAAGACGCCAAGGGAAGATTCTGAGTATTGCCATCGTCGTTATACCTCTGGCATTTGCTAAATGAGTCCTTGGAAGTGTTACATAATAATAATGACAGTAGCAACATCTTTAATAGCTGGAAAGAGTTCAGGATATTCTCAAGTTACTAAACAATTTTACTAAACCAATCTCAGAGAAGTTTAGAAGGTATTGAGAGAAGATGCTAAAAAATACGACAAAAGAAAAATTTAACATGAAAAAGTAGAAATTAAAAAAACAAACAAAAAAACAGTACAGTGATTAGAAAGTTTAAAGAAAATTATAATCCAAAATATAGCGTCAAATAATATTATTAAGTGACAATAGCTTAAATGATCATCATAAGATAATTTATGCTAAAAAATAAAAATATGAAATAATGATTTTAAATGGGAGGGAGGGGGAATTATGCTAACTAACATCAATGCAATACACACTTGAAAATAACAGTAATATTTCCCTGAAATACGATATATTTATACTCACTAATTTTTGTCTTTCAGCAACACGCCGTCTTCTTTCTTTTTCATCTTGAGTTGCTTTTTTTGTTGCATCCTCAACCTTTTTATTAGACATTACTTTACGAATATTTTTCCTTCCACCCTTTGAAGTTGGGGTATCAGCATCCTTATCCTGTGAAAATAGTTAAAATAAAATTAGAAATATTTCTCTAAACAATGCAAATACAAACTGTATTTATAAAGTAAATATTAATGATATTATTTTTTAATATTTCAAAAATCCCAAAACATAAGAACTGAGCGTATATGAATTAAAGGACATGGGTTGTTTTACAATAATTTACAGTATATAAAATAAAAAAAATTATCTAGTAAGCATATTATTTTTATAGTATAGTGTTTTTTTTTTTTTTTTTTTTCCAGTCTTCATAGAGACTTTGTTCTTTCAGGAATGAGTTCAATGCTATCTGGGAAATATCCACTCAGAAACAAGTAATGACTGCACATGGGAGAGTAACTTCAGAGCTACCCTGGATTATATGGACTATACTAGCACCACAGCAAGCCTATGGCCTGATCTCAGATCATGTGGTGGGAGGCAACTTATATACTATGCTATACGAGTTGTCCAAAATGGTGCACCCATTAAGTTACTTAAATATAAAGATAAAGAGCCAACAGGCTTCATTTCGGCGATATAAACATTAATTAAATAAAGGGGATATTAGATCCCACATTGTTTTAAAACCAAATAAGAAACTCAAAGATTGAAATGATGAAGCCTCAATAAAGGCTGAAACCGGTCTGGGTAGTGACCTCCCACCATAATGTAATAACAGCATACATTTCCTAGGAAATGTGTTTTACATTATGGAAAATACCAAGCATAGCGATCAGAACTTGACCACCTTTGCTGCGAGTTGCCCGAGTTTGTACTACGTACTTGGACTACTTGCATTAGCTCACGCTAGTAGTCGCCGATACTTTTATAGTTTATTATACTATATTCGGCATGAAACTATCTGATCCCAATCTTTTGAGTTTCTTATTCGGTTTTAAAACAATGTGGGATCTAATATCCCCTTAATTTAAATAATTGTTGGAAAGTTTTTATTGAACTTAACATGTCAATTAAATTTTTATCTCTACCTTGTAACTCTAAATTTAAATTGCTTAATTCCGTACAGAAATCTACTAAAAATGATAAGTGCAACAACCATCTTTTATCACTCAATTGTGGATAAATATCTCCTTTTTCATCAAGAAAATTTTTTATATCGTTAATTAACACAAGAAATCTTTCTAAAAAATTGACTTCTGCTGAGCCAGCGAACATTATTGTACAACAGAAGTTCCCTATCATCATCTGCCTGTAATTTAAATAACCACCGTTGCAGGGCTTTTCCTCGAACAGAATTTACAATTTTAAATGTAATATCCAAAACATGTTTTGTGTTTAATCTTTTACTACACAGTACTTGGTATGTTAAAAAATCTGGATATTTGTCATTTTGAAATAATGAATAGAAGCCTGATTTATTACCTATCACTGCAGGAGCACCATCAGTAGAAATAGATGATAAGTTTAAAAAGCAGAAGTTTGTGTTGTTTCACAAATTCATCAAATGCTGAAAAAATGTCTTCTCCCCTAGTCCATCCCGATAACGGTATAATTTTCAAAAGTTCTTCTTTACTTGAATAATCTTGAAATACCATGTGAATAAATACCATTAACTGAGCAATATCAGTGAAGTTGTTTGATTCATCAAATTGTAATGAAAACGCAACACACTGGTGAATGTCTGACATTAACCTGGCCTGGAAACTTTTCTCCGGCAATTGGAATCCTTGTCTGTGGCCTAGACGTTGTCTCTCTCTCTAGCGAAGTCTCGAACTGAGAAGCTCCTTTTTGGAAGCGGGAAACTCCTCTCTCAAGCAACGTGGATCCAGGCAGCCTCTCTATCGGCAACTCTGGACTGGGCAGCCTCCTCTCTGACAGCAATTCTGGAACCGGGACCCCTTCTGCTTGCTTCACTCCCTTTTTATTATGCCTCCTCTGAGACCTTGCATGAAGTTTGGCAACCCCCAAAGAATCGGTATGAGTCTTTCATCTTAAGTTTCAAGTTCAGCACACCTTTTGTTCTCCTCCGCTTTCTTTTGATTGTAAGTTGCTGGCCATCAGAAAGTTGTTTGAACTCTTTCTGACTGATTTCGGAGATGTTTACATTTAGAGCCTGCAAGCCTTTCTCATACATACAAGTTTCAATAACAATCTTTCTATTGCAGCCATGTACAGCTTTGGCAACAAAAACATTGCCTTTGTTTTTAACTAACATATTCTTATTAAAGCAGTATATACAGTTAGCTTCAAAAGAGTTATTTACAAAAACATCTAATACAAACTATACCGAGACAAACAAAGTTCATTTTTTTACAATATTCACATGGGACTTAACATAAGTAAAAAATCAATGTAATGTGCTTTGGAATAATTAATATTTAAGCTCGAGTTTTTACACTTTGCTTATAATCATATTCACTCGGCTCGCTGTTTGACTTCCACTGATCCAAATTAATTCATTTACCCGGACTTATAAGAAAATTACTGATTTGACAATTTTAACGAAAAATAAATAAACAATAGCAATACACTTTGAAGCGAATTAAAAATAATACAAAATAATGATAAATTAAATATTATGTTTTCAGTTTTAATTAAATTTGTAAGTAAGGAGGAATACACAAGAGATCGGCCAAAAATCGCTCCGCGATCGACAGGTTGAACACCCCTGCCCTAAACAATCTATATAATGTTTCATTTGCAGCAGTGATCTTCAATTTTTCACCTCCCGAGGACTGCATTCACAACTGGAAAGACAGAATGCAGAAAAAATCTGTTGTCCATTAGAGTGAGTTAGTCAGATTATACCCTCAGTACGAGAGATGGAGGTAGGACAAAATACTTGAAAATGAATCAGGAAACAGTAAAATTTAGAGTAAATGGATAAATCGCATCCATATAAAGTTTACGATGGTCGATAGATATACACAATAAAAAAATAACGAAATATCAGTGCTAGTCAAAAGATAAAATTAAACTTATGAGATTAATATTTAATTTCATTCAATGCAATATGTGAGGCTGCAAATTATCAGAAAGTTTATTAATATTACTTCAAGGTTCATGACACACAATCTTAAAATATTACGCAAACAATCATTTGAAAGTCACGTTCTACACTTTGATTTCACTGTTTTCATTTCAAAAATGACACAGACATGGACAGTGCAAATCTCTTTAGGTTAACAAATGTATCAGGTAATACTGAACAGAAATTTAAGACTGTTTTCTTTGTAAGCATCCTTCAAAGCATAAGCAGCTTGCTGATTCAATAAATTCCATCTGAAATATTTGAGAAGAGTCTTCTAATCCACTCACATTTTATTCTACACAATTCTACTGACAAGAGGGTCAAGTGCTTTAGTTACATTTTTTTTTTGTAGTCAAAAGAGAAACCATTATTTTGTAATATTTGAGATCCTTCCAGAAAGAAAAGCACGAAAAATTATCTTAATTAAACTGTTTTGCCAAAATGTTCAACTTCTCCTCAAATGCTTTTACCTGAGAATACGTGTCTGGCATATAATGCACTGACATATTTGTCAATGTATTATAAAAATCATCTGCCATCTCTTCCAAATGCCTTGTAATAGTAGATGAGGATAAATTCACATTCTGAATACAGTGTGATTTGTCAGGACACATTTCCTCCATTACTTTTAACATACATTTCAAATTAGTAAAGAATTGTAATTCTTTACAAATTGTAAAGAATTACAATTCTTCACAAACTCACCATCACTGAACAGTCTCCTGTTCTCAGAAATATATTTAGCCATGTGGTGACTAGCATAGACAGCAGACAAGTTTTCTTTCACAACATTAAAAAAAAAAAAAATTAAATTTCTTAAGGGAATTACATTTGTTTGTTCATACATCTCCTTGAAACAATGAGTACTCTTTTTTTTAATGAGATTTCTAGTGCCTCTTGATATTGAACAATTTAAAACTCTTAATGCTTTTATGACATATTAGACAAAGTGCTTTCTCATCGTTATAAACAAACAAACATATATATATAAACAATAATCATTTGCCACTGATCATTCAAATGATGGCTTTTGTCTACTATTTTTTTTAATTCAAATTTAATGAAGTCATCTAATTAAAGGGGACTTTATTTTAGAATTATAAATTTTTAAAATCAATCTGAAAAGAAAAAATCTCTATTGACTAATTAAGTAATAATAATTTATAATAATGTAAAAAAAGTGATTAACATATCACACATTGAATCCACGACTTTTTTTATTCTCTGACTCGCGACGCAAGCGCACATATGGAAAACCTTTTCTCGTGCTACAATTATGTGATCATAAAATAATACCTTTTAGAAACAAGGATTTGTTAAACACCAAAACTAAGCTTCTGCTGCTGATATAGAACCAACTGCAAAAGCAATTTTACATAATATGACATAATGACTATGATAAGATTATTGTTCTACTATGGTGAGTTTTTTTTATGTCTCAATATCACAGATGTTGAGAGTTTATTTTTCACTTGGTTAGACTATAATAAGTTTAGTTTAATCCTTTATCCAAGTGTGAGCAAACAAAGTTTGCACCCGAAAATATCTTCAGGACTGGGGTAAGGTAGTGCAACACCAGGCAACTCGTTGCAAAGGTGGAGAAAGCTTCCATCACTTCTATCTCAGTATCTCCCATAATGCAAAGCACATTCCTTACGGATATGTGTAATGCTATGCATTAAGGCAAGGGCCACTACCCATACCGGTTTTGACCTTTATTGAGGTCTCGTTAGTGGGAGCCAGGCCCAGTAGTGGAGATACAAAGGCAAAAGCAATGAGAGATCATCCTAACCTATAGGAGTTGCCAAAGGGTGTGCAACCTTATTATTAAATTACTCCAGATTCAGAGAAAGATGTTGAGAGTTTATTTTTCACTTGGTTAGACTATAATAAGTTTAGTTTAATCCTTTATCCAAGTGTGAGCAAACAAAGTTTGCGCCTGAAAGTATCTTCAGGACTGGGGCAAGGTAGTGCAACACCAGGCAACTCGTTGCAAAGGTGGAAAAAGCTTCCATCACTCCTATGCTCCCACTGACGAGACCTCAATAAAGGTCGAAACCGGTATGGGTAGTGGCCCTTGCCTTAATGCATAGCATTACACATATCTGCAAGGAGATGTGCTTTGCATTATGGGATAGGAGATAGGAGTGATGGAAGCTTTCTCCATCACTCCTATCTCACTCCTTTGCAACGAGTTGCCTGGTGTTGCACTACCTTACCCCAGTCCTGAAGATACTTTCAGGTGCAAACTTCGTTTGCTCACACTTGGATAAAGGATTAAACTAAACTTATTATAGTCTAACCAAGTGAAAAATAAACTCTCAACATCTTTCTCTGAATCCGGAGTAATTTAATAATAAGGTTGCACACCCTTTGGCAACTCCTATAGGTTAGGATGACCTCTCATTGCTTCTGCCTTTGTATCTCCACTATTGGGCCTGGCTCCCACTGACAAGACCTCAATAAAGGTCGAAACCGGTATGGGTAGTGGCCCTTGCCTTAATGCATAGCATTACACATATCCACAAGGAGATGTGCTTTGCATTATGGGAGATACTGAGTAGGAGTAATGGAAGCTTTCTCCACCTTTGCAACGAGTTGCCTGGTGTTGCACTACCTTATCCCAGTCCTGAAGATACTTTCAGGCACAAACTTTGTTTGCTCACACTTGGATAAAGGATTAAACTAAACTTATTATATCAATATCACAGAGCATACTGACCAAGAATTTCATAGAGCATGATATATCATAGACATCTATTATTTACCAAACTGTCTATAATCTCTTTATCAGCAGATACACTTCAGAATTAACTGATAAAAGTAACAACAACAAAATCATCCACACCTGGACACAAGACACTAGGTAGGAACTCAAATATTTTGACAAACTTATCTGGCAAATAGAGTACTAATAATTTGGATGAATTTGCACTTATACTCAGCTTCATTCAGCAGGTCTTGACATGTCTCAAAATTGGTTGTTCTCAATTTTACCTTTACCTCCTCCAATCTCCATAACGGTTATATACTGAAAAGCTACCATCTGTTTCCTTTAAATGATGTTAGTGACCAACAGTCCATGTCTGTAGCTTGGAGGACTTCGAGGGAAATTTAATATAAATGATTTTAATGATCATTTATTTGCATAGGATTACTAAAAGCTGATACTGATAAACATATATAAAAATTTGAACGAAGGTAAACTTTCTGGGAGACCAAGGGTTGCATTGAATTGCTCCAGGAACTGCGGATTGGGGACTCCTGATTAATAGCATATAATTATTGATTTGAAAGGGCTTGTTGGCATTTATTATATGCCTGTCCCAGATCTTCACAACTTTATACAAATCCTTGTTATATTCCCATAATTTTGTTGACTATTTATAATGAGCATGTATTTTCTTGATCACAGAACTAATGTAAATAACTATTTGGGACCATTGATCAAGTGTAAATGGATAAGTATTTTAATACCGACTAGTTTCACCAAACTTAAGCTGTTGGCATCATCAGAGTACAAGCACTCAGGTTAAAACATATCATAAAATAGATCTTAACTGTATATTCTAAAAATTACAGTTACAAACTAAAATAGCATTGAACGTGAATAATACATGTATTGTGTATACATGATTTACTAGTTGTTGCTAATGAACTTTAATGCTATAGTTAGCATTAAAGTTCATTTCTTGTGTGTTCAGAGATCTAATTAGGGTTTTCCATATCTCTGGAAATATTAAACCTTGGTTCCTGTTAAGGTTATCTGTAATGTGTGCGACTGTGGCTGCTTCTTTAAACATTCAAGAGCGGTAGTCTTCCTCTATGTAAGGGGTACAACTTTTGTCCCACTCAATGATATGGTTTGTTATGGAGAAATGCGATGACAGGCCTGATATGTCTTGTCTGTTATTTTTAACATAACCAATGTGTTCCTTCTGCTTAATCTCAAGGCTTCTCGAAGTCTGGCCGATGTAACTTGAACCACACGAGCATGGGATATTATAGACTCCAGCATGCTTATAGAAAGGATTGATATCTTTTGGAGATCGTAGTAGTACGAATTGTTTCTATAGGTTTGAATGTCACTCTTATTTTGTGTGTTTTGAGAAGATTAGCGAGCTTGTTAGAGATACTGCTCACATATGGAATGGCGATTGTTGTAATATATTGAGTGTCTTCTCGTTCTCTTTGTGGTGGCTCAGAGAAAAGGATTTTGTTGATGAGTCTTCGTGGGTAGCCATTCAAAGTGAGGTTATTAGATATCAATGTTAATTCATCTTGGTGGTCCTTTTCATATGTTGTAATGCGGACAGCTCTTTTCTTTAGTATGTGTACTATGCTGAGTTTGTGAGAAATGTGGTGTGAGGAGCTGAAATGTAGATAACATCCTGTATTCGTAGGCTTCTTGTAGACCGATAGATTCAGAAGGCCATTAACTTGCTTCTTAATTAAGATGTCCAAGAATGGTAGTTGTTTGTCTTTTTCAAGTTCTAGAGTAAATTTAATAGAATGGTGAAAGGAGTTGATTTTATTGAGAAAATCAATTAAGTCATCTTTGTTGTGGTTCCATACAATGAAGATATCTTTTGATATCTCCACCAAATTATTGGTTTAGGATTTATTTGAGATAGAATTTTATTTTCGAGATCCTCCATAAATAGGTCAGCACAAGAAGATGAAAGGGGGCTACCCATTGCTAGGCCAGTCAATTGTTGGTAAATAGTTTTCTTCCAAGAAAAACAGTTTGAATTTAGGCAATGATTGTACACTGAGATTATATCTTGTGAAAATAAAGTGCCTAAGATGTTGATAACTTCCGCCACAGGAACGTTTGTAAAAAGAGAAGTGACATCTAAGCTTGCAAGTAGATCATTTTCAGACATAGTAATGTTTTTTTAATTTATCCACAAAATGTTATGAATTTCGGACATAACTCTCGGAGTTATGGATATGCTGTTGTAAGAGTTTAGAGAGAGAGAGAGATGCTTAGACAATAGGTAGGTGAGTTAATGCCATCTACAATGGGACATAAAGGAATACCATCTTTGTGAACTTTTGACTATTTGTCTAAAAATAAAATCGGGTACTGAAAACCTCTATTTGTTCTTCCACAGGTTTCTCATAAATGCTTTTTCTTACCTTCTCAAAGGTAAGAAAAAATTTCTCTAAGTTTTATTTCCCTGTTTTTTTTTTTTATATAGATGGCCATTAGGAATGTACTACTATCATTAGATGTTAACTTTCTGACTACAGCTTCAATATTATGCATTCTAACCACCATCTAAAATTGAGAATCTAACATTTGTTCAATCAACTCCATATTTGAGCATTACTGATGGAATTTATCTACTTCAACAGGATGGGGTTCGAATCCTGCTATAGGCATGGATATCTGTGAATATCTTTAGATGGTAGATGATTCTACTCTCATCACCCAATAAGACAACATTATCCTACTTATTGTAAGCCTAAAGTGGCTTCTAAAAACAATTTCATGTCTCTAGTGTTTCCAGAGTATCTTAACTTATAGCCTCCTACTGGGGTGGTGCATCCATAACCTCTCTAATTCTTTACTATACACTAAAGAGGGCAATCTATTTAACAGGTAACCCCCCCCCCCCCTTTTCGCACAGACTCCCTTGTCACATCCACACGTCTTTTCTATAGGTACTTAAATGGGCACTACTGTGGTGCCATTACTATTCCTTTGCTTTCTTCTCATCACAGGAACTAAGACCTAGGCAGCCACTGCTCAAAATCCATACACTGTCCAATTCCAAACATAATGAACCAACTTCTCATCATCTTCATTTATTTATCCACCTCTAAATTAAAGATGCCAAGAAATTATATTCTTGGTTTAATCCTTTATTCAAGTGCAAGCAAACAAAGTTTGCATATGAAGAAACTTCACGACTGGTCAACTAAAATATAGAGGCTAATGACTTCACATCAAGGGTGCTTAAGGATCAAAGCTGTATAACTGAGAGGAGACATTCACATAGTATTAAAAGGAATATGGAGAATCGATCAGGTCTTCTGACCTAATGTCCAATACTCACCTTCTAGTGGTACACCCTGTTAGGTATCTACCTAGATACTGAATGAACGAGGATTGGCTAGCAATTTGGGATTCAGCCGACCAAACTGTATTCTTATTGGCTTAAACCACAATATAAAAATTATGGTACAACATGACAGAATTTCATGCCAGCTGGGGCATAACATGGTTAAAGAAGAGCCCCCTTCTTTAAAGATGTTAAAGAGGCAGTGAAGGGAAAAGAACAAAGCATATCAAAAGTTCCTGGTAATTGTCAGCTTGCGCTCTTAGAGAATACAGACAAACATAAGAAAGCTAAACGCTGTGTAAAACTTGCTAAATAAAAGTCATAGGAAGACTTCAGTCAGAACATAGAAAATACATATCAAGAAGGTGGAAAGATATTCTGCAAGTTGTTGAAGAAATTCAGAAATAGAGGAAAGAGTGCTGTAAAAGGAATTAGAGATAATAAAGTTGATGTGAAAAAGAGAAAAAGATATCCTAGAAGTATGGAGTGATTACTTCGAAAAATTGCTAAATGAAACAAGTAGTGATAGCACAGTGGTGAAAAACACTCAACAGGCATGCAGTCAGGAATACATATTCATACTTGAAGTAGAAAAAGCCATCAAAGGCCTGAACTGTGGAAAGACAGCAGGAGTAGGTGATATTCCACCAGAAATGATCAAACATGGAGGTATAAAAATCTTACAGTGGCTGCACTGCATTGTTCAGAAGGCCTGGACAGAGGGACGAATATTCCAGATGATTGGAGCAGAGCGCTCAAAGTACCCATATATATATATAAAGGGAAATAAAACTGAATGCGAGAATTACAGAGGTATTTTTCTACTGAGTGTTATGATAAGATATATGCAAGTATACTTGAGACACAGTTGAGAAGAATTGGGGAAGAGGAGCTTGGTGAAGAAAAAGCTGGATTCAGGCCAAATAGAGGCTGTCAGGATCAGATCTTCACTTTACGACAGATAGTTGAGAATTCATGGGAATATAACAAAGATCAGTATTTAAGTTTTGTAGATCTGGAAAAGGCATATGCCAAGAGAGAAGCTATTCAATATGCTACAGTTATATGGTGTCAATGGGGCATTATATCAAGCAATACTTAGTCTTTATTTGAGTTGTAAGTCAGCAGTTAGAATTGAAGGAAGTAAAGGAAAGTGGCTTAATGTTAAATCTGTTGTCAGACAAGGATGTATACATTACCCCCCCCCCTCTGTTATTCATTATCTATATGGATCACATTATGAAGGAAAGTGGTATTAAATCTGATATCAAAATTGGAGATCTCAGCTCTTTGCTTTATGCAGATGATGTTATACTTCTAAATAAATCCGCCACAAGTCTGCAAGAATCCCTGCCTAAATTGAATAACTGTTGTAAGAGATATGGTATAAAGGTCAGCATTAAAAAGACAAAGACAATGAAAATAGGCAGAAATATTGAAAATATCTACTGCATTGGGAATGGAGAACTTATAGAACAAGAAAACATTTCAGCTACTTAGGCACAATTTTTATTGAAGATGGTAAGTTAAATATGGAAATAGACAGAATCAACAAAGCTGGTATGATAGGAAGTCAACTGAATAAATTTATATGGAATAAGAGAGAAATTAGCCAAAACACTAAATTAGTGTTTTGGCTAATTTCACAAGACAGTATTCAAACCAATTTTAACTTATGGATCTGAGAGGTTGGTCAGAAGTAAAACATTTGACCAAAGACTAGGGTCCGCAGATATGAGTCCTGAAGAAGATTAGGGGCATGAACAGATGGCATCAACGTCAATATCATATTAAAAACGAGAATATTACGAAAGAACTTCACATTGTCAGCATCCAGGAATGCATTAGCAGAGCTAATCTCAGGTCGTATGGTCACTTAAACAGAATGGGACAAGAAAGATTCGCAAAACAAGTGTTCTCTGTGAGGTTGGAAGGAAAAGACCCAGAGGAAGACCAAGATATCGGGGGATTGATATGGTAAAAAGTGCCTTAGACAATAGAAATGTAAGATCTGATACTGTTGGAATCTTGACAAGTAACAGACTGATTTGGAGGAAAATTATAGACAGGAAGTTAGTAATGATGTAAATTTTTCATGTACAGGAATACCTCGATTATCACGGTTATTGTTGCCACGAAAAATACCGCAATAATCGGGATAAATAATGCATATAAAATGGGAGATCATTGCCAAAGGTTTTTCAAATCTATTAAATTAAATTTTATATATGAAGTAAAAAAGAAATGTGTTAAACGTGTTAAGTAAAAAAATGAAGGTTCATTTAGAAAAACAAGATTATTCTTTAATCTTTATATATATATATATAAGGAGTACATACAATTATTCTTTCTTGGATAAAAATCGATGTAGAGTTGTCTGGTGGAATTTTTTCTTTCTTTTTCTTCATATAAACCTCGGTAGCAACGGATGGAATTTTCAATTTTCTGACGAACTTTCATTGATTGCTCGAGATTAGGATTGCCATTCAAGTTTTTCTTTAAATTTTCAGCAATTCTAAACATTTCGTCCATTTCTTTGAGGGTAAATTCCTTCGGTGACACATCAATTTGTTCGTCATTATCATTGATTTGAGCATCGTAAGCAAGTTTTCTCTCTCTCTCTCTCGAGGTTAATTAGGTCTTGATCATCCAGCTCCTTATCATGTGACTGAAGCAGGTCCTGAACATCACCATTTTCAATTTCTTTTACTCCTAGATCGAAGCCAAGCTTAATTATGCCATTGATAACATGGGTTACTTCATTTTCAAATCCTTTAAAATCATTTGCACAATGAGGAATAATCTTTTGCTACTCTGCTCTCAGGTTGCTAGACGTTACTTCACTCCATGCTTCCTTGACATTCTCAATGCAATTTTTGATATTCAATGCCTTCCAGAATTCTGTCAAAGTCATAGCTTCATCTCCTGTAGTCTTTTCTATTGCTTGTGAAAAAGTTCTTCGTAAGTAATATGCCTTAAAGGATGTGATTACACCTTGATCCATTGGCTGGATGATGGAAGTGATATTAGGTGGTAAATAAAAAACTTTTATGTTTTTGCACATATCATTCAGTGCTGTTGGATGACTAGGTGCATTATTTGATATCAACAAGATTTTAAAATCAAGATTTAATGACTTGCAGTAACTTTCAGCTCAGGACAAAAACAGTTTTTAAACCAATCCTCAAAAATAGTTTTTTGTCATCCAAGCTTTTCTATTGAATTGCCAATGAACAGGGTGAAAATTTTTATCTAAACTTCTAACCAAGCAAGGATTCTGTGAACGATAAATAAAGAGCGGCTTCATCTTGTAATCTCCAGAAGCATTGCCACATAGTAAAAGTGTTACATGCTCCTTCGAAACTTGTAGACAGGCTGTGATTTTTCATTTTTTGCTAAAAATGTTTTAGTGGGCATTTTTTTCCATAATAAGCCTGTTTCATTAGCATTAAATATCTGATCACTGGTATAATTTCCTTCTTCAATGATCTGTTGCAATTCACCAGGAAAACTAGCTGCTGCTTTTTCATCAGCAATTGCAACTTCACCTTGTACACGAACACTACGAATGCTCGATCGCTTTTTGAACCGATCAAACCACCCTGAATTTGCAGAGAAAGTTTCTTCCACTACTGACGCCGAATCATTTTCGCTTTCTAATTGTTTTCTTTTTAAAGTTTCAAACAAATTCAATGCTTTCGTTTTTATAGTCATTTGACTAAGAGGAATTCTCTTTTGGTTACAATCTTCTATCCACACTGACAATAGCGTTTCCATTTCAATCATAAGATGGTTTCTGTTTCTCGTAGTTTGGGACCCATATGAGGTCGATGCACTTTGTCCTACTTGCTTATAGTTTGCAGTCTGGTCTAAACTATGGCGAACAGCTGATTCATTTAGAACGTGCTCTCTTACAATTTTGGCTTTGGTTATGCCTGCTTCATACTTATTTATCATATGCAACTTATCTTCTAAGCTGATCACTCTACATTCTTCTTCTTGATAGCTGTATACTTGATATCATCCTTGTTTCTTTTAGCATTCATTGTAGGGGTAAATAAGAAGAGAAATAAATATCCATATGTACTTCAGGCAAAGGCGGACAGTTACTAATGAGCAGGCAGCATCGGATAAAAACGAAGCACTACAAGAGAGCGATACCTACATCTCACAGCTGTGATAATTCAAATTTGGAGTGCAATAATTAGAATTTTGGTATCAAATTATAAACTGCAATAAATCGAGAATCGCAATAATTGAAACCACGTTAATCGAGGAATTCCTGTAGTACCATCATATCCTGTACACCCCTTGAGGGTACATGGCAGGAATTTGATGATGATACAGTAAAAAGTGCCTTAGAAGATAGAAATATAAGATCTGACAATATTGAAGTCTTGACAGGTAACATATTGATTTGGAGGAAAATTGTAGGTAGGAAGTTAGTAATAGTGTAAGCTTTTCATGCAGTACTATCATATCATGTACACCCTTGAGTGTACATATCAGGAATTTGATGATGATGATGATTTCACATCACTTGCCTTAGTATCTCGTAATGCAGAGCACATATCCTTATCGACATGTATAATGCTATGCATTATACAAAGGGTCACTACCTTTCAATACAATTTCTTGGCATCTTTAATTTATGATATAACCAAGTGGAAAAACTTTTAACATCTATCTCTAATGCACAGTATTTTAATAAAAAGGTTAAGCCTCTATATCTATATATAAGTTGCCCAGTCATGAAGTGACTTCAGGTGCAAACTTTGTTTGCTTACACTCGATAAAGGATTAAACCAATAATATAATTTATTGGCATCTTTAATTTCTACTATAACTAAGTGGAAAAACATTCAACATTTATCCACCTTTTGTTCTTTGAAAAAGCTCACCCATATACTATTTTTCCCAGAAAAACTCTTTGCTCATCAATAGATTACTTCTTTCTCCTTAATTACTTACCCATATATGCCACCCAAATCACGCACTTTTTGGATGTTAACTTCGCTCAGTGCAGTTTTTGGACAGCCCAGCTTTTCGTCGTTCTCAAGCGTCTCACAATCACTTTAAATTGCTTAAACCGCTCGTAAACTTGAGTATGGGATAAGCGTTCATCACCGTATGCTTTTTGAAGCATTTGATGTGCTTCGGTAAAACTTTTACCAAGTTTTACACAAAAGTCAATTGCAGCGCTCTGTTTGAAACTCATTTTCCGATCGTTCGTCAAAACACACTGTCACTCTAGGCATTATAACTCGGCTTCTAATAAAACAAATGTCATAAACAGTTGACACAACACTAAAGAAGGTTGCCGCTTTCAACAACAAAAAGATACAACAGGTGGTACCACTAGTTTCTTCTATTTTCGAAAAGTTGGGTTTCTTTTTGGACAGGGAATGTATTATGATTTTTCTATCCTGCCACAGCACTTAATGACATTCTTTGCTGCAGGGTAGCATATCATGGTTAAAATCTAGGAGATTCTAGCTTGGACACTCTTTAGCATATTATGAGTGAAAAACATGCATAAACACCAAATTAGAGGCAAAAAGGAGTCATAGAGTGTGTAAGAGGGAAAGCTGAGATAAGTAATGCTTGAGGAGATTGAAATTTGAGTTTCTGTCAGGAAAAGTATGAGGTTATGCAGACTACAGAAGGTAATGAACAACAATGAGTTTGGATCTGCCACTATGTTTCTTATGTGAAGTAAATTCAGAGGGGTCTGAGAGGTTTACAGCTGACTACATGGGTTGCACACACTACCTATGAAGTGTTTAAGTTTAGGTTTCCAAGCTAGCTATTAGCAGCATTTGATTTTTGCAGTATTTATTCCTTTTATACAGTTGTCTTCCCATGCTCTACACCTCCATTTCGGTGTTTTTCTGACTGTTCTTGTCATTATCAAGTCAGTTTTTAATGGCACTTGCGACATTTGTCTAATAACACAGGCCTGCAAAATTCGAGTCATGAAAAGTTGTCTGGAAAACTGTTTCCGATTTATTTTTGACTGCTGATTTCAAATATCTCTTCCATTTTTCGGAAGCATATAAGGATTTTTCAAAAAATGGATCTCAATATTACAGTAAAATAGCTTTAAAACGCATTTCAATAAGTAAAATAACAGTATTCAAAATTTTTCGTAAACATTTTTGGAATGAAAGTATCAGAAAAAAATGTTTTAATTAAAGTAATTAAAGATTAATTTTTAGTACATACTTTATATTTCATTGTGGTGTCTTTTTCTTTTTACTTCAAAGCTTCTTTTTGAACTTTTTCTGTGAAATTCTTTCCATGGGTCATCTCTGTGCAACATCCAGCAATAGTCCACCATCATGTTGACATTCCACCTGCACCGATACCTTCTTTCCATCTCCTTAATGTTTTGGTGGAATCGCTCTCCTTGCTCTTCGCTGACAGTTCCTAGAATCTCAGGAAAGTAGTCTAAATGAGAGTTGAGAAAGTGCCCTTTTAAGCTCATGGAACATCCCAAATCCTTGAATTTCTGTAGCATGTCTTCCACAATCATTTTATAGTTGGGGTCCTTATGATTTCCTAAAAATTTGGTCACCACCTCTTTCAAAGGCTTCCATGCTTCTTTTTCAACAGCTGCCATTTTTTCTTCAAACAGTTTATCCTTCATAAGTTTCCTGATGTCTGGACCAATAAAAATACCTTCTTCCAATTTTGTTGTGGATAATCCCAGAAATTTTGCACATATGTATTTAAAACACTCTCCTTTTTTCGACAAAGCCTTGACAAATTGCCTCATCAATCCCAACTTTATGTGAAGCAGGGGTAAAAGAATATTTTCCTGAGCAACCAAAGTTTCATATAAAATATTTTTACTTCCAGGTTCTAATGTAACTCTTTCTGGCCATTCCTTCTTGATCCAATGTTGTTCTCGATCTCGGCAGTCCAACTCAGCCAGAAAGCACGGGTATTTGGTGTATCCACTTTGTTGTCCCAAAATCATAGATATGACATTAAGATCACTGAAACCTGTCCATCCATGATAATTGTACTTAAGTTTGCTGAGAATGAAGACTAAATTTTTGTATCGTTCTTTCAAATGCATGGAATGTGCTATTGGTACTGGAGCATACTCATTGTAATTATGGAGAAGCACACAGCTTTGAGGCTTCTTTTGTGAGGAATCAGTAAACAACCTCCAATCGGTGATTTCAATTTTACGTTGAATTTGCTTATGAGTCAGGGAATATCGCTACAGTAAACTAAATCACCTTCCTCTGAAAAGTAAGGAAGAAAATCACTTTTTTCTTAGAAAATATGCTACCTTTCAGATATATGATAACCTTAGTAGTCAATGACTAAAGTTCAACTAAAGAATCACACAGAAAATATAAGTGTCTGTGATTCATCCGTTATCTCGGTGAATCAGAATCAAAGTAGCCACCTGCACTTTTATTTGCATCTTAAGAATGAGAAGTTTCACGGAAATTTCTTTATTTAATATATAAAATATATTAAATAAATGCCTTTTCATATTTATATAAAAAGCACTTCAAAAAAGCACTTATACAACTAATTAGCTGTAAATAAAGGAGAATGAAAATAAATATCAATGAGCTGAATTTAAATCAAAATACTACTAATAAAATAATAAAATTAGAAATTGGGTAAAATTGGTGGGTGATGAAATTTTTTTTACTATTTTTTCTGAACTCAGCATCTAAAAATCTATAAGAATCAATTATTACTTCTTAGACTTTTCCATCGCAGGCCTGTGTAATCCTTGTGTGTGTGTGTGGGGGGGGGATTTGTTGTTTATGATTGTTATTAACTCAAATCAAAAACAAAAAATGATGAGCATACTGCAGGTCTTTTTTATTTTATCAATAACACAAAGTTCGTTCCATCTCTTTCTCTTATATTCACAGACCTCCAAAGTAGTGATAACCTGAAAATTTTACTGGAATCAAAGTAACATTCTTTGGTCAGTTTTCAAATGATGTCATTTAGCACCACATTTTTAAAATATATAAAATATAATTATATATATATATATATATATATATATACATGGACTTCTCATAAAAAAGTTAGGAATAATAACAGTCAAATCTGAACTGGTGTAAGCATATAAGGTCAAGGGTGAGGCGTTAGTGAGTGAAAAATATCCCGAGAGTGCCAGAACTGAATTACTGAGCTGTGCGAGTCAGGTAAGCTATAACTTAAATTGCTGTTCATGTGTGAGGGGTCCAGAACTATTTCTTTTGATTCTAAGATGCACCTTTCTAGTTTGTTAGTGCATTTATGGATATTAGTAGTAAGATTCCAGTCTCTCTGGTGTTGACGCTCTTCTAAATTAGAGTTGGCAGAAAAAAGGACATTGGAGAGGACGCTTGCATGGGTTCTGTTGTAAGAGATATCACGTTGATGCTCTTCGAGACATAGTGAGACCGACTTATCCGTTTGCCCATAATATGGTTTTCCGCAACTGCAGATGATTTTATAAACACCTGGGAACTGAAGTTGGTTATGTTTTGGGCTGGGTTGACTTAGGAAAGAAGGAAGTTTTGGAAGGGTAATAAAGTAAGTTCTAATGTTAAATTTCTTCAAAATTATCGCCAATTTTGGTGATAGAGAACTTTTACGGTAATTGAATGTGTGCAATAGGATTGGAGTCATCTTCTTGCTGAGTTGGCATATGTGGGTCTAGACGGTTTGCAATGCTTTTGACGTTTGCAAAGTGGTATCCGTTCTTTAGGAAGTTGTTTTTGAGCTGGTTAAGTTCTATTTGAAGATCTTCTTCTTCTTCTGAAATTACAGATCTCGCTCGAAGGGCCAGAGTGGAAATACTGAGTTTCTGCAGAGGGAAGCAATGAGAGGAGGCATGTAAGTATCTATCTGTGTGAGTTGTTTTTCAAAAAATCGAAAATTTGAGACCATCAGGCATCCTAGTGATCTTTAAATCTAAAAAGGCGAGGAGGCCGTTCACCTCGAGTTCCGATGTGAATTTGATGTTCAGTATGTTCAGCATATTCACTACCCATCCACCACCACAGCACAGTAATTCAATTCTGGCACTCTCGATATAGTTCCCACTCACTAATACCTCATGCTAGACCTGCCATGCGGACGACAGTTCAAATTTGACTGTTGTTATTCCTAACTTTTTTATGAGAAGTCCATGTTTTATAGTGCTATTTTTCAGTTTGTGATAATTTGTACACCTGAAGAAGTCGGCTTTCTGACGAAACTAGTTATGTTTTAATTAAAGTTTTTATTTTGCCTTATCTCGGTGTTCCTAGTCAGTAAAATTATGATTTTAAAATGTCTACAATCTGAGTAAATACCACTCATTAACGCCTCACACTAGACCTGTCACGCAGATGACAGTTCAAATTTGACTGTTGTTATTCCTAACTTTTTTATGAGAAGTCCATGTTTTATCTTGCTATTTTTCAGTTTGTGATAATTTGTACACCTGAAGAAATCTGCTTTCTGATGAAACTAGTTGTGTTTTAATTAAAGTTTTTATTTTACTTTATCACGGTGTTCCTAGTCAGTAAAATTATGATTTTAAAATGTCTATAATCGGAGTAAATGCCAGTTACAATATATATATATATATATATATATATATATATATATATTGTTTGTTTGTTTACCCTCAATCATATCACAGTCTGATGAGACAATGAGGGTGAGAAGCTTGCTAGTGTTTTCAGTGAAAGGCATGTTATCATTGTAATACTGATCACGAATTCCTTCCAAGATTTTTCTTTCCATTGAATCGATTTTGCGAGATGAAGTCTCATTAGGTGTGATAACATGCTATTCAAAGTTAATAATTGTGCATACCAAGGTTTTACTGATGAGAGGCAAGAGACAGAAAACCACAATATCTAGGATTCCACCTATACCATATTTGTTTTTAAAGTGTATTTTTGCCAATATACTCCTGAAATAGACCAAAATTTTGGGAAAACAATCGATAAATATATACATTATGCGTGCATTCTAAGTATATATTTTGTATAAATAAATAAATAAAATAATACTAATAATAATTATTATTAGGATGGTTTTTATCAAATTATACCCACAAAAACAGTAACAAAGAAATTTTTAATAATATAATAAACTCATAACAATACCTTCCCTGAATCATGTTTGCTTTTAGTTACTGACTCATCAGATGAACTTGAAAGTGCTTTAATCCGTTTTCGTTTGGTCACTCGTTCATATCTCTTCTGTTGTTTTCCAACATCTTGTCTTTTGCGTTTTCTTGATTTCTTAGCAGTACTATCAGATGAGGAAGAACTACTATGGCTATTAGAGGAAGATTCACTATCTGTGTTGTGATTAACTTCCTTCTTCTCATGTTCTTCATCTGAAGACAATATTTTCCTTTTCGCTTTTCGTTTCCTAAATCCAACAAAAATTTTAAATCAGAGCTGGCATCAGTTTAGCACAGCAAAATTTAACTGGGACTTAAAGCAAATTCTATTCTTTTTTTAACCATTCTCTATTTTTTGTTTGTCTTTTTACATACTTAAAAAATTAACGATGCACTGTATACACTGGTGTCCAAAAGCTAAGGACTATTTTTAACTTATTTTACCTGTATATGAAAAAATTTTCAGATTACAGCCAAATGTGGACAAAATTTATTGCCAGCATAATAATAAATTATATTACACAAAAAATGTGTTATAAAATTTCGTAAAATTAAATTGCAATACGTTTTTGGCAAAAGTTACAAATTTCCCAAGGATGTAGCTAAGGAATTTAACAGACAAGCTTAGGTGTTAAGCGTTATTCATAACTTATTTTTAATTACAACACCAAACAAACTATTTTATAAAAAAAGATGTTTATTAACTGGCTTATAGTTCAGTGAATTTTAAATCAGCATGTATATGTGACAATGAGCAAGTGAAACAATTCAAATTGTAACGGATAAGAGATCAAAAGTTCTAATTTGGTACCATCTAATGTTGTAAAGTCAATCATAAAATAATGGTCTCCCAAAAAATTAATGCAACCATATTTGTTCAGAATAGGAGAATTCTTCATGTCCATGGCTGACTCTAAAAATAATCTTTCTGATCTGCAATGATTTCTAAACAGCACATTGGTTTTCTTCCATCTAATCCTGTCTGAAGAAGTGTCCAAAGTGTGGTCTGCCAGTCCTGGCTTGCCATAATAATGGTAGCGAATGTATTTTTTTACGTTCTCCAAGATGAATCCTAACAGATCTTCCTGTCTGCTCATAGCAGGCCAAGTCACAGTCACAAGGAACTTCATATACTCCAGAACATGTTAGAGGATGGAGTTTATCGAAAAGCAGATCGGAGTTGATGATTTAACATGCAGTTTGAATGCCATGTTTTATTAGTACTTTAGCAATCTTTCCTGATATACCTCTGACTGAGGGAATAGGAATAGTAATGTTTTGTTCCTGTGTATTAGAGGAAGAAGAAGTAATGGGGGCCATGTAGTATTTTATCTATTTCACAGGAATTGTAGCCACTGGTAAAGAAGGTATGGCAGAGATATTTAAGTTATGTGGAAAGAGCTGTATGATTAGAACAAATGGCTCTGTATGTCAGTGTTTTTTTAACAGTTGACTGACATCGGAGGGGGGGGGGTCAACAAGTCCAATTCCAGACGACATGATCTGCAAACTACTTTATTCAATAGGAAAATGAAGAATTGCGATGCTTTTTGTGATAAAATTATTATTATTATTTTTATTTTTTGGAAAAAAAAAAAAAAAAAAACCGCTTGAGTTATCTCATAGTTGGCATTCTGAAAGAAGTACTTCTGTACACCGACTACAAATTATCTCGTATTGCCATTTCCACTGGTTCTACTTGTCACTGGGTCTTGTTTCACTGAGGCAGGTTGTGCGAACTAGTTGATTCAGTCTAGATATCATTCAGTTTTGGAGATAAAATGCCCAAGACAAACAACAATATATTTACAAATCCTGAAAATTTCCATTACCTGGAGGCCATACCACCGACTGAAAAAAAAATCATGACTAACTTAATCTTGCTGTGTTTGTATGACTAAAAAATGCCGGCAAGAAACAAGATATTGTTATCAAATTTGTGAATAAAAACCCACCTTATGTGTGGAAGAATGTTTCATGAACTTCCACGCATAAACATATTTTATATACCTTGTTTTTTGCTACTAGAAAATTTTTAGTTGAAAATGTGAATTTTTTTTTATTTTCAGAATAAATTCATTTTTATTAATGACTTGTTTCATTTCCTGCCGCTATCAAGGTTTTGAATGGACTTGCCATAGATACCCAATACGTATCGTCTTCTTTTTCAAGTAGCTTTCAGTGAGAGGGTGCGGCACCATTTCCTTCCAGTTCTGTCTGTTGGTGGCTTTCCTTTTTGTTTCTGCATAGCCATTGATCCTGTCCATGATCTTATATCTTCAATCCGTGTCCTTCGTTTTTTACCTCTTGATCTTTTTCCCATAATTTTTCCTTCTAAAACTTAATATCCTCTGTCCTGCTGAACCTTTCAGTACATGTCCTGCCAATCTCATCTTTCTCTGGATCATTTCCTGTAATAAAGACCTCTGTGTTCTCATTCTCTGTAGGACATCCCTATTTGTTGCATAATCTGTCCATGAGATTTTCAGAGCTCTCCTACAGCACCACATTTCAAAGGCCATTATCTGTTGTCTTCTTCTTCTTCTTGAATACCCAGGTCTTGCTCTTCCATACGTGAAAGGCACACTAATGTTATTATCATTCTTTTATTTATCTCGATACCCACAGAACTTCTGAGCAGATCTTTAGTTTTTCAGAAGGCATCTTTGGCTATGGCTGTTCTTATTTTTATTTCTTTATCTTACTTTCCATCTGCAGTAAAGTAGGTGCCTAAATATTTGTATTCTGTAGCATGTTCAATTTTCATATTGTTTATGAATATTTCTGGCTCAGATCTGTTTTCTTTTGAGATTTTCATAAATTTGGTATTTTTTGCATTTATATCTAATCCAAATTCTTTACCTTCTTCAATTAGTAGCTGCAGTAATTTGATTAATTTGTTTCTGTTTTCTGCTATTAGAATGGTATCATCAGTATATTTAAGATTGTTGTATTTTATATCATTGATACTAATTTCTATTTTTTGTTTTTAAGTCTTTTTCATCACTGTCTCACTATAGATATTAAATAGATTTAGTGAAAGGATACAACCTTTCTAACTCCTCTTTTTATTTTCACTTCAGTCTCAGAGTTGCACTTACTGTTTGGTGTAAATCATTTTTATAATCTTAAGTACATGATCTTCTATGTCTAATTTATCTAATATATAGAACATTTTATTATGTTTTACCCAGTCAAAGGCTCTCTGAAAGTCTATAAAGCATATGTATATGTTCCTATTTCTTTCAAGTGATCTTTCTATTAGTATTTTTAGTTCCAGGATAGCATTAATGGTTCCCATTCCTCTTCTGAAGCCTTTCTATTGTTCACTCAAATAACTGATTAAATCTCTTTCAATTTCTTTTTTAACAATGGTTAAAATAATTTTAGATGTATGGGATATTAGGCTCACAGTTCTGAAATCCTCACAAATTTTGTGCAATTATTTTTCTTTGGAATTGGTATGCAGATAGATGTTATCAAAACTTCAGGTAATTCTACTGTTTTATAGATGTCCTGAATGGATTCCACTAAATAATTATTATAGCCAATCAACACTTTCAGCAGCTCAGCTGAGATATTATCACACCAAGGAGATTTATTATTAGGAAGATTCTCAAGTATCTGTTGCATCTCCTTTCTTGTCGGTAAAGTGGTACCTGCTGCTATGTTTAACTTAAGGTGTTACCATTAACATCATCATAGAGAACGGATAAGTATTCCACCCATCCTCCATTTATCTTTTCCTTATCAATGATTATGTTCCCATCTTTGTCCTTGATGTTATTAGACTGTGTACGTTTTGCTTTTCCATTAAGTTCTTTCATTTCAGGAATGCTTCTCTGGTTTAGTTCTTATTTTGTAATTCTTCTATCTCGGAGCACTGCCTATTTATCCAGTTTTCTTTCAATCCCCTGCGTAAATGTTTCATTCTTTTATCCGATGTTTTATATATTAATCTTTCTGCTTCATTTGCTCCTCTATTCCAGGTTCTTCTTTCATCGATAAAGTCAATTACTTCTTGTGTTATCCATGGTTTTTCTTTCTTTCTTCATGTTTATTGATGTGGTTTTTTTTACAGATGTTATGATAGCTGCTTGTAGTTTATTCCACTGAGAGGGTTCATTTTCATTTTGCAACTGTTTGCACAGTTGCAAAACATTTTCATTAAATTTTGATTTTACTATTGAATTTTGTACCATCTGCAGATCCCATTTTAGGGGTTGTTTTCTTTTAATTTTTATTGTTTTTAGGCAAATATTCATCTTCATTAAGACCAGTCTATGATGATCCACAGTCAGCATTTGGTATCACCTTTGAGTTACGTATTCCAATGAAGTAACGTTTACTAACCACGATATAGTCTAATTGATTTTTGTATCCTCCATCTGGACTTTCGCATGTGTATCTTGCTGTTGCTTTTTGTTCAAAATAAGTATTAGTTATGATGAGACGTATAGTTAGCACGTATTTGTTACAAGATAATCGCAGCTGGCATCACAAATCATGCTGGCCACCAGTGGCGGCTCGTGGCTTGAAATCGTGGTGGGGATGGGGTGCAACTTTCAAAATATACATACACACCGTGTATGTGTTTGGATTAAATATCAAAATTATGGTGAAAATTTTAAAAAAAATTAAAAATGAAATATTGTTTATTATCGATAAAATTATACATCATCATCATCATCAAATTCCTGCCATGTACCCTCAAAAGGTGTACAGGATATGACAGTACTACATGAAAAAATTACATCATTACTAACTTCCTATCTACAATTTTCCTCCAAATCAGTCTGTTACTTGTCAAGACTCCAACATTATCAGATCTTATATTTCTATCGTCTAAGGCACTTTGTACCGTATCAATCCACCTATATCTTGGTCTTCCTCTGGGTCATTTTCCTGCCAACCTGGCAGAGAACACTTGTTTTGCTATATTTAATTTTATCATCAACAGTCTTATACAATTCTCTTATTTTGTATAAAAAATAATTTTAAAATTTGTAAAAAAAATAAAATTATACAGGTTAGTATAATTCAAAGTTACTTAAAAATAAAATCCATTCCTTTAATTGTAATTAAAGGAATGGATTTACAACATTACTTATGGACATTACTTATGTCCATAAGTAATGATGTGATTACTTATGGACATAACAATTAAATCCTTTAATTGTAATGTCCAAATATTTACAGATACAGAGTCAACACGAGAAGCACTACGAACACTCTACTACAGGCACAAACTGCATATAAACAACACTGGAACTGCGCAACATACAGTGTCGCATTACACTAATGGCTCGCATCTCACTACGACGTACATATGCTTGCGCGCGTAGCAATATGACACTGTGGTAAACAAAGTGCTGCTAGCATCCTTCACCCTCCTAAGTGCTACAAGATGGATTTTTATTATTTTTTATACAAAATAAGAGAATTGTATAGGACTGTTGATGATAAAATTAAATATTACAAGCAAATATAAATAAATTAATAAATATATTTATATATCGAGAAAAACTGGAGATGTTGCAGTTCCACAGTGCTTATGCACGAGCCACCCCTGCTGGTCACTATAATATAACTCATAGTGGCTGTCCAGCAGCAGCAGACCGCCAACTGCGAGATAACTTGTAGGGTTGGATGGATGATGTGATTGTTGGGCTGGATGATGATGTGATTACTTATGGATTGCTTACGCAGATTTCTTTGTGTGTGTGTGTGTGTTTTGGCTTTCTGTAAATGTAAAAAGATAGCAATCCATCTGAAAGGTGGGTGACTAATGTTTCAAGGAAAGGCAAACAGTTATTAGATTCTTTTTCTGCTGCGAAGCGAATTTTGGGGTGCTGGCTGTTTGGGTAGGTAACAAAAGCAACCAAAAATTTGGGAGACTATTATCTGAAAATAGACTCCTACACACCTGTATTACTTTTTTTTTTTTACAACATTAGTGGGTGCCAAATTAGAACTTTAGATCTTTGTCCATTATAATTTGAATTGTTTTACTTTGTGTTCTGAAGATGCTGATTTGAAATTCAGTGAAATATAAGCAAGTTAATAAATATCTTTTTTCCCTTATAAAATAGTTCATTTGGTGTTGTTAATACCATGAAAAATAAGTTATGAATAGTTAAGAAATTAATGTACAATGCTTACACAAAATGTTGTGGAGAATATTTCAGTATGGAAAATGTCCACCACTGTGAGACAGCTCTCAACAATGCTTAGCACATCTTGCAGCAAACTGGCCCCAATGCTCCTTCAGAGAAAGGCCTTGTTTTTTTCTGAAGGGGAAATTTCAAGCAGCAACGTCGTCCCCTCTATTCCATCCTATATGTGTTCTATGGGATGAAATCTGGGGAGCATGCTAGCCACTCAACTTGATTAATATCTTCAGTCTCCAGAAGCATCTCCACTGCTCATGTACAATGTGGTGTAGCACTGTCATTCATAAAAATGAATTCTTCACCTACAGCACCACAGAACAATGGAACATGATATTAAAGAACTTCTTTGCAATATCGTTCACCAGTCATAGTAGACCCTTTTTCCAGGACTTTTAGCTTAGTGTATCCATTATACATAATGTCTCCCCAAAGCATGATCCCAGTACTACCATACTATCCCTTGCAAGAACATTCTTGCGATGATGATCAAGAACTGGAGGAAAATTGGGATTTTGGAGGGTTCTGATTTGTTTGGGTTAGTAATGAAATTACACAAGGGTAACTATGGGTACAAAGGAACACTGAAATGCATGTACACAGATGCAAAAAGTATCAGGAATAAGTATGAGGAGTTTTTGGAATTGGTAAGCTCAACTTGGTTAAGTTGAACTTACCAATGCTGCTATACACCAGGGATCCACAGGAAGATGTATATGACATGTATTGACAGATTAGCACAACAAGTGTAGGCTGGACAATTATTATGGGAGACTAACTATGGGGAGACATCAATTAGAGGGAAGAAAGGGGGGGGCATGGTAAGATGGATGTGGGATTTATACAGTTGCTAAGGGATAATTACATGAAACAACATATTATAGAGGGGACAAAGGGTTTGAGGATGTTGGATCTGATAACAGCATTAAAAAAAGTATCCATAAGCAAGTAGCTCTACCTCCAATTAGGGAGAGTGAACAAGTGGTCTTATTCTAGGAAGTTACCCATACATGTGGAGTTCTCTATCAAGAAGGGGTTTATATTTGACTATATGGCTGGTGATTATGAGAGACTCAGAAGTCATCTTGGAACAGTGCCATGGCTTGAGAAGCTACAAGAAAAGAAAATGCATTGGTCAGAGACTACTTGAGAATAACACTATCAGACTGCATACTCAAAGCAAAAGAAAGCGAACAGCTACATTTGTTATCAGTAATATCACAACTAATGCCACTTTCTTTCATAGTGCAATCCATGCAGACAAACGAATAAAATGGAGATAGTGTGTACCATTGTCATATTTATACATCAAACCATCTTCCTGTACTGCTAACCTACAACTTCAATATAGACTATATACTGCTCCATATAATTGTAACATTTTGACAGGCTTTTCTCATGTCATTTTTTTTTTCAACTGCTTTTTAAATCTAAAAAATTAAGTAAGTAACAAATGCTTGTTGAATTCCCATTTCTTATGGAAGAAGACCATGAACTATTAGAGGAAAAAAAAAAAAAAGTGACGAAGTTGAATCACAGACTACAAAAAAGGAATATTAATGCAGAAATCAAGTGCTATGCAGATATGAAAGACAAAAACAATAAAATTGACTCTACCAATCAAGCTCAGAGCAGTCTGAGCTTGATTTTCAGTGATTTGATTTTGCAACAGAGAAAGAGTTTCATTAATAGTGATGAGCCACTACTCTAGGCTATTGACATTATTGCCGTAGTTCAAGAGTCATTTATCATGAAGGCAGGCACAGCATACACAAGATAGTCTGGTTCACATTGGTTTAATGTGGTGATTTGTCTATATTTGCTCAGAAAGCATGAAACCACTGAAACAACAGAAATCACACATAAAACTCTTTTGGTGTCGATGATGTCTAATATGCAAATATAGCACTTTTTTTATTTTTATTTTTTATGTTGGGGGCCCATATACGAGAAGTTGGCTGGTCAACCTATAGTACTTTAGTACCGTATATGGATAGCAAGATGGGAAAGGAGAAACTTGTTGACATTCGATTTAAAAGCTTGTATATTGTATTCCTTGGGAAATACATCAGGGGGAGACTGTCCCACAGTACAGCAGTAGCAGGGATGAAGGAGGAGGAAAAGAAACTTGTTCTGTGGTTTTCAAGGTGTACTGTGAAGGGATGTTGGGAGGTGGCTGTACGTGTTCCAATGGGTTCAGTATAGAGTGGGGGTTTATTGATGCTGTTTCAGATGAGCATTTTCCATGAAATTATTTGTAGAATATACAAACTGCAAAGACTAAATGCCTATGTGAGAGTGGGGGAGTGAGTTGGTAAGAGATGGATCATTTATCAGTCTAATTGCTCTCCTCTGTATTGAGTCAAGCATTTTGAGGGAGCTTTTAGGAGCCCCACTCCAAATCTGGGAACAGTATTCAATAGCTGGGCAGATTTGCAATTTGTATAAGGTTAACAGCTGTTTTGAAGCGAAGTAATGTCTTGAGTGGAAGAGAAAGCCTAGTTTTTGGAAGCTGAGGATGCAATGGTTGTGATGTGTTTATGCCAGGAGAGGCCTGATGTCATGGTAATTCCGAGAAGAGAAATTTCATCTTGTCTGGGAATTTGAGTGTTATCAAAAATAATACTGGGGGAAAATGGTTCTTTTTTGTAGGAAATAAGGCAGGACTGGGTTTTACTAGCATTGAAGTTGATGAGGTTATCTGAGTCCCATCGGAGAATGTCTTGGAGGTCTGAATTAAGGGAAGTTGTGGTTGATGTCCTGCAGGTTGAAGTGACTTGTGTAGGGTAAGGTTTATCAAATGAAAGGGAGGAGTGCAATGTGCTGTCACCTGCAAAACTGTGTATTGAGTTGGAGGTCAACTGAAGTAGGTCACTGATGTACAGAAGGAAGAGGGTCGGTGAGAGAACTGAACCTTGTGGAGGACTACAGCATTCGTTGGATAGTGGGAGGATAGGGAGCCATCTACCATTACACATAGTGTGCGTCCAGACTGGAAGTTGGCAATCCATCGGCAGAAATCATGAGACAGTCCAAATGATGGAAGTTTGCTTAGTAAGCCTTTGTGCCAGACCCGATCAAAGGGTTTAGAGATATCAAGTGCAACTACTTGGAATTCGCCAAATTTTTCCATGGCACATGTCCAGAGATGGTGTTACACCCTGATAACCTAAGAATGTGAAAATTTCAGTTATCATGATGTAACAGGAGAAGAAATAAAATCCCTGTATAAATAACTAAGTAAGCAAGCTTGTTCCTAAGCAGATATCGTTAAGAGCCTTTCAAAGTAACAAATACATAAAATTAAAAGAAAGAAAAATATGCTTGCATCCAAATGAAAAATATAGCTGAGATTGTTTGTTGAACTAAATAAAAAAAAAAAAAAAAAAGAGGGGGAGGAAATTTATTACAGTTGTGATATGATAAAATAAGGTTAAGTAAAGCAAAGAAGATTAGTCATAGGATTTTGAATGAGAGGCTAGTTTTTACATATGAAATAAGAGATTAAAGATTCGAGTTAATTCTTAGAAAATTTTGGAAAGAAGATTAACTTAGATTAACTCAAGGGCATAATTCCCAAATTGAGTCTTCGTCACATGTCAGTCGCATGCACACGGACCACAGGATATTTTGGCATAAAAATGCCACTCTAATTGGTCAGTGTAATCGACTCCAGGAAAGGGGAAAGAAAAGAAATTGAAGAAGGTGCCGCTAGAGTCATCGTATAAAAGGGTTAGGACCCCCCCCCCCCCCCATGAGGCCTTTTTTTCCCTCCGAGTTTTCTTCACAAGTCTTTGTATAGGTTTCACGTGGTTTTCCTGAGCGATGGGTTAGAAGTTTCTCTGTCTGACACAATAAGGAAACAAAGTGTGCGGGATTTCGATTCCGTGTTCCTATTGTAAGAAATGAGGGACACCGTTTAGTTAAAAGAAAGGAGATAATGTCAGTGTGTTTCATCATCCAGTGAGAGTAATGAGAGAAAGAAATCTATACAGAAGTCAGTGTCCACGTGGTGAGTTTTACAGCCATAGAATAGACGATCCTATGTATGTCCTTGATTGAAGCACGTTAAGTAAAGATCGTGAAAGCCCATCTTAATGCCAAAGGAACTTAGGAGTGATAAGTTATAGAAGAGTTCGATCTAGGAAGGTACAATCGGAAAAGGGTAGAAACCACTGTAGAAGACCCAAGTAAAATGGTACTGTAAGAATCTCGTATCAATTCAAATCATATGTAACTGTAATCACTGTTCAATACCAGAACAGTTGAAGGGATTAATGAGAATTATACTAGGATTTTAGTACATGTCAGACTAGAATGAGAATAAGCTTTTTACTATTAATTAATAAGTATTCATGTGCATACAGATTTATGCATGTACATTGTATTACATTTAAGAGTTTTAAAGGTCAAAAGTGTGTATTAAGCTGAGCGAAAGGATAAATTTAATCCATATTGTCATAGTAAGAAAATTAGAGTAACTGATTATATATGTCCTAGAAAGTACAGAATTATAGCGTGATCAGACCAGTAAGGGATTAGATAAAGTCAACTAGTTCTAGGACTATATATGTTTGTTTGTATAGAATCTGTTATGGCGGATCACAATCCCCAATATAGGATTTAGCCTAATACTTGTGTTTAGCTAGTTTAATTTGTATTATCTATTCTTAGTGTTGAATTGAGTTTTATTTGATAAAGAATGAATTGTACCATGTTTAAGTGTTCAATAAACTTTTCTTTAACGATAATACAGTTGTCTGAGATTGCCACTCAAAGCACCACTTGTAACAATGTACAATCCTAATCACGAGGGGGGGGGGGATTTTGTTAAATTACCAGGTAACGGTCACGATTGCATATTAGTATTCACACGGAGACATATTTTGGTAATTGCTCCTTGTTTTTGAATTTTATATCTTAAACTAAATGTCCTGAAAGGCGCAGTATAAAATAAATATTTAGGGACACTAAGGGGAGAAGAAACTTGAATATTTGTATTTGGGTGATATCTCATATATAGATAAGATCTGGATAAAAACAAGTGGAGTTTAACATGTAAGGATAGTTGAAAGCATAATAATTGTAAATTGGGACACAACAATAGGTGATATATGAGAGCAGGTCACCTGTTGATCGGCATCGACGAAAACCGAATTGGTGGTCGCTTAATAGCCGGGTACCTTCAAGGTAGAGTAGGAGTTGAGAATTATTGGTTTTCTCCATCACTTTAGATAGGATTGAGGTGAGAGAGATAGGGCAGTAGTTAGAAGGCAACAATTTTCACCCTTTTTGGGAATGGGCTGAATATAGGCTGAATTTCCAGGCTTTGGGATATATACACCAGTGGAGTAAGAGAGTGTGTACAGACGGCACAGGGTAGGAGTCAGTTCTGTTGCACAGACTTTCAGGACAATTGGAGGAATGCCATCAGGGCCAGGAGCTTTTTTTTGTGTCTAATTTTGACAACAGGTTTATGATCTCTTTCTGGTAAAAGGATACGGGAAGGGGGGGGGGCATTTGCCATTGTCAGTTATGTGTGCATTGGAGACAAAGTGTGAAGCCAGGAGATTAGCTTTTTCTGTGGGTGATGTTGCAATTGAGCCATCTGGATATGATGGGGGGGGGGGAGAGTAGTGTAGAGCAAAAGTTGCGATCAATTGCTTTGGCAAGAGACCAAAAGGCATGGCTGCCGCTAGGACAGGCTGTAAGTTTCTTGCTTTTTTGCCTGTTCAAATTTTGTTTTGGAATCATTGATAATTTTTTTGCATCTGTTTCAGGCTTCAGTATAGGCACTGAAGGAGGATGGAGTTCTTAATTTCAGTCAGTTGTGGTATGCCTGATTTTTCATTTGTACAGCCTTGGCACATCTTTTGGAGAACCAGGATTTGGATAAGGGATGGCAGTTCAGAGAAGTATGGGGAATGTATGTTATCATGCCAGTGAGGATTACTTTGGTGATATTTTCGGTGCATATGTTTGGATTGGAAGACTGCAAACAATAGTCCAACCATGGGAATGAAGCATAGTAGTCTTGGAAGCTGTCCCATTTGGCACAACAGTTATAATGCCAAACTACTCTTGTGCAGGTGTGACTGTGTAAGCTTTGTTGCATGGGGCAGGAGATGAGCATAGGTTATGGTCAGAATTACCGGGGGGGGGGGGGGGAATCACTACATTCATTGTATATTTGAAAGGGTCATTGGTAAGGGGGAGATCTAGGGTATTTGGGGAGTGATTTGGGCTATCTGTTATTCTTGTCAGCTTGTGAACAATTTGTGTAAGGTCGTTGGTGATGGCAAATATTTCAGCGTCTCTGCCTGCAGGATCTGTACAACTGGAAGAGGAAAGCCAGTTGGTGTTATGGACATTAAAATCACCTAGGAGGATGATTTCACTATTAGGAGAGTGGGCCTGGAGGAAATCAACTTTTGAAGAGAGGAAATTAAAGAGCTTGGAGTGACTGGTGGTATAAGGGGAGCGATAGAGACAGCAGATGAATTTGACTGAGTGGCGGAGGGATATTTTTAACCAAAGAAGGTCAAAGTTAGGCTATTCTAGGTTAGGTGCTCTCTGGCAGGGTATGTCAGAGCGGATATATGTGCACACACCACCCTTGGGTTGAAAAGAGTTAAATAGTGTATAGTTTGGATGGTTGAGATGGATAGTGCTGGGGGAAGGTGAAATTTGAGTTTCTATTAAGAAGAGTAGGTGGGATTTGGTTGACTGCAGATGATAGTGAACACTATTAAGTTGGAGTTGAGACCACGGATGTTGGTGTAGTCGATATGCAAGGGTCTGTGGGGCATGGCGTTGACCTGAAGGGTCTTGTACATTTCCTATGCAATGCCTGCATACTTATCTCCTTGGTGGCTACTAGTGGCGTCACTTGGTTTTTGCACTAGTTTGGTTTGTTTGTAGTCTATGGTCCAGCTGTTGTCTCAATTTTGGCATTTTTCTTCTAGCTGTCTTTGGAGTTGGTGTCTTTGTTCCCTTTGTGCAAAGGTTGTCAGGTCGAGCACTTACATGCAATTGGGGGCAACTGTCCTTTAGCTTGCTATTTATCACCGTTATTAATTTGGATGTGTTTGTCGGTGTATCACAGATCACTTTCACGAGACATGAAAAGTTCGTTCCGTTCTTTCTTTTGTTTATGGGTCTGAAAGTTGCATTCACCCGCTAGTTTGCTAACGTCTTCTTTTAAAGATTTACCATTTTCCTCTGGAAAGTTCAGAATAATGGCATTGAGTCTCTTGTTTTTGGCCTCGAGTGACGCGTGTACCATTGATGTGATTAAATCGCGGAGTTCGTTGGTGGGTATAGATGCACTTGCCATCGAGTATCTCGAGCTTTGTTTTCAACTTTCGGATTTTGGATGAGAAAGTATCGATCGTGTTATTAAGGTGTTGTTTGAGATTTTCGACTTGTTTGCATAGGTTCAGCAGAAAGAAGGCACATTGAACAGAAAAAAGGCTGGTTCAGTTCGATAAAAAGCTCGAGTGCCAATTCATCTATTTTCGTGCAGGAAGTATGTAGCTAGTTGCAACAGAAATCACATGATATACATTTTTTCCCTTTCAGTAACTTCAGTTTCGCAACTGCAACACTTCGTATTGTCTTTCGGTTTGTTGGCTATCAGCTGCGCTACACTGATGGGACTCAAAGTAATTTTTCATTGTTGGCCTTTGTTGCCGCCATCTTTACTTTGTACGATAGGCATATCGGGCGCTTTCAAGTGTCTGTTTTTTTTTAATTGTAAAAATAACTGATATGAAGGACTATGGGTACTTACGATTTGTGTAGAAGTAATTGGCTCCTTAGTACCCTCTGTATTCCATTTGCTGGTTATTTTGCACAAAAAAGATACTTGCAATTACGATAAAATTCAGGCGCACAAGTTTAACGAAACTTATTCAGGCGCCGCCTCCTTTGCATTAACGTTAGTGCACGAATGCACTGTGCTGGCAAAAGCAATGCACTCTGACATCACTGAATATTGTTACTGCCATCATTGCTTTGTGCAGTAGGTAGAGCAAGTAACTGATTATGTGAATACGTGAAATATGTGAAAATGACTATGTGAAACTCAGAAAAAATAACTATTTTCAGCACTCAAAGCACAGTTGAGACTTTAGGATACACAGTTGAGATTTAGTTTGGTGATATTGGAGAAAAATACTTTTGAAAGCAATAAAACCAATATAACCAAGCAGCAAGATGAATATTATTTACTAGGATCACTTGTTTTTAGTCTTCTTTGTCTCAGCAACACTAATTATCTCCATGTGGCACTTTTTTAGTTCTTTGGCCAGTTCAATTTCCTTTCTATTGATATTGCTTATGTTTAGGTGCCTATCTCCAATTCTTCTGACATTGTATATGTTGCAGTAGCTTTTTCTTGCTACTCCTGATGAAACTTGTGTGATCCTGTTTAATTGGTAGCACTCTTGCCAGCATGAAATTTCGTCATCTTGGACAATCATGTTTGTTTCTGATTTAAGCCAATACAGAATACAGTTTGGTCAGCTAAGACATGAACTGCAAGCTAATCTTCATTAATGTTGTGCCTCCTAAATGGGCACAACATATGATGTAAAAGTGAGCACGTGTCTTTATTTTAAGTTCCTGTGAAAATGGCAACGTCACGTTGCCATTTTCACAGGAACTTAAAATAAAGACACATGCACGCAGGCACTACACACAGTAACTGAGAACGAAGCAGGAAGCTGTTGTCTCTCCTAAAACTCCTGATGGTGCCCCCTAGAGGTCTATGTAAGTATTCTTGGCCTTTGGGCTGAAGGTCTTCTGATGTAAGTCTCCAAAATTTGGGACAGTCTCATGTAACCAAATTTGTTGAGGTTTGACACGTTTCTTAGGGCTGAGGCTGATTCCATGAATAGCCTTTCAAATTTGAATTTACTACGGTGTATAACCGTGACTTTCTTCTGCCATATTCTGTGGCAAGTATCCAGAGCATGGTCTGCAAGACAGGATGTACTGGTGAAAATGGATGTAGTCCTCGTGTTTGAAATTCAAATTCTGGTATTCGCTGTCCTGCCTGTTTGGCCAAAATAGGCCAGCTTACAGCTGCAAGGGACCTGGTATACACCAGGTCCTTGTTTGTTTCCTTGCCAGGTAGGTCTAAGGAAGGTCTATAACAAGAGGTCAAGTTATGTTTTTTTTTAGGATTTTAGTAATTTTTTCCGAGGTGCCTCGGATATAGGGAATGGTGATGGATTTAGAATAATCCTTCTTGTGAAAGGGGAGAGGGTTGTGGTTGACTGGTGTCAACATTTTATGGATTTTTTTTTTTTTTTTTTTGGGGGGGGGGGGGGTAGCCAATTGGCTGAGAAAGTGTTGAGGATGTGGTTCAGTTCAGTGGTAAGGGCACTATCATTTGAACAGATAAGTTTAGTCCTGTTGTGTAGTGTCTTAATAACTCCATATTGTTGTGTATGTGTGTGTGTGAGGGGGGGGAATTGTTGGTGAATGTATCTGCCTGTATGGGTGGGTTTCCTATAAACTGAGAAAACCAAGGTTCCATCAGGCTGACGGGTAACTAGTGTGTCTAAAACCTGAAAGGAAGGCTGTTGTTTTTCTCCTTTTCTAGGGTGAACTTGATTCTGGGGGTGTTGGTTGTTTAAGTGTGTTAGGAAGGAGAGGAGTGTATCAGAGTCATGTGGCCAAATAGTGAACACATCATCAATGTAGCGAAGCCATATGGTTGGTTTCTGTGGGACAGAGTTTGAGGCTTTCTCTTCAAAAGTCTGCATAAAAAATTTGGCCAAGGGTGGGGAGAGTGGTGAACCCATGGCTGTCCCCTCTATTTGTTTGTTTCCTTGCCAAACGAAATAGCCAGAGTTCATAGGACTGAACTGAAATAGGGCTGAGATATTGGGAGGAAATTTAGCTTGGATTAGCTCTAAGGTTTCTTTCAGTAGGGCATTTGTGAATAAGGAGGAGATGTCAAAACTGACCATTATATCAGTATGTTGGAGTGTGAGGTTTTCTATGCTGGCTTTGAAATGGGCTGATTTTTTATGTGTGATGGTGTATTGCTAGTATAGTGTATGAGCACTTTGGTCAAATGTTTAGCTAATTTGTATGTGGAGGAATCAATGCCATCCACCACTATGGGACGTAATGGCACATTTTCTTCATGTATTTTTGGGAGTCCACATATATATATGGGGGGGGGGGGGGAAATGGAATTAAATGGTTTTAACTTGTTAGTGACTTCTACAGGCCAAGAAGTGACTTTCTTAAGGAGAGCCTGTGGAGTTTTCTTGTTTTTGGTGGTCTAGCTTTGGTGAGAACGCAAGCTACATCCAATCTAATATCGTTGGCCACGTGGTTTGGAAGGTGGCGGATTCGGCGTTCAATTTGGATCATTATATCCTCAGCAGTTAATTTTCTGGGAGCAATGGCAAAGTTGTGGCTATGTGAGAGAGCACTGACTGCTTCAGGCTTTAAATTAACTGAAGAAAGGTTGACCACAGTCAGTAGGAAGTTTTGGTTCGGAGGTCGAGTTCTTTTTTGATTTCTCAAACTTCTTGATATGTCGACCTCATACTTTTTTAAATTCTTTATCAGCAGCAGTGCATGAGATGTCATATATGATTGACCAAAGCTCGCGGTTTAACATGCCAGAACCTAGCAGGGTGCTAGGTTCTGGCATGTTAAACCGCGAGAAGTGCTAGAAGTTCGAAGATCTTCTTCGAGCACCCTGCGTGCATGTGTCTTTATTTTAAGTTCCTGTGAAAATATTAGAATATAGATTAAAGTTTAATTTTTATTTATATCATTTGTATGCTGTAAATTCCTTAAGTAACTTAATAAGAATGTATAACCAACGTCTAAGCCTTTCTACGAGAATTGCTATCATCCACGGGGATTCCATCGCATGCAAGGCCCGCCACTACGGTAAAATGAAGCTGAAGCCATCAAGACAATTGAACCCTCTGACCTTCCTAAAACGCTGCCGGGATAATCAGGTAATCCCAAATTGTGTCAAATTCAAGCCCCATTTCTTGTCACGAATTTATAACCGAGCCAGCCAGGCTTTGCTACGAGAACAAATCGCCACTCGCGCTGTCTCCTAGCTAACACTAACTTAGCTATACGGTTTCTCGAAGAAGAGCTTTCTAGTACATTAAACCACGAGAATTGGTCAATCTTATACGACATCTCGTGCACTGCTGCTGCTGATAAAGAATTTAAAAAAGTACAAGGTCGACATATCAAGAAGTTTGAGAAATTAAAAAAGAACTTGACCTCCGAACCAAAACTTCCTACCGACAGTGTGGTCAACCTTTCTTCAGTTAATTTGAAGCCTGAAGCAGTCAACACTCTCTCACGTGGCCACAACTTCACCATTGCTCTGAAAAAACTACCGGCTGAGGATATAATGATCCAAATTGAATGCGGAATCTGCCACCTTCCAAGCCACGTGGCCAATGATATTAGATTGGATGTAGTTTACGTTCTCACCAAAGCTAGACCACCAAAAACTAACATATCCAATAAGGAATATAAATCGCTGCAAGAATTAAAGAAAAACAAAGAAATAATAATCACCAAAGCGGATAAAGGTAACGCCACAGTAGTACTTAACTGAACGGACTACACAGGTAAGCTTAGAGCTCTATTATTAGATCAAACTACTTACCTCCCTATTGAGTACAAACCCACCAACTCACAAATGAGAAAATTCCACAGGCTCCTTAAGAAGTCACTAACAAATTAAAACTGTTTAACTCCATACCCCCCCCCCCCCGTATATACGGACTCCCAAAAAATACATAAAGAAAATGTGCCATTACGTCCCATAGTGGATGGCATTGTTTTTTGTTTTTTTAAGTTCCTGTGAAAATGGCAACGTGACATTGCCGAAATAGAATATAGATTAAAGTTTAATTTTAATTTATATCATTGTACATTGTAAATTCCTTGAGTAATTTAATACGCATGGAAATCTTGAAGAAGGCCACAGAATTACTGATATTGCCAGAGAGTTTGAAATATCAGATAGTATTGTATCCAAGCTCTGAGTAGCATTTCAAACCAATAGAATGTGTTTCAGACATCTGCTAAGAGGTCATCCTCACTCTACAAGAGCATGAGGACAGATTTTTGGTTATAACAGCAAAATGTAATTGACAAATCATGTCAGGTCAGCTTGCAGGTTGGCTCCATTCAAGCACAGGTACATATATATCTTGACAAACTTTGGCAAGACATCTGTGACAACTAAGCCTATATGCCCGAAGCCATGTAGTCTGCAACCCTTTATCCACAGCACATCATAGAGCATGTTTTCAGCGGTGTTACATCTATATAAAAATTGGACAAGACACTAATGGGCTAATGTACTCATTACAGATGATAGTTGTTTCAGCCTTTCCTCCAATTCTAGATGACACTTGATATGGCATGAAAATGGTAGTGCTTACCATCGCAAGGATCTTCTTGAATGGCATCAATATAGTGATGTGGAATCATGGTATGAGGTGGGATTATGATTAATGGATGCACCAAGCTACAAGTGCTGGAAAAAGGAACTATGAGAGTGAATGATATTACAAGTTCTTCTATGTCATGTTCAATTATTCTGTGGTGCTGTAGGTGAAGAATTCATTTTTATGGATGATGATGCCACACCACATTGTACACGAGCTATTGTACAGTGGAGATATTTCTGAAGACCAAGGATACTAATCGAATCGAGTGGCCAGCATGCTCACCAGAGCTCAACTTCATAGAACAGTTTTGGACACAATAGGGAGATATACTCAAATATAAAGAGCCAACAAGCTTCATTTCGGCGATATAAACATTATTTAAATTAAGGGGATATTAAATCCCACACTGTTTTGAAACCGAATAAGAAACTCAAAGATTGGAATCAGAGAGTTTCATGCCGAATATAGTAAACCATAAAGTATCAGCGATCACCAGCGCGAACCAATGCAAGTGACCCTATATACTGCTGCTTAAAATTCCCCTTTAGAAAAAAAAAAAAAAAATAAGGCCTTATCTTTGCTCTGAAGTAGGAGTGTACCAGTTTACTCAAGAACTCCTGAATCACTTGGTGCTGAACATGGTATGACATTGCAGTTCAGGATGGATACCGAAATGTCTCTCCACATTTTTTGTGTAATATAATTTATTATTATGCTGGCAATAAATTTATGTCCTCATTTGGCTGTAGTTATGAAATTTTTTCATAACTACAGTAGTTCGTCCTTAGCATTTGGACAGCAATGTATAACCTACATGGAATCACAAATATCAATGCAATTTTTGAAGTAATTTTTGTACCAAACAAATTTAATTTCACTAATTGTTGGGATGTTTCAGTCTACCTTTTTTTCTATCTACTTTATCCCTTCACTGACATCTTGGAGCAGTGCCATTGCTTGAGAAACTATAAGGAAAGCATGGGAAGCAGTTTCAGGCTGCACACCCACAGCCAGGAGGATTAACCAAGCAGGGGTTACGTGGATGAGTAAGGATATAAAAGAAAACACTGCAGATGGAATATAAAGAAACAGGTAATCAGCATACTCATGACCAATACAAAATGTAAACAAGAATGGTAACTAATATGGAAGAGAGGCCAAATCTGATTCTGAGAAAAAATTAGCTAAGCAGGCCAAATTAAATCCAACAGTTTTCTCATTATGTAGCAAGTAAGAGGAAAAATGACTATGGAAGGATGACTTTAATTAATGATGATGGCAGAAAGGTGACAGAAGGGAAAGAAATAGTTGAGCTGCTGAGTGATCACTTTGCAAGTGTGTATCATCCAGGTGAAGGTTTTGCAGTTGCTGATGTAGCTGAATCTTATGTCAGTTTGAGGAAGACAAAATGGAGATGCTCAGCATACTGAAAAATATTAATATGAATACAGCACATGAAAATATCATATTCATATTGAAAATATCAATATGAATACTGGATGGCATGTCGGCCCATGTGCTACAAAAATATACAAAATTGGCATGTACATCTGATGAAGCTGTTCAATCTAAGTATTAGCTCTGGCAAGATTTCCAAGAAGTAAAAAGAGTGTAAGATAGTTCAATCACATAAAGGTGGCTCCAAGACAGAAATAGAAAACTACAGACTAATTTATATATCAGGAGTTTATTTTTTAACGTATTGGAAAAGTTGATTACAGGTAAAATCCAATAGTGGATAGATAGGGATATGATACAGTTTTGTAAAGGGTGGGTCCTGTCATAGTAATTTATACACATTTTATAATAAAGTGACAGAGGATTTGGATAAGATACTTCACGGAAAACCATTACAAAAGTTAGAGCTAATGGGAATGGATATGAAGCTGAAAGATGGATGGGGTGGGATGACTGACAGACAGACACTAGGTGGTATATGGTGGAGTGGAATCTGGAATGCGGGTGACTAGGAGAGTACCTCAGGGTTCTGTACTAGGGCCACTACTCTGATTTGTATATCAATGATATAGGGAAAAATTTAAGAGAGATACTGAACTGTTTGCTGATGATGCAAAATTAGGGAGGACAATAATTGATAAAAGTGATGTAGATATCCTGAAGGATGATTTAAATAAACTGACATTCTGGACAAAAGATAATAATTATCAATTTAATGTTGCAAAATGTAAGGTTATACATGTCGGGTAGAAAAGGTTACATATTGAGTATCACATTGATGGTAATGGAATGCAGGAAATTGTTGATGCTAGAGACTTGGGAACAATGGTGGACAGAGTTGAAGTTCAGAGGCCACATTGCAAAAAGTTGGCAAAATAGTTCAAAGGATCAATTGGATATTGAAAAGCATGCTAACAAGTAAAGACAGGGAGTTTGTTACCCCCTCTTTATAATGCTATGATTCGGCTGCATCTTGAATACTATGTACAGATTTGGTCATCTAGATTCCTTGGGAATCAGGAGGTGATTCAGAGACAAATGACTAAGCTAGTGACAGGAATGCTCCCTACAAGGATAGTTGAAACAGTGTGGGTTGCATGACAGAAATGTATTAGTTAATAAACAGGTTCATTAAGACTGATAGAAAGGGCATTTTTCAATACATAACAAATAGAGAAGGAACTAGAGGTTCCCCCCCCCGGTGGTTAGTAAGAGTGTGCAGACTAGATTTTTTTTTCTTGGAAAGTGGCAAGTGGAAATGATTGAAGAATTAGATGTAAGTGCCCTGAATGTGAAAAATTTAAGGAGACGTATGAGAGGTATTGTGTGTAAAATCATTAGTGCAAGTCTTCCAATTGCATGGAGATACCTATATAGTAATAATAATTATTATTATTTCCATTTTTCTTTTACTTATTTACTAGAAAAGTTTGTAAAAATCCTTTGGAGGATTCACATAATAAAGAAACAAAACAGCATGAATTTTAAATTGTAAATGGGATATCTACACTAAAAAATATGTGTGTATTATGGAAAGTATAAACTTCTAGTTTAAATAAACGATTATGTGGGAAGCAGTTGATGCTTAAAATCATGGCTTTAAACACCACTTGCAGTGTACTTTGGTTTAGTCTTGTACTAAACCAGTGGTCGCCAAAGTGGTCGATATCGACCCCCAGGGGTCGATTCGGGCTCAGGGGTTGATTGAAAATATATAAAACATCATTGGACGGATAATATTTAATTCGGTTAACTTGGATTACCTCCATCCTGAATGACAATGCAATTAAGAGTGAATCATAAGAACAGTGACATGAATAGGACCAGTGAGATGGAGCAAGGTCATGAAAATATGAAAATTTGAAAACATGCACATTCCAGATTAGGTTATCACTCCATTTTCTGCAGATATTGAAAATATCTGCAGAAAATGGAGTGATAACCCAATCACTCCATTCGGGCTCAGGGGTTGATTGAAAATATATAAAACATCATTGGACGGATAATATTTAATTCGGTTAACTTGGATTACCTCCATCCTGAATGACAACGCAATTAAGAGTGAATCATAAGAACAGTGACATGAATAGGACCAGTGAGATGGAGCAAGGTCATGAAAATATGAAAATTTGAAAACATGCACATTCCAGATTGGGTTATCACTCCATTTTCTGCAGATATTGAAAATATCAAATGTAACTTACAAGATGAACTTATTGAATTGTCAGTTGATCTTGAAGCTAAGATGCTTTTTAAAAATAGGACTTTAAGTTACTTTTGGACGAATATAAATGTTGTAGAAAAATATCCAAAACTTTCTGAAGTGGTACTCCCCTTTTTGCTTGCATTTCCATGGTATATGGTTGAAGCTGGTTTCAGCCATGTTAATTCCATTTTAACAAAACAAAGAAATAAGCTAGATATAGAATTCTGTGGCAATATAAGGCTGAAACTTACTAATTTTGAACCCAACATTGCTAATCTTGTCAAGAGTCACGAAGCACACCCTTCACGTTGACAACGTTAGTAAATTCTATACTAAGTTAATAAAAGTCTTATTTTCATATATATAAGGAAGATTTAGATTGTATTATTGTTATTTTGTTATCTAAATTAAATTTTATATTTTATATATTATTTATCCCTCCTATCAAATATGTAATGTTAAGAAGGACGTCAAAAACAAAAACGTATCCCTTTGACGTTAAGCCAATATAAAATGGCGGTGTTGCATTGATTTGATCGTCGGCTTGTCGAGAGCTCCTGAAAAGATTAGTAGTATTGTTTGCTTTTTGTTTCTTGGTGTGTCTGTGCAATTTTTGTGTGTTTTCTGTTATTTTAAGTATTATTTTTAAGATAAGATGGCGTACATATGGCACCGATAAAGAAAAAATGGCGGCCAGGTCGCCATGTTTGTTTAAGAGTTTGATGTAAACAAATTTATGCAATGTGCTGTCTGTGAGATGTATGCTTTGCGAAGAGCGGTGGGAGCCTGGTTAGAGGGTGATAGTGGAATTAATATGTGCAGAAAGTGTAAGGAGAATGAGGATCTCAAGCGTGTTTCAGGTGGCAAGAGTGATATCGTTAACGATAGTCAGAATGTAGAAAATGGCGATGTGATAGAGAATTCGCGGTAGTGCCAGATAGCTGTGAGAGCGTCGTTGAAAGTGTAAATGAAGGTAGAAATACATAACGAATGGATGATTTGATTGATAATGAAAATGGTGAGATGCGAGTAGTGAAATTGCGTGTTTGAACGGTGCGATACACAGAGCGAAAAGGCAACTGGAGCGTATGGAAAAATGTGTGCTGAACGTACCGACTAATAACCGGCGTAAGTCTGTGATGACAAAAAATAGAATGTTCATAAACGTCAATAAAATGAAGGAGCGGGTGCTGTGTGGGGATTCACTATTAAGAGGTGTGATAGTTGAGAGTTTGACGAAGTTGTACCAGCCGGGTGCGACCATAAAGGACATCAGCGAATCTATTTGAGTGCAAAAACAGAGGGTGAAAGAGATGATAATCATGGCAGGAACAAATGATTTGAAAGAGGACAAAATGGAAATGATAGAGGATGTGAGGGAATTACTTGAGATAGCAAAAGACAAGAGTGAGAGAGTTAGGATAGTGAGTATTTTACCGTGGTATGACAGTGAAGTGTTTAGAAGGAGGGCCATAATTGCCAATGACTTTATGCGTGGATTATGCATGGAGAGTGGTGTGGAATTTGTGGATGTGTGGAATGAGTTCGATGGGCAAAAGGACTTATATAAGATGGATGGGTTACATTTGAATGGAGTTGGTGTACGGAGGCTTGAAAAAGCGTTGATGAATGATGTGGAAGTGGATGTACAGACTCAGGGAAACTAGATTTATTAAGAGGCAGGGGGAGTGGATATGCAGACTTTAGGGAGGCAGTTGAGTGTATGAATGAGTATATTATACCCGAGCGAGTACGAAGGACAACAAATCAGAATGGGATGGTTAGTAAAAGACATCAAAGTAGGGATGGGACAAATGGGCTTCTGCAATTCATGTACACTAATGCCAGGAGTATTAGGAACAAGAAGGAAGAGTTTTTGGCCTTGGTTGGCACTTCCAGACCACAGGTTGTTGGTATTAGTGAAACATGGCTGACAGAAGATGATAAAGCTAGTGGGATTGAATGCGACGGGTATAGCGTGTTCAGGAGTGACAGGGTGAATAAAAAGGGGGAAGGAGTGTTATTGATGATAGCTGATGAGTTGCAGCCAAGGAGTATAGAAGTTGAACTGCAGGATAGAATAAAACAAAATATACAATTGGGTGCTGCTATAGACCAGGGTGATGGAATCGATGGTGGGGATAGTATGCATAGGCAAATAGAAGAAATGAGTGGAAGAAGGGAAATTATTATGGGTGATTTCAATTATGGTAACATTGACTGGAAAGAGGAGAGGGCACATGGGAGGAAGGAACTGGATTTTATGCAGTTATTAAGGGACAACTATCTGCGGCAGCATGTAGTGGAAAATACCAGGGGGCAGAGAGTGCTTGACCTAGTAATTGCAAGTGAGAATGTGGCTGTAATGAACATGACCATGTTGCCACCAATTGGTGAGAGTGACCATAAGGTCATGACTTGGGAGGTGGCTAAAGGAGTGGAATTTACAATTAAGACAGGGTACATATCGAATTACAAGGCTGGTAAGTATGACAAGCTTAGGTGTGTGTGCTTGGTTCGGTGCCATGGCATGTAAAACTTCAAGGGCTGGATGTTGATAGTGCATGGGAGGTGGTTAAGAAGTGTTTGCAGGAGGCAATTGTTGAATGTATACCAAGAGTCCGAATAATAAATCAAGTAGGGGTTAAATGGATGAATAACACTATTAAGCTTGAGCTGCAAAAAAAGAAACAATTGTGGAGGGAATTTAAGGAGAAAGGTGACCAGCAGGCGCAGGAACAGTATAAAGCTCAGGCCAGGATGGTAACAAGGGTGTTAAGAAAAGCAAAAGCGGATTACGAAAGGAAATTGGCCATGCAGGCTAAAGAGAATCCTAAACAGTTTTTTCAATATGTTGCAAGTAAAAGGAAAAATGTTCATGGTAGAATGATCTTAAAAAATGCTGAGGGTAGGGAGGTAACCGAAACAGTCGATATAGTGGAATTACTGAGCGAGCACTTTGCAAGAGTATATCATCCAGGTGGTAACATTGCAGGAATGCAATGAAGTAGAGGTAACTAGTCTATTACAGAACCTCAATGTCAATACATCTGTGGGATTGGATGGTATACCAGCTCGTGTCATACGTGAAGCGGCTAAAGAATTGCCAGTGCCCTTGACCATTTTGTTTAATTTGAGCCTCGGGTCGGGGTCAGTCCCAAGGGGGTGGAAAGAGGGGAAAATAGTTCCGCTGCATAAAGGTGGTTCCAAGGCTGCTGTTGAAAATTACCGGCCAATCAGCATAACAGGAATCATTATCAAGATCTTGGAGAAAATAGTCAAGAGGAAAATACAAGATTGGATAGAAGAAAATGAGATACTGTATCAGGGACAGCATGGTTTTGTGAAGGGTAGGTCATGCCTCAGTAACTTGGTCACGTATTATAACACAGTGACGGCTGAACTGGATAAGAGTAATGGGTTTACAGTGATTCTACTGGACCTTGCTAAGGCCTTTGACAGGATACCAATGGAATTCTAATCAGTAAATTGCAGCATATGGGGATGGATATAGGGTTGGTCAGATGGATAGCAGGGTGGTTGACAGAGAGATATCAGAGAGTGGTTTATTCAGGAGTAGAATCCACAAGACGGCCTGTGACTAGTGGTGTGCCACAAGGATCTGTACTTGGACCACTGCTGTTTAATTTGTTCATTAATGATATAGGAAAGGATCTGAGAGGAACAGTTCATTTGTTTGCAGATGATGCAAAGCTGGGTAGGGCAATAGTGAATGCAGATGACGTCAAATTTTTGCAAGATGATTTGGATAGATTGGAGGTCTGGGCTAAGGTAAATGGATGTCAATTTAATGTGGCAAAATGTAAGGTTATACATTTTGGGATGAAAAGATTAGCAGCAGATTACTACATTTGTGGAACTGTACTCCAGGAAATTGATGAGGCACGAGATTTAGGCATGTTGGTGGATAAGGAGTTGAAGTTTAGGACGCACATTGCAAAAGTGGCCAAATCAGCTCATCAAATCACTTAGTTGCTGAAGAATACGTTGACAAGCAGAGACAAGCAGGTTATTGTTCCTCTGTATCGAGCCTTGATACAGAGGAACAATAACATCTCGACTACTGTGCCCAGATTTGGTCACCTAGGTTTCTTCTTGATGGGGAGGAGGGGGAGAGGATCCAGAGGCGAGTGACCAAGATGATAGCAGGTCTGTGGAATGAACCTTATGAGAACAGGTTGAAGATTTGTGGGTTGCAAAAATTGGTTGATAGGAGGAGGAGGGCAGATATGATTGAGACATTCAAATTACTGAAGGGTTTCTATAAAATTAATTCAGAAGATATTTTTGAGAACAGGGCTGGTTGTGGGAGGACTAGGGGACATCCATGGAAACTGGGCAAAAGTGTGGTTAGTAAAGGTGTTAGAGCTGGGTTCTTTACTTGCAGAGTGGTGAATGAGTGGAATGCGCTCCCAGAGTCTGTGGTGGATGCTGTGACAGTGAATGAGTTTAAGGCGTGGTATGATAGATACTGTATGAATATAGAATAGCTGTGATGAATATGATTTGGGGCCTCCCTCGATGAGTCTAATGACTCCCTGGAGTTGCCCTTAATAATAATAATAATAATAATAATAATAATATATATAGTATATTAAGACATACAAGAAAAACTGTAACTATAAAATAAACAATCTAAAAACTCCCATAAGCATATTTTTTCCTTGTCCTATTATAATTATGTAATAGTAAAATAGAGGGGGTCGATAAAAAGTCAAGAAACTCTTGAAGAGGGGTCGACGGTCAAAGAAGTTTGGTGACCCCTGTACTAAACCAAATACAAGAGAACACTAATTCTACACAACTTACCAAGCAAATCAAGTGGCAACTGAACATCTTGAGTGGAAAAAAATAATAATAATAATTACATACAGAATGCTGTAATGCATTTTCAAATCACTACAGTTCATATCACCAAAAAAAAAAAAAAAAAATCATAGCAACTGAAACGTGTTGCAGAAGAGAAGGAAATCCAGTTAAGATCGATACTCATTCATGGAGATTACTCCAATCATTTCTCATGTGCATTCTCTTCCTCTATTATGTCTTTTCTATAAGTATTTTCATAGCAGTACTTCGCCCAAGTGAAGTTCCTCATTTCTCCATCTTCACCAAACTTGTAAAAGCATGAGCAGCAACATATCAAGCAGAAAGTCATGATACTTTGCAACTTCATAGGGTTTCTGCAGTATTAATGATTATTACAACAGGTCATGGATCACGAAAAATGGAGAGGTGGTGGGCCTTTTTCAATCATGGATAATATGCAACTAAACAAACTACATAAAGTAAATATGTGTTGAAACACATCTTTGGATTTCATCACAAAATTAAAAAAAAAACTTTTTTAATTTAATTCACTTATTAGTACATCAATCAGCACCATGCAAACATCACAAACAAATATGATTCTATTTTGAGGGGAACTGTTGCCAGAAAAAGTTATTTTTCTTATTAATTAATGCTTGAATTTCAATTATAACTGTAATAATATCTGCAATTATTCAGTAATAATTAAGAAAAGGATAAAAGGTTATTTAATTTTTTAAAAAAAAGGTTCTAAATTCAAACATGTTATCTGACATTAAAAATTTATGATCTTTGGATCTTTTCAATAAAGTTTCACCCTTTGAAGTAAGCTGAGTGATTTGGTATTACTCCCAATCCTCCATGGAGCCTGAAGACACATCAAAGGAAGAGGAAGATGAACACTCATAGACCACAATAACTATCATAACAATGCTATTAAAACTAAATCCCTTTGACAAAACTTACTAATCTGGATATGTATACACTTACAGTTTAAAATACAGTCATACCCCGACTTACCCGAATCCAGAGTTACGTGGTTTCTTATATGTACGTATTCCCGCCTCGCTTCAAGCCTCACCACTAGTCGTATCTTTCAGGTGCCGGCAACATTCGCCAGTGTCGCACATGCTGTGAACAAGCACTGATGTGTTTCGCGCGTCTCCATTCATACACGATTTTTATAGTCTACAAACCTTGCGAATGTTTAATGTTATGTTCTTAATAAAAATTTTATCACATAAAAAATAATAACGTCATCCAAAAGAAGCAAGTCCAATTCTTCTACAGTTAGCAAGAAAAGAAAAACATTGACTTTGGAAACAAAACTCAACATTATTAGGAATTTGAAGGAGGAATGAAAATTTGTGAGCTAGCAAAGAAGTTCGATCTACAGGAATCCACAGTAAGAACAATCATAAAAGAAAGGTTTACAGATTTTGGAGGACATAGATTCTAACGAATCTATTGTAGCCACAAGGCAAGGAATAAAAAAATCATTAGCTTGCTATGAAGAAATTTTGTGTGACAAGAAAAAGACATTATGCCGTCAGACGAATCTATTAGATTTTATGAAACCATCGACATCGAAATAACCTTTTTTTTTATGTACGAAAAACTACAATTATGATTATATTTCTTAAAAAATATAGGTTTTTGTAAACCTTTGGTTCCAAATGTATGTTTGTATATATATATAAATTACATGCAAAATTATACCCCGAGTTATGCAAACTCGACTTACGCGCTTTTCGTTGGTCCCACCTACTGCGTAACTTCAGGGTTTTACTGTACTTCAAGCCTCCAAGGGATCTGAGGATTAATTGTGTAAAGTCAAACACTCATAACTCACAATAAATCATATTTTGCTTTGAATATATTCAATGTTGGACACTCACTACCCACTCTGGCAATGCATTCCACTCATTCACCACTTACCAAGCAAAACATCTTTTCAATGACTTACTCAAATGACTACAGTTTCGAGGGATGACCTCTCCTTGCATCACCTATTATCTTATACAATAATTCCCCTGTATCTATATCAGAGGCTCCTCTCACTAACTTATATGTTTCAATGATATCAATCTTCTTTCTCCTGTGTGATCGAAAATGCCATATTTGCCAGATTTAGCTTCCACAGATGTTTTCTTCATCCCAAGAAAGGGGAGTGCTTTAGCAACATTGAGGACATCCAACACTGAAGGAGGCTCCAACTTCCATCATGCCTTCAAACACTTGTATGACAGATGTAATAGGCTGTGTGGAATTGGAGGGGGATTATTTTGAATCTGTGTAATTGACAATCCCAAATATAGTTCTTTGTTTTGATATAATAATTGCCTCATTACTTAACAAGCACACTGCGTAGCTCACAGTGTGGAGGGAGATATTCGGCTGATTTGCCATGATTTGAAGACCAAATCCCTTCAATTAGTTCTCATATTGCATAATCCTCACACAGTGTTAGTTATTTGCCTCTGCACTCTCTCCAAAGTGTACTTATAGCCAAGTGACCAGATCTGCGCACGGAAATCCAAATGAGATCTAATTAGTGCCTTATAGAGTTGGACTATCACCTCCTTATCCATACAATCAATTTAGTTTAATCCTTTATCCAAATGTAAGCAAACAAAGTTTGCGTCTGAAGTATCTTCAGGACTGAGGCAACTCATGGTAAAGGTGGACCAGCTCTCATCACTCCTTGTCTTAGTATCTCCTATAATGCAAAGCACATCTTGCAGACATGTATCGTATAGGTAAAAATGACTTCTCTATTGCTTCCACCTTGGTATCACCACCTCTGGGTCTGGCTCCCACTGACGAGACCTCAATAAAGGTCAAAACTGGTCTGGGTAGTGGCCCTTCCCTTAATGTATAGCATTATACATGTCCACAAGGAGATGTGCTTTGCATTATGGGAGATACTAAGACAAGTGATGAGAGCTTAGTCCACCTTTACCAACAGTTGCCTCAGTCCTGAAGATACTTCTGGTGCAAACTTTGTTTGCTTACACTTGGATAAAGAATTAAACTAAATTTATTATAGTCTAATCAAGTGGAAATAAACTTCAATCATCTTTCTCTAAATCTAGAGTAATTTAATAATAAGGTGAGACACCTTTTGGCAACTCGTATAAGTAAAGATGACTTCTGCATTGCTGAAACCTTGGTATCACCACCTCTGGATCTGGCTCCCACTGACGAGACCTCAATAAAGGTTGAAACAGATCTGGGTAGTGACTCTTCCCTTAATGCATAGCATTATACATGTCTGCAAGGAGATGTGTGTTGCATTATGGGAGATACTAAGACAAGGAGTGATGAGAGCTTGGTCCAACTTTACCATGAGTTTCCCCAGTCCTGAAGATACTTCAGGTGCAAACTTTGTTTGCTTACACTTGGATAAAGGATTAAACTAAATTTATTATAGTCTAACCAAGCGGGAAAAAACTTCCGACATCTTTCTCTAAATCCAGAGAAATTTAATAATAAGGTGAGACACCTTTTGGCAACTCGTATAGGTAAAGATGACTTCTCCATTGCTTCCACCTTGGTATCACCACCTCTGGATATGGTTGCCACTGACGAGACCTCAATGAAGGTCGAAATCGGTCTGGGTAGTGGCCTTCCCTTAATGCATAGCATTATACATGTCTGCAAGGAGATGTGTTTTGCATTATGGGAGATACTAAGACAAGGAGTGATGAGAGTTTGGTCCACCTTTACCACAAGTTGCCTCGGTCCTGAAGATACTTCAGGAGCAAACTTTGTTTGCTTATACTTGGATAAAGGATTAAACTAAATCTATTAGGCTAACCAAGTGGGAAAAAACTTCCAACATCTTTCTGTGTAATCCTTACAACTTTCACATGCCCCCCCCCCCCAAATTGCAGAGCCCCTATCCACCAAGATCATCGGATCGTTGGTCTCCTCTACTTCCTGAAGTAAAGTTCCTCCAACATAGCAATCCTCATTCTATCATCTCTGGCCAAACGGCATAACTTCATATTTGGTAGCATTGAAATGAATCCCCATTCTTTAGCCCAAAGAATTCAACAACATTCAACAAACCATTCAACAACAACAACAAATTAGAACTTCCTGACATTGCTCTTCCTAATTCAGTTTTATCAGGAAACAACTGAATATCTTCCTCCACACTGTGAGCTACAAAATGTGCCCGTTAAGTAATGAGACAATTATTATATCAAAACAAAGAACTATATTCGAGATTGTCAATTACACAGATTCAAAATAATCCCCCTCCAATTCCACACAACCTATTACATCTGCCATACAGGTGTTTGAAGGCATGATGGAAGTCAGAGCCTCCTTCAGTGTCTGGATCACAGCATGTTGAATATCCTCTATGTTGCTAAAGCACACCCCTTTCTTGGGAAGAAGAAAACATCTGTGGGAGCTAAATCTGGCAAATAGGGCATTTTCGATTACACAGATTGACTTTGAAGCCAGAAACTGCTTCACACATAGTGCACAGCTCTTTGCTCCACGATGCAGTCAACCAGTTCTGAATCAACTATTAATGAGAATGATGCAAAAATCCTGAAGGATGACTAAAACCGAGCAAGGGCAAAGGGTAACATGTGGGTCAAGTAAAATGTGCTTTGGGATGAAGAGATCATGAGCTGTACTTCACTGATGGAACTGTACTACAAGAAATTGATCACACCACAAAACTGAAGTTAAGAGTACATTTTGAAAATATGGCCAAACAATAGCTGATTAGATTATTTGAATGTAGAAGAACACACAACAAGAAAGGATAGGGAGTTTAATATTCCTTGTTTATAAGGCTGCCTCTGAACTATTGTACAGAAATATGGCCACTTGGATTTAATAGTGGATGAGTCAATGGTGGAAAGGGTTCAGACAAGATTGACCAAGACTGTGACAGATCAATAAAATAGAACAGAACTCTATGAGGATAGACTGAAGGTCTGTGGATTACAAAGTTTAGTAGATGGAAATGAGGGGATATGATAACATATAAGTTATTAAAGTTTTTGTTTTTTTTGTGGATTGACACGAAAGAGTATTTTTCAATACATGGCAGGGAGGGAGAAAACAAGGAGTCATACCTGGAAAGCATGTAACACAGTGGTTAGCAAGGATGTGAGAACTAGAATGTTGCTTGGAGTGTTTCGAGTGGATGGGATGGGTTGAAAGAAGCAATTATTGAGTGCTTTGTCAGTGAACAAGATGATGTATGAAAAAAATTATGTGAATAATGATTGTTGAAACTTCTTACAGCAAATCTTTAACTTCATAGAGATGGCTGAGAAATTAATAATAATGATAATAACCAAGTATGTTTTAATGATATATTTAATTTAATTATAAAGTATTGCTTATTCATTGCCCCAGGAATGCTGCTTTCCAGCATTAGGGAGCACACATCATCTCCATCTAACAGTCCTTCAGAAATGTTATTAAAAAAAAAATCAAAGTTCCCAATATGACTAAATAAACAGTAAATTATATCACATAAAGACTGAAGCCTATTATTAAATATTTAACTTTAATTGTCATGTGTTTAGTCAAGTAACAGTAAATAAAAGTTTTGCATTATGAAATAAGGGGGGGGGGGAAAGAACTTTGTGCACTATAGAACTTTCCATGCCAGAGCAAAAAATAGATGTTCTTGTACAGTGTCAGTATATTAACTTGTGCAAGTACAGAAACTACCAAAATACTTCAGATAGAAGCACATAATATTTCTTAACAAAATAATAGCAATAAAAAGTTAATACTGTAAAAGGGGTATTTTCAGAAGGCAAGAATTGACATTATGTATGTACTGATGCATAATATTATGTCAATTTAAATTTCACAGAAATTAATAAAAATTTATTTTATTTACTGTTGCCTATGTTATTCACTTTTAATGTAATTTTAATAGAACTGGAAAAAAAAAGTTCTTTTCTGAATGTGATGATGATGATATTTTTTAACTACCAAGTCATGATTACTTTCTGTAATTTCTTCATTATTTGTTTGATGTTGTATTACTGTTTAGCACATTTTGAGAAATAAAAGTACATCATAATATTTTTTTTTGCTGAATGAGTCCAACACTTATCACTGTAAGCACTTGTGCAGTAGGAAATAAATTCACAAGTCAACCACACATTATTACTAAGAGCATAAACAGCTTGTGTTGCAAGAGACATTTTTACAGAAATGACTTTGATATACAAAACAGGATGATCTGAAAAACCTTTTCCAAAGTTCATTTGACATAAAGACAACCATATTTTCAAAATTAATATCACTATTAGGAGTCTCTATAGCTCATTCAGTTTCAAACAATGCTCTTTGGTTGGAAAGACCTAAGTTTAAATTTCATCTAGGAAATAAAGAACCTATATATGGTTTTTAGCTGAAAGTGAGTTAGACCAGTCGTTCTTAACCTTTCAATAGTCGTGGCTCCCTAAGTATCCGAAAATATTTTTGCAGTCCCCTAGTTTGTAGTAACATAATAATACTAATTAAACTTCTTTTTTTTTTTTTTTTTTTTTTTTTTTTTTTTTTTTTTTAAATAGTGGTTTTACATACTGATTATAATGACAAAAAAAAAAAAAAATCAGAAAACAGAATTCAACTTTACTTAAATATATTTTAATGAGGACCTCTGTTGTTGAACACTCTCTACTAATTTGTCTATTCTTGCTTCAATTGTGTTACTCAATAATATTCGTATGCAGAAGTCTATTCAGAGTTGATTTTGTTGTCTGTTTTGTTTTAGTATTTACCATTGTGGAAAATCCCTTTTCACACAAATATGTAGAAACAAAAGGCAACAAATTCTGAATGACAATGGCGCAGGTGTGTATATTCCCTCCAGATATGTATTCAAACTAGGACCAAACTTTTCTTCCTGAAAACAAAACTTCCAAACAGTTCCTTGCAATATTAATCATGCATGGCTTCAATAAACTTTCACCTATCATTAACAGTTTCTTTGATTTCACAATGGGCAAAGCTGTTATAAACGAAGTTTTAACTAATGATTTATTTCTAACAGTTATTGCATTCATGAAAGACTTCTAATTTTTCAGTTCATTCTTTTTTCTTATAAAAAAATCTTCTGGTGTATCTTTATATTACTGATGCTTCTTTTCTAAATGCCTTCTTAATTTATTTGATTTCAGAGATTCATTTGAGAGGACTATACCGCAAACAACACATTGTAGTTTTTACTTATTTTACTTATTTTTTTTACATTTACAACTGGCATTATTTGATGTTTCACATGTGTTTACATCATCCCTGAATTATCACTACTTTCACGTGTTCTTTTTGAACTACCAGGTGTATTTATATTTAGGAAATCAAATAATCTTCTTTGTTTGCTCATTTTATAAGGGGGCAAATTTTAAGAAATAACAAATCGGTATTACAGTATTGAAAGTTTCGAAAAGTAATTGCACATCTGTACTAGTATTGGTTAAAACTTCAGAGAATAACTTCTATCACATGTTCACATGTCCAACAGGCAGATGTCATGACTGGCAGTGTTGCCAGCAGTGAAAAGTCGACTTGTCGCACCACCACAAAAGAAACTACTGCATTAAACAGCATAATTCAGATTACTAATACAAAATGATACAAGTTTCAAACAAAGTAAAATAAAAAGCAAAAAATAATTATTTTAAAAAATTTCAAAATTTTAAAACTTAGAAACATTCTATACCCCCCCCCCCAGTTAAGAATCACTAAGTTAGATTATCTCATACAGAGATGGCAGAGTTTTCTTCATGAGAACTCTGCTTTTTCATCTCACAAAACAGGCAAAGAATTAATAGCCATAATATACTATGCATATAGGATTAAAACAGAGCATTATTAATTAGATTTCAAAGAAGCCAAATTACTTGACAAAGACAGGCCCTTGAGCCTAATATACAAAAACAGTGGAGGAAGAATGTTAGCCAGTTCACTGGAGCAGTGAAAATGAGTGCATGAAACAATGTATCTGTGAGGTAGAAGATGAAGGGTCAGCTGTAAGTTGCATAGCTCTGTGGTGGATAGTATCAAGAATTTTTACAGAGGTTTTAGGTGCACCACCCAAAATGTGTGAGTGGTATTCTAAGGATTGGAGGATTCAGGATTTGTATTGGGTTAGTATGTGTGGGTGTAAAATACTATTTGAATGGAAAACAATGCCTGGTTGTTTAAAGACTGAGGATGTGATGACTGATTTAAATGAGTTTAAAGACTGATTGATGTGATGTGTTTAGGCCAGGAGATGTTAGAGATAAATCAGTCCAATTAGAGAAATGATCATCCTGTCTGCTTATGATTAGTGTATTACTAAGGGTAAGGGAGAGTGAGCTGAAATTTTAGTGGTACTGAAGGTGGCCAGGTTTTCAGTGCCCATCCTTCAGAATAAGATGGTATGGAGATTAATGTGTAAGGCATTGGTTGCAGATAATCTTGAAGCTTCAAATGTCTGAGAAGCATATGGACTGCTGAAAGAGTAGGATGAATGGCGTATGCTACTGTCAGCAAAACTGCATACAGGATTAGTGGTGACTGCAAGTAGGATGATCATTCATGTATAGGATAAAGAGGGTAGGTGACAGAATGGAGCACTAAGGCACTCCTGCACTGGAACAGAGCTCAAAGAGAAGGTCTGGCCAGCATTACACACAGTGAATGATTAGAGGAAACGCTGGCTATCCAGTTAGAGAGGGTTGCAGACCCTCTCTAACTGGATAGCCAGTTAAAGAGGGTCTGCAGGGGGGAGGGCATGTGGCATCAATGGTAATATCATATTAAAACAAGGATATTAGGAAAGAACTTAACATTGTTAGCATTCAGGAATGTGTTAGCAGAGCTAATCTCAGTTTTTCATATGTCAGGAATTTGATGATGTGTTCTCCTAGGTAGTTAAAACCATTAACTTTTTGATGATTTCCTTATTAAGTGTTATCTGTATGTCTTCTGAGTACCTTCCAATTTTCATTATCTATGTTTGGTTTGAATTAATAGTCATCTTTTTGGCAAGGTCCGATGACGATACACGATCGAAACGGCTCGCACCCCGTTAACGCTCTTCCCCCAGCCCTGTTTTCCATAAATCCCTTCCTTTTTCCCAAAGAAGTGCTCTTAAATATAATAATAATATATATATATGTTTTCTAATTTAATCTTCCCACCATGCTCAAACAACCCTCCCCATGTTTCCTACCTCCCCCCCCTTTATTGGCCTAACAGCAGAAGTATGGAGAACGAAGACACCCTAACATCCAAACAAGGTATGTGCAAAATTTCTTCCTCTATTAGTCTGCAGATATTTACCTCTAAAATACACTTATAATAGCCTAAAAAATTCTTGAGTAAAAAGCCAATGTATTTAAAATAAGTTGCTTCACTACAAAAACCTTGTTCAATGGGGAATTTTAACGGCCCTCACACTGTCACATAACAAAAACTGGATTACTGCACACTGCAATACTCCCTCCAAAATGCTTGTAAAAGAGTCATCCATTGTGTAGGCCAATAACACAAGAAATACAACTCTTCAATAATATGCTACTGCATACTAAACTGCAGTGGAGAGATGAAGAAACAAAACAAGTATAACATGCACATTTTGAGGCCATTCACACTAAGTGCTGTGCACAAGCAAACATCATTTGTGGAATGACTCTCATATAATAAGCTCAACAAAACAAACTATAGTGACAAAATATATTTCATTCTCAGTAAATAATTTATTAATAAAGACATATTTAAAGGAAGATATATACCATTTGCCTTTATTCTCACTATCTGAGTCAGAAATACGAGCTGCTAAGAGTTTGTCATATTTACGCTTTTTTTTTAATGGAGATTTAACGTCATCAGAACCACTGTCATCTTCAGAAGTACTGCATGCCTGCTTTGAATCATTTTCATCTTTTTTTGCAGATTTTACAGTCTTCATTTTGCTTTCTTTTGAAATGGTAATATCATCATCTGATTCTAAAGAAACATAAAAACCAACATAATTCAATTCTTTTATATATAATAATACTTGAAAAAAATGGTTTAACACATGTAAGGAAAATCAAAATTTATTAACAAATCCTATATATTTCACTCAGTAACACATGAACATCATTTATGAGGAGTCGTTAATAAATTTTGATAAATAAATAATATAAAGTAATTAAATAAACGGGTGGAAAGTGGCTAAACAGGTACAAGCTTCACAGAACAAAAGAGATGTGTGGGATTACAGAGTTAAGGACTATGGTAAATTAAGGAAACAGATTGGTGATATGCAGTGGTTAATTAGTTGAAGGGAAGAGAAATCAGCAATGCCTGGAACTTGGTCCAGAATCAAATAGTTATAGCAATAACAGATTATATTCTTAAGATTTGAAGGATAAATAAATCAGGAGAAAAATAGATGAATCTTGATATTATGCAGCAGCTTTTGAGAAAGAGGATGTTATAAAGGAGATATAAAGAACAGGATATCCATCAGCAGCCTGAGGAGTATAAGGTGCAGACTATTTCGACTATTTCTACCTGCTGTAGAAATAGTCGCAGCACACGGAAAATTCTACAAAACTAGAAAGACTGCCAACCCAATCTGTGCTGCATTTTTACATAAATTATTAGGTTTTAGGCAGTCTTAATGTTATAATCAATCAGCACAAGATCATCTGCAGAACAGACTGCTTATGTGGGTTTCTCCTGCCAAATCTTCAGGAGCTGCTCCATTTCCTGTGTGTCTGAATATATAATCAAGGGTAATAATAAAAAGATATAGTGTCAAAGAGTCTCTATGAAGAACTGTGATGGAAGCAGGAAAAGTTCTAAGTCATCTCTCCACTAACCATTACTCTTGCATGATAATTCTATTCTACTTCTGCTTTGATTATTTTCAAGGGTATGCCATAATAACCGAGAATTTTGAACTTCCTTAGTCTACTGACTGAATCAAAGGCTTTTGAGAAATCTATGAAGTTTAAGATTTTATCTCTTGCTCCTTCTAGCGAACCTTTTAAGGCAGTGGATGTGTTCAATAGTGAATAGACATATCTGAACCATATGTCGATGACATTTTTGCTGTATGGAATGGCTCTTCTGATGAACTTCAACAATTTCTCACTAAGTTAAATGCATTTCATCCTAGGATCAAGTTTACCCTAGAAGTAGAATCAAATAAGCAGTTAGCCTTTTTAGATCTTCTAATTCTTCGCCAACCAGATGGTAACCTACATTTCTTAGTTTATAGAAAGAAGACTCATACAGGCCATTATATCCATGCGGAATCTCATCACCATCCCAGTCAAAAGGCAGGAATTATTAAAACACTGGTTCATCGGGCCCACTCCTTTTGTTCTACAGATGATCTTTTACAGAAAGAACTACAATACATAACTTCTTCCTTTCTATCTAATGGTTATAAGAATTGCTTCATTAAAAGAACTTTGAGTAGTTTTAATATGTCTTCCTCTTCAAACACAGAGGAAATAACACGCATTACTATCCCTTATGTACAAGGCATCAGTGAACGTACAGCAAAAGTTTTAAAACCACTGAATATTTTTGTTGCCTTTCGACCGTTTCGAAAAATCTCCACCTTTCTCACTTCTCCTAAAGACAAGCTTCCACATCTTAATCATCCAGGTGTCTACCAGATTCCGTGCTCTTGTGGATTATCTTATTTCGGACAAACGGGAAGATCTGCCTCTATTCAGCTAGAAGAACACCAATCTTATATTGAATACTTTAAACCTGAAAAGTCTGGACTTTCTGAACATGCCATCTTCACTAGACACAGAGTTCATTGGAGAAAGACAAGAGTTCTTCACAAAATTCAGTTTCTCATGGAATGCCTTTATAAAGAAACATGTGAAACTCTACTTCATTCTCCTAACTTAAACAGATCCGACGGCTTACGTCTATCCCCTTTATGGGAGATAGTACTTTACAAATCAGCTAATCTTTCCTAACTTTTTATTGTATTAATTTTTGTTATTTTTTTTTATTTTTAGCAAAGTTATTGACCTTTTTAGTTATCTTACAGCAGCTACTTAGGTGGTGCTTTTTGGAATTGTCAGTTAGTGTTTAATTTTGAGCTTAATGTAATGAAGATGCCTGTGACACACAGGCGAAAATTATACTAATAAATAATCTTTCTACGTGAGTTTTTTTCCGTTATTTATTGTGTACCAATGGATCCAGTGACATCAGCAGGTAGTACAGTTTCCTGCAGTTGGTGAGAAGAAGTGTGAAAGGAGTTCTATAAGCACAGGTGGCAAGGATGATCCTTTTAGCATAGGATATAGTCTTGGTCTTTCCAATGTTGGAGAGCATCTCAATAAAGGTTTGACAGTTGGAAAGGTATTAATGTGACAGTGATTCTGAGAATTGTGGAGAGCTAAAGACTTCTGGGTTTTTTTTAAGAATATATTCTACAGAAGGTGAATAGATGTGTTTCATCTAAAAGAACTTGAAGAACAAGATTTTTAATGAATGGTTCCATCAACGTTTTGTTCCAGAAGTCAAATGCTATTTGATGGAAAAAAAAAAAATTTTTCTAAAGTAAGTAATCATGTATATTAAAGATACCAACCTATTTTAAACCTGGTTTTACTCCATTTCCCAAGTAAGCAAACAGACAAATAAGTCAAGTTTGCACCTGCACATAATGATTTACCTTGGTCTTGCACTACCTGCAGGGTCAGCTAGACTTGCATTATGTGCAGGCGCAAACTTGACTTATTTGTCTGTTTGCTTACTTGGGAAATGGAGTAAAACCAGGTTTAAAATAGCTTGGTTCTTTAATATACTATATACCCAAGGTAAAATACTTTCTACGTAAGTAATCATGGTTTTCATTGAGACTACCAATGACTCTCTGTGGAGTGGCTTGAAGAGTGCCGAGTAGGATTTTCAATTTGTTTTGTTCTATAGGAAACATGTAATGGATGATTTAATACTGTGGAGGAAGTCTTCAAGTAGTGTAAGAATTCTGAGAGTGTGCCAGACTACTGAGTGTCATCTGGTTTATGATGACTGCTCTTCTTCTAAGTGAAGAGGATGCTTATACATTGTACCATTTGTTGAAGTGGTTGTGTGGTTCTGTCCAGTGCAGCACGTTATTTAAAACTGCATTTATATAGAGGATCAGTTCGGGATTTCTAGTTCCCTTGTTGGATCCTACTTGTTCTTAATCTGTACCTTGGATCCGACATTTAGTTATTACGATGTTCTTAACCTAAAAAATAGTTGCTAGTTGATTTCTAATACAAATATAGAGAAAATTTATATTTATAGACTGTGCCACTCTATATCTGAATTAGTTCAAGAATTGAAGATAAATCAACCCTCAACTATTTCTCCTTAATATTTATACTGGCCGAGTATATTTAACTTATTTATCACTCCCGCTTTGGTTCGAATATTTTATGAATGGTGCAGTAAAAGAGATTCAGGCAAAATACAACTTTTGATTAACAAAAACAAATATTTAATTTTAAAATCACAAATTTTACACTTAAATTCAAATCAGTAATTAAGATATTACAAACGCTTTAGCTCTTCTGATAATACAGTCATACAAACTCAGGTATTGGTCAGTTATCTGAAATACAGTCTTCACACAGTTCAATTAACACCTAATAAAGCTTAATGTCATAAAATTCCTTAGTGATCATTCCCATTAACATCTCATAGTTTTTTGTTAGTTTCAAATACAATTTATTGGTGGCAATACCTTTTCACAAGCTTACACTTTTAAATCTACGCTTCAGCTAACCTCCGCAACAGTTACTGTTAGTATAGGGATATTCTAGGAAGAAACACACTCATATCTCTGCATAGGAATATTAATGGTTGGAATATTCTTACCGCCAATTTTCCTTCTTCATATACTTATGTGGGAACACTTTTTGTAACTGTATACACTTTAATCAATTAACGGCACTCATTTAAAAGAAAATCTTCTTAGAAATAACTGGATTAATTAACGGTCACAATACACACAATGAAACGTTCTTGCATAGATCAAACTGCTTGCACTACATCTGACATCACTTAACTAATTCAGTGTTCTACTAACAACTCTTGTACTAAGGTAACACACAATAATTTCTTAACTTGAAGTTTAATATGCACAGTTGCCTACTCCTTCGACATCAATTTAATCCTTTAGGTACCATAATTCTTAACACCGCTATCATTAAACTCAACTTTGTTGCCTCTAATTATTCCCTAGTTACTTCGTGCTATGCTTCAAGTTTCCGTGTGTCCTTGAAAGGTAGGCCCTGAAATTAAATCTCAACTCAAGTATTACTAGTCTATTTAGAAGTCTCTCAGCTATTTTCCCGTAGCCATAACTGTTATTCTACAATTTATTAGCAAACCGCCTCTCGACTAGTAGACTTTATTTAGCTGCTTGAGTGACTTGCCGACTCGCTATTATCGCACTGTGATTCCCGAATGCTCCGATTCCAACCTAATGCCAATCTCTCTCTCTCTCTCTCTCTCTTATAAATCTCTAATAAATAAATAATTTCAGTGTTCTTCCCTTTTTATATCCATTCTTCCCGCCTAAATTCTTCTCGTGATTTCTTTCTAAAACTCTTTTCAATAAACCTCACGTGGTGTTCCAAAACGTGCTCGCTCACTTACATGTTTCCATGACAACAAAACAAAATATAATAAAATTGAGCTATTACATAATGTTAAACTTTACAAGCAGGAATAAATAGAGAATATTTACATTTCAAATAATGCGCAGTTAAATTATCAAATACAAGGTCTTATAATATTAACATAGTAATAATTAAAATAGCTTAATAATATTTAATACAGTCTTTTCATTATTAATACATATATCTTGATTAAATAATTAAATATTAGACAAAATTAAGGTAGTTATACGAATATTAAATTATAAAATAAGTTATTTACATTAAATAATTACAAGTTTAGCTTATGTGATGGAAGATCCTCGTGGAAAGGATTATACGTTGGTTATGCATTTTCACTATATTATTTCAGGAAATTACAACGTACTAGGATATACATTAAAATAAATTTTAATATATTTCTATATTTCAGCAACGTCACGCTGCCATTTTCAAGAACTTAGGTACAAGATATGTGTACGCAGGCACAGCAAAACAATAAATGAGCAAGAAGTATGAAGCTATTCTTTCTCCTAAAGTCCTGATGGTGCCCTCTAGCGGGCAATGTTGGTATTCTTGGGCGATTGGGCTGAAGGTCTTCTGATGTAGGTCTCCCAAATTTGAGGAAGTCTCATGCAGCCAAATTTGTTGAGGTTTGGCTCGTTTCTTAAGGCTGAAGCTGATTCTATGAAAAGCCTTTCATATCTGTATTTGCTACGGTGTATTATCATGGCTTTTTTCCACCGTATTCTATGGCAGGTATCCAGAGCATGGTCAGCAAGACCAGAGTGGCTGTATTGGTGAAACCGGATGTAGTCCTTGTGTTCTGAAATTCTGATATTTGCTGTCCTGCCTGTTTGGCTGAAGTAGGACAGCTTACAGCTGCAAGGGACCTGGTACACTCCAGGTAGGTCTAGTGGGGGAGGTTGGTCTTTTGTTGAGCGGATAAGGGATGCCAATTTTTTGTAAGGTTTGTAACAAGAAGTTAAGTTATGTTTCTTTAAGATTTTTGTGATTTTTTCTGAGGTGGCTCGGATATAGGGTATGGTGATGGATTTAGAGTAATCCTTGTTGTGAGGGGGAAGGGGGGGGTTGTGGTTTATTGGTTTTAATATTTTTTGGATTTTTTTTTTTTGGGGGGGGGGGGTAGCCATTGGCTAAGAACATGTTGTGGATGTGATTTAGTTCTGTGGTTAGGGCATTGTCATTCGAGCAGATAAGTTTAGCCCTGTTGTGTAGTGTCTTAATGACTCCATATTGTTGTGAGAGGGGGGGGGGGATTGTTGGTGAATGTATCTGACTGTATGGGTGGGTTTTCTATATACTGAGAAAACCAAGGTTCCATCAGGCTGGCAGGTGACTAGTGTGTCTAAGAACAGAATGCAGTTGTTTTTTTCTTCTTCCAGGGTGAATTTGATTCTGGGGTGTTGGTTGTTTAAGTGTGTTAGGAAGGAGAGGAGTGCATTGGAGCCATGTGGCCAAATAGCGAATACATCATCTACATAGCGAAGCCAAATGGTTGGTTTTTGTGGGGCAGAGTTCAAGGCTTGCACTTCAAAAGTCTCCATATAAAAGTTGGCCAAGGGTGGGGAGAGTGGAGAACCCATGGCTGTCCCCTCTATTTGTTTGTAGAATTTTCCTTGCCAAACAAAATAGCCCGAGTTCATTGTGAACTGAAATAGGGCTGTGATATTGGGAGGAAATTTAGCTTGGATTAGCTCTAAGGATTCTTTGAGTGGGACATTCGTAAATAAGGAGGAGACATCAAAACTGACCATTATGTCGGAGTGTTTGAGTGTAAGGTTTTCTATGCTGGCTTTGAAGTGGGCTGAGTTTTTTATGTATGAAGGTGTGTTGCCAGTATAGTGTGAGAGAGCTTTGGCCAAATGTTTTGCTAGTTTGTATGTGGGGGAATCAATGCCATCCACTATGGGATGTAATGGCACATTTTCCTTGTGAATTTTTGGGAGTCCATAAATACGGGGGGGGGGGGTATGGAGTTATATGGTTTTAGTTTGTTGGTGATTTCCACTGGCCAAGAAGTGACCTTCTTAAGGAGCCTGTGGAGTTTTCTAATTTGTGAGTTGGTGGGATTGTATTCAATAGGGAGGAAAGTGGCACGATCTAACAATAGAGATTTCAGCTTACCTGTGTAATCTTTTTGGTTCAGCAATACTGTGGCATTCCCTTTGTCAGCTTTGGTGATTATTATTTTCTTGTTTTTCTTTAATTCTAATAGAGATTTAATTTCTTTACTGGGGATGTTGGTTTTAGGTGGTTTGGCTTTGGTCAGAACGCAAGCTACATCCAGTCTAATATCGTTGGCGACATGGCTTGGGAGGTGTCGGATCCCGCGTTCAATCCGTATCATGATATCCTCAGCAGGTATTCTTTTGGGCACAATGGCGAAGTTGGAGCCACGTGCGAGGGCGTCGAGTGCTTCAGGTTTCATACTTAGTGACGACAGATTCACTACCGTATTGGTAGGAAGTTGCGGTTTCAAGATCGCGACCTTTTTTAAATTTTCGAATTTTTTGATGTGTCGATCTCGGACTAATCTAAACTCTTTCTCCGGTGCAGTGCATGAGATGTCGTGTAAAATCGACCAAATTTCGTGGCTTAAGGTGCTTGAAAGGTCATCTTCGAGTGCCTTTATAGCTGAGTTAGCTTCACTCAGGAAACGGCGAGTGGCGGCAATTTGTTCTCTGAGTAAGGCTTGGCTGGCACGGTTATACATACGAAGTGCTTTTTGCGAAGAGAAACAGTGCTTGAATTTCACACAGTTAGGGATTACCTGGTTATCCCGGCAGCGCTTCAGTTGTCCAAATTAATCCCAGAATTCCTGGACAGACTCTGAAGGATATCCATCCATGTCTGGTGATTAGTTTTTCAGTAGGGAGTTAAATACTGTTTTTAACTCTCTAAGGTAATTGGTTTTCCTGCTTTTTCTGGGTGGCTGCCAGTATTTTTTTGGTTTCTCTCAGAAATTCTCAAATCGATTCTTGGAAGTTTCTGTAAAGATGTATGTGGGCTGGTAGTATTTTAATATTTTAGATATGATTTCATTTCGGTCTTCTGTGACTGCCATTTTGCAAAAGGATGGCTGAGTGATTGTTTAACCATGGCATTTTGCTTCTAGAGAAATGAAGTACAGCTAATATTTTTTACATGGCTTTTTTTTATATGATTTCGAAAACAAAAGCAATTCTATTTTTACACTGTATATTTTGATTTAACATGGTTCAAATGGTACTTATTTTCAAAATTTCTGTTTGAATCCAATTCTGTTAAAAAAGGGTTTTCCATTATAATTATCATTTCAAGTTTAAGTACATATGTACTTAAACTTGAATTTTGGGAAACCACCTCACTGTATCAAATATCAGGGATTTCTCTATGCTACAGAATTTAGACAAATGCCAAGTAGAACTTATATAGAAAGGGTGGCCACAACATGGCTCTTCACTGTCTACCAGAAAAAAATAAACAAAATGAGAAGAGTTGTCAACAAAAAAGAGAAACACAAGAAAAAAAAAAGAAGAGGGAGAGAAAAACAGGATTAATAAAAATTTCTGCAATATAAAAGTTTAATCCGAAACACATTAAATGAAGTTTACTTAAACAATTAGAAAAATTTTAAAGTCGAAACAATAATTTTAGTTACTTATTTACTAGTATAGGCCTTCCTTGTATCCATTTGCTTAGCAAGTTCCTTAAAATTAGGTGTGTAATTAGTCAAACCAGTTGTTGGTGAGCACCGGAAGTGTAATTAACGTGATTTGGCAGGAAGGCATAGCTTCTACACACCCATCTCCCACCTCGCCATGCACGCTCACTTACTCCCGTACCATCACATCGGTCAAAGGTTGCGGCTCTTCTAATTCTTACTGGAATTGTTTTGGCTCCAAAAGGACACGTAGTTGGCCACCAGTTATATAGCGATATCACAAAAACGTGTTGGTGGCTTTAAAGCAGCTAATGGTTGTGTGACTCTATTATTTTGCAGCAATCATTCAGGAGATTGCATATTAAAACCATTACTCATTAATTGATCCCTTAAGACTGCAATGCAATGAAAGGTCTGGATTTTAACACATTACCAGTGCAATGGAAGGCAAATAAAAAAGGTTGGGTTACAAAAGAAATTTTTAATGAATGGTTCCATCAATGTTTTGTTCCAGAAGTCAAACACTATTTGATGGAAAAAAAAAAAATCTGGACTTTAAAATTTTATTGATTATAGACAATGTGCTTGTCCATCCTGTTTTAGAGCACCCGAAGGTGGAATTTTGTTTTCTGCCACTTAATACAACCACTAGACCAAGGTGTGATCGCTACCTTCAAAACTTACTACATAAGAAGAACATTTCAATACATTTTGGATAAACTAGATAAGGATAATTTACAGACAGTTATTGATGTGGGGAAGAAATTTTCTATTTTGGATTGCATCAAATTTGCTAAGCTGGCATTATCAGAATTGAAATCATCAAATTTAAATGCATGCTGGAAAGCTACTGGCCAGAATGTGTAAAAAAGAAAAACCTTGTACCTTTGCATACAACCGAACATCCCAACATCAACAAATTAACACATGCAGTTGGTGGAGAAGGATTTGATGTATTTTTCATCTGCAGATATTGAAGAATTGATGGCTGACAAGGCTGTTAGTGATGAAAAAATAATAGCTGTCCTTGAGAATCTCAATGAAAAAGAAAAAAAGTTATGATGATGAGATTCTACTCACTGCAGGATTAATTAAAGAAGGGCTTCAAATAGCTAGTAAAATTGCAAAGTCATTTTCTTACGCATGATCCAAATAGTGAATGAGGTGAAGAGTTTAAATGTGAACTGAAGTCATGTATGGTGCAATATGAAAAATTATACAAAGATCTACTCAAAACAGGATTTCAACGATTAATTACAGAGTTCGTGGTTAAAAAAAAAAATCAACCTTCAGAATTATTGGAAATTAGTACTAATTTAGTTCCTTTTGCTGAAGAAAATGTTTCGCCATTGCAATATGAACAGGAGACAGCCAAAGTGTTTCAAGTGATGGAAGTGATTTAATTCCATCAGAAAGTGACAGTGAATAAAATTTAACTACTATCATCGGTGTATTTGGACCAAATACGCAGGTTTATTTGGACCTTTCCGAATTTCTGTTTTATTAGTGACACACTATTTACTTTAAGATATATATATATATATATATATATATATATACACACACACACACATATATGTTTTGTTTGAAAATAACTTGCTGTTCGTATCATATTTTCACATCTGGAACCATTCTTCTATTTTTTCATGTGTACTGTATTCTTTTTTACATGGTTTTCATTTACATGATTTTTTCTGGAACCAATCTACCATGTAAATGGAGAATTGGGTGTATTCAATAGGAGAGTCTAATAAATTTATAGTTGTGTGCTGCATGCAGAGCACATTCCTTTGCTGTGTATTCTGGTTATTAATCTATCATCATATTATTCTATCCTGGATTGGGCTAACCCAATCCAAGATAGAATAATATGATAGACTTTCTTGTAGCAGTTGTTGCATAAGTTGTTTGATTTTGATGTGCCTCTGTTGATTGCAGAGTTCTTTGAAAGACTTTAGTTGAGATTTCAACTAGGCCATCATGGGTTCTATCATGTCACTGGATTCGGCTAGCCCTGAGATTAAAGATTGTAGACAGGCTACAAATCTGCATCTTGCAGTAGGGTATTGTTGAACATCCAGTAGGCACTTCTCTTTTGTGGTTTGGAGAGGATGGAGAGCTGCAGTTTAACAATGAAGTGATTTGAAATGAAGAAAGGTATATGGAAGATTCCTCGAATGAGAGAAACAGTATGTTAGGATATGTATTACCTGTCCAGTCAAGCCTAATATTGTGATCTACCATCTATTTTTGTGAATTGATCTCCAGGAAAAACCTATTCTCTGCATACTGGTGCAATAAACAACTAATTCATGGTTGATGACTAAGGCTGTGGGGCTGTTGATCAGTATGTTGCGATGTTCAGCACATCAAAATTTGTCTATTTTGTCGTGGAAGGTGCAGATGAAATCACCTCCTATGTTTCAAGTCAATTGCAGAGAGATGATTCTACATGAATTCCAGAATTTTTGTTGCCAAGACATCCTGCTATGGTATGTAGATGTTGAAGATGTAGAGAATGTTGTGATTTAGCATTTCTAGATGAGCATAAATGGAATGACCTGGTACATCATCAATTAACTTAAGTTTGCATAGAGATCCATGATGGATGCCTAAGCCAACCTCGATGGTTGGATTGAGGAATGTTTCAATTCATAAGGCCATTCCCTTCATCTTGCTAGTTTAGGGTGGCATTGGATCTGCTGAGGAACTAGCTTGTTTCATATTTCATAGAGGAGAAACATATCCTCTTGCATTTAAAGGCAGGATGCATAATGTCATGACTAGTTTCATGGACAGGGAGTGCAAAGTTTGGTTTTTCTAGACTTTTTTTGGATTTCGGTGCTATTTTTCCAAACCATGGATAAGGTAGTATATTCTCCTAGCTCTACTAAACCTCTGCTTTATTCTTTTCACACTTTAGTTTGGAAATAGGTCTTCGGACTGTGATAAGCATGCAGGTCTTTATATGAACTTGAGGGCTACTAACAATTTGTGAGGAAATTCCACTGCTTAAAAAAAAAAAAAAAAAAATTCTAGTGATAAGAGGATGGATGTGTAAGGGAATTCACTTTTGGCTTCTTCGCTCTGTTCAAGTATGCTTTTTCCCCCCCTGCATATTAAAAGCTTCTGTTTGTTGCTCATCTGGTCCAACCCTGTTGAAGGAGGCTCTGCTTACAGACACCATGTTGGCTGTCTTATTGTGCTGTGTGGATCATCACTAGAAATATTATTCTTGTTAGTAGGCAGGTATTCCTACTCAGCATGATCCTCATAAGTGTTTTTCTGCTTTTAATTTGTAAAATTGGCCCTGGGTGGAATATTATTCCACCCGGGACACTGTTGAATTTCATTGACTACTCATTTCATTTTGTTCATTTGAACTTTCAGCAATTTATTTTAATTCGTTAGTTCTGTGTTTTCACTGGATAACTCCTTGATAAGTTTTTCATTGCATTCAGCTTTATTCTTGAAATCATGAACGCATGCAAAGCTGTACTCCTCCAGTGATGACTTTAAATCATTTATTTCAGGTTTAAATAATTCTTCCAATTCCCTTCTTACAGTGGAGTTATCTCCTTTAATTTCCTTAATAGCATTTAAATTTTCTAATATCTGATCCAGTGGTGTCATGTGCCTATTTTGGTTGGGTTGCTGCTGTGGCTTATGCAACCTGCACTACAAAATTCTTGTCAGTTTGACAATGTGACTGCATTTTTATCAATATATGAAAATTTTAAGAGTGCATAGCATATCAATACTCATCTTAATTGGTTTAATGCAATTAATTGTAAGATAACTTTGAATACTTTAATTTATCAATTAATTGTACCAAATCTGTGCAGAGTGGGGGACAATGTGTTTGTTTTAAGATACTGTATATTAGAAAACAATAATGAAGGAGAATGCTATATTTGATATATTTGAATTACTCAAAGGTGTAAAATTTGGAAGAGGTGGATGAGGTTTACCTCCTTTGACTACAATACCATTTCCCATTGTACATATGGGCAAACAAGTTATAAAATTATCAAAAATTATATATAAAAATGTGCCTTCCACATCAGTTCACACTTCATGCATGCAAAATCGATGAAACTCAGGAAACAGAATCACAACTCATGACAAATGATACTGGTCAATTGGATTGGTTGACACAATAACCAATCACAGCCAGTAGGTCCTATTGTCTCAGAGCTCACCCTGCCTCGCTGTCTGAGCTGTTTAAAATTACTACTAGAACGCTAAGAGTTTGACCCACTACACCATCTGTACATCTTTTCAAAGGGCTCAACGGTGCATGTATTATGAATGCACACCGGGGCTATTAACGTGAATGTGATGCAATGTTTATGCATCAAAAAGTGTCCTCTTCATAAAGCATTAGTATATTGTGTTTACTTTTTATGAATCACACGAAATCTGGAAAACAATTAGGGGAATCTTTAACAGAAATAAATGCAAAAATATAATATCGATGATACTGCTATTCAGTGGATAAGCACCGCACATCTAGCACACCTGAAATATTTGCTGCTGATCTCATCCCTGAAGTTTCTTAGAAAAACCTTCATGTCTGAAACCACTTCACTGTTATCTTTACTTAAAGCTTTAGTTAAACTGCTGCTGCTAGTATTTAGTCTATTTATAGCTTTGATGTCATTTCTGGGAGAATGATTATGACAACTATGGCATTTCCATTTTAATTTCTTCTCCTTTGAAATTTTTCTAAAATTAGATTCTGTAATATCTATACATGCAAGATGATAATATTTGTAGCATTCCAAAGAACATGGTAGTAAGTTGCTTTTGTCTATCTTACCTTTGCATTTTTTGCAGTTTATGGAGGACTTGGATAGGGACTCTGAAGAGGATTATTAGTCAGGTACCATTTGGGTAAAGTTGGCAATGTCATTGCAGCATGTGGATTTTAAGCATTATACTGCGTTAGTGGCTATGGCCTTTGTTCTTCTGGTGCAACATGGCAATGTGAATTTTGAAACATTAGTTTTTCAGAAACCACTGAATCAATTTTAATGATTAAAATGTCAGCTTTATAGATTAGCAGGTGAGCACATTTTAAAAGTAGTTATAATAAGGTGATTACTTAGATTTAAGTATGAAGCAGAAACACACACCAGTATCATATGTTCCCTGTCCAAAAGATACTCAGTGAAAGAACTTTCCAGCAGAAGGTTTGAACTTTCTGACTGTTGATGAGAAAGGATAGCAATATTTGAGAGACAACAATTTATGTGTTCAACTTTCATCTCCAGTTTTAAGAAGATTTTAAGAAGAAAAGCATTTTCTTCCCTTTGGTAAATTATTGTTCGCAACAAACTTGCAGCCTAGTCTGATTCATTTTACTAGTCAACTGATGCAGAACTCAGCGTGTATGTGTGTACAAATCTCACATAATTGTAATTTATTTGTGTTTATTTTTTTATAATATTATATATACTGAGTGAAAATTTCATCAATCATATTTAAGTTTTGTTATATATGATAAAATAATCTAAAAATTTATAGATGTATTTGTTTGCGTTTATTAATGCAGTTGTACACTTAGTATTACCACAACTGCCATGTAGTCAAGTGGCAGTAATCAAGGTGATTTAAATGTATTTAAGTAGTAAATTTGCTTAAAGTAAGTTGTAATCCTTAAGGATTTACATAAAAATTGTATATTATTGAGTATTTGTTTATATTGTGTTTATGCCATGCACTTTTTACAACATGCAACACTGTAGTAATGGCAGCCATGCTGTTACTAGAGTTCAACTTTGAATCTCAGTAACGAACATGTACATTACTTGGAATTTTTTTAGAACAGCTGTCACTGGGTAATGAAAATGCTAACAAAGAGAAGTAAGTTGATGAGTTAAATTCTGTGATCTCTGAAAAGTTTTTATATGCATCTTTATCTCTTCTATTAAGTAAACAGTTCTCTTTATACAATATGAATTTTGAGGGTAGTTTTTGGCATGCCACCACAAATAATATTTTAAGGTTGGATGGATTTTTAGATTTAAAATGTTTTAGGAGATGACAAAAATAGAAGTGTGGTTCAGCATGAAAAAGAAGTGCAATCTTTTTGGAAGCTGAAGGTGCTATGAATATGGTGGGTTAAGCAAGCATAGGCTACATGTAAAAGTCAACCCAAGAAGAGAAAAACTAATCTTGGCTAGCAAATAGAATGTTAACAAAATGAGAGAGAGAGGGTGAGCATGGTATAAAGAAATAAGATAGGATTGTATTTTGGTAGCATTAAAATTCGCTAGATTATCTTCATCCCACTTGAGAATGGCAAGCAGATGTTTAAGATAGACAAGCAGGGGAAGTGTTTAAGACATTGTTTACAGAATATCTTGAACCTTGAATTATTTGAACATAACAAAGTTCTGTAAATGAATAAGAGGAATGGAGCATACTATCATCAGCAACATTACGAATAGGACTGGATGATACTGAGAGAAGATCATTCACGTATATTAGGAAGAGTGTGGGTGAAAGCAGAGCCTTAGGGTACTCCAGTGTTGATAAAATTTGATGAGAGGAAACAATTCACATGGCATGCAATGAACATCCAGAGAGGAACTGGCAATTCATTCAAAAGGACAGAAGAAAAACAATAAGATGATAGCTTGGTAAGAATGCCACACCAACCAAATACCTTGAAAATATGAAGAATGAGCACTTCAGTTTCTCAGAACTTTCCCATGGCTTGTGTCCAAAGGTGGATAAGGTTAGCTAAGAGATCTGCATAAAGCATGAATAGCAGAATCCATACTGGTGAATAATAATTATTAGCTCATCAAGTGCCATTAATGACCTTTTTCCATTATTTTCAAGAGCAATGAAGTGAGAGAGCAATAAGGGAATAGTTAGACAGTTTTAGAAAAAAAGGCAGGATGACAGATGAGCATAATTGCTTGCAAAGGTGATACACAATGGATATTAGTTATAGAGCACAAGATTTTTGTATAACTTGAGAGGTGCCAAATGGGCCAGGATCTTGTTTGTTTCATGGCTATTCAGTATTTTTTTTTTTTATGTCATTCTGGCAAAAGATCAGAAGATGCAATATTTCATTAAATAGAGGCTTCATATTATCCAGCCTTGTCTTTTGGATATAATATCCACCATACTATCAAAAAGAAACATAGAAAGGAATAAGTTGTATCCAACTTCTGCCCTTCCATGTTCAGCAGCCATGGTGAGAGACCAGAAGGCTCAAATAACATTTGAGCAGGACATTCAAATGACATTTGGCCCTTACAAAGTCTGCTTTTGATCTGTTTATTTTATTTTAATTTTTACAGTTGTTATGGACTGTAGCATATGCTGTGGTTATTAACATTTTTAGAAGATAAGTCATGTCCACAAGTCCGTCATCTGTAAAACATGCTCTTACTCTTTTCCCAATATTCCACTATGTTGAAAGACACGATAAAAATTACAGTGTTACTGTAGCTTAAAAAACAATTACACGCATGTAAAAAATCCAACAAAACAACAAAAACTGCATATAAAAAAAAAAAAACACTTCCATGCAGACTTTACCAACATTAATAATATATTCCACCACTTACAGACATCCAAACCTGAAATCAGCAAGTATCCTTTATGATTACAGCTCACTTAAAGAACTTTCCACATCATGCATAATGCCTTCCTTCTGTAAGAAGAATGGAAGATGCACTTTTATCAGGTCTGACATCCCACCAAAGATTATCAGATGGAATATCTTCCATATGATCAGCTTTGGCTTGAAATTTCCTTGCCTCATTTTGTTGCCTTTACCAATCTCCTAATTTTGGTTACTATATTGCTGAAAGTTGATCATATATGGTCTAATAACCGAAACAGTACACTAATCATCCTTGGAGATTTAATAAACATCTATAATTCTGAGTGGTCCTCAGCCTCCCTTCTCTAACTTCACAGAACAACCTGGAAGAGAACCTCAACCTTTTTTAGGACCTTTTTTGAATCATCTCTCCTTTCAAATACACTGTAGATGTTAGTTCTCCTTTTGATAAGTCTGATGTGGCAAGCATGTTTCTTGGAAATGTGCTTCTACTGTCTTGTAGAAGCATCAAAAAATCATAGGAAATGAAATGCGGTGGTAGCTGCTTCATGCCTCCAGTAAGCGAATAGCAGTGATTTACCTAAGTTACATTTCCTCCAAACTAGGAAAGATATGTTTTTAAGGCAGCAATACTTGCCTTGCCATAAGTCCCATTTGTGGAAACAGGCCATACCACAGGAAAGCAAGGATGACTTAGTTTGAAGCAAATATCTATATATTGTGTATCACGAGAATTTTTATTCAACAAAGAATTACATAAACACTAAAAGTATTGGGTAACAATAAGGACAACAATAACAACAAGCAATAAAATACAAACACAATTAAACAAACTACATCCAAAAATTTATACTGGATATAATAAATTGATCATTTTAATTTTGACATTAATTTTACTCACTAATTTCTTTACCTACTGACATCTTGCTCCTAATTATTCCTGGACATAACAGATCCAGGATGTAGGGTGTCATGTAAAGTGTTTAGATAACATAAACAGAATGAAAGATTAGCAAAATAGGAGTTTTAAGGTCTGCAGAAGCAGTCCTTTCATTCCAATGAGTTATCTAGATACCTTTTTATCTAAGGTTCTTATTACAGTCCCTAATCCAGGTTCCTGATTTTTGTTCTGCACCAGGATTGAGCTTACAATCTTCCTTAGACTATTCCAGCAAACTCCATAGTTTCAGACCACCTATAGCAGGCCTCAATGTTCTTGTATGACTATATTCGCTTACCCATTGATATAATGAAAAATGCTGCCCATTCCAGATGAGTGCAGCTAAACTCACATTTGGTCAAAAAGCTTTTTTCTGAAAGGAAATTACTCATAGCAATAAAAAGTGAATAAATAAGCCCTTTTAGAACAAATAGTTGTCAATCATCTGATTGCATTAGAGGCATTACCATGGGTGGATTAAGAATAACGTTGTTCCAGAATATCAGCTCTAGGGAATCAGAATGGAACTTTTTCAAGCAGCAGACGCTTCCAATCATCAGAGTGGCAGTCTCATGTTAGATGATGAAATTCATTTCCCACTTAAACATAAACATCCATACCTATAGGCAGAATCTGAGAATTTGAAATCCATAGCCTGTTGGCTGGATAGTAGGAATGCTATCCACTCAGCCAACCAGTTGAGAAAGTGCTAGGTGTTTGTTTCATTAATAAAATACAAATACATATGGATTTACAACTAGTAGGACCAAAAAGAATTGTTCATTACAGCGATTTAAAAAAAAAAAAAAAACAATGCTAGCACTGGCCTTGGGCTGAGACTTCATTACATTGTTACAGCACATGAATGAGTGAATAACTGACACCATTATATTGAATGAGTTCAATATAATGATTTCAGTTAATAAGAATTTTATTCTGATAAATAACACAGAAATAGATGAGTATTGTTGTTTAGATAACTACCATAACATATTTAGATAAAAACCATACCAGAGCTATTTGATGATTCCAAAATCTCAGCGAGTACACTGTCCTTTGCAAACTCATTCCAAGATTTGTCCTTTTCTGTTTCATTCTAAGTTAATAATAATTTTAATTAAAAGTTAATAAAAACTGGAGTGTCATAAATTATTAGTTTTGATTGTACCTGAGAACAAATTTCTCAATACTTACAAATATCCTTACTATTTTTGTTATATTATAAATTATACATAGCAACTGATTTGTTATCCAGAATTTTCATTTATTTATTATTTAATTTAATTTATTTATTTCAATAATTAGTTTCAAGAATAGAATAAATTAATCTGGAAAAAGTGCTGATATATGTGGTCAACAAGTCATGAAAATTATAGCTTTGTGCATTATTATCTAATTAACTGGAATTGTATTGTCATTCCAAATCACGAAAAAGAATAATATACAGTAATTAAAATAATCAGTCCCCAGATTTGTATGTAACTCGGATCCCTGATGAACAGGCACATATGCGGTAATAATAACAATGCTATAATGGCTTATATGTGACAATAATAATACAGTGTAATACTGCAATAATAATATCCTTTATTATTATTATTGTAATAATAGGTTACAGAAACTATTCTGCTTTTTCTTTTAATTCAAACAAACAGAACATAAAAACAAACTCATACAAAAAGTTTAGATGGGAAAATTTTCTAAAAAGAATAGTAAAGGTTGCATCAATGTCTTGCTTACTAGAAGAGACATTTCTGAGGCAAGAAGGTAGACTAACATTAATCAGAAGATGATAATGGAGATAGTGCTGGAGAATCAGGATTTGATTCTGTGTCTGGAGGAAGGGAGCTTACCACTGAAGTCGGTTTCTTGAAAAAGGTATCTAGGGTTGTTTGCACAACCTTTTTCTTTTTTCATCATAAATGGTAGGAGCTTATGTTCTCACTAACTGCAAGGTAAACCTTTGTAAACCGCTGAATGTTAGGATCTTGCTCCTCAAGCTTAGCAAATCCTGCTTCAATGAGACGAAAGGCTTCAGCTAATTCTTTTGTCATAAATTTCTTGGATCTGGATCTTCTGATTCTTCATGTTCTTGTGTTTCTATCAGATGCTTCTCTATCTCCATAAGGTCTTCATTGGTTAATTCTTGTGAATGGGACTCTAGTAAGTCAATGACATCATTTCCATTGATGTTCAATTGTAGAGCACTGCAGCTATCCACCGCAGCTTTTCTAATTTCGGCGATGTCTTCTGTGAAGCCAGAAAAATCATCACAGAATTGAGGGCACAGTTAGTTCCACAACCCCTTTAAATTTTCATTGGTCCACATCCTACCAAGAATCAGCAATGTTTTTGATGACATCATGAATGTTATAATTCTTTCAGAACTCTCTCAAGGTCATCACCATTTTCCATACCTCTGATTGCGAGTGGAAATGTACACTGTAAGTAATAAGCCTTAAATGCAGAAATGACTCCCTGTCCATTGGCTGTAGTAACGATGTACTGTTGGTTGGTAAAAATACGACCGTTGCATTAGGGTGAAGGTCATCCAAAGATTTTTGGATGTCCAGGAGCACTGTCCAGCACAACAGTTCAAGAACCAATCTTCAAACATGGCAAGTGTGACCCAGACCATTAAATTTGACTTCCAAATAACAGGAAGAGCTGCTTTAATAATGAGGCGAAGTGTGGGTTTGTTTACATGTGCGAAAGAAACTAGTTCCCGAATTATTAATTTAATTATTTAGTTATTAATTATCTTTATGGGAAGCCCATTCATCAGTACAGAACGCCATAAGTCAGGATGTCCATAACCCAGGGACTTCCTGTATTTCACTACTTAATAAGATGCAGCATCTTAATAATAATAACAGGAAATTAGGAAAATAATTATTAAACAAATATAGACGCAGTACATAACAATGAAGGACAAGATGAAACTATTCACATTACACATATTAAATTATCCTTCACATGATATAATGTATGCAGCATTGCCAACCAGTGATGACTGTTGGAATAGTCATCATCATCAGCATTTCCTGATATGTACCCTCAAGAAGTACAGAATACGATGACAGTAAAACATAATTAGGCTTACATTATTATCGGATTCCTACTGACAATTTTCTTCCACATTAATCTGTTGTCAGTTCCCTAACATGATCAAATATTATATTTTAGTCCTCTAAGGTACTATTAACTGCAGCTAGAACATGGTTTTCCTAAGTTTTTTTCCCTGCAATCTTATCATCAAACAAAGCTGTTTTCCTAACCTTTCCTCTCATTTAGTGTTCAAATGACCATATATTACCTCAGAGTTTACCTTAACCTTCCTACCAGCCACAACATGTTATCATATTAACCAAAATGTGGATATGAAGCATATGACAGAGTGAGAGAGACATAGATACAAAATGCTAGCCATCAATTATCTCCATTAAGAGGCATCATAATCCTTCACACTCAGAAGAATGCGTAACTCATTGCTGCAATTTTAAATAGAGGTGCAGACTAATGGTATACAATATATTTTTATATCTCTAGCCTTTTTATTATATAATTATAATTTATTGTTAATGGCAGGACAAAGTAAATGAAAAAATTCCACCACCACACTGAATTTTTTTTAAGTGAGAGTAGAGAAGCCATTAACTTCTATGGAAAAATGGTTGTAATCAATTACTTCACATAAATCTTGTATTGGTCTAGACCAGAGGTCGGCAACCTTTTTGGAGTGAAGAGCCATTTTTAAAATTATATCTGTTAAAAAATAATTTAGGGAGCCGCACGCAGTAATGAGCAACCAATGGTCCATGGGCTGCATGCGGCCCTCTCAGGTTTTTTATGCGGTCCACGGTGTTTGTTTTGTACGCAGAATTAGTATATTTCAATTGAAAATCTATTTTATGAATGTTGATTTTTACATGTCGATTCATTTGTGCAGGTTAAAAAATTAAAATATACCTAAATAATGGAAAATAAATTAATACTTTCTTATCAAAGAAAAAGAAAATATTCTTTAATCAGATCAAACCGAGTATTTGATTTATTATTTAATTGCTCATCACTGCTTTAAATTTAGAAACTACATTGAAAAATATTATAACAGAATTATTTATTCAGGTTTTTATTTTTTATAGTAACACGTTATTATACTTGTAAAACATAGGATCATGTCACACGAAATTATATGATATTTTTAAATATTAAATAATAAAACAAACATTTCCTCCTCCTTACAAAAACATATGTATAAAATCCAATAACATACCTATTTTTTTAATATAAAATATCTGCTTAGTGCGACTTTTGCTGTTGAACTTCTTGGGACAGTTTCTCATTTGCGGCGAATACACCATAATTTTAATTTTCAAACATAACGAAAGACTCACGTTGTTTAGTTGGTTTTTCAACTTATTTTTAATAAAATTCATATTAGAAAATATTTGCTCGCAGAAATATGTCGATCTGAAAATTGATAGAAGTCCAAATGCAAATGTTTTTAGCTGAATGTAAGTGTCCGGTAAACAATTCCACGTGTCAAATACAATCTGATCTTGCTTTTTAAGATCTTTTATTTCAGACCACTTATTGCAAGGGTAGATTTTTGTCTTTCCAACTCCTCCAAGTCAGCTTCAAGATTTCTAAATTTTGAATTCCACAAATCCTTGGTTTTCAGGTCCTCTAACTCAAGTTGAAATTCAGCCTCATCAATTCCAGAAAAAGGTGAAAAATTTAATTCGGCAGGATTAATTTCAAGTGGTCACAATAAAAATGACATAGTTGCCTTGTTCTTTTTAAACTCCTGAAATTTCCCATCAAATGCAGATTGCATATTTACCACAATTTCTTTGAAAAAGGTTAAATTTATGGAATTATTATCAGCTTGTTCTTGTTGATATTTCTTCAACATAGGAAAATGTAATAATGTTCCTTTCTCTAAGTCTGTTGCAAAAAAATATAATTTTTGTTCAAACAAAATCACTTCTTCTAAAAGCAAAACTGCTGTATTTCCCTTTCCCTGTAGTTTCTTATTTAGTGTGTTTAAATGGGAAGTCATATCCACCATAAAGTAGAATTTTTGTAACCAATGAGTATCTTCCAACTGTGCATATTCAAGATCTTTTTGTCTTAGAAACAAAATCACATCAACACCTCACCTCTGGGAAGCCATCTTATTCTGTTATGCAAAAGAAGATTGGAATATTCGCAATTGATTTCTTTAAGAAGTTCACAAAATTGCCGATGATGTAGCGGTCTTGCCATTATTTTGTTAATAATTTCTACAACCAAATCCATCACTACTGTTATCTCTTTTGGGAAAGTTTGTACACAAAGTATCACTTGATGGATTATGCAGTGAAAGATGTCATGCAAAATTTTTTTTTTTAAATAAAGAAACAAAACCGTTTTTTGTACCTTTCATGCTCAGCGCCCCATCGGTCGCAATAGATATTATTTTGTTAATATTAATACCCTTACTTTTCAAGCAAGCGGTAAGAGCAGATTCAATGTCTTCTCCCCGAGTACCTGTAAGTGGCAGTATATTGAGTAATTCTTCCTGAGGTCCTTGAAAGTTTACGTATTTACAAATAAGTACAATCTGTGCAATGTCATCCATATTGCATGATTCGTCACAGGCAATGGAGAATCCTGGTGTTGAATTTAGATCTGTAACCTGCTGATTTGTTATATCTTCTGTCATTCGTATAGTTCTGTCCCTTACGATCTTAGCAGATAATGGCGTGTCTTTTATTTTTGTAATCATTTCCACTTTGTTTTTAAAATCGCAGAAAAGAAATTCGGATATTTTAATAAAACATTCTTTCACATATTCGCCGTCCGTAAAAGGTTTTCCTCGTTTAACATCATCTTGAGCGGCCACAAAACTAGCAATAGTTGTATTTCTTAATGCTTTTATCCATTAGGAAAAGGAACATTTAGTTAGGTTTACTTTGCATTGCAGCTCTTCTACTGCCTTTTTTTCTTTCATCTCCCCCATGGATATGCTTTATCAAATGTATCGTGTTTATTTAAAAAATGTCTTTCTATATTTCATTTTTTATTGTTTGAAAGCTTTTCATGGCATATTAAACACATTGGAAATCCTACTGTATTTGCTACAAATACGTAGGTTTCAGTCCATACACTTTTAAACTCCTGATTTTCTTGTTCTATCTTTCTCTTCTTTGCTGACATTTTAAATACTATAAAAATATTTTTATTTTGTTAATATTTAATTTAATGTTGAAATAGTCACGTTACCTAACACACCAGTAAATGAAAGCACTGCAACGTCCGCTACAAAACCTTTACTTATTTTAACAAAGTGAGCAGATTTACAGACCACACCTGCACTATATACGAAGACAATGGGGACCGTTCAGACAGGCAAGTGCTACCGTAGCGCTACATGTGCTAGCCTAGCGTGACGTATTTGGTTTAATAAATTAAAAAAAACATAAAACATAACTTAAGTTTAATTATTTAATTAAAACTCATGATTTTGTATTGCAAGTGTTATGTTTCTCATCGTATTCATAAAATAATCAACACAGTCCATCGTAGTAATTCTTCCTACCACATTATGAATCAAATCAGGAAGATTATTTCTTTCCATTCCCGAAGACAAAACCTCTCTCACATAAGATTTTATCTTCGAAAAAATGTTTTCTATGGGATTAAGCATGTATGAATATGGTGAAAGTAATTCTAAATGGCATGAATAATTAAAACAAATATTTGAAAAATCAGTGGATTTATGAATTCTTGCATTATCCATGATAATCCAAGATGAATGTAAATGAGGATTATTGCGTATGATTTCAAAGAGTTCAAACATGAAAGTATTAAAAATTTCAGCATCGCATGTACTATTTTCAATTGTAAAATAGCCTTGATTAAATATAAAATGTCCTGAATTTATTGCAAATGCTATATTTAGGGTTTTTATTTTCTAATTTAATAAATAACATTCATTTTGCATTATTCAAAAATAGATTGTTTAATAACGAAAAGAACCGTAATTATTCATTCAAAGAGCCGTATGCAGATCCCCACGTTAAGGGCCGCATAACATGATTTCCCTTAACATGATTTTGTGTGGCCCGCGGCAGGATAAAAACTATATTAAATTATATATATTATCAATTTCGCTATTAGTTTCGACCGCAGATTTTCTGATAGATATACTAGTTATATTCATTATTTCTGATGATGGAAATTTATATTCTGAACACTGTATCAATATTGCTTTAAAAAGATTACTCAATTTATAAAATCTACTGCTTTTCTGTGCAAGTTGTATTAGTGGAAGTGGTAGATTTCTATGAGCTCCTTAGTAACGCATCACTGAAAGTCACTTACTCTGCTCTGGTTATAGTGATCAGTTTCAGAGACTCAGTTTAACGGTTAACAGTGTTATTATTGCAGTTTGTGTTCTCTGGTCCGTTACTTCAGCCTTTGTGTACTATGAGTAAGAAACGTAAGATCTGTGAAGAAAACAGGTCATTTGAGTTTTTTTTTCTGTTTATAAACAGAAATGATAAACAATAATGACAACAAAACACAGTGTCTTGTGTGTTTGCAAGTATTGTTTATGCACAAGGAATATAACCTCAAATGCCAATACATATAGCACCATGCCGCTAAATACCAAGAATAAGAATACGTTGGACAAGTATGCTAAAATTGTACGTAATTTGAAGAGAAAGGTTAGTGCTCAGAAATTTATTTTTACTAAATCAACATCAATACAAAAAGCTCACTCTTGGCATCGTTTGTTGTAAGCGCAGCGATAGCAAAAGCAAAAAAATCATTATTTGATGGTGAATTTGTAAAACACTGTAAAAATGGCACATGCATTTGGGGAAGAGAAAATTGCCAGCGAGTTTGAAAGCATCCCACTATCAAAACAAACTGTAACAAAAAGAGTCGAGGAAATAGGTTCTCACATATTAAATAAATTAAAAAGTGTTATTACAGATTCAGCTTACTTCTCAGTGGCTCTGGATGAATCAACTGACATAACAGATACAGCCGAACTTCTAATTTTCATTTGAACTGTTTCCAAAGACTTTGTTATTAATGAAGAGCTACTAGCATTAGATTCATTGCATAACACAGCCAAAGGTCAAGACATTTATGATGCAGTTATGAAGGTTGTAAATGGTACTGGTGACATCAACTATCTTACAGCTATTGTGACAGATGGCGGCAAATCAATGCGTGGTACTCAATCATCCTTAGCTGACTCACTAAGGAAGACTGGAATCAATTGCCCTGTATTGCACTGCATTATACATCAGGAGGCTCTGTGTGGTAAAATTCTGGAGATAGAGGATGTTATGAAAACTGTAATGAAGTGTGTGAATCTAATTAAAGCAGAAATCGGGCATTGACACACTGCAAATTTCTTTCTTTTCTAAGAGAAATGGAGGCAGAATATTCCCTCTGCTTAGCCAACGTACACAGAAGTATGTTGGCTAAGCAGAGGGAACTGTTTGAAAGGTTTTTTTTTCGTTGAGAAAGGAAATAAAACAGTTTTTAGAGGAACACGAAAAGACACACAGAGAACTAAACACAAAACTATGTGATCCTCATTTTAACAGCTCGCCTTTCTAACAGACATTATACACCATATGTGAAGTTACAGGGACGTAACCAAACCATCTCAGATTTAGTTGGACATCTAGGTGGGTTCATAAGTTGAGTGAAGGTTTTTAAATTCACCCTAATCAGAGGAAACTTGGTACATTTCCCTTCCTGCAAGGAGTTGATGGAGGAGAGTTTTCAAGACTTCAAGTTTTCTGTGCCAATGTTAGACCAACTTTTGGAGCAATTCAGTAAGCGATTTTCTGACTTCAGTGACATTTGGCCACAACCGACATTATTTAACAACCCAATGAAATGCGACATTTCAGACCAGCATGACACTATTCAATTGGAGTTGTATGACCTTCAAAGTGACCCCCTTTTCCAGTCAAGGATGAGATAAGCATTGACTTTTGGAAACTGGTACCAAGAGAAAAAATATCCTGCATTGAGTGATTTCAACTTGAGAATTGTATCTATGTGTGGAAGCACATACATATGTGAATGTACTTTCTCAACTATGAGGGCAGTTAAATCGTCACAAAGCCAACTAACTGATGACCACCTTCAGGATTTGTTATGAATGTCGTCGTCATCGTTGAAAATCGACTTTGTTAAACTTGTTGCCACACAGGAACGCCCACAGTGTTCTCATTAAATTGTGTTACATGCAAGAGTGTAGTCTTAAAAGAAATAGTGCCAGGGCTCTACCTGGGAAACAAAAATCCAGAGCATGAAGTGTGGCATTATTATTATTGTGACGGCTATATGGCAGAGAGAGTGCCTTGTTTTCTGAAATGAAAATGACAAGAGAGGCAAGCTGCTATTTTTTGACTGAAAGTTGGAAATGCATTATAAGTCTTATTATTATAATTCTTATTATTATAATGAATTTAAAAATTTTGATAGTTTTAAAAAAGTACCAGGCCGTCGCCCTGCCCCGACTACACCCCTGATTTCATGTAAAAAAAACCAGAAATATGTAATTAAATTTAATTTAAATCAATCAAGTATTTTATATTGTTCTCCCAGTAGTAAAATGATTCAACAAATATGGTAATTCAATACATATAACTATTGCCTTGAAAAAAATGCAGTTTATTTTTATTTAAGTTCTATCTAAAATTGTGCGGCCCGTGACGCTACCACTCATCATATATTGGCCCTCGTATAGAATGAAGTTGGCCATGCCTAGCCTAGACAAACAAATACCAGATTTTGTTTGTTTGTTAATTTTGCCCCTAATTACACTTTGATCACCATGCATTTTTTTTTTCTATTTTTCAAGCACTTTATTGAGGATAATTACTTCAATGAAACAATTATTTTATAAAATAATTGCAAAGGTACTTATTAAAATTCAGCTACTTCTAAATTAAATCTTGTTTATTTTTTATTCATATTTCCGGTTAGAAATAACTTCACAGATTGTTCAATTTCTGCACTTGTACTATTTTGATTCATAGAAAACAAACTACAACATTTATAATACATGTTAAGCATGTAGATTTTTCAACCAAAAAAAAACGAATGTGACACATGATAACTAACACTGGGTTTAATATTTCTGTAATAGATTTCACGATTTCATATGAACACAGATGATTAAGAAAATAACTATTTATTAATTTAAAAGCTAATATTTCGCTGGTATTATATCCACCAAATATTAAATCTACCAAAGATTTGGGAGACAGTCATCTTAAGACCAAATTAATATTTATTACTTTTATTTTATTTCATTTTTTCAAACTTTCTAAGACTATTATTTGGACTACTATTTCAAAACTTTGAATTTTTTTTTTTTTTTTTTAACCTAGATGGCGCCATATTAGGACTTTAGTCTTGTGTTGCACGCTGCAATTACTTTTACTAGCCCCACTGTTACACCGGATTGTGGGTGTTTTGCATTTGTAACAAACTTTGTGTTGTGTGCTCTGAAGATGCTGGATATAATACCAGCGAAATATTAGCTTTTAAGTTAATAAATAGTTATTTTCTTAATCATCTGTGTTCATATCAAACTTGTTTGAATACCAGATCTTTGTTTTACTAATTATGTAATTAGTGCCTTCTTGTTAGTGGTATTGGACTTTCATCCACCAAAACCAGAGAAAGTTGTATTCATTACAGTCATAATTAGAGCAGTTTCAGTATCTTTCCACCACTCTAGCTATCACTTGTACCTTAGGTTGCCATCTTGTTTCTTGAGTACTGACATTGTCTGCATGTTTTTTAGGTTGTAATCAACTCTTACAGGAACAGGTCTTTTGTTCCTGTGGCAGGGTTGACAGTCTCTTATGAAGCTATGGCCATAAGAGAGAAGACAGGAAAGATGAAGTGAGTGGTCTGTCCTGAAGGAGATTGGGGGGTTGAATAATTATAGATCATATAGGATTTTCCTATTTAATTTTACTTTTAAGGGACTCTCTCCAGTTTTGGGGGACAGTTTCCCAAAAGTGGATTCTGGCAACTCAGTGGACTAGACAGTTTTGTCTTTTTTAATTTGTTTGGTGTTTTTCCTTACTGTTAAATGTTTTTGCCTATGTTATATAATTTTATTTTAAGTTATTTTAATTTATTTTTATATATTTAGTTTTTATTTTGATTTTTTATTAATTTTTTTAATTATTTAATTAAATTTATTTAATAATTATTTAATCATTAATTTTGGTTAAGGGATAATGATAACTAGCTTTTTTTCTCTGCATCCAGAGAGTTGCTCAGAAATTGGTTATTTGGGAATTTTGAATTATTTGGGATTTTTGAATCAGAGGTATGGGAATGAATTATTTTCATTCCCATACCTCTGCATTAACATTGATTATTAGGTGTATGTCAGAGGCTTGGGGAAAACACTTCTCTGAAAGTGATAGAGATATTGGTGTGCTTGTTAGCCTGGTTAACATATGCTCTGGTGGCATTATTTAAGAGTATAGTACCATAGGCTTTAAGTAAATAATGAACCTAAGAGGTTGATTAAACCTGAGCATGGGGGCAGGCTAACATAAAGATCTGTTTAGGATTAAATTATAATCAATTGTAAAAGTGAGAATTTTTGGGGATAACAAAAAATAAAAAATAATAATAATAATAATAATAGTAAAAAAATGAAATAAATAAAATAAATAAAAATAAGTAAAAAAAATGAGGGTTGTTGGGGCCATTTTGTTTACTTTTCTTGGAATTGATCATGGGAGTTTCAGAATGATGCTGCCTTCAGATAGGTAGCATAATGCAGGTGGGGCACTCCATCTTTTCCTGAAAAAAGTTTGTCCTAGTTCTGCTAACTGTAGTCTCAGGTAGTTTTTGATTGAGGCTCTTGAACTTCTTTTAACATCCTCTATTGTTTTCTTTTGTTTTTGATATGTTACAATATTCCTAATTTTCCAAATGTGATATTTAATTTCAATCAGTAGGTAGAGTAGTTGATTTTTCAAGCTTCCTTTCCCTGGTAGGTCTTGCAGGTATAGTGCTTGTTCCTTCCTGAGTGTGGGGATGTTGAAGGTGCTGCTTACATTAGCCCATATTTGTGTTGCCACTGCGCATTCATAGAACAGGTGTTCTTGGGTTTCTTGTAGGGTGCAAAAGGCACAATTTGCACTTTGAAGTATTCTCCATTTCAGGAGTTTTGCGTTTACTGGTAAGATGTTGTGTAACATCCTCCAGTTAAAATTGTGTCTGGATGGGTAAGTGTACTTGAAGTAACAGTGTTTCCATTTTTCCTTTTCTTGGGGGAGAGTGTGTCTGTTGGAATGTTACTAATTACCTGTAATATGTCCTCTTTTTTTAGTTCTTGAAGGTGCTGTTTGCTCTTCTTTGTGGTGATGATTCTTGCTCGTCTAGATATGGTTCTGTAGTATTCTGATGAAATTTTTGCCTTTTCACCACTGTGGGTTTGGCCTGTGAACATTTTGTACTTTACTCCTAGCCCGTACTGGCACATTTCATGGGAAGGGTGTGCAGTTTGCATAATCTTAATTACCTGCATAATTTTCTCTATTGAAAGCATGTCTGTTATTCTTGGGATGTTCAGACCCTCTTGTTCCTTTCTTTGGGCCAATTTGTCTTTACTGACCTTTGCCTTTTTATTGTTCCAGAAAAAGCTGTAGATAATGTCTTCCAGTCTTTTAGTTTGTAGTTTGCTGAGTGGAAATGGAGTTGTGTAGTAATTTATCAAGAGGATCATTAACTGTTTGATGATTTGTGCTTTTCCAGTGGCAGTTAGGAGTACAGATTGCCAGGTTTCTTTTATACAGATGCTGGATGTTGTTGGTGCTGGATGTTGTGTTGCACCAGCTCCTAATACTTTTATTTTTGATTTGTTAATCTGAGATCCTGCTATTCTGTTGTACTTTTCTGTTGTCTGGAAGAGAGTTTTAAGGGCAGTGTTGTTGGTTATGATGCAAGTGACATCATCAGCATGTAAAACACATTTTATTTCATGTTTCTTTGTTGGTGTTATAAATCCTCTAATTTCTGAGTTCTGTCTGATCATTTTTGCAAGCACTCAATTTGTGTTACATATAAAGCTGGTGAAACAGGGCAACCTTGCCTTACACCTTGCATTATGTTGATGTCTTCAGAGAGGTTACCGTTGATGCATATTTTGCTAATTATGTTCTTGTATAGACAGTACGTAGGAAGTGTGGGCCATAGTTATGTGCTGTTAGAGTTGCTGTTAAGAGTTCATGGTTAACTCTGTCAAAAGCTTTGCTTTGGTCAAGGGAAACCAATGTTGCATTTATTTTTTTTTTCTTGGGTGTACTGGATGATATCTCTGATTAAACTAGTTGTCTGGAAGATGTGTCTGCCTGGTATAGCACAGGTTTAATTTGTGTGTATTACTGTTTTTAGTGTTGGGCTCAGTCTGTTGGTTATTATTTTGGCTAATATTTTGTAGTCAGTGTTCAGCAAGGTGATAGGCTTCCAATTGCTGACCTGAAATATGTCTGTCTTAGGCTTTGGGATTAGGGTTATAATTCCTAGTTTCTGTGAAGGTGCTAATTCACCATCTTTGATGAGTGTGTTGTAGACTTGTGTCAGGACGGGAGCTAGATTGTTTTTAAATGTTTTGTAAAAGGTGCTCCCAAGTCCATCTGAGCCTGGTGATTTATTTACTTTCAGTGGGGAGATTGCCTGCTTTACTTCTATTTCTGTAATTTCTCTTTCCAAGTGAAATCATTTCTCCCATTCCTCCCATTCCTTCTTGTTTGATTGTTTTGTGGCATGTAGTTCTCTGTAGTAAGTTGTGAAGATTTTACTTATTTCTATAGAATCTGTAACTGTTAAGCCTAGGTGCTGTATTTCCTCTATTGCCTGTTCCTGTCGTTTTTTAATTTGGTTGTAGAAGGGCTTGGTGAATTTTATCTCTGCTGTTATGTTGGTCAACCTGCTTTTTAACTGTAGGGTGTTTAGTTGTGTTTCTTTGATTCTTTCCATTTCTGATTCATACTTTTTGATCAGGTCCTTCATTCTGGACATGTTGTGGTTGTTTGAGCCGGCTTTTAGTATATTGATTTTCTTGTAGAGTGTGGAAGTCATCTGTCTTTGTTCTTTCTTTTTGTTTTTTTCCCATTCCATTATTATTGTACGACATTTTCCCTTAAGGTTTTCCCACACTTCCATTAGGGGCTGTCTCTTCCAGTGTTGCTAGTAGATCTGGCTCTTTCATTAGAAATGGGTTCATGTGCCAGAATCCAGGCCCATGATTTGGTGGTTTGTAATTTATGTTGATGATTACCATCATGTGGTCTGATAGATTTTTACTGTTATTCACTGAGACTGTATCTGTTGAGTCTAGGAGGTGATGTAGAGTTTTACTGAGGTAAAGCCTGTCTATTCTTGTGGATACTCTTCCATTGGTCCAAGTGGGTGGGGGTTGGGTTGTATTTAGGATTTTGTGTGTTCTTCCAGGCTGTATTTCACACATACAGTGTTTAAGTCGGTTCTGCCTTGTATTCCTCTATGGGTGTTGCCTCCTATTTTACCCGATTCATCTGTTAAGCAGTTGAAGTCACCTCCAAATATGTGCTCATGGGGCCCTTCATTTTTAAGTGTCAAGGTTCTTAAAGAAAAGTGATCTTTGGTGTCCACTGTTGGGTGCATATATATTTGTGAAGTTTACTCTTTGGTTTCCCAGTTTGGTTATTACAGATATTATTCTTCCTTCTTGGTCTCGTGTGCTGGAGATGGTTTTTCCTGGAAAGTTTGCTGCCAGGATTATGGCTGTTCCCCTGGCAATATTGCTTCCTCCACTCCAGTACACTGTGATGTTGTGTATTTTTTCAATTTTTTTGATTTCTGTGAGTTTGGTGATATGGGTTTCCTGAAGGAAAAGCACATGGATGCCTTTTATTTTCATTTGGTTGATTATTTCCCCTTGTTTTTGTGGAGTTATGCAGCCCCTTGTGTTTAAGGTGCCTATTCTGAGAAGTGTTCTAACCATTGTTGAGTTTTAGGTTTTTTTTTTGTTTTTTTTTCTTCCCTATTTTGATCTGGTTCCTTTTCCTTTCACTTTCCTGTTGTTTTCTTTGGTCTTTTCATTGACGGCAGTGGAGTTGCTGTGACATACTGTTTCAAAAGGCATATCTAGAATATCAATTTCTGCTATATTTTCTCTGTTTGTTGGGCAGTTTTTTTGCCTTTTTTTGTTTCTGAAAAGGTTTCTGTTGTACTATTAGTTTTAGTGTGATCCTTGGTTTCTTGGTTTGAAGGTTGCTCAACATTCTGTGTTGCTCTATTCTGTGTCTTTGTATGGTGAACCAGGGTTGCTTTTGGGTTTGGGCATGCCTCTGTTCTGCTTTTAGTTGTATTATTTTGTTTTGAGGCTTCTCTTAGCTTGCTCTTGATCGAACTAATCTGTACCTTGGGAGTAGTTGATGAGTTGGAATGTGGGGTAGGCAGTGATTGTGTTCCACTGCTTCTCTTGGTTTTGATTTTATCATCAAGTGGGATACTTCCCCTTTTTTTCCCATCAGTGTTATTGTCTTCAATTGATTCCAGAATTATTAGCTGCTTAGGGGTATTTATAACATTTCCTACTGTAGGATCCACCTTATGTTCAATTTCTCTGGTATTTGTTATTGGCGTCCCTTCTTCTGAATTTGGTTGTTGGTCTGATTCTTTACATTGGGTGATAGTGTTTGTAGTTTTAGAAGGTGCTGGAGGGTTTGGGGTTGTTGAGTGTCTTGCATTTCCCTGTATTGAAAAATGTTGCATTCTCTTTCTGAGTTACAGTGATGAAATTGCATCTGTGTTATTGAGGTTTCCTGACTTGTGGTTGTCTCTGTTTTCTCATTTTCTGTAGGTGGGTGTGTAGTACTTCTTGTATCTTTTCCATTTAGTGTCTCCTGTGTTTCAACACTTTTTGTTGGGGTAGAATTTGGTTTGCCATTTTCAATTTTGTTATCTCTGGGTGTCTCTTTTCCTATTATGTTTGCCAGAGGTGTGCTTAAATTCTTTTTATTCACAGTGGTTGATTTCTTGCTGATTGCATCAGCAAATGTTTGGATTTGACACTGATATGCCCTATGGTCTTGAGTGCCACATTTCCTGCATGGGGCAGTGCATGTTGGCTGGGTGTGGCCAATGAGAGAGCTGTGGGAACTGCTCTCTCATTGGCACAGTTCACATGAATTAGGGCAGTCTTTTGTGAGATGGCCTTCTTCGTAGCATCTACTACATAATTTAGTCATTCCTGGGTAAGTTATCATTGGATGTCTAAAAGGTTTAGTCATTGGATGTCCAAAGCCTTGGATGTCTAAAAAGTTGGGTACCATTTTTAACATTTTAATTTTTATGTGTACAATGCCATTTTCTACTGTGGGAAAATTCTTGAACACTAGCCTCTTAATGAGTACCTGTCCATACTTTTGGAAGACAGTTTGCAGATTATCATCAGTAATTTCTACTGGAAGTCTTCTAATTGTCATGGTTATTATGTTTGATCCGACTGAGTTGACGGAATAATTTTTCTGATCGGAATAATTTTTCTGAATTAAAGATGCCAAGAAATTATATTCTTGGTTTAATCCTTTATCCAAAGGTCTGGCTCCCACTGACATGTTCCAATCATATCAAACCATGAAATCTATTACAAAAATGTCTGACGAACACATTAGCCTATCGACTGGGTTTGATAGGTAGTGATAATACAGATAGTTAAACCAACTAGTTTTGCCACACATGCTAGTGGCTTCTTTTGGGTTAGGAAAAACAAAAATATGCAATAAACGGTAAACATGAACCATTATATAACTAAAACCGAACATGTAGGAACCCATCACCAGAATGTAATAGCATCAGTTAAACTATCTACTCATCAGTGGGAGCCAGACCTTTGGATAAAGGATTAAACCAAGAATATAATTTCTTGGCATCTTTAATTTATAGTATAACCAAATGAAAAAAATTTCAAACATCTTCCTCTAATCCAGAGTATTTTACTAATAAGGTATGACACATTTTGACTACTTGTATATGGAAATATGACTTATGCATTACTTCACATTGGTATCACTTATTTGGTATTTGGTATAAAGAAATCTTTAATCTCTTTCACTGCAAAGTTCTATAGTTAGATACTGACAACAATATTTGTTTCATAACTTGTTGAAGTTTCAAGGATACTCTAACAGAAGGGATCTTGCTTGGAGAATTGCATATGACATTTCAATACCATGAAATGGAGGTACTTTAAGATTATGTAATGTGTTGGGCACATTTTTTTTTTTTTTTTCTGAAGTATCCACCACCTGTCAGCAATGGGAAGAGAATTTTGATATTTATAATTATTAATTAAAATACCATTTAGTTTACCATTAAAATAACCAAGGTTAGAAAGAAACATGGATTTGAAAACCAGCAATATGACATCCAAATGCCTTATAATATTGTATTGTGGAAATTTTATTGTTCAGTCAGATGATTTTTGTATTTAGAAAGCAGCATTCTAGGAGATATCTTGACTAGATGGTGCAGGCCACACACATTATGCAATATTCACAAGAGGGAGATAAAAATTTGTTCATTTTTGCTGTGAGAGGTTTTTTAAATGGTTCCATCCTCTTGATTCAATGTGATCTTATAGTCAATTGTAGGGATGGCTGGAGAGCAATCCCTAGCAGAGAAGACCAACTCAAGGCGGTTAATTCAGATAAGGTAACCACCTAGGTACCCATCATCTTTGCATTTCATTTTCAATTGGTCTTTTGATTCTTCATCTTTATGAGATTGGTGAAAAAGTAAAACTGATAGCATTGGACTATATGATATAAAAGAGCTGAGGCCTTTTCTCTATCTCTCATACTATCTATCTGCCTTTTCTTTTTCCTAATACTATCAGGCCATCTTACACCCCTATAGTAACTACTCTAGGCCTTTGATGAGCACCTCTTTAATTTTGTACCCCAATAAAGATAGAAACCAGTCTGGGTAGTGGCCTTTCCCATAATGCATAGCATTATACATGTCCATAAGGATGTGTGTTGCATTATGGGATACTAAGGCAATTAATGTGAAGTCATTAGCCTCCATATACAAATAGTCCAGTCATGATATTACTTCATGCACAAATTTTTATTTGCATATACTTGGATAAAGGATTAAACCAAGAATATAATTTCTTGGCATCTTTAATTTAAGTGAAGATGTCGAAAAATTTTACATCTTCACTTCATCTACTCGAATAAGTAGTAAACGGTATTGATAAAAACAGACTTTCTGTTGATATTAGGTGATTGAAATGCAAAAGTGAGAGAAAAAGAAGAACAAGCTATCACTGAAAATATGGTTTATGACTGAGGAATGAAGCAGGAAAAAAGAAGTTGGAGTTGTGTCAAGAACAGTTTCTTTATTGCAAACACATTCAATAACATAATTGTACACAAGGACTTAGTACTGTGGAGAGCATAAAACAAGGGAGTTATACAAAATGATCAGAACCATTAGTAGAAACTGGCAACCAAAACAGACCACAATTAAAGATTGATCAATTCATTGTTTCTCTAGCTTACTGTATATAATGTAACTTAGCTTGTCCTGTATATTTGTATATGCTCCAGATGATGATGATCTTACTATGAAGATCGAAACATCAGAATATTAAAAGAGTTAGGAAAGCAATGCTATCCAAGCAGCAAAAACACTATGCAGACTGTGGAAGAGTTCATGAATTATTAATAGCTAAAGCTAAATTGAAATTAAGAGCTAAGAAGAAACAAAATGACAGAATCAAATTTGATTTAAATCATGTAAATTAAGAATTTAAACAAAAGGTTAGAAAGAAATTAAAATGTGGAGATGAAAGGAAGAGAATTAGAAGAACTGCAGGAAGCAACAAAGTGTACAGTAATAGAAGAAGCAAAGAAGATTCTAAGTAATTCAACAAGAAAGGAAAATTGTAAATGGCTGTCAGAAGAAGCTATTCAAACAGTAGAAGAAGAAAAATGAAACTTCAGAAAAACAATGAAAAGGTTAGACAACTGAGTGCAGATTTCTAGAGACAGGCTAGGAAAGATAAGAAAAACATCTAAACTAAGGGTGCAAGGAAATTGAAGAAAGTAACATTACATGTAGACAAGAGATGTATTTCGAAAGATAAACAAAGTTACGGTGAAGTTTATCCCTAGATCAATAGATGCAAAAAGTAATTCAGGAAAAAGTTTGATAGAAGAAGCAATGAAAAAAAAAAAAAAATGGAAAGAGTATATCAAGGATTTGTACAAGAAAGATATTAATATTGAAGGAGAATTTTAAAGTAAAGAAATTGTTGAGAAATCCATGATAATGAAAAGTGATATCAAATATGCTCGATTGTTGAAATATGACATCAACAATGGAACAGCTTCCAAAAGAAAAATCTCTTGGAGCTGATGAAGTGTCAATGGAATTATTGAGAGCAGTTGGGAATGAGGCAGTGAATATGTTAACTGAAATTTGTCAACAGGTTTGGAAGAAAATACATTAGCCTAGAGATTGGAAAATATGAATATTCATCCCAATTCCAAAAAAAAAAAAAAAATCAAATCCCAGAGATTATGAGAATTACAGAACCATCATTTTAATTTCACATGCAAGTAAAGTTATGCTGAAAGTGAAGTCAAATGAATAAATTTACATGGAATAAGAAAGAAATTAGCTGTATACAAGACAGTGTTCAAATCAATTTTAACTTATGGATCTGAGAAATGGATTAGCAATAAAACCCTTCACCAAAGACTAGAGACCATAGATATGAGAGTTCTGAGAAAGATTAAGGAAGTGAACAGATGCCATCAATGGCAATATCATATTAAAAATGAGGATAGTAGGAAATACCTTGCCATTGTTAGTATTCAGGGATGTGTTAGCAGACCTAATCTCAGGTGGTACAGTCACTTAAACAGAATGGGAGAGGAAAGAAAACAGGTATTCTTTGCTAGGCTGGCAGTAAAAAGATCCAGAGGAAGACCAAGATCTACGTTGACTGATACAGTAAAAAATGCCTTAGAAGACAAAAGCATGAGATGTGATAATAATGGTGTCTTGACAGATAACAGAAGTTGGTAGTATTATAATAATTCTGTGAGAACATGTCAGGAATTTGATGATGCTTTCAAAGTGATTTAGGTTTTTAGTTCTCTTGTGAAGAGTTTCAAAATAAACTATAACCGCAAATATCTGCAGTTTGAATAGAAAGTAAATACCCCCCCCCCCCAAAATAAAAAAGTTAATTGCCTATATAACACAGTTGCCCCCCTTTCAAATCATTATTTTTTTTCCAAGATGACTGTATCAGTCATCTGATATAATTTATATTGAGGCAGAGATGACTGAGGTACAAACAGGTAAGGTAAGGGTACCAGATATCGGACCCTTTGCCTCAGACAGATCACTGAGAAGCATAAAGAGGTTAGACTCCCTTTGGTAATGTGTTTTGTAGTCCATCCTAAAGCTTTCAATTCAGTATGTGATATTCTAGGAGGTAACGAATATAATGGGTTTTCCTCATCACATTATCAGGTTGATAGCTAACTTGTACAGTGAGCAGCCACCATAAGAACAGGTGTTGGATTGGCTTCAGGTAAGCAGGAGAGATAAACAAGGATGCCTACCTTCTCCTTACTTGTTTAGTATCTATGTTGATAACATCAATAATGTAGCGCTGGATAAGCTTAAGATAAGAATCAGGATAGGTAGCAGATGGATCAGTAATCTGAGATACACTAATGATACAGTACTCCTTTGTAATGACAAGGAAGAACTAGTTCAAATCTTTAATAGCATTAATAAGATCAGCAAGAACAGAGGACTTAAACTCAATCCTTGGATGACAAAGATTATGGTTCTCAAAGGAAATACAGACAGGGAAGCACCTGAAAACTAAGTGCATCTTAATGGATAGATAACTGAGGAACTTTCAGCAATTTTGAATATACCAGGGATCCATCATTTTTGTGAAATATTGCTGTACAGAAGACATCAGAAAAAGATTAGGAATGGCTGAAATAACAGGAAGAGACTTATCTATAAAATTTAGAACTGGATCTATCTTCGCAAGAACAAAATTGAGAATTTTGGATGCAGCTGCTTTTTCATGGATGTGAAACTTGGAATCTAAAGAAGTCTGTAGGAAAAGAATAGCTAATTTTGAAATGTAGTGTTACAGGAGGCTGTTGAGGATCTCATATACTGAAAGAAGAATGGATGAGCTCTAGAAACAATCAGTAGAACTTGGATAGATGGTGTGTGTGTGTGTGTCTGGATTAACACACCATCCATTTAAGTCTTCAGAGGAGCATTCACTTGTGAGAGTGGTGTGGTGTGGCACATCACCGAAGAGCAGAGTGACCATACAGCATTTGATGATGCCGTCAATGAATCTATGGATAGATGGATATTGTTCATAAAAACGAAAAATACCATGGCTAAAACTAAAGCATGATGAAACACATATTTTACAAAGAAAAAAAAAAAAGTTTTTTTTTTCAGTATTGTTATCTATAAATATTTATTATAATTTTGAATGCAAGCATCTGAAAATAGGGCAAGAATAATTTTTTAAGTGCCACCAGAAAGAACAAATTATCTTGTTCCATAGCACTGATTTGAAAAATAAGAGATGGCAAATTTACTTTTATTAATATATTCATTTCTAAGACAAATTAATCTCTTGTAACATTTCAAAATAGATAATTTATACTTTTATTTTCACACCCATGCAATTCATGATTATCCTTACAAACAAAATAAATAAATTATAAAGATAAAAGTTGAAATACTAAAGGAAAATTTTTGATTAAAAAAATTCCAAGTACAACAGTATACTTTAATTCAAATAAACACGATTCATTTATTACTTGTAGAAGTTAATGGCTCTACAATCACTATTAAGGGATTAATGTCAAAGTAGTATAATCAACACACACATATAGATATATATATATATATAAAGCAAAGTCTGTTTTCAATGTTAGCTTATAAGTTGAGCACAAATTAAAGCAAAGCCTGTTTTCATTGCTAGCTTATAAGTTGAGAACGAATTGATTGATTTTGATGATGTCTTCACCAATGGATAGAGGCTATTCCAAAGATGGTTTATATGCATTGTCATTGATACATACTTCCAGATTATGGTGCACAGATTAATTTTTTTTTTTTTTTTAACCTCCTTCCATGGCCTGTACTGCAGTTTAACAATATCTGGCCACAAAATAGTGGCCAGATATTGTTAAATTCTATTGTTAGTTATTGTGATATTAAGATCTTTTGTTATTACCTGTAACCAGATATTGTTCAATTCTATTTTAGAATGTTATCTATTATTTTGTTGAATAGCAAACTGATTACCAACATGATATCACGCAGGCAGATTCAACTTGCCCATAGCTAGTGAAGAAGCGATTGTCATTACTGGGCAAGAATTTAACTGCACATAAATTTACATGGTCGCAATGATAGACTTAAACAGATATGCAAAACGCATAGAGTCCATGATGCACTCCAATATTCATTTTTATTTTTCAGAGGAGAGAGGATGGATATTACATTGATTTACCACAAATGAATCCAGGAAATAGAGAACCTAAAAGTAAAAAAACCATTTCAACAATGAATTTTTATGTTATTACATGATGGTATGGATGGAAAATTTAAATCCACTACATAGATATGGTCAACTCATCAATCGATACTGGGTTGACATGTATGCTAAAATTGAGTCCAAGGTCTCACACACAGGAGAAAGGTGACAGGCAGGCACATGAACAGTATAAAGCGCAGGCCAGAAGGGTAACGAGTGTGGTAAGAAAAGCAAAAAAGATTACAAAAGAACATTGGCCATGCAGGCTAAAGAGAATCCTAAAGAGTTTTTTCGATATGTTGCAAGTAAAAGAAAAAATGTATATGGCAGAATGATTTTAAAGAATGCCAATGGTAGGGAGGTAACCGAATCAGTTGATACAGTTGAGTTACTGAGCGAGAACTTTGCAAGAATATATCATCCAGGTGGTGACATTGCAGAAATGAATGAACCAATAGACTATATGGGAATTGTGGTGAATGAAGTGGAGGTGAGTAGTCTATTGCAAAACCTCAACGTCAATACATCTGTGGGATTGGATGGTATACCGGCTCGTGTTGTACGTGAACTTGACCATTTTGTTTAATTTGAGTCTCGGGTCTGGGTTAGTGCCGAAGGGGAGGGGGGGGAATAGTTCCACTGCATAAAGGTGGTTCCAAGACTGCTGTTGTAAATTACCAACCGATTAGCATATCAGGAATCGTTGTAAAGGTCTTGGAGAAATTAGTCAAGAAAAGAATTCAGGATTGGATAGATGAAAATGGGATATTATATGGGGGACAACATGGTTTTGTGAAGGGTAGATCATGCCTCAGTAACTTGCTCACGTTTTATAACACAGTGACGGCTGAACTGGATAAGGGTAATGGATTTACAGTGATTCTACTGGACCTTGCCAAGGCCTTTGACAGGATACCACATGGAACTCTAATCAGTAAACTGGAGCAGATGGGGATGGATATAGAGTTGGTGAGATGGATAGCAGGGTGGTTGACAGAGAGATATCAGAGAGTGGTTTATTCAGGAGTAGAATCCACAAGACGGCCTGTGACTAGTGGTGTGCCACAAGGATCTGTACTTGGACCATTACTTTTCAATTTGTTCATCAATGATATAGGAAAGGATTTGAGAGGAAGTATTCACTTGTTTGCTGATGATGCAAAGTTGGGTAGAGCAATTGTGAGTGCACAGGATGTCAAAATTTTGCAGGATGATTTGGATAGTTTGGAGGACTGGGCTAGGGAAAATGGATGTCAATTTAATGTTGAAAAGTGTAAGGTTTTGCATTTTGGGGTGAAAAGATTAGCAGCAGTATATCACATTGGTGGAACTGTACTCCAGGAGATTGATGAGGCCAGGGATTTGGGAGTGTTGGTGGATAGGGAATTGAAGTTTAAGGGGCACATTGCAAAAGTGGCTAAATCAGCTCATCAAATCACTTGGCTTCTGAAAAATACTTTAGCAAGCAGAGACAAACAAGTTATTGTTCTTCTGTATCGAGCCTTGATAAGACCTCATCTAAACTACTGTGCCCAGATATGGGCACCAGGGTTTCTTCTTGATGGAGAGGAGGTGGAGAGGATCCAGAGACGAGTGACCAAGATGATAGCAGGTATGTGGAACGAACCTTATAAGAACAGCTTGAAGATTTGTGGGTTGCAAAAACTGGTCGATAGGCAGAAAAGGGGTGATATGATTGAGACATTCAAATTACTGAAGGGTTTCTATAAGATTAATCCAGAAGATATTTTTGAGAATAGGACTGGTGGTGGGAGGACTAGGGGGCCATACATGGAAGCTGGACAAGAATGTGGTTAGCAGGGGTGTTAGAGCTAGGTTTTTTACTTGGAGAGTGGTGAATGAGTGGAATAAGCTGCCAGAGTCTGTTGTGGGTGCTATGACCGTGAATGAGTTCAAGGCGAGGTATGATAGATACTGTGTGAATGTCGAATAGTTGTTCTTTACATGATGTTAGGACCTCCCTCGATGAATCTGTCGACTCCTTGGAGTTGCCCGGAATAATAATAATACATGTATTTAAACCAAAGTAATCTTCAGGTAAAAAATTATATACATCTTCGTGATGCATTGTGCACTGATGAAAATGCTTCAATCATTGTCTTCTTCTTTCATGGAAAGCCTCTGTTATTTCCACGAAAAAGACTCAGGATGCAATGGTCTATGTTAGAGTGTATGGTGGCACTGACCATTTCATTACCTTCATGTGCAACAGTAACTGGGCAGAGATTTTGGAAAATTTGCTACTCAGTAATAAGACTTATTACAGGCATGACATCGTTGCAAGTGTTTTTCACAGTAGGCTGATGAATCTCATCACAAAGAAAGAGATTTTTAGAGTGTGGAGGTGCTATATGTATCCAGTAGAATAGAAAAAGGGGATTGGCACATGTTCGCATATTGATTTGGCTTAAAGATAAAATCAGAAGTCATGAAATCGATTCCATTATAAGTGCTAAGATACTTTCTCTTCAATATGACAAAGAACTATTTGATTTCATAACAAAAACATATGATGCACGGTCTATGCAGACCTGTTCATACAAACTCACAGTGCATGAAGTCAGGAATATGCATGAAAAGATATCCAAGATCATTTATCAATGAAACTCAAACAGGTGAGGATGGATATCCATGAAATTGTCAATGTGCTCCTTCAGATGGTGGGTGGATTGCTACCATATATAATAGCCAAGGAACATTTGAAATTGATAATCGCCATATAGCACCTTATAATTCGGTTTTGTCGCAAACCTTTAATAAATGCATAAATGTTGAAATCTGCAGTTCAATTAAATTCATCAAATATGTATGCAAGTGTATCAACAAGGGCCCAGACCAAGCTACGTTTTGTTTGCAAAATGAATGCATGTAAAGCAATTTGATAGTAGATGATTCTCACTGGTCTGATTGTCTTGGCAATGCAATAATCTCAAACTCATCATCATCTTTGCACCTTTTTATCATTATGCAGTTGGTTCACTACAACATGACTGACCCTCTATCGCTATTGTTGACTTATAAGAATCATTTTTTCAGAAGATATCTTACACCAAGAATGTTCTACTAATTCTCAGGCTCAGTTTAATGAAGCAATATATAATGAGGCATTACTGAGACTTGAATCAATTGTGAGAACTGAATCAATAAGTGACAAAAGTGTTAAAGATTTTGATCTTCCAATACCGAACAACCCTTTGCTTCTAGATACAGATTTAATCTGGGAAACCACATGCAATCTCAAAACTTCAGAATTTATTAAGTGGGCACGAACAGTCACTAACTTTAGATCAAGCTGAAGTTTTTTACGATATGTTTAACGAGCTGTGAAAATGAATTAGGGAAACTGTTTTTCTTGGCTTCTCCAACTGGGAAAACATTTTTACTAAATTTGTTATTAACTAAGTTGAGAAGCCAAGGTAAAATCACTCTGGCTGTGGCATCCTCTGCTACTCTATTGCAAGATGGTCAAACTGCTCATTCTACTTTCAAAGTACCTTACAAATGTGACTATAGTATAATTATGTGCAATATATCAAAACAAAGTAATTTGTCGAAATTATTGCAAAAGGTTTCTTTGATTGTTTGGGATGAATGCACAATGTTCCATAAAATATCTGTTGAAGTGGTCGACAGAATACTGAAGGATATCAGATCAGACGATGAAATAATGGACGGAATAACTGTTTTACTTTCCAGTGATTTTTGACAAACATTGCTCGTCAGATCCCACAGAACCAGAGCAGAACCGAATGCCTGCCTTAAGAAGTTGTCACTATGTCATGATATAGAAAAGTTTTCTCTCAAAACCAATATGCATGTCCACCTACATGGAGACTAGAATGCACATTCCTTCTCTTCAAAATTGTTAAAAATTAGCAATGGTGAAGTATAGCAAAGAGACAGAAAAATTATATTAACACACCCAAATATTGGGAAAACTATCTGAACTGCTGATGAACTGTTGTGCAGTATCTACCCATCTATTGAGAACAAAACAGAAAAGTCATCTTCTTAGTTCAGGGAGAACAACTATCCTCGCACCTCAAAATGATGCTATGTAAATAATGAATGAGTTGATTCTTAAAAGGGTTAATGGATCTGTTACTGTTTATAAATCAGTAGATTCTCCTGTGGATGTAGATGTAGTTCATTTAATCATGGAATTTTTAAATTTGTTTAATCCACCTGGAATGCCTGGTCATGAAATTCAATTGAAAATAGGTGTTTATTCTGCTACTCCAAAATCTGCCCACCCTAAACAAAATCCTTGCAATGAAACTAGGCTTCAAGTGAAATCACTGAAACAGAATATGATAGAAGCTGTGATATTTACAGGTCCTGATATCGGAGAAATTATCTTCATTCCTTTAGAATATTCATTTGCATTCAAACAGTTACAATTTCCGATAAGAATTTGCTTTGCATTGATGATTAATAAAGCCCAAGGACAGATCCTTAGATATGCTAGTTTAGATTTAAGAGGTGAACATTTCAGACATGTTCTCGAGTTAGCAGTTCTGAGAATTAAATTATTTTTGTCTAGGATGATGAAACTTCTAATATTGTTTACAAAGAAGTGTTATAATGCTCCCCATTCTACACAATGATGAAGCACCAACACCAACTACTCAAGTAAATAACCTGAAGTGAACCACTGGTGGCATAAGCTCACCTTGGCAAAGCAAGAGGGCTTAGCTAGTTATATGATAAAAGGCAGAAAGCCAGTCATGCTATCCTTGAAAAACCCTAAAGTGGTGTGAGTATTTCATCCATTTTGGCCAGTAGGGAGGTTAAGGCAAATATCAAAAATTATATCATGATTAGAACGTTTGGTTATAAGGATAGGCAGAATGAATGTAATCAGCAGTTTGGCAGATAGATATTTAAAGAGTGATACGACTCATACATTTAAGCTGTTAAGAAATATTTATTGGCTGAACACTACGCTAAGGTCAAAGGAAAGGGACATTGGCCATCTCTCTTGAAGAAGCTTTTTTTTTTTGCATGGAGTGGCTGAAGCATGGAAAGCACTGCTGAGAGGGTAGTGAGAGTGAAAACAGTGAAGACATTTATAAGACACATATTCACAAGAATAAAGAGTAATAATTTTTATTATTTCAAAAATAAAGGCCGTCATCAGCATAATCATAGGTGAAGCTAGAACCAAGAACATTAATCTTATTTACAGAGCTGAGTCATGTTCAGCAGTGCCATCATACATTGGTTAAAAATTAAAATAAGATAGCAATTAAGATTAAAATTAAAATAATTTTGAAATTCAAAAAATAACAAAATTTTGATAAATAAAGTGACTAAACGATGGAACATTATATTAACAAAAAAGGGATGGTGAAGAGGGAAACAAAGGAAAGTATGCTATCGTCTGGTACAATACTCTTTTTACATCAGTATTGGTTTAGGTATCAGCTAAACCAATTATTTAAAGAGAGTGCTGAAACAGTCTACACCACCTAAACTTAAATTGGAAACTGTCATTATTGATTGACTGATTTGTGATTTTATGGTACAAGGACAGCGAAGGTCATAATGAGCCAGGACACAGGTTAAAGCAGTCCACAGGATGTTGATAGATAAATAAATAAACAAATAGTTACAAGGAGATAAATTAGTGAATAATATAAAATATATGTACAAAGTAATAAGAAGATAAATGAGTAAATAAATTGTACGTACAAGTTTAGTATCTATAATGTGGTATCTACATATAAGCAAATGTCTTTGAATAAATTAATGTTTTGTAAAAAACTAAAAACATCATGCAATCTGTCTGAGTCTGATAATATCTGGCTGAGTGTATAGGGCTTGGCCAGATAAGTAAAAATGTCATTTCTCAATCATGAAGTGCTCAGACTCCACCAGAATATGACTAATGGTAAGACAGATGTCGCATTTCTCACACATAGGCAGGTCATCAGCCCTTGGTAAATATAAATGTGTGTGATAACTGTGACTTATGTGGAGCATAGCAATAACTTCCTCTCTTCTGTTCCTACACTGACTAGACTGCCAGTGTTTATTTTCAGACTTAATATCATGCAATTTGTTCATCAGTGCTTCCTGCCATATTCCTCTTGCCTACAGAGAATAGCAGAAAGAAGTAATCTAATCACATTTGGCTTGAACAGCTGACGGTTGTAATCGGTGGGGAAGACTGTTCCAAAGAACAGAGGTAGATGGAATGAAAGAGAATTAAGTTGGTTCGGTGAGTTTCAAGATAGACTGGAAAAGGATGTTGGTTAGCAATGTCGCTTGTTTTAATGATTTTGGAAAAGAGTACAGGAATAATAGTGGCCAATTCAGCAGAGCCCTGTCCACAAAAGGATCTGTAGAAGAGGTCCAAGGCAGAAATTGAATATCTGTGTGAAAGAGAGGGAGTGAAGTGAATATGTGAGAGAGGGATCGTTAATTATAGCCAAACTGCCTCTTTTCAATAGAATCAAGAAATCATAGGGAGGATTCTGGTGCACCACCCCAAATATGGGAGCAATATTCCAGGCTGTGTAGATTTGGGATTTATATAGAGTTAGCAGCTGTGAAGGTGTGTGTTGTGTGAAAAAGTCACAACAAGTTTTTTGGCAGCTGCAAAAGCTATAGTTGAGACAGGAAAGATGAGAGGTGCAAGCCAGTCCAAGAAGAGAAATCAGATCATGTTTGGATATCTCAGTATTACTGAAGACAAGGGGGAGGGATGTAAGCTCTTTCTTGTGAGAGATGAACTGAAAACTGGAACAGTTCAACAAATTTTTGTAAAAGGCTTAAATACCATATTGAAATTAAATTCATCCCATATGACTGGTGTGTAGAGCTTCTGTAGTTCACTGGAAGTTTTTCCACTTGATTATACTACAAATTAAAGATACCAAGGAATTATAAACTTGGTTTAATCCTTTATTCAACAAGTTTGCGACTGAACTATTTTCAGGACTGGGGCAACTCGTATAAAGAAGCTAAGACTTCACATTGCTTGCCTTAGTATCCCAAAATGCAAAGCACATATCCTTACAGATATATATGCATTAAGGGAAGGGTCACTACCCGAACTGAAACACATATACTGACTGAAAGGATATCCCTTTCAATCAGTATATTTAAAAAAAAAAAAAAAATTGCCACACACATCTACATAACATATATAAAGAGAATATCATGCTAAACTTCAATTACATCACAAGTTAATCCATTAAAATCTGCAGTTCTTTTTTGATAAATACATTTCACTTAAAATGTCTTATAATTCATTTTACCACAAACTGTTCACTCAATGACATGTAGTTTCCATGAATTGTGATTTTTTGATAAATTGCCTTGCAGTAAATTGCGTTTCCGATTAATTGCTGTTTGATTAATTGCTTTTTCGAGGAACTGCCTTTCAATTAACTATGTGCATAACTGTACTGTGACATTCAGTGCTTCTTTGTACTTACCAGTAAAACATATATACAAGGATCTGCATTTAAGTTTTATTAGAGAGCTAAATTAATTAACACACAATACAAGACAGTATTCAAGCCATTCTTAATTTATTATTATTAAATTGGTATCTCCATGGGGTCCAGACACTCGCTGTTGGAGACCCACACTAAATTTAATACACACAAAACCAATCATACCTATTTTTAAACTGATGTACTGTCAGGGCACTAACAACTAATTCTGGCAATCCATTCCACTCCTTCACCCCTCTCCATCCAAAAAATCTAGTCCACACACCCTTACTAACCACACTCTTACACACCTTTCAATCTAGATCTCTCACTATTTGTAATATAATGAAAAATTTTTCCTTTGCATCAATTTTGTAAAATCCCTTTAATATCTTAAAAGTTTCTATTCTGTCCCCTCTTTTCTTCCTATCAATTAAACTTTGATAACCATGGTATCACCAAAATCAAAGTTTAATTGATGTAAGAGTGTGGTTAGTAAGGGTGTGTGGACTAGATTGCCTGAATTAGTTGTGAGTGCCCTGACAGTGCATCAGTTTAAAAATAGGTATGATTGGTTTTGTGTGTATTAAATTTAGTGTGGGTCTCCAACAATGAGTCTCTGGACCCCATGGAGATACCAAATTAATAATAATAAATTAAGAATGGATTGAATACTGTCTAGTAGTGTGTGTTAATTAATTTATCTCTCTAATAAAACTTAAATACAGATCCTTTAATATATGCTTTACTGGTAAGTACAGAGAGGCACTGAATGTCACAGTACAGTAATGCGCACAGTAAATTTATGTTTTCAGTTATAAATGGTTAAAATTATTTCACTCTAAACAAAGAGTAAAATTAGTTAAAAATATAACCAAAAAAAAAAAAAAAAGGACCGACACATATTATAATTTAGGCATGTTAATTATTAACATGCTTTTTATCATGTTGATAACTAATGAAGAAACCATGGTAAGCAAAGGTGTAGGATTAACTGACTAGCTTCAAATAGGCAGAGTGCCTACCTTCTCCTCACTTGTTGAGCAGAAGGTAGGCATCTCTGTTAATGAGATCAGCAAGGACAGATGATTTAAACTCAACCCCAGCAAGACAAAGATTAAGTTCTCAAAGGAAAAAGAAAAAATTGAGGAAGTCAGCACATTCATCATCATCGTCAAATTCCTGCCATGTACCCTGAAGGGTATCAAGTATTAAATGAAAAATTTACATCATTACTAACTTCTTAGTTACAACTTTCCTCCAAATCAGTCTGTTACTTGTCAAGACTCCAACATTCTCTGATCTTATATTTCTATCGTCTAAGGCACTTTGTACCGTATCAATCCACGCATATCTTGGTCTTCCTCTGGGTCATTTTCCTACAAACCTGGCAGAGAACACTTGTTTTGCTAATCTTTCCCCGAACCATTCTGTTTAAGTGACCATACCACCTGAGATTAGCTTTGCTAACGCATTCCTGGATGCTGACAATATCAAGTTCTTGACTAATATCCTCATTTTTAATATGATATTGCCATTGATGCCATCTGTTCACACCCCTAATCTTTCTCAGGCTCATATCTATGGTCTCTACTCTTTGGTCAATTGTTTTACTTCTGACTCAGCTCTCAGGTAAATAAGTTAAAATGGTTTGAACACTGTCTTGTATACAGCTAATTTAGTGTTTTGACTAATTTCTCTCTTATTCCATATACAGCAATTCCTAGATTATATGCGCCTCCAATTAGTGTGTCATTTTTTTTCTATACCAAAATTTGAGTAGTGCGCCTCTAAAAATCGATTAGTTTAGTGCACCTATATACATTTTAAAAATAATTGATACAGATTTTAAAAATTTTCTATCTATATATTTTTTATGGCTAACTATTTTAAAAAATCACTTGGAATATTCCATACTTCAAGGATATCTTTTTCTGCCATTTTTCATGTCACCTTTATCATCTCTAACTAATTTTACAGCACTCTTTCCTCCATTTCTAAGCTTCTTCAACAATCTCCAGAATATTTTGCCACCTTCTTGATATTTATTTTCTATGTTCTTACCAAAGATCTCCCATGACTTTTATTTAGCTAGTGTTACAGTGTTTGGATTTCTTACATTTGTCTCTCTATTCTCTAAGAGCACAAGCTGGCTTATTTGCCAGGAACTTTTGATATGCTTTCTTCTTCTTTTCCTTCACTGCCTCTAACTTCCTGTGACCACCATGGAGTTCTGATTTTTCTATCCTTACAGACAACCTCACCACATGCCTCTCTGGCAGAATCAATCAATGTTTCTTCAGAGTTTGCCACTGAATCTCCAAGGTTTGATTCCTGTTCTCAAACTCTTTCCATTTTCCTGGAATAATGTTTATGTACTTTAGTCTACAGCTCATATCTGAGAGCTGCTCAACTTTTATTCACTTTAAAACTTTCTTATATGTTCTTCTTTTCAATATGAATTTCAATTTTATCCTGCTGAAGAGCGAATGGTGATCACTTCCAATTTCAAATCCTCTGTACACTCTGGTGTCCTGCACCAGGGAGAAAACATCACCAACAATAACACAGTCAATGAGACTTTTCTTATTCCTTGCCTCTTCTCTTCATGTGAATTTGTGCATATTTTAATGTTAGTAATAACCAGTCCTGAGCAGAAATCCAACAGGTATTTGCCATTATTATTATTAGATTTGCGCAATCTTTCTCCAAATTTTTCCAAAATATTTTCGTATGTCTAACAATCATTTCCTACTCTGCTATTTAGATCCCCAACAAGGACCAACATTTCCTTTTTCATTGTGCCAGTTGCTTTTTCTAAAGCCTCAAAAAATTCCTCCACTTCTACCTTAGTAGAACCTTCTGTGGGACCATAGGCACAAATAAGTCTCATTGTCCAGTTCCACATTCTCATCTTTGCCCACATCGTTCTATTTTAAATTGCCTGTCATTCAAGAAGATTAGCCTCATATTCAGTGTTGAATACTATGAATACTCCTTCTTTTCCTTCATTGCCCAAATATAACATTTTGTATTTATTGCTCAGAAAGATTTCACCAGTTTTTGTCATTTTTGTTTCTGTCACCCCTATTATGTCGAACTGGTACTTATCTAATTCCTCAGCTAGCTCCATTTCTTTGTCATTCAGATCATCCAGAGTTCAAGATCAGTACTATCGTTGTTGATAGTACTGATCTTGAACTCTGGTGATGTTGTTTTTTTTGTTTGTTTGTTTTTTAAATTTGTTCTAGTCGCTCACTTTTCATTGTTTTCCCTGGTTCCCCTGGCGAAAGCAATGGGGGGCTTCGTTTAACTGGGCGACGCCTCAGCCGGCATGAAATTCTGACATGCTGTACCATCATTTTATATTTGGTTTAAGCCAATAAGAATACAATTTGGTCTGCTAAATCCCAAATTGCTAGCTCATCCTCGTTCGTTCAGTATCCAGGTAGATACCTAACAGGGTGCACCACAAGAAGGTGAGGATTGGATGTTAGGTCAGAAGCCCTGGTCGGTTCTCTGCATTCCTTTAAAGACTAAGTGGAGGTCTCCTCTCAGTTATACAGCTTTGAGACTCTTAAGCACCCTGTCAGCACATTCAAGTGGCTCAAATACATCATTAATGTAAAGAACTGATATTCAGAAGACATTAGAAGATTAGAAATGGCTAAAACAATAATCAGAAACTTGTCTAAAATTTGGAAGGACAGATCTATCCTTACAGGAACGTATCTGAGAATTCTGTATGCAGCTGTTTTATGAATCGCAACTTTTGTATATGAAACTTGGAACCTAAAGAAGTCTGAAAGGAATGCTGGTTTTTGAGGTGTAGTGTTAGAGGATTGAAGATCTCGTATACTGAAAAACAGAATGGATGAGCTCTAAAAAGGATCAGTAGACTGACTTCTTAAGGATATTGACAGAAGAATGCTGAAATACTTTGACACATTGAAAGGATGGAAGGACTCCTCAAAACAGTAACAGAAGGTAAAGTTCCTGGAAAGGACTCAATGAGATGTCTAGACTGTATGTCTGGAGCAGCTGGTCTTCAGAAAGTAGAAGCTTTCAAAAGAGCATTTTTAACAGGAGGATGACCTAGTGAGGAGTGGAGTGACCATACAACATCTGATGATGCCCAATGAATCTACAAATAGATGAATTGTTAACATATCCTCATGGTTGATACAGCGATTTCCAACTTATGACCAATTCAACTTAATTGGTCGTAAGTTGAGGATGGACTGAAAATTTATTCAACTGGCAGGCTTTGCTTTTTCTGTTTAATTTAATTTGCTATCATCACTAGAAACTGTGCCTAAATAGCTGAAATATTTTATGTATTCTATAGCTTCTCCAATGAGAATGAGTACAAATAGTCTATGTTCCAGCCAATTTTCATAGTTTTGGTCTTTTTATTGCTGATTTTCATGCAAATTTTGTTAGAGCTGTTATTCAATTTAGTTAAAAATCCTGGAAACGTGCAGTGGATTTGCTCAGATGTATAAGATCATCTGCATAAAGAAAAGAGCTAAGTTTGATATCTCCAATTCTAATATCAGGTTTAATGCCATTTTCATTCATAATGCGATCCACATAAGATGAATAAGAGTGGAGATAGTGTGCACCGTTTTCCTTCACTTGATTTTATATCAATGCATCTCTTTTCTTTTCAAATATAAAATCCATTTTTATTCTGCCAAAAACTAAACTATCACTTCCTATTTCAAATTCTTCTGAAGAAGGTCCTGAATGAGTATGAAGATACACCAACAACAACATAATCAATAATTCTTTTCTTATTTCTTATATCTTCTCTTCATGTGGATATGTGCACATCTTTATGCTGGAACATAGTATGGACTAGTCCATGTTCTGATCAAAAATCCATCCTTTTCTAAAAATTTTCCAAAAACATTAATAAATAACTAATAAATTAATAAGTATTTAGTCAATAAATACCTTATAAAAAGGAAGTGGATATTAGATCCAACATTTTTAGTAAATAAATATCTTATTTATTTTGGTGCTGTTAGATGCCATAAAATATTAAGGAGTGAGTAACTGATTTTTTGCATGTGATTAGGTGTGTCAAATCAGTGAAGTCATCTTTCCCAGTGATTTCAATATCCCCAACATATCCAACTGGCTTACCTATTCCAATTCCACTAACCAAGTTGGAAGAGGATGTTGAAGTATTTGATTACAGCAAAAAGTTCTGCATCTATGCTGTGAATTATCACATACTGCACTTCTACCAACCTGTATATCTGATGACCCTCTCCACTCTCCCAAAATACCCTTCATATCCTTTTTTAACTAGTTCTTTTTCCCAGTATACTGTAAAAGTCACTTCCTAACTTACACCATAATCTTCTGAAGGTTTCCTCTGCTATAGAATGCCCTGTAACCTCATTCCATCTGATACTACAATATTGCTAAGTTAGATAACTGGAACTTCTACTCTTACTTTTTGTGCTCTTAGAACAACTTCCAATCTTCTAATCCAAACGTGTTACAGAAATTATTCTATTCAGCATGAAGGCCTTCATTCCACACTCCACTCAAAATTCACACCCACTTTCTAAGCCTGATTTAATAACAAATGTACCAAGTCAATTCAAGGAACAAATTCAGCATACCAAACTTGCAACAAAAATATCAGCTCCATAGTATATTCAGCCTGCAATGAAGCATGCAACAAATACAAAACAACCATCAGCAGTCCAAAACTGACTTTAAAAGGGCCAACCTCTACTTTCTTCCTTTTTAAATGGCAGACATGCCTTTTGGTCTTTTATAAAGGTGATTAAATGTGACTTATTCTTACCTTTCTCTCTCTCTCATCCAGATGGTACCACTTTTAAAGCACCTAAAGATAAAGCTGACCTGGCATTATTCTTCTCCTTCAACTCCTGCACAGATGACTGTGGCAGATCACAACTTACCATATCAAATAGTATGCTGCATACCTCCTGACAAGAATCATTAACAACCTAATACAAAAAAAAAAGTTCTGTTTCAGTTGATACCCATCCAACTGTGCTTAAGAGATCTGCTTGTGAACTGACTACTATCTTTATCATCTTTACAGTCTTTTATGTTCATCTGGCATTTACCCCAATATATAGAAACAGTAAACAGATATCCAACCTATTCAAAAAAAAAGGGAGATAAAAGTGTGCCATCAAACTAATGACTCAACATCCTCCCCTCTTCTTCTTTTCCAAAATAACCGAGGTCATCAATAAACAACTTCTTCACTACTAAGAGGATCAATAGATTCTGTCCCTACACATCTGCAACAAATCTGTTTGGCAACAGCATCCATACAGGACACATGCAGTGAAAAAGTCAGGTGAAATGCTGGAAATGCTCTCAACATTTCTAGAGAATTTGATTGTGTCTGACATTGAGACTTACTCGTTAAACTGTAATTCTTTGATCTACAAACTCATTGGCATCAGGTAGCCAGGTTTCTCTCTATGTCATGGTAAATGTCTGCCTGACCAATGTAGGAGTACCACCAATACAGTTTTGCTAATGACAGTACACTTCATTCCTCATTAATTCAATAAAACCTGAGGTGTTTCAAACATCCCAGGCTTCAAGATCTTCTACAACCAGTGCCTTAAAACACTGATCTCCACTATTCAATAGAATAAGCATAATTAGCCATCTTCAATGCTACCCAAATGCTTATTCCTTTTCCTACAAAAAAAGGATCTCAATTCCCTTAGACAGGATCAATTCTCTTTCTAGCATTTATCACAGCCTTTCCACATAAACACATCGATAACTTCCTTGGCCTCTAAAAAAAAAACAAGCTTTCTTTTCTGCAAAAGATGCTACTTTTCAATTATCCAGCAGACTCAGTACATCAAAATTTATCCACACTTACGATGTTTGAGGTGATGCACCAAAAGCCTCTCCAAAACTTCTTGATACTGTCAAGATTAGAGTAATTCAGCTAATAATATGTTCCATATACAACCTATGGTTTTTCAAGAAGAATGTCAATAAATTCCTTCTTTCCTTATTCTTGCCTGCATGCGATGTATAGGTTCTTCCACCTCTCTCCTTGTGAGAGTGATATAAAAAAATAAAATAATAATAATAATTAATAAAAGACATTACAGCTTTAGAGGAAGGTCGCAGACATGCAGACAGTAAATGTTGACAATAAAGAGAGTAAAAATGTAGTATAATCAATTTTGTAGTACATACCTCCCATGAATGTCTTGACTCCAAGGAAGCTAAGTTACTGTAATAGAGGTAACCCTCATATAACGTGGATGTTAGGCTCCATAGAATGCCGCGTTATATGAATCGCATTATGTGACACTCAGATCACATAGAAAAAGTAGGGTTATGTTCCGCAATCGTTTTTTTTTTTTTTTTAATTATATAAACAATAATGACATATCCAACAAAAATACATTTTATTTCATTCAGGAAATTCATGTACATTAAGAATATATAAACCATGAAACAAATACACAGTATAAACTTATAAAAATGACATATTGTACACAAACTTCATTGCAAATAAGGCATAAATGTTTTAGGCAAAATAAAATAAGGCGCATATTTTAATTGTTATCACTATCTTCAAAACTAACATTTCGTAGATGTTCTTTATTTGAGTGGCCAGATGTCGTCATCACTTGAAATATCTTGGACATCATTAGTCTAATTCTCATTGCGTACTTCGGTTGCTTTAGTTATCAAGAAGTCAGTAATAAGACCTTGCTTACCACTATGCTGAAATTTTTTATTAAGTTCATAATATGGAGCTAAAGAAATATCCCGTTGTCTCATGAATTTTCTGGAGCGCTCCATTGAGGATTCCTTATCAGAACTTTCTTGTCAAGTTCAATCCTTCTGCTAATTTCTTTAAACTGAATTCTTTAACAGATTTATCACAATCAAAATCTTCGGCAGAACATTCCCCGTTGTATGGTTCGACGTCATCTAGTAATTGTACCAGTTCCTCCTAATTTAAATCTATTTCTCCATGAATTAATTCACTAATTTCATTTTCAACCATATCAAAAGTCCTCTAAGTGGCCATTACTATAAAAATAACTTTTTACGTAAAAAACATTACATATGTATGTAACTCACCAGAAAATAAAGTGCTCAGATTGAGATTAACACACTTATGATTTTTAATGCGCTTTCCTGGCAGAAATTAGACAATTTTCAACAATAAACATTTTATACAATAAACAATTGACGTACATGCATGCTAAAGGGTATTTCCCCTAATGTAAATTGCTACTTATAACTACATGCTCAACACAGGCAAAAGCAAATTTAACTAAGATAAAATTTGATTTTTAAGTCGCATGATAAAAAATATATGAAAAGATAAAGGGTTACTACAATTTGTAGACTACGTTATACGAGGGTTACCTGTACTCATAATAATTACTGTGCAATAATAATGATAACTAATGTGTAACAAGAATTTCTAACCAGAGTCCAAATTCAAATTGCTTCTAGTCCTCTTTAATCTCATCTATCTTATTTCCCCAACCTATCCTTCCTTACCAAGAGATTATCCCAGAAATCGCTTTGTGTGAAAGGCAGTTTCAGGAATCAACAATAGGTTCTCTTTTAACCCTCAATGAAGGGCATAAAGGTATATTACCGGTTCTGCATTCTTGAATGCATGGGACTTCTGTTCACTGGAAAAGCCTTCATGAGCCTTCTTTCCTCAAAGATTATCATTTGTGAGGAAGGCTGTTCCAGATACAGCCTGCAGTTTTTCAAAAAACTAGCATATTATCAAAAAATAATATGGTTAGCTTGATCATAACAACATTCAAAAGAGATTCTAGTTATTATAGCACATGTTATAAACGTATATGATAAACATCTAAAATTGTAACACCAGCTATTTATCGATCCATACTTCTCTAAGTTTAATTCAATTCTTTTTTATTTTCAGTGGAAATGAATGTTTTGAGAAGAATGAACATTACAGTAGTTTATACAAAAGATCCATACCCTGCTAATATACTATAGATTTACAAGTGTTTGTTGGTGGGAGTCACATAAAAACAAAATAAATAAAATAAAAAAGAAAATGAAGAAGAAACTTTAAGAAGGTAACTAACTTACATGCCACGTTGATAGTAATGGTGATTTCTCTTCAGAAACCTCAGAATCTGATTCAGATACTATTGAAGATGATTTCTTTTCTTGCTTTAGTAATTTTTGCTTCCCTAAAATGACACAGGAAAGAAAAACTGAATAGTCAATATTAAGTAGTAGTTACAAAAAAAAAAAAAAAAAAAAAAAACTTGCTAAAATTCAAATTCCTTCAATTCTTGTTTGTAACGTACATGGGCTATGACACAGTGTAAAACAAAATATAGAAAAATGTGTCAAATAGCTACAATATTTTCTAAAATCTCATCAGGACTCAATCTATTACACAGCTCTCGGTGTCAGATAAGGGTCAACTTTAAAGAGTAAACATTAAATGATTAGTGGCCCCATCATTTAAAACTGATGGGGCCACTAATGAACTGGCAAACAATATACAGCCAAGCTGCTCTGAGTTGAGTCAAGTCAAGCCAACCAAACCCATATGTTTGGCTTATCTCAAAAATGGGACTTAACTTATGCAAACACTGCTTACAAGAAGCATACCTCCCCAAAATTGAAGGAAACGCTAACTAGATCCTTATGTGATATATGACTTGACTCAACTCAGAGCAACTTGGCTGTATATTGTTTGCCAGTAATAATGCTTCATTACTGCTAAATGAAGCATTATCACCATGGAAGTCTAAAGTAGAATATCTGGTCTCCAGAGCAAGGTTGCAGTTTCTGCTTGGCCTGACTTCTTGCAAATGTATGTATAAGTGAAGTAGTATAGCAATAACATGGTAATCCATGTTAGATACTAGAAGCAGCCACAGGAAACCTGTGGCTGATTCTAGTATTCCAATAAAGCCTACTGATACATGGTAATGCATCAGGAGGCTTTATTGATAAGCAACTTAATAATCTAGATGCCACTTGAACTCTCAAAGGGCTAAATTATACCTGGAGGGAATCCAAATACAGTAAAATATAGGGTATAGTCCGACCACATAAGCGAAAGCTGTTGTTGACACTGCCAAGAAGAGTCAATTCATGTTGAAGGAGAGAAAGAAATAAGGCGATGTACGAATTGGTCACCAACATGCGAAATCACGTGCTTTATACGTAAAATTTTCCAACTGTTATGCAAGCAAAATAGTTACTACTTTAAAAAACTACAATGATCATAAAAGAGAAGTTAATTTCCCGACGTGTAATAATAAACGCTCATCCCACAATATGGATTGAATACCGTATTATCGGAATGGATTCTCCTTCTTTTGACATGCGCAGAAGCGTCAAAGGGTCTCTTATCTGTGGACATACTATACTGTACAAGGCAACATAATAGATGAGAGATGGCTCAAAATATCACTATCTCATTCAGATGAACTCACTTACTGTTTCTATTGCTTTTCATATTCAGATAACCACTCTGGATCTCTTTGATTATTTAACTTTTGAAACAAGATTTTTTTTTTTTTGCAGTCCAAAATACTTAAAATAGTAGGGATGGCTTCTTCAGCTACTTCCCAACTCAGACTGGCCTCAAAATTACAGTGAAAATAAAATATTTTCTTTCAGCAATGATCTTTCACAAATACACTATCTGATCAAAAGTATCCAGACACCCCTCTGTAATTCATAAACTGACATCTAGATGTCACTACAACCTCACTTACTGGTATAAAAGGAAGCAAGGAGCTGTGTGCTGTTCAGTGATAAGAAGTATGAGCAGAATGGGTAGGTCGAGGGAGCTCAGTGACTTAGAACATGGACTAGTTATTAGTTGCCACATCAGTAAGAAATCAGTCAGAGACATTTCAACATCCCTCAAGTTGCTGAAGTCAACAGTTGGTGACGTGTTGTGAAGTGGAAATGTGAAGGCACAACCACAACAAAACCATGGTTGGGTAGGCCATGTTTAATAACAGACATGGACCATTGAGCGTCGAAGAAGGTGGTTCATGGAAATAGCCAGACACTGAGCGAAACAATCACCTGGAAGTTCAGCAGTGCTACTAACTGTCCATCCAGCACCATGACTGTACGTTGAGAGAGAGTTAAGAGGAATGGGATTCCATAGCTAAGAAGCTGCCCATAAACCAAACATTTCTCCTGTGAATGCTAAGCGCCACCTGCAGTGGTGTAAAGAGCAATGCCACTGGACAGTGAACAGTGGAAATGTGTGATTTCGAGTGATGAATCGTGCTTTACCATGTGGCAGTCTGATGGGAGGGTGTGGGTGTGGTAAATGACCAGAGAACAATTCCTACAAAAGTATATAGTGCCAACAGTGAAATTTGGAGGAGGTGGCGTTACAGTGTGGGATGTTTTTCATGGAATGAACTTGGCCCTCTTGTAACACTATACAGAAATCTAAATATGGAAGGATACAAGGACATTTTGACCCATTGCATACTGTCTATGGTAGAAGATCAATTCAGTGATGGCTATTCTATATCAGCATGACAATGCTACCTGCCATAAAGCAAGATCTGTGAGGGAATGGTTTGTGGACAATAACGTTTCAGAAATGGACTGGCCAGCCCAGAGCCGAATCCCACAGAACACTTTGGGATGAATTAGAATGCCGACTTCGCTCCAGACTAAAACGGCCCACATCATGAACTGCTCTGGCCACAGCTCTTCAGGAAGAATGGGCTGCCATTCTGGAAGAATGGCAGCCCATTCTTCCTGAAGATTTTCTTCCATTTTTTTTCTTTTCTGAATATTTTCTTCCATTTTTCCTGAGACTTTCTGCCATTCCTCCAGAATGGCAGAAAGTCTCTCCGGCAGAGTTAGAGCTATCATAGAAGCAAAAGGTGGACCCACTATTAATGTCCACTACTAGAAAGTGTGTCACAGGGAAAGTCTGATTACAGTTTCGAGTAGGTGTCCGGATACTTTTGATCAGGTAGTGTATCTATCTACTCATCAGAGTACAAGATAAACCTCTCCACTGTTTCAGTTCTTGTCTCTTCTTAATCAGTTCTCCTTCTGTGGATATCAGCATTTCTCTTGATAACGCAGATGATAACCACATCCAAACTTCCTTTTTTATGAAGGTCTTTAACTGGCTGGTCTCTCATTTGTATATCTTTTGGCACTACAATGATGCAAAATGAGTTGGGTTCCATGGAGTTATTTCTAATCTTTTCTTTAAAGGTGCTTTCCCTCTTTTGATCCAAACACCTACTCTGAGTGAATAACTGAAATAATTCTTACTGGAATGAAGTGCCTCCCCCTGTGTCCAATCAAAACACTGGACCATTATCATCCAAGACTTTGTTTTTCCAATAACTCAGGCCCATGAAAAAGCAATCTTGGCTCAAGACCAAACTTCCAGCTTTACACTCAGCCTAACTAATATTGCAGATTGAAACAGCCACAGAAAAACATGGTCATCAGCAAATCCAAATCAGATTTTGAAAGGACCAAGTGTAGGAAATATTCATGTAGTGAACAGTTCTCTGTTCACTATATGAGGTGATGAGATGTGAAGAAAGGAAGCCATTTACCATTATGTGTTATGATGTATGGCTTCCTCTCTTCACACTTCATGCCCAATGCTGGGCTATCCCAAGGCTGCATACGCTTGCCACAATTTTCCTGTTATATGTAAATTATCTTTTCTCATTAAACTCAATTATCCATAACTCTACTAATGAGAGAACACTCCATTCCTCTATTTCATTTGACAAATCCTGTAGTACTCAAATATCAAAAGCTACAAGATCCTCCATAAGCAATGCCTTAAGAACTGATCTCTTGCTATATTCCTGTGTGACAAGGCCAACCTTATCAACTTCAATCCTACTAAACACAATCCTCTTATTTCCCAAAAACACTTCACTTACTCACACTTTTGTTTACACTCAGATCTCTTTCATGGAGATCTGAGTGTAAACAAAATTTTATTTATAGGATGTTTGCCAGTAAAGACTAGAGGTGGAAGTAACTCCAAGAAGAAAGATTAGAGTTACTTCCACCTCTAGTCTTTACTGGCAAACATCCTATAAATAAACCATGTTTACTTTTCCACTTAGGACATCACTTCTCACCTGTATAATGTATGAGTATAAATCCCAAATCTGGTCCAACTCAGAATGGGATAGTTCTCAAATTAGGGGTAGTGGATCAGAAAGCTCCCTAAAAATACTTGATGCTATTCAGAAGGGGACAATCTGGTTAACAGACATGCAGCTGGTTCATGACAGTGATCATGTAGTACTCACTTGGGAAGTAGCTAAGTTTGTGAATGTTCCACTCAGAAAAAGTTGAATGCTAAACTACAAAGCAGGAAATCATGACCACCTGAGGAGTATATCGAGTTCCATGCCATTGTATGAGCTGTTGGATGGGGAGGCTATTAATCACACATGGGAAGTGATTAAAAATACTTAAATGATGCAATATCATAATGTGTCCATAGACTTCAAAGAATAAATAGGCTAGGAGTGAAATGGATATGTAATCTAATTAAGCAAAAGATTCATAAGAAAAAAGGTGAGAAGAAAAACTGATCCATGAGGAAGAAATGAGAAAGAGAGTTAGTGAGGTTTGTGTGGGACAAATGATCTAAGTGGCCATAAGGAGCATGTCAGGGCAAATATTAGGAGGTTATTGAGAAGAGTGAAAGATAACAATGTAGTAGGAAAGGTTGTTACTGTGCAGCCAAGGTATGACAATGACGAGTTGAGACAGAGAACCAAAATCATGAATGGTATGCTAGCAGAACTGTGTGAGAAGGAAATGGTACAGTTTGTAGATGTATGGCATGTGTTTGAGGGAAGAATTGAATTATACAGGCATAATGAGTTGCATTTGAATAGCTTTGGTATGAGTGTACTGAAGAAAGTGTTGCTAGATGGAAGTACAGCAATCCCTCGATTAATGTGCCTAATCAAATATAATAACCTATGGGAAAAAGTATAATTCATTCCTCAAATTTCTTTTTTGCCCCTTAATTTTTTTTTATAAAAGAATTAGGGTATACTTCAGCACTACTTAAAGGAAAACCATGAGGCTGAGAGGCAATAAAACATTTAAGAAGAGGCAATAAAACATTTAAGCAATAAAACATTTAATAAATATAAATTTATTATTCTATTTCTTAAAGAATTGAGCTAACGTAGTTTGGTGAGCATTCTGTTTCTTTATTTTCATACAAATAACAGTATGGCCCTATTGCCTCTTCTATTACTTCTGCAAAAATTTGCAGAAGTAATAAAAGAGGCAATAAATTTTACTGCCTCTCTCTTCATCAGAATCATCCTCTAAGCATTGCTGCTTAAAAACTTTGATTGCACGAAAAATATTTTCAAATTGTTTCTTTCTCTTTGGGCTTGTCAGTGATTAAATTTTCTTCATATTCTTCAGGATCTTCCCGCTGTTCATCTAAATTTAGCAGGTCGGAATCACTCAATTTCTCAGAATGAGATTTAATTAGCTTAGATTCATTTAAAAAGCCTCTAAGATCATTTGCACAATGTGCTTCCAAATGGCTCGCATATTGCTAGTAATTTTATTCGACTTTGCGACATTATAACCAGGCCAAGATTTCTCTGATTTGGCCAGAAGTCTTGGAAGGCTTCCAAAAAAGGCTGGTTTCATCGACATTAAATATTTGTTGGTCACAATAGCCCCCCCCCCCCCCCCACACACACACACTTCTTCCACAATTTTCTTCAAAATCTCTGGATAATTTGTGGCCACCTCCTTAACTGCACTTGCAGCTTTGCCTGTGATTTAAACATTTGTGTAGGCTATTTCTCTTTCTGAAATGCTCAAACCACCCAGCAATAGCATGGAATTCTTCTTTTTCATCATTGATAGTGCTTTCTTTCAAGATTGCAATGAAACTTAATGCTTTTAATTTAATCAGGTCAGTGCTTACCAAAATTCGTTTTTGGTGACAATCTTCGATCGATGTAGAAAGAAGTCTCTCTGATTCAATCATTATAATACTTTGATTTCAAGTGGTCTGAATGCATGATGAACTTGAAGCAGCTTTACCTTTCTCTTTGTATTCAGCAGCTTTGCTTAAAATTGCTCTTATAATTGATGAGATTACTTTTTGAATCTTTTTCACACTTCCACTTTTTTGCTCACCAATTCTTTTACTGATGATTAAAGGTTTCTTTAAAATAAAAAAGTAAGGAATGCAATTGCAAAGGAGGCATGAGATATGATCAGCAAAATGCTATGTAATTAGCAGACATAAATTTTGGCAGTAAATTTGGAACATAGTGGATATGAAAATAGCATAGTATGCAATTAACTTTGTAAAATGTTTTAAATCGGTAACTAAATTATTTCATCATGGTGAATGATTTTTTAAAATCTGTAACATCTATTTTTATGATGTATATAGGTGGCACACTAATCAAATTTTAGAGGCACATTAATTGTATTTGGATATAGAAAAAAATGATGCACTAAATGAAAATGCATTAATCAAGGGATTGCTGTATATTAATCACACTGCACAAGAGTGGTGCAAATATGTATCCACCTATCAACATCTCTAGAGTGGTGGTGGAAATTTTGGAAAAGTTGGTCAGGGCTTCCATACATACAAAAATGCGTTGGCAGAGAAACTATACTGTGCAATGAACAGCATGAGTGTACTAAGGGAAAGGTAATGCTTGAGTAACTTGCACACATTCAATAATAATGTTACCATTGAGATACCTTTCAACAGTTACACAGTGATCAGACTTCATCATAAAAATTATGGAAACAACTACCATGTTAGAGTAAAACTTCAGTTTAATATAAATCAAAATAATCACTCAACATTTCAACCTTCACATTAAGGTCATCATCTGGAATATGCACATATATACAAAGAAACAAGCTGCACTACAATTCACATGGTATGTTAAAGTTACATTGATTTAGTCAACCATTAAAACTATTGGGCTGACCTCTGGTGAAAACAATAGTCTTGTTATTATTCTTATCTATTTGGTTAAAAATATATTAAGCTAGAGAGCAACATGTTCACACAAAGTTACTCATATAAATATACATATCAATTAAAACAAAACAGTATGGATAGTGGCCAATAAACGCTGAAATAACTGCTTAGAGTCCTAAAGTCAGGGTTTGCTGGAAAACTTGAAGAACTAAGTGGAGTGAATGTGTGCCATCCAAATTTTTGGAATTTTTATGCCACCAATCCTGTTAAGATTAGGATGGTTGATCAAAATTTCACAGGCTTCTTTAAATTTCCATTCATATCAAGTTTTTGTATGATGTAAAGAACAATCAATTTGGTGTAGGATGTTAAGAGTGTGATCTGAGGGGTCTGCATCACCAATATTGTTAAATTTAATGTGTCATTTGTATTATTTTTTTTACACATAAGGATTGTACACCCAGTTTCACCAATATAAGGTAAGTTACAGGAACAATAGACACGATGAATTCCAGGGTGAGAAAATGGGGGGGAGAGGATCCTTAGAGGAGTTGGATATGTTTCTTAATTTAATAAGTGGTTTAAAATTGGTGTTAAGATTACGTTATAGAATTTTTTTTTTTTCCTGATAACCCTTTATTGTATTGGATAGCTATCGTTTTAATGTAATCTATATCATATGTACTGTATTTGTCGGCGTATGAGATGCACTTTTTTTCTTTGAAAATAGATCTGAAAAATTGGGTGCGTCTTATATGCCGATACTCAGTGTTTTATTATTTTCATTTCTGGAAATTTTCTCTGTTCCGAGTTTGCGATTTCTTTCTTGCTTCCTTGCAGTGTGTGTGAGAGCATTCCAGTTACTCAGTGGATGTGCATGCGCTGCCATCAACGATCACAGCTATGTTGCTGTTCGTTTAAACTTTCCGATTGTTGTCGCGGGGTGAACGGTGATAAATTTCTGCCGTTAAATTTTCTCTAAATTTTTTGGCAAATTATGGCTGAAAAACATCAGCATTGGTACAATATTGCATACAAGCTATGTGTGATTGCATATGCTAAAGAACATGGAAACAGGGGCTGCAGAGAGTCATTTTGGACCCCCCTCCCCCAACTGAGAAAATGATAAGAACTTGGCAGAATCAGGAAGAGGATCTAAAAAATGCAACTCACAGTAAACATAATCTACAAAGTGGAACTGTAAAATGGCCAGAACTTGAGGACATTAGTAATGCACTGGATGGTACAGAGGACAATTTGTTGTATGAGGATTCAGATTCTGATTTAGAAGAGGTTTCAAGTGTCTCTTATTTAGCTCTGGAGATGAATTTCTGGGTTTTGATGAAGAAGATTAAAAGGTGGGTACTCTTTCCTAGTTAGATTAGGTATTTGTTGAAAGTAGACCTACTTATTACCTTATATCTGAAATACTGTAAATTCATTATAATATTCAGTGATAAAGTTTTTTTTCCTAAAAAACATGTACAGAAAAGAGGGCATGTCTTATACGCTGGCAAATATGGTATTTTTTGAAGTTTTATGAAGAACTTTATTGATAGTATTTTTGTTATAGCCATTACTATCAATAAAGTTCTTCATAAAACTTCATCATAGAATAAACCGAATTTTATTTATTCTATCCCCAATTTCTCTTCCACAATCTTTTTAGCATCTTTTCAAATACAGCTACATAAATTTTACCTGGAACAACCAATAGGGAAATTGCTCTGTAATTCTCCCGTTCAGTTTGATTTCCTTTTATCATTTTTTAATAGATGGGTACTAATAATAGCAATCATCTGAGATTCATCTTCCTGACAAGAAACTTGAATTATGCAGTATAGCCACTGTAAAACTGTTACACTTTCATGTTTGGGCATTTCTGGATGAACATCATCTACTCTTTTTATATTTCTGAAGTTTTTAACTACTTCAAGTACTGATATGCACTCCTGATACCACTGTCCTATCATGCTTATTCAACAATTTTTCAAAGTAATTTATATATATATATATATATATATATATATATATATATATATATATATATATATATATAAATTACTTTTATAATGTCACCTGATGAAGGCTGTTATAAGCCAAAACTAGTCGTGTTTTGCTATTAAACTTTTTTACTTAACTCTCGGTTTAAGTTATTCAACTCTATTTTTAAAATATGTATTTCAACCGAGTCAATGAATCTCCATACATCTATAGCCTTCATGACGAAACTTCTATTACTAATATAAAAAGAAACTTTAAAAAAACACTGAAGAGGACAGGACTAAGCATCAACAGGTTAGTGTTCCTAAAACGTTGCAAATTCCACGTTGTCTTTCCTAAATTTATTTCCTTTAAAGAGAATATAACAACAGAATGTGCGAGAAGAGTCTATCATAAAGCTAAATTAGACCTACTGGCTGAAAGAATCTCCGATACAAAACGTACTCTTGCTTTTCTGTTCACCAAAAAGAGAACTTTAGCTCAAATACTAGAAGAATCTCTAGATAATGAGAGTTGGCATATCTTTAATATAAACTGTGAATCTCAAGCAGCTCAAATACAATATGATAACAAAATAATAGAAACTTCTCAAAACCCCACATAAACTTTGAGAAAGCCGTAATTAACAAACCTTCTCATATACTTTCAGACGAAGAAAAAAGCATCCTTAGTAGAGGTCTAAATTTTATTCCTTCTCCAAAATTTATCCCAAAAGAATCACTCCTTACCAAAATAGAAAAAGCTACTTCATTCCTCCCTTCACAAGATGCAAAACTTCTGCATATTGAATCCATCTTTATTATCAATAACGCAAAACCACCCGCAGATAACATTTCTTCAACAGAACGCAAAGCAATTAAGAGTTTAAAAAATAACAGAGATATTAATTATTCTTCCTGCAGATAAAGGCAATGCAATAGTTATCCTCAACTCTGAAGATTACCAAAATAAGATGCTTGAATTACTATAAAGTGATACCTACTCAATACTTGAGAGAGATCGAACTCGAGAACTTCAAAATCGTACCAACACGTTATTAAAAACAACCACTGAACTGTTTTAAAAACGTTCGCCTGTCTCTATGCTCTCTCCATCCTCTTATTCCATGCATATATGGAGTTCCAAAAATCCATAAGGAAAACACCGCACTACGTCCCATTGTGGAAGGTATTGATTCTCCAACATACAAACTTTCTAAACATCTTGCAAAATACCTCAAATGCTTTTCAGGCAAGTCTTCATCCTTTATCAATAACACAGCTGACTTTGTTTCGTACATTAAGGATGTGACAGTTAATGAAGATGAAATCATGGCTAGCTTTGACATAGTTTCCTAATTCACTAATGTCCCAACAGACGAAGTCCTAACATTACTCAAAGACAAATTATCCAAAAAAATGTTGGCTTTACTTACCCATTGCATCAAATCCGGTTACTTTAGATTCCAAGATACTATATACAAGCAAAATCATGGTCTGGTGATGAGTAATCCTTTATCCCCTGTTCTTGCAAATATTTACTTGGAGGATTTTGAAGCCAAGGCTATCTCTTTGCTTTAACACCCAAGGTTTGGAAATGTTATGTGGATGACATTTTCCTCATTTGGAGCCATGGACATGATTCCCTTAATGATTTCCTTAAACATCTCAATAGTTGACATCCAAGTATAAAGTTCACAGCTGAGCTTGAAACTGATAGTTCCCTGCCTTTTCTAGATATAAAACTGACCCACTCTTCTGGTAAACTTAAAATTTCGATGTATAGAAAGCCTACACAGACACTAACAGGTATCTTCATAGTCAGTCCCATCACTTCCCTCTCCAAAAACTTGGAATAATTTCTACCTTGGAACATAGAGCTCGCTCTCTTCTTGATGACCCAGATGAACTTCACAAAGAAATCAACTATCTCAAAACTACTTTCTTACTTAATGGATATTCTAAAAGAATTATTGAAAAATTCCTTCTTAATCCTCCTAGTCATCACACAGAAGAAATAAATACATTTAAAGGCAATATATCTATTCCTTACATAAGTTCAGTTTCACAAAAATTAGCCAAGGTTCTAAGAAAATATAATATAGAACTTTGTTCACTCCACTTCCAAGAATCTGCTCCTTAATAAGCCACCCAAAACCTTGTCATCATCATCTTAAATATCCTGGTGTGTACAAAATATGGTGTGATTGTGATATTCCTTATTTTGGCCAGACGGACAAATCTATTGAATTGCGTATGGAGGAACACATGAGGGACATTGCTTACAAGAGACAGTGAGCCAGTGCCTTATCAAGCCATATCCTTTTCTTGGCTGATCCTAATGATGAAAGCCCAAGTCATAGAGTCCGCTGGGACAGATCTACCAACATTTTCATTGCCATGATGAAATGGAGAGAAATATCGTAGAATCTAGGGAAATCATCCTCAACCCTGAACATCTAAATAGTAACTTGAGCTACAACCTCCCATATAGCCATTCAGCAGTAATCAGGTACTGGTGTTCATGTGATGCTGCAAGCACGCACTCTCCCAACAATACAACAAACGAAAGAACAGCTTTAAATACAACTACAACATTTTCGTACTAATTATGTATAGAGACTCTCTATGTTGTTCATAGTTTCTTTAAATTTCAGTGTTTAGTGTTTTTTCTTTTCTTTTATAATGTCACCTGATGAAGGCTGTTATAAGCCGAAACTAGTCGTGTTTTACTATTAAACCTTTTTTTACTTACTATTAAACCTGTTTTACTATTAAACCTTTTTTTACTTAACTCTCGGTTTAAGTCATTCAACTCTATTTTTACAATATATATACAGGGTGTTCGGGATAAATTTGACATATTTATAATTAATTATATTTTTCCGTAAGTTACATGTATTAACACACACTTCTCTTCATTTAAAAGTTTGGACCCTTCTTCATTCATATACAAGATGTCAGAAAGGATGGGTAGCTGGAACCCACCTGAATCATGGAAGAGAATAACTTGTATCATGATGATTCGTGCCCGCCATCAAAATAAGGATATTACGACTGCTGCCCAATGCTCCCTGAATACAGTAAAAACAATCAGGCATGAACTAGAGACTTGCAATGGTGACTACGAGGATGTAGCAAGAAGAAAGATCCCTAGCAGACGATCTGATTGCGTTCGTACAGCAGAATTCCTCGCAAATCTGCAGGAACAGGTGTTGAAGAACCCTGACATTGGAATTCGGGCTTTGTTCGTGGAGTTGCTAACTGTAGTCAAGCCCTGGATAACAAGGGTAGCCAATGGTAGGCCGTATGTATGGCAGCAGGATTCGGCCCCTTGCCACACCTCTGGGAAAAGTCAAAAATGGTTGTCTGAAAATTTCTACGACTTCACCAGTCCAAATGTTTGGCCTCCAAACTCCCCAGACCTTAACCCCATGGATTATTTTGTATGGGGCGCAGTTGAAAAAGACACCAATCGCACTTCCAGTAATACAAAAGCCCAGTTAATGGATAAAATTAAAACAGTTTTTGCGGCCCTTCCCAGGGAGACTGTAGCATCAGCTTGTTCGAGGTTCCGAAGCAGAATTGAAGCTGTGATCGATGCTAATGGTGGTTATTTTGAGTAAATCTTGTTGATAGTATTGTAATTAACTCTGCCTGTAATGTTTTTTTGTCAATTCATTAAATATAATAGATACAAAGAAGATTTTCTTTTTCATTACGAAACTGTCAAATTTATCCCGAACACCCTGTATATATATATATATATATATATATCGCCACTTAAGCTAGTGGCTTCATTTGGGTTAAGGATGAACACAAAAATAAACAACAAGCATTAAATATGAATCATTACATAACTAATGTTAATTATTTTTTATTAGTTTTTTTTTTTTGGTCACAAAAATCAACATACTCATTTTCACCTTCAGTTTTTATGTTACCTTTGATTTTTCTCTGATTCCTTTTACAGTACTCTTTCCTCAATTTCTGAGTTTTTTTCAATAGCCTTCAGAATAAGCAAATTGGTTTGGCAAGTGATCATTGTGGAGGACTTCAACTATAGCAATATAAATTACTGGCAGAGGAGAGAGCATGCAGTAATAAGGGAACTGAATTTTTAGATTTTTTAAGGGACAACTGCCTTAGGCAGCATGTGGTAAAGGGGACATGACGATCAAGAGTTTTGGATTTGGTCAGGGCATAAGAGAATCTGACTGAGATGATATACCTGCCCCCAGTTCATGAGAGTAACCAAGTAGTCCTAACTTGGAGAATGAATAGGCATGTGAAGGTAATTCAGGCAGAAGGAATTTATGTGGAATTATAAAACATATAACTATAATACATTTAGTTTATTATAAGTGTATTAAAGTGGATGAAAGAATTTGAAGGAAGAGAGGACAGTAGTGCATAGGAGATACTTAAGAAAAAAATGTTGATAGCGATGGCAGATTGTATACGTCAAATGAAGAAGATAAAGCAATTTTTAATCAAATAGATGACAAGAGAAATAAAAGGGGAATTGCAGATGAAAATGATATTATGAAAGACATATAAGCAGAAAGGTGTAGAACAGTTGCATGAAGAATATAAGGACTCAGGCTAGGACAGTGACTATTATTGTAAGGAGAGAAAAATTATAAAAATTAAAAATTAAAAATGAGGGGTGCTTAAGAGTCAAAGCTATATAACTGAGAGAAGACCTCCACATAGCCTTTAAAGGAATGCAGAAAACCGACCAGGACTTCTGACCTAATGTCCAATCCTCACCTTCTCGTGGTGCACCCTGTTGGGTATCTACTTTGATACTGAACGAACGAGGATGGGCTGGCAATTTGGGATTTAGCCGACCAAATTGTATTCTTAATGGTTAAACCAAAATAAAAAAAAATGATGGTACAACATGAAAAAATTTCATGTCGGCTGGGGCGACGCCTGGTTAAACAAGGCCCCCGTTGTTTTCGCCAGGGAACCAGGGCGAACAGCGAAAAGTCAGCTACTGGAACAAATCTGAAAACAAACCCCAACTCAACATCACCAGAGTTAAAGATCGGTACTATCAACGTAAGAAGCCTGAATGGCAAAGAAATGGAGCTAGAAAAAGCGTCAAAAAATTTCTCCACTTCTACCTTAGTAGAACCTTCTGTAGGACCATAATCACAAATAAGTCTCATTGTCCAGTTCCCCATTCTCATATTTGCCCACATTAGTCTACTTGAGACTGACTGCCATTCAAGAAGATTAGCCTCGTATTCTGTGTTGAATACTATTTCTACTCCTTCTTTTCCTTGATTGTCATTGCCTGAATATAACATTTTGTGTTTATTGCTCAGAAAGATCTCCTGATTGCCATTCAAGAAGATTAGCCTCGTATTCTGTGTTGAATACTATTTCTACTCCTTCTTTTCCTTGATTGTCATTGCCTGAATATAACATTTTGTATTTATTGCTCAGAAAGATCTCACCAGTTTTGGTCTTTTTTGTTTCAGTCACCCCTATTATGTCGATCTGGTACTTATCTAATATCTTTTTCTTATGTCACACAATAACTTATGTCACTAAAATCATTACACAGCCATTAACTTGGCTGTTTAATGATTTTTACAATGGGACAAGTTCCTGGAGAGTGGAAGGAGAGTAAGATAGTTCTATTGCAAAAAAATAGAATAACAGTATCTAATTAGAGGCTCATTTGCATTTCTCCTGGAGGTGTTATTATTTTCAATAAATTGGGCAGATGACGCAATATTATTTATGCAGGCCAGCATAGATTTGTTAGTGCTCTTGTTTTAGTAATCCAGTAATCTTTTACAATAGAGTAATAAGAGCAGTGGATGAGGGTGAGACATACACACTGCCATTTTTTTTTTTTTCGTACAAAAATCCAAGGCACTAGATTTCATGCCGCATGAAAAGTTGTTTTTTAAGTTGAAACATAGGAGTTTGGATATCAGTTTCATGGATTGGATTGGTGACTGGCTTTCTGATAGATATCAGAGAGTTGTATATTGGAGAGCAATATCAGGAAGTACAAAAGTTATAAGTGAAATTCCAGAGTTCAGTATTGATGTCAATAATACACAATAACTTATGTCAATGATATTGTCACATGGCAACAGGGAGATGTTCAGTTCTTTGTCATCATCATCATCTAATTCTTGTCATATACCCTCAAGGGTTGTACAAACATATACCTTCCAATCAACAATTTTCCTCCAAATCATTCTGTTACCAGTCAAGACTTCAACATTATCAGATCTTATATTTTTATCTTCTAAGGCACTTTTTACATTAGCAATCCACTTATATGTTGGTCTTCCACTAGGTCTTTTTCTGGCTAACCTGCCAGAGAACACTTGTCTTTGTCAATCTTTCCTCTCCCGTTCTAATTAAGTGACTTGAGATTAGCTCTGTTAACACAATCCTGGATGCTAAAGATGTAAGTTCTTTCCTAATATCTTTGTTTTAATATGATAATGCCATTGATGCCATCTGTTCATGCCTCTAATCTTTCGCAGGAGTCTCATATCTGTGGTCTCTAGTCTTTGGTCAAGTGTTTAATTTCTAACCCAGCTCTCAGATCCATAATTTAAAATTGATTTGAACACCGTCTTGTACACAGCTAATTTAGTGTTTTGACTAATTTCTCTCTCATTCCATATAAATTTATTCAGTTGACTACCTACCATACCAGCTTTGTTGATTCTGTTGTCTATTTCCATATTTAACTTACTGCCTTCACTAAAAATCATGCCTAAGTAGCTGAAATGTTTTAATTGTTCTATAAGTTCTCCATTCACAATGCAGTTGATATTTTCAATGTCTTTGCCTATTTTATTGTCTTTGTCATGTTATTGCTGATTTTCATACCAAATTTATTATGACAGTTAATCAATTTAGTCAGGAATCTTGCAGACTTGCACTGGATTTATTTAAAAGTACATAATCTGCATAAAGCAAAGATCAACATCTCCAATTTTGATATCAGGTTTAATGCTGCTTTCCTTCATAATGTGATCCATATAGATAATGAATAACAGAGCAGATAATGTACATCCTTGTCTGATACTAGATTTAACTTCAAACCATCTTCCTGTACTTCCTTAATTCTAACTACTGACTTTGTTTGATATAATGTCCCACTGACACCATTTAACTATAGCATTTTGAATAGATTTTCTCTTGGCACCTTGTCATATGTCTACAAAATGTAATTACAAATCTTTGTTATATATTACTAAACAATTTCTCAACTATTTGTCGTAAAGTGAAAATCTGATCCTGACAGCCTCTATTTGGCCTGAATCCAGCTTGTTCTTCACCAAGCTTCCTTTCATCCTTCTCAACTGTTTCTCAATAATACATGAGAAATCTTACCAGGAACATTCAGTAGAGAAATACCTCTGTAATTCTTGCATTCAGTTTTATATCCCTTTTTGCATATGGGAACTATGAGAGCTACTACAATCATCCATATGTCCAGGCTTTCTGAACTATGCAGGGCAGCCACTACAACACTTTTATACCTTCATACTTGAGAATTTCTGGTCAAATATCATCTACTCCTGCTGCCTTTCCACCTTTCAGAATTTTGATGGCTTTTTCAAATATGGATATCTAATTCTGATTGCATGACTATTGAGTGTTTTTTTTTACTACTATCACTTCTTATTTCATTATTATTACCCAGGACCCCATGAAATTAAAGATTCATCTGAGAGGTCCTTTTTATCTCTCTCTCTCACACACACACACACACACACACACAGTTCATCATACCATGCTTTAAACACACTCAAATTCTCTGCAGACACCAGAGAATTTGAGTGGAGGACACTACAAGTCAGTGTCCTCTGCATCATTCCCAGAATTTAGCAATTTTTTGAAGTACTTACTCCACACTTTCGATATGATTTTTCTATCACTCTCAGGTGAGGCATTCCAATCATTAACAAATCTGCATGAAAAAAATCTGCTTCTCACTCCCCTACTCACACTCTTCATACAGTTTCCAGGGATGACCTCTGGTTCTCCCCCGACCTCCCACTATTTTCTAAAGAAAATAGTGGGAGGTGAGGGGAGAACCAGACTCCCCAACATTGATCCTATAACAACCCCTTAATAAATTGTAGATCTGTTTCATATCCCCCCCCCCATCCTCCTATCCACGAGATTCTGTAAATTGCATCTTCTCAATCTTTCCTCATATTTAATATTCCAGAGGTCAGAAACTACCTTAGTCAGTTGCCTTTGGATCCTTTCCAACATATCTTTGTCCTTCTGAAAACCAGGTGACCAAATCTAGGCACAATAGTCCATGTGTGGCCTAATAAAGCCTTAAACAATGGAACATGAATCTCCCTACTTCTACAAGTCAGTGTCCTCCACATTATTCCCAGAAGTTAGCAATTTTTTGAAGCACTTACTCCATACATCAAGGATATCTTTTTTGACCAGTTTGTACGTCACCTTTATTATCTGTAATTGTTTTTGGAGCAACTTTTCTGCCATTTTTTGAGCTTTTTCAATAGCCTCCGCCACCTTCCTGATATTTATATTCTATGTTCTTAACAAAGACTTATCATGACTTTTTTAGCTAGTTTTACACAGTGTTCTGCTTTCTTGCATTTGTCTCTGTATTCCCTAAGAGCACAGGCTGACTTATTTGCTAAGAACTTTTGATATGCTTTCTTCTTCTTTTCCTTCATTCCCTCTTTAACTTCCTGTATTCACCATGGAGTTCTGATTTTTCTATCCTTGCAGACAACCTCACCACATGCCTCTCTGGCCGAATCAATCAATGTTTTCGTCAGGGCTTGCCACTGAATCTCCAAGGTTTGGTTACTGTCCACAAACTTTTTCATTGTTTCGAGAATAATGTTTGTGTATTTTAGTCTACAGTTTACATCTGAGAGCTGTTCAACTTTATTTGCTTGAAAACTTTCTTACATGTTCATCTTTTCAATGTGAAATTCAATTTTATTCCTGCTAAAGACTAAATGGTGATCATTATCAATTTCAAATCCTCTTTACACTCAGTTGTTTGTAGATGGTGTAAAGCTTAAGAGAGTTATTAGCAATAGTGCTGATGTTTTGGCTCTTCAGATTAATGCAACTAAATATTATGAGGTTTTAAAATTTGGAATCCGCATATGGGATGCTTCATATTTTAGTTATACTAGAAGTGGAGGAAGAAGGCAATCTTGGGTTATTGTGGATAGTTTTCAAGTTCCGAGGACATACAAAGAGTGTGAACACATCTCAGAGAATTGCTGCAATGTTGAGGAGAACACTGACCATAAGAGATAAAGGCCTGGTGGTCCCATCATATAAAGCTTTGATCAGACCACATCGGGATTTCTGTGCTCAGATCTGGTTACCGGGATTTGAAGGGAATGAAGTAACCTTGGAGAGGGTGCAGAGACATGTAACAAAAATGATATTAAGACTGTACAATATTGATTGTGAGGACACACTGAGGGAATACAGACTGCAGAGTTTGGTGAACCAAAGATTAGGGGGGGGTATATCATTAAGACATTTAAGCTGTTAAAGATTTATTATTGTATTAATACTGAGCAGGTTTTTCATATGGTAGAATGATGGAAAAGGACAAGGAGCTATCCCTGGAAGTTACAAAGGAAGTACTGAGTAATAAGATAAGAAGTAAATTTTTTGCATGGAAGGCGATCGAAGCATGGAATGTATTGCCTGAGAGCATGGTGAAAGTGCAAATGGACGAGTTTAAGGAGTGGCATGATACGACTCATATTGACCTCTCATGATAAGTCTTGCGACTCCATGGAGATCAAGAAAATAATAATAATAATAATAATATCAGTCCTTTCATCCATCACATCAAATTCACCTCATACATCTACAAACTGCACATCCTTCCTTCTACAAGTTGTCCATTTGTAAATACAACCCTCTTTCTAGATTCACTTCCACCAGATATTGACAATAGATTTACAATCTCAACAATTTCACTCTTCTTTTTTCTTCCAATAAATTTTCATGTCTTTACTCATTCCATACTGGTCACTTTTCAAATCACTTTACATACCCACCAAAACAGCATACTTGACTAAGTAGATAGCCAATTTGGCTGAGCTTGTCTGGTTAGTTATCCAACCAATAAGCTGTAGGTTCAAATCCCAGCGTGGACACAGATATTTGTGAATATCATAACAGATGATGTTCACCAACTGGTGTGATATCGCCACACCACACAAAATTCAGAAAGACTTTCTGAATTATCTAATATTCAGTCACCTCTGTTACTAATGTACTATAAGTTGATAATCTTTCATGGGCAGGATTCCCATTTACAAAAATCTTTCACCTTTTCACATTGCATATTTAACAGTATCACTGGCATCCTTTATCTTTGCACCTGAAAAATGTGACTGTCATGCTCTCCTCACATATACCTCTTATCATGGAATACCCATTCCCCTCCTTGCTCACTCTCTTTCACTTTATTTAACTTTCTTTCTAGTATTTGCTATATTGCTCACTAGACATTCCAATCAGTCAAGGACTTTCTCTTGTGAAAGACTCCATATAAGCATACTATCTCTCTCTCTCTCTCACTTGCTCATTAAAACCACATCATTATTTCCCCGATTTTCAACTACAGCTTTCATGTCATTATTCATATTTAGTCACTTTCGGCCACTCCATCATTCCTATCTACATTCTAAACTTCTCTCCAACATTTCTGTTGGAGAGAGGTTTATAAGTCAAGATATGACACTAAATAATGCAGAGATATTGAAAACTTCATTATTTTCTTATAGCAGATTGGTCTAAATTTTAATTTACATAATATAATGGCTTTTAGACCGATTTATTAGAAGCAAATAATGAATTGCATTTTTACAAAATTAAGATATATTCAGGAATTTAAACTTTCAAATATATTTTTGTGAACTTTTATAAAATAATAAAAAGAGGAAAAGTGATCCACAAAAACAAATAACTTACTTGTATTTGCACCATTACATAACTTAGTTATTTTTTTTTCTTCATCGAAGTCACTCTCATCATTTGATGATATGGAAATTTTTTTTTTTTCAAATCTAGGAAGCTTCGAAAGTCTTAAGAATTCTTTATCAGAATTATCTGAAGAAAGAGAATTTTTCTTTTTCTCTCTATTTTTTTTTTTGGATTGATGACTTTCATAAGTCTCATCAGAAACAGTAGACTCATTCAAATATTTTGAGACAAATTCAACTCTGTGATTTAGAATTTCACCACAGACATTTTCAATACAATTTATTTTTTCTATCACAACACGCACTTCACTCTTTAATTTTGGATCACTATAAATATGCTGAGTAGTTTTCATTTTTGAGTTTTCAGAAGAATCTGAACTACTTGATTCTTTATAAGAATGTTTGCCACTGCGCCTTATCTTTTTATGTTTTTTTTTCAATCTAGATAAAGGTGTATCAACATCTGAAAGTGAATCCTCTTCCTCTGATGAAAATGAAGACAATGAAGAAAAAGATGATGATGATGTATTCATCAGCTCTAAAAACATCTTTTTAGCTTTTTCATTTTCAACTGCTTCTGCAGAAATAGGATGTTTCTTCATTTCTGAACCAATCTTCTCTTCATTACTGATTATGGTATTTTTTAAATCATTTAAAAGAGACTGTACAACTAGAAATGCTTCGTCTTCACCTTTATCTATTTTAGAACTAGCTTCCATCAATTTATTATTTACATCAATCTTGTCATAAACAGAATTTATAGCAGATTTATTTATGTTTGATTTTTCAACATTTGTACCATTTCCAATTATCTCAAACTCATTAGGAATATTACATATTTTATTATCTTCTAAACCAGTAAGTTTTAAATCTTGATCTAGTGTAGTTAATACTTTTTCTTTTTCATTATAATATTTCATCTCACAATGTTCAGGAAGATTTACTTTCATATTCATTTCAATACATGCATCATTTTCATTAATTTCATGCTTATTAACACTATTTTGGATGTTATTACTAAGAGAAGCATCCACTTTTGAAAAAAATTCTGAACTTTTATTTTTTTCAGTTTCATTTTCACTATGTATATTCTGTAATTCAGGATTTCCCAAAAGTTCTGCATCCGATACTGAATGATAAAGAACTGTTTCATTCAAATCATTAGAAGGGTTTTCTCCTTTGATGAACATATCTGGTTGAGTTTTGTATGTATTAAGCACTGTATCTATCTTATCTTCATTTATGTTGCTACAATCTTCACTTATAACATTCTGAGGTTTTTCTGTTAATCTCACACCAGAGAAATCTGTCGGAAGGACATATTCTGGAGATGAATTTCCATTAGCCTTTGGAGCTTCAATTTCAGAGCTGACTTCCTCATTTATACATTTTACTAGCGAACTCTGGTGCTGATTATTTCTACCACTATTACATGAAGTTTCTGTACATACTGTATCATTTTTTTCATAAATTTTATTTGTGGTTTTTGATTGACAAAAAGTATTTTGTATGTCTGTAATTCGTTTAGTTATATCATCTTCAGAAATATCACTGCTATTATTTTTTAATGGGTGTTTTACAATGTCTATGCAATTCTGCTTCAGAGTTTCAGCTTTTAACCTTTCTCGTTGATTGTACTTATGCTTGTCAACAATACTATTAACAATTAATTTAGTTCCTTTTGAATGTTTCCGCAAAACATCCTCTAATTTGCTGACAACTTCACGTAATTCTTTTGAATTTGTTATGCTTTTCATCTGCAATTTTTTAATTCTTCGTGTTGTTTTTTCCAATAATTTCAAACAGTCATTTATGTCATCTTCCAACCACTTGAAATTCTTGAATTTTGTTACTCTGAAATCACTGTCACTATCATTTATGGTATTTAAATCAGTTCTCAAAGGACCAGCGCGCACATATTCTTTCTTTTTACTTTTCTGTTTTTTCTTTATATACTCTAAAATCATGGTACAAAATGCAATTTTACCAAACAGGGGTTCAGGATTGCATTTGTAGCATTTCCACTTAATGTTCTGAATATTTCGAACTTCACCTCTTCCAAAATTTCGACGAATACAGTCATTACAGAATGCATTACAGCAATAATCACATCCATTTAGTTTACCTCCTTGGGCACACCATCGACAGTATTTATCACCAGTCTCATCTTGTGAAAAATTTCCATCTCCATAAAATTTTGCACAATCCTACAAGATAAAACATAGTAAATGTTAATTTTTTTAATCACATAAGAGAGATAGTCAAAAAATAACTTTATTTTTCAATAATTAAGCTCAAAGAACTTCAAATTAGTAACAAGAAAAACAGTTCAGAAAAGCTCAACTTTTCAACTGGAACCCTACTCAACCTTCAATAATTGTAAAAAAAAATGTATTATAACCAAAACTATTGTTAATTTAAAACTTTATAATATAATAAAAAATAAATTTTTATAGCTACATTTATTAACTTTGGGTGTTCTAAGTAGTCTATATTTTTGTTTAATTACAAAATTTTATATTTAAATCAGTTAAATTTTAATAGGCAACTTCATATAATCTTAGAAGGGCATTTTATGGAATTGTGACAGTTTAAAACAGTATCATGACTTTTGTCTGAATGTTCTCTCAAAAATTTCACAAGAGTTAAAATATTTGATATGAGACTTAAGAAGCATATTAGCTTCTTATCATCTTAGGTCTCACTATCTGCTGTTATTATAATAGTAGCAGATAATGAATACAACCTGTCCCAGTAACTTCAAGTTCAATAGGAGGTCCACACATGATCAGTGGTGATACATCTGAGATTTTTAATGCTAAAAAGATTTTTTGTAAAGGTATTTTTTATTAAACAAAAAAAAATGTATATGTAATGTATAAAATGTAATATAGTTTATGTAATATGCTTATTTTGATTTGAAACTGGAAGAGTTTCATGAAAAACTTCGGTACTATATCATCTGGAAAAAAAAAACATTTTATCGAGCCTGCAGCTACTCGTAATTGGCAAGTGCATTTGTCAACTTTGTGTGTGTGCGTGTGTGTGTGTGTGTGTGTTTATAGTAAATGTTAATTTTTTATAGATATTATTTCTGGAAAATTTTCCATGTTACTCTGCTACATAAATAATAACTTTTATGGCTATTTTGCCTATTTTTCTTTAGGTGTATCCCTTTTATGATGTCATTGGCTTTTTATTCTAAATTAAAGATACCAAGAAATTATATATTTGGTTTAATCTTTTATTAAAGTGTAAGCAAACAAGTTTGTGCCTGAACTATTTTCAGGACTGGGGGCAGCTCGTATATAGAAGCTTATGACTTCACATCACTTGCCTTAGTATCCTATAATGCAAAGCACATAATGCCAATGATGATCACTTCTTACTCAAATCCCCTGTACATAAGATTCTGTATCTTTGATCAATCTAAACACATCACAATTAAAAATAACGTAATCAATAAGATTTTGTCTGTGCGGTTAGCCTAGTGGCTGTATGCTTCCTAACCATGTGCCTGGGGAAGGAGTGTCCTAGGTTCGATTCCCATCGGTGACGTGAGGAGCTGAAGGATCTTCCTCAACCATAGCCAAGTTAGCCGGTCTTGGGCGTGGACAGGATTTTTTCCCCAGTTTATCCTGAGGTTTTTCATCCCGCAGAGCAGGCAAACCGGCCTTGAGAACTCAATACTACAAACATAGGATACACTGGAGTGTAGGGCTGACCACCTTATCCTGTGAACGGCTTGGGGTCCGATGATTAATAAACCCTCGACACCCCACAAGGTAAAAGAGGGAAAGGAAGATGAGATTATTATTATTATTGTTAGTCACCTCCAGGGAGTCCAAAGACTCATCAAGGGAGGGCATCTACTCTACAACTCTGCTTCCACCAGTCACAATCCACCAATTGACTGCAACTACACCATCTACCACCGACCACCACCACTGGTATTTCCACAGACAATCACAAACATCCATGCCCACAGTGGGATTTGAACCTGCAGCCTCTTGATTGAAGAGCAGACATGCCAACCCTCCTCGGCCAGCCAGGCTAGCAAAAAAACTGAGATGAGATAAGATTTTTCTTGTTTTGTGTATATTCTCTCATGTGAATTTATGTACAATTTTAAGTCAGATCACCAAAATTTGTCATTAATGACTAGTCTGTATTGAGCAGAAATCCTGCAGATACCTTATTATTAGCTTTACCCTTTTCTGTAAATTCTTCCAAAATATGGGGATCAGGAAGTGATAGAGAGGATTCAGAATACGTGACTAAGCTGGTAACAAGTCTGTGGAATGCTCCCTTATGAGGATAGGTTGAAGGCATGTCAGTTACAAAGTTATTTGATAGGTAGAAAAGAGGAAACACCATAGAAACTTATAAGATTAATTTAAAGGGGTTTTATAAAATTGATACAAAGGAAATTTTCCAATACATCAAAAATAGTAAACTAGGTGTCATCTGTGTAAGAGTGTGGTAAGAGGGCAGACTAGTTTTTTGCATGGCGAGTGGTGAACGAGTGGAATGGATTGCCAAAATTAGTTAAGAGTGAATGAGTTCAAGGAGAGGTATGACAGATTTTGTGTGTATAAACATTAGTGTGTGTCTCCCACGATGGGTCTCTGAACTCCATGAAGAAAATGTATAATAATAATAAGAAGAAGAATTTCTATATGTTTAGGAACTAAAATTTAGGTTAGGTTAGTCCTAACAAGGACTAGGCATTCCTTCTACTTTATGTCAGCTGCCCTTTCTAACAGGCTACCACGGCATAGCTCTGCAAACAAACCACACGCGTGCTCTCCACCCCCCCCAAATGCCAATTGGACTGATGTCTTTCACACCATTCCTGGACCATAGATGATTGAAAAAGGGATTCTGTGTAGTAATGAATCAGGCTTCCAAAATGTGTCACTGTGATGGATCATGGAGATTAAATTTGGACACAACCATTGGTGGATGTGCCAAAAACATGATGTCTGATGGCTACCTGGACATCCTGCACAACTTCATGCTTCCTAGACTGTGAAAGTACTTCAGCAGTAACTTTTGCATGTTTTAGCATGACAATGCTCCATATCATACCGTACTACATGTCTGAGATTGCTTTCCACAAAACAACGTTGAAGAGTTGGACTGGCCAGCTCAGAGTTCAGACCTCAACTCCATTGAACACCTTTGGGATGAAGTAGATGCTAAATTCATTCCAGACCTTAGCAGCTGTCATCAGTATCAGAAATGGGGATAGTTTTTTGCAAGCATGCCCTAAAGAGTAGTAGTAGTTGTCATTCAGGCCAAAGGTGGTGGTCCCACTCGATAACAGAAATGTAATTAAATCAACTTTTGGTCACAATTGGGTGTCTAAATACTTTTGTTAACATAGTGTATGTTACAATGGAATTATCAAACCAACTGAACACTGGCTTAATGACTCGACAAAAGTGCAGTGCAAAAATGTGGCAAGTGAGTTAGCAATCAAGGAGGTGAGGGGATGACAGTTGACTGATTTGTTTTGAGAATTTCAAATCCTACAAGGTTATATAAGGTTATAAACATCTTTCTGTTATCCAACAATTAAAGCACTTCTATTAGTGTTTTCCAGTATGCTTAAGGACAGAAACCTAAAAATTTTTGTTGTCTGTTTACTGGGAAGTTTCATACATTTTTATTTATTTATTTATTTAACTTCAATTTTTTTTTTTTTTTTCCTATGTTCTTTTGGGTGGATTTTTGCTGCTCTTCCAATTTGCAGAAACATGATATGAACTAAGGGAAGTGAAGAAAAATGAGGATATAAATAGAACCTTAGGAATGATAGCTTTGGCATGGTGCATGAAAGCTATATGGAGATTTGGAGATCATTTCTTTTAAAGTCTTGGCTATTTTTTTGTATTCATGTATCTGGAATAAGAATTGTGATTTAAAGTTTTTGATAATACATAAGATAAAAAAAAAATTTATATCTTTTACTGAAAATGTGAGAATTTACGGTTTTCAAGTAAAGCACCACAATGAAAACATATAATGGCAGCCCCTTCTCTCACTTTATAACTGACACAGATACCAGAGGTATCGCATGTAATAGAGCATGCATGAGCGAAAAGAACACAGTAACTAGGAAAATAGTACATTGAAAAAAATACGGAGAATTTTGGAAGTGATAATGGAGATAGTAACCGTGAAATATTTCTTATAGAAAGGAAAAAGTTAAAAGTTATCATGTCACAAAGCATAACTAGAAAAACAGCTGTTATAGAAATAACAGCAGTTTTTGAATGTGATAGTGGATAATTCTGTATGAAGTCTTTCATTTAAGATAAGACAATTAAAGAACCTTAGATTTATCTTTTGCTTAAATAACTAAAATAATTTCGATCCAGTTAAAAGCTTTATTTATTTTTAAGTCTTACAATGAGATACTTGAATATTAAAAGAGAAATATACAGCTTGCAATCCTTGCAAGCTGTATATTTCTCTTTTAATTAATATACCTTGGCATTATTAAACTATTTTCTTTTTGGTATTCAGAAATGTGAAGACTCAATTTTCTTAATTATTGAAGATATAAGATTGTTTTAAGAATAGAACAGAATTATCATTAGCAATATATATACATCAGGAAAAAAAAACCCGAGTCCTTTGATTTCAGTAACAGAAACCACTCACAGTCAGCAGAACAACTTTCGCAGTGAAAAGAAAACACACCATCGTGTGATAAAATTTTTTCAGATGCTATGTTGATGAGGAGAAGGAAGGGAGGTGATGAGACTGCTTGTGGATGTGTCAGTCTTATGAGTAGGATTTCTGTATACTGTAAATATCCACATGCCTGGCTGGTGAGTAGACAGTGTTTTCACTCTCCAACCTAGTAGACAGTCCTTGCTCTCCAACCAATAGGCTGTGGGGTCAAATCCATGGCATAGAGCACTTATGTATATTTAGGTAACAGATGGTCTTCATTATGCAGTGTGAAACCACTAGCCAGTTTACTGGAGATAAACAGTTTTTCCAAATGCTTGGGAAAAAAATTCCATTTTTCATCTCTGAATTATCTAACCATTAGATCAATCACAGTACTAATGCATTATAGATTTATAACTTGGTAACTTGGGAAGAAAACAGTTCTGTAGATAGAACTGAAAAAACATATTTTCTAAATAATGTACCGTCAAAATGAGCATAATTCCCCAAAATATATTGTACAATTTGGTCAGTTAAATCCTTAAAATATCCATATAGATATCCCTATGTATATGACAAATACTGCATTGCCCTCTATTTAGAAAGAAAAATGGTGGAAGCAATGTAGTAAGTTCAGTATTATATAAAAATACTAAGCAACATTTTCACTAAAACATGTGCTATAATTTTGATTAATCTTGATTTGAAACAAATTGCCCAAACTTTTGCATGGTATTATTTAATTACAAAAAAAAAAAAAAAAGAAAAGAAAAGAAAAGAAAAAAACATAAAAATAAGTTCACAGGAAGAGTTTGTCTGGCTACTGTTTTCTCAGAAGATACTCTTTTCAGTCTATACAGAGCCAACTCTCACTGCAGCAAACAACACTATAACAAACTCACACACAATAACAAAATACTGAAAAGCTAAGATTGTACCCCAAAAAAAGTGAAGCAAATAGCCCACTATGACAACTATTCTTGTGGTCCTTGTGAATTTGATATAGTAAGAGAATCAACTGTATCTAGCTTTTAATGAGATCTCTACTAATCACAACATAAGTATTTTGTCTCAAGAACTAAATTCACTTGTTTGATTATAGATTTTAGAGTCCAAAATGAAATCACAGCAATGGAGTAAAAACTACACAGATATTTTCTGTTGTGATGAAAATATCTGTGTAGTTTTTTCAGAGCTTTTAATTCTGATTTAGATTAAGAGGCATCTCTACTACCTCTTTTTAAAGAAAGGGATCACAATTGCTTTTTTCCATTCTATTGAGGGTTGGGGGGGTTTCTAGATGAATAGATTTTATTTTAAAATAATAGAAGTCTTTCTTTGAACCTTATTCCTGCATATCTATATAATTCTGAACCTAACTTATCTTCTCCAGGTGATTTTCTGTTTCTTGTTTCTTTCAGGGTGATTTCTATATTATGTATGAATTCTAAATAAGGAACTGGATTTTAAGCAACTGAAAATTTATAAACTGGCCTCATTCAGAAATGCTATAATACGAGGGTGGTCTGTAAAGTTCTTGGCCTAACAATGAAAAAACGAATTTATAATTTCAAAATTATTTTTATTTTTCAACATAATCTCCCTCAAGACTAATACATTTATTCCAGCAATGCTCAAGTGCCATTATCCCATACCTGTAGCGGTTCTCAGTAAAATCTGCAAAATATCCCTCTACACACCATTCCCCAGATTTGGCTCCCTCTTGATTCAAAGAAAAATGCTGATCAGCGAGGAAGAGTTTTAGTTTTGGGAAGAGATAGAAGTCAGAGGGAGCCAAATCTGGGGAAATAGGTGGATGTTCCAAAAATTCATAGTGCAGATCCCTTAATTTTCCCATTGCCAAAACACCTTTGTGGGCTGGTGCATTGTTATGAAGAAAGATGACTTTTTTTCTTCTGCAAACCGGGTCTTTTCTCATGAATTTGTTCGTCTACTCTGGTTAAAAGATTAGAATAATATTTCCAGGTTATTGCTCTACCCTTTTAAAGATTAATAAACAAAATGCCTTTAGTATCCCAAAACACTGATGCCATGACCTTTCCTGGTGATGGAACAGACTTTGTCTTCTTTGGCACTGAACAACAGGCTTCTGTCCACTGTTCTGACTGCTGTTTGGATTCTGGTGTGTAAATGGTGAACCTAAGTCTCATCCATAGTAATAAATTGATGCACAAAATCAGTTTTATTCTTGTTAAAATGCTCCAAGCACTGTCAAGAGATTTTAATGAGAGTGCGTTTTTGTCTGCTGTGAGCAAGCGCAGCACCCATCTTGCGCAAAGCTTTTTCATTTGCAATTCTTCATGCAAAATATATCCTACATGTTCTTTTAATAATGCCTATAGTCTCAGCAATTTCATGCACTTTGACTTGCCGGTCATCCAATACGATATCGTGCACTTGATCAATTGTTTCAGGTGTTGTTACACTTTTTGGACATCCTTCACATGGATCATCTTCTGAAAAGGGAATATTCTTGTAGGCTGGTACAGCCACGTTTAAACTTGGCAGCCCATTTCTTAATTGTCAAAAATGAAGGAGAAGAGTACTCAAACTTTTATGAACTTTGAATGAATTTCTTTTGCTGTTAAACCTACTTTTACAAAATTTCATTTTAGAAATTATGGACTTTACAACCGCATTATAAATAACTATTTTAATTTCCGACGTTTCGACCTTCATATTAAGGTCATCATCTGGAGTATATACAAATATAAAAGGACAAGCTGAGTTACATTTCACACAGTAAGCTACAGAAACAATGATTTGATCACCCGTTATTCTACTGGCATGACCTCTAGTGAAGAACAAAAAAAAAACACAGATAACATTACAAATTAATTAATTATTTAGAAACTACATCAAAGCTAAATTCTATTTAAGATAACATGAGAGAAACATTCTTTCTTATAGATAGTTTTCTTACAGTAACAATGATGTCCTATTTTTAACATTATATTATATTAGATTTAGGATTCTGATTATCTACAGTCCTGTTAATAGTTAACTTTTAGGGAGAAAGGTTCCGTGAGTAGAATATGTGCCTTCCATATGCATGGGATTTTTAGACCATCATTATTGTTCAGACTGGGGTAGTTTAATCTCACAGGCTTCCTTAAATTAGCATTCATAACATGTTTTGGTGTGATGTAAACAACTGGTGCCTTTCCAGTCAATTCCATGTCAAGTGTTCAGGGCATGATCAAAAAGGCCAGCTTCACCATAGTTATTATATTTAATGTGTCATTTATGTTCCTTTTGTCTGATAGGAATTGTGCATCCTGTTTCCCCTATATATGGTAGATTACAGGTGCAATAAATACAGTATACTCCAGGGTGGGCCAGCAGAGGGAATGGGTCTTTGGATGAGTTGAGTAAGCTTTTTAATTTTGCAGGAGGTTTAAAGGTGGCTTTGATGTTGTATTTCTGTAGTATTCTGTTTATTTTATCTGATGTCCCTTTAATGTAAAGAATGGTTATAGTTTTATTGTAGTCTGGTTTATCTTTGTTTTTTATTGAGGTCTTGTTTTGGCTGGGGGGAAATAAGAGCCAGCTGGTGGCTGTGCCTTCTTTTTGCACATGAGAAGCATTTTTCCCCAAACAAAATAACATAGTACATGGGCAAAGGGCACTATGATATTGGGGAATGTCATGTCATTCACTGGGACATTCATGAAAACAGACCTGGGACATTGATTAAGCCACCACTATTACTAAAAGTATTAATATGACTTTGTTTTCTAACTATGTTATAAATTGGATATAGCTTTGATTACACATAGAAAGGATGGAAGGGGGACTTCTCAGAACAGTAATAGAAGGTAAAGTTCCTGGAAAAAGAGGAAGGGGTAGACCATCAATGAGATGGATGGATGGTGTGTGTGTGGAGTGACTGATCTTCAGAGAGTTGAGGCCGCCAGAAAAGCATACAACAGGACTACATGGCGAGGCCTAGTGTGGCACATCACCAAGCATCGGAGTGATCATATGGCAGAACCAGCAGTTTCTTAATTAACGATGCTATATACCATCTTTGGTATACAGCATCATTAATTATCATCTTTGATTATCATGGACAACCTCAGTAACACTGAAGAGAATTATGATTTACTATGTTGAGATGAAATAATTGATTACATAAATGGAAACAGATTAATACTTCAAATTGTGCCTGTGCAAAGTACATTTAGTTTGATATACACTATAGCAGGGATTCCCAAAGTGTAGGTTGCAAGCTGATTTTGGGTGGGTTAGGTTAAATATTAAAATATCAGAGTAGTTTACATGTTCATTAGAGAGTTTTACTCATCGAGAAACGTCAGATGAACAACTCAAAGTCGATTCAGTTAAAGATCACACGAGAATTACTACTTCTGTCCAGTTTCTCTCAGATTGCAGATCTATAATCAACTCTCGACAGCAATTACACTTCATTATTGTGCATAGCTCAAAAATGGAGGCGAGTAGACAAACAGGTCAAGATATGCTCGATCGAACAAATCTGTGACAACATGTCATGACGTACTTAGTATAGCTGCATGTTGTCACAGGTTAAAGTAACAGGTGCATTGATGCAAGTTAGTTGTTTGTAATTGCAACTGTTTGTAATCGCAAATAAAATTAAAGTATTTTCTTAATTTAATAATTAGTGTTATGTAAATAATAAGTGTTTCTCTAATTATTATTTTTTAATATTTACTGTAATAATGAACGAGTGGTTGATAAGCAATCTGGCAAAAATGCAAGTCGCTGTAAAGGAAACCTAAAAAGAAGGATCAGCAGAAGACGAAATGTACAATTGAAGAAAAATTGATGAAAATCCTTCAACAACTATCAAAACGACGAAAAGTAGTAAGAAAATAGGATTCTAACTACTTAAAATTTGAATTTATGTGGAATGGTGACAAAGGAGATCCATGTCTGCAGTGTGTTATTTGCTGTGAAATTCTCATGAACGAGAGTATGCGACCAAACAAATTACTTCGACATACTGGGACAAAGCATGTAGATTTGAAAAACAAGCTGCTTCATTTTTTTGAAAGCAAACTAAAAGAATTGAATATTCCAAAAAATATGCTTTCTCATTACACCAGTATTAATGAAAAAAACTATGCATGCCTCATACCTCATTAGTTTGTAAATTGCACAATCTGGTAAGTCCTCACACCATTGGCAAGTCATTAGTACTCCAAGCGATAAAAGATGCTGTTTTAGTTATGTGTGATGACAAGAGCATTTAAAGAGATTGAATTAATTCCACTTTCCAATGACACATTTGCACGCAGAATCGATGAAATGTCCGAGTGGGTAGAAGATCAGCTTATAAACAGAGTTAAGGCGAGTAAATTTTTTTCTCTGCAACTGGATGAGCCAACAGATATACAAGGTTTGTCCCAATTGATTGTTTTTATCTGTTTTATATGGAACAATGAGCTGCATGAAGATATACTATTTTGTAAACAAATCATTCAGGAAATTTTCAGAACTCTTGACACTTATGTAAAATCGAAGGAACTGTACTGTATGAACTGTGTTCGTATATCTATGGACACTGCATAGGAAATGTGTGGTAAAAACAGTGGTATTGTAATTTGGCATTGTGGTAAAAATAGTGGTATTGTAATGTTCTTAAACTAAGTCTAAATGCATCATGGGCTCACTGTAGTCTTCATAAAGAAACATCAGTATCTAAAATGATATCACACAATTTGTAAAACATTTTAAACACTGCCATGAAAATCATAAAGTTCATCAAGAGTTCATCCATTACAGTCATGCTTATTTGAAAAATGCATTACACAAAATCTTTGCATGATGAGAGATTTGTTTTAAAGTTCACTTCTTTTGGTAGATATATTTGCAAAATTAAACAAACTAAATTTATACTTACAAGAAAACGACAGAGCTGATATATTTGCAGTACATGATAAAATTCGAGATTTTACCAAAAAACTTTATTTATGGCAAAAAAAATATTAAGGACCGAAAGTATGATGTTTCGAGACATTCGAAACTTTTATCATTGAAAATGAAGTGACACCAGCTGATGACTTAATCTCTGTAATAGTTACACATCTAGACTCATTGAAAGAAAGTTTTATTATTTCAGAGAAGAAATGAAAAATTGTGAGAAAAACACCTGGATTGTGAATCCATATTGAAGTGATGATGTGGCTACTGGTATATCTATGAAGGTAGATATAGACACTTAGCCCGAAGACACTTCATTGAAAATGAATTTTGATTAAAAAATTGATACAGTTTTGGCTATCAGTTCAAAACACACACATTCAACTCTTTCTACCGCAGCAGCTTTAAAAGTTTATTTTTCACTTGGTTAGAGTATAATAAATTTAGTTTAATCCTTTATCCAAGTGTGAGCAAACAAAGTTTGCGCCTGAAAGTATCTTCAGGAATGGGGTAAGGTGGTACAACACCAGGGCACTCCTTGCAAAGGTGGAGCAAGCTACCAACACTCCTATCTCAGTATCTCCCATAATGCAAAACACATTTCCTTGCGGATATGTCTAATGTTATGCATTAAGGGAAGGGCCACAACCCAGACTAGTTTCGACCTTTATTGAGGTCTCTTCAGCGGGAGCCAGGCCCAAGTGGAGATACCAGGCAGAAGCATTAGCAGGTCATCTCTACCTATAGGAGTTGCCAAATGGTGTGCCACCCTTTTTTAATAAATTACTCTGGATAGAGAAAGATGTTGAAAGTTTATTTTTCACTTGGTTAGAGTATAATAAATTTAGTTTAATCCTTTATCCAAGTGTGAGCAAACAAAGTTTGCGCCTGAAAGTAATTTATCCAGAGTAATTTATAAAAAGGGTGGCACACCATTTGGCAGAAGCATTAGCAGGTCATCTCTACCTATAGGAGTTGCCAAATGGTGTGCCACCCTTTTTTAATAAATTACTCTGGATAAATTACTTTTATCCAGAGTAAACCACTTGGGCCTGGCTCCCACTGAAGAGACCTCAATAAAGGTCAAAACTAGTGTGGGTTGTGGCCCTTTTTTTTTAGACACAGTACTTTTCTAATTCTGCTACCAGATCCACTTCTTTTCCATTGATACTTATGTTGATGATGCCTAATCTTGAATTCTACCGATGTTATGTTGGAACCTGTTTTGGTACTTTTCACTGTTCACACCGGTTCTTGATGAAAACAGGGAGTTTGTTAAACCAGGAGATGGCTCAGCTGCATGACATTTCATCTTGTTGTATCATCATTGTCTTTTAGTTTAAAACCAATCTGGAATACCATTTGGCTGGCTAAATTCCAAATTGCCAACTCATCCTCATTCATTCGGTATCTAGATAGATACCTAATAACAGGATGAACTACAAAAAGGTAAAGATTGGGCAATTAGGTCTCAGAAATATTAGTTATTCTTTGCATTCCTTAAAAGGCTGGGGGGGGGGGAGAGTTCCTCCTAGTTATATACCTTTCAGCCTTTTTAAAAGGGATTTATGTAAAAAATTTTAAAAAGTTTAAATTAATATTTTTTAAATATTTAATTTTTTTCACATATTTTTTAAAAGAGGAACATACAGGGTGTTCGGGATAAATTTGACATATTTATAATTAATTATATTTTTCCGTAAGTTACATGTATTAACACACACTTCTCTTCATTTAAAAGTTTGGACCCTTCTTCATTCATATACAAGATGTCAGAAAGGATGGATAGCTGGAACCCACCTGAATCATGGAAGAGAATAACTTGTATCATGATGATTCGTGCCCGCCATCAAAATAAGGATATTACGACTGCTGCCCAATGCTCCCTGAATACAGTAAAAACAATCAGGCATGAACTAGAGACTTGCAATGGTGACTACGAGGATGTAGCAAGAAGAAAGATCCCTAGCAGACGATCTGATTGCGTTCGTACAGCAGAATTCCTCGCAAATCTGCAGGAACAGGTGTTGAAGAACCCTGGCATTGGAATTCGGGCTTTGTTCGTGGAGTTGCTAACTGTAGTCAAGCCCTGGATAACAAGGGTAGCCAATGGTAGGCCGTATGTATGGCAGCAGGATTCGGCCCCTTGCCACACCTCTGGGAAAAGTCAAAAATGGTTGTCTGAAAATTTCTACGACTTCACCAGTCCAAATGTTTGGCCTCCAAACTCCCCAGACCTTAACCCCATGGATTATTTTGTATGGGGCGCAGTTGAAAAAGACACCAATCGCACTTCCAGTAATACAAAAGCCCAGTTAATGGATAAAATTAAAACAGTTTTTGCGGCCCTTCCCAGGGAGACTGTAGCATCAGCTTGTTCGAGGTTCCGAAGCAGAATTGAAGCTGTGATCGATGCTAATGGTGGTTATTTTGAGTAAATCTTGTTGATAGTATTGTAATTAACTCTGCCTGTAATGTTTTTTTGTCAATTCATTAAATTTAATAGATACAAAGAAGATTTTCTTTTTCCTTACGAAACTGTCAAATTTATCCCGAACACCCTGTATATATGGTGGGTGATCCGAATATACTGAATAAGGACTCGCTGACCAATAGGGCCATAACGGGCAATCATCTTGACTATAAGGGAAGTGGCACTCCCTTAGCTGGATTTATCCTCTTCATCCTCTACTTTGAGGAAGATCCACTCACTTTAATCTTTCCTATAAGGCCTTATCAACCAACTCTTCTTATTTTATGTCCCTTATGCTATTATAGGTACTTGAGGCCATGGGGGTCTTTCCATTTCTGGCTTTATATCTATGTCTCCACTATAAACTTCTACTATAATCTACTCTTTCCCCTTCAATATACCCTATTCCTCCTATGGGTTTAAATTTGGAGGAACTCTTTCAGAAGTATTAAAGTAGCAGTCCCCTACCATTGGACTATCCATTGGAAGGCTAATCAACTGACATGGAGAACGTTATTCTATTTTTAAGCAGAGAGAAAAAGGTAATCAGAATGAATCTGAAAAACGACCCTGAAACGGAAAAGGTAAAACAAAAATGGAAACGACAAAATATAATACATATAGCAAACTGGAATGTAAGAGGAATAGCATATAAAGAAATAGAATAAGACCAAATATTAAATGAAAGAAATTAAAAGGACCAATGAGAACTGAAAATTTTTCTGTGATAAATATAGTGGATATATGGGGGAAGATTAGCTGTGTTCTTCTACTAGGACCTTGGCTGACTAGCCATCAGTCATGCTTGTAGCATGTTGAGCACAGTTAAGCCTGGGATGGATTTCCGTGGTGGGCTGGCAACCTACAACATGGTCAAATCCTGATGGAAGTGATGTCTGTGCCAATATTTCTGTGAAGTCTGGAGGGCCATACCCAGGAAGTCTTAGTATCATGCCTCCACGTGGATTCCCCCCCCCCCCCCGGAAACATGGTGTCGTAATGAGCCATGACAAAGTTGATATTGAGCAAAGAGCTGGCAGAAAGCTATAAAATGCATCTCCCAAGACGTCATATGGCCAGCGTGGGAGATTAGGCCACAACCCCTCCACTACAATGCCAAGAAAAAGAAAGAAAGGCAGTAAAGTCCATGGCCAGAATGGGCAAACACTGGATGTGACTAAATTTCCCCAACTATATGACTACTATGATCGAAACCATTTATGGAAACCGGAGCATGATGCGGTGGGGAAGCTTTCCCAAATAATAAGCAATACTGGAATAGCCCAAAGAATTCATAAACATAACAGGAATCAATACAACTCTTTTCCTCCATATAGGAACATTTAATTGTCGAACATTTAAAGAAGAGGAAGACCTTACCATCTTACAGCAAGAACTAAAACACATTAAATGGGACATCACAGGTTTAAGTAAAGTTCGCAGGCAAGATGAACATTTAATAATACTAAAAAATGGAGACTACTTATACTATTATGGGAAAACTAAAGGACAATACGGAGTTGGATTTCTAATTAAGAAAACAATTGCACACCTTATAGAAGAATTCAATTATACAGATAAAAGAATAATAGAAATTACACTTAAAATAAACTCCAAACTTAAAATCAGAATCATCCAAATATATGCTCCCATCTCATCCCATACTGAAGAGATAGAAGTATTTTATGACTCACTGCAGCACACTCTAGACAAAAAAAAAAAGAAATAGAAATCAAAACTACTATAGTAATGGATGATTTTAACTCCAAAGTAGGTCATTCCCATTCACCAAATAAAAACACAATAGCACCATACATATATGATATAAGCAGCAACTCAGGAATGGCTCTTGCAGAATTCTCTATCAGTAACAAGCTCTACATTATGAACACATTTTTTTAAGAAAACTCTCAAAAGAAAATGGACATGGAGAAGACCAAATGGAGAAATAAAATAGAAATTACACTTAAAATAAACTCCAAACTTAAAATCAGAATCATCCAAATATATGCTCCCATCTCATCCCATACTGAAGAGATAGAAGTATTTTATGAAATAATTATATACTGTGTAACAATAAAGAAATAGTTGAAAATACATCAGTACTAAATCAAGTAAAAACAGGAAATGACCACCGAATGGTGAGAGCCAAAATTAAAATAAACCCCAAATTGGAAAGAATAAAATGGCTAAACAACAAAAATTCAAGAAGTTTTGACTTAAAACTTATTGAAAACAAGAAGAAGGATTACGAAGAAAAACTCAATCAAAAACTAGACTTAATAAATATATTTGAAGTAGAAGACATAAATAAAATAAGCAAAAACCTAACGGAAGTAATAATCTCAGCAGCCAACGCATTCAAAAGCAACAAACAACAAAAACACCATAAACTTTCAGAGGAAACCTTACAACTACTAAAAAAGAGACGAAATATGAAACAAGACAAAAACTTAATTTCTAAAATAGAATATGCAGAACAATAATGAAAAAGATAAGAAATGAAATAAAATCTTATAACACTAAAAAAATAAAAAAATAAAATAAAAATTGAAAACAATAAAAATATGAGAATACTAAGAAAACATTTATCAGTTGGCAAAAGTCAAATAACTGCAATAAAAGACAAGAATGGAACTATAATAATGAACCAAAACAAATCCTAAGCAGACGAGAAGAATTTTATAAAGAACTTTATAGTGATCCTTTAATAGATAAATCAAATACAAATAACTCCTTTCCATCGCATATAGAATTCATCCTCCATTCACTTCAGATAAAACAAAACAAGCATTAAAATAAATGAAAAATGTTCTGGTGAAGATCTAATTCACACAGAATTAATTAAATGAAGAGGAAATAATATCATTCACCATGTCACAAACTTACTATTATCTATGCCTAGAAGAGGGGAATATTCCAATAAACTGGAAAAATGCTACTCTGATACTGTTATTTAAAAAAGGGGACAATGAAGTAGTAAAGAACTATAGACCAAGTAGTAGTCTCTCCAATCTGTACAAAATTCTCATAAAAGTAATACAAACAGGTTAACCCCCTCTTCTAGACCCAAATCAACCAGTAGAACAAGCAGGATTCCACAGTTGATCGTATTCATGCAGTAAAACAAATAATAGAAAACGCAGGAGAAAACCAATTGCCTCTCTGTCTAGCCTTTTTGATTATGAAAGGCATTCCATCCCATCAAAATTAATGCAATAATCAGAGCACTCCAGAATCACGGAGTTACTGGAGAATATATCGACCTCCTCCAGGAAATATACCTCACTGCAACAGCAACAATCCAACTTCACACGAGTAGCAATAAAATATCAATTGAAAAAGATGTCCGACAAGGAGACTCTCTATCACCCAAAATCTTCACAACAGTCCTTCAAGAAATATTTAATAATACAAACTGGACAAACCTTGGTATAAAAATTAATAACAGAAACTTAACACACCTAAGATATGCAGATGATATCATAATTTTTGCAAACACTCCAGAAGACCTTAATAGAATGATAGAAGATCTATATCATGAAAGCAGAAAAGTCGGTCTAAAAATAAATATAGAAAAAATTAAAATCATGTTTAATCATTTTGTAACACCAAAAAACAAAATAATAGAAAACAATTTCTTGGAAAGAGTCTCTTCATATGCATACTTAGGTCATCTCATTAATCTAAACTGTGGACTCCAAAAGGAAATAAATAGGAGAGTTCAACCTGCCTGGGGTGCATTCAGAAAATTGAAAAGCATTTTTCAAAACAATGATGTCCGACTCTGTTTAAAAAGGAAGACATTTAACCAGTGTATACTTCTAGTCATCACATATGGCTGAGAAACTTGGTTGCTGGCAAATAAACTAACAACAACTCAAAAAAAAAAATGGAGAAGTTGATGCTAGGCATCACATTAAAAGATAAGAAGCGAAACACCTGAATAACAAGCCACTCACATCACTGACATCATTCTTCACCATAAGCGACTAAAATGGAAATGGACTGGAGATCTATCAGGGCGAGAAGATGCACGATGGACCATTATAGTAACGAACTGGATCCCAAAAGAAGGGAAATGAGGCGGAGGATGTCCTAAAAGAAGGTGGAGTGATGAACTGTCAAAATTTGTTGGGAAAAATTGGTCAACGATTGCCAAGAACAGAGCAAGGTGGAAAGAACTGGAGGAAGCCTTAGTACAGCAGTGGACAGAAAATGGCTGAAAAGAAAAAAATGAAGATATAGTGGAGTTGACAGAGATCAAAGAGCACAAGCAGGTGTTATGATTTGGATTCATAACTCCCTCTCAAAACAGTTAAAACATTATAAATTATGGAATGAAAGAATAATAGAAACTAGAATAAAAATAGACAGAAGTTAATTAACAATAATTGGTTTAGAGGCCCAAGAAGGAAGAAAACAGGATAATACTGAATTTTATCATCAGTTACAAAATATATATAAGTAAAATAAATAAAAAGTATTATGTAATATTAGCAGGAAACTTAAATGCAAGAATTGGAAACACGAAAATTAATAACAATATAGGAATATATGGAGAACATGTCCACGCAGTTAGCCGAGTGGCTATGCACATCGCAACCATATGCCTGGGAAAGGAGTGTCCTAGGTTTGATTCATGTTGTTGACACGAGGAGCTTAAGGATCTTTCTCAGCCATAGCCAAGTTAGCTGGTCGTGGGTGTGGACAGTAGGGTTTTTCTCCCCAGTTTATCTGGAGTTTTTCATCCCGCAAAGCAGGCAAACCGTCCTTGAGAACTCAATACCACTATAGACATAGAATACACAAGGGCATAGGGCTGACCACCTTATCCTGTGAATGGTTTAGGTCCAATGATTAATAAAACCCTCAACACTGCAAGGTAAAAGAGGGAAAAGGAAAATGAGATGAAATGGAGAACATACTCTAAACAGGAATGGTTAAAAAATTGATCGACTTTGTAGTTTATAATAACCTTAAAATAATGCATTTTTTCTATAAACATAAAGACATGCATAATTATACTTGGGCAGCAAGAGGATTGAAATCAATATTAGATTATTTTATCTTAAATGAAAAGACAAAGTTCTCTTTAGATTTTAGTTCACAGAGGATATAAAATAAGTAGTGACCACTTCCTCGTTAAAATAAAATTAAGATTACCACCTAAATGGCTACAAATAACAAGAACAGAAAGAAAATTTAAAACATTTGTTTTTAAACTAGGTTATTAAATGACACAAATACACAATGGGCATATAAAAAAAGAATTAACCACTATTTAGATAAAATAAAACAAAATGAAGAAATAGAATGGCTTAATATAAAAACGATACTAAATACAGCAGCAAATGAAAGCTTAGGAAAGACCAAAAAATTCAATAAAAGAAAAAACTGAAGATATGCAGTGATACAATGAAAGAAATAATCAAAATGAAAAAAAAAAAGGAGCATATCATAAATGGTTAAGTAGTAAAAGATAAGAAGATGAAATAGAACATAAAAGAATAAGAGCCATAGTTAAAAGAGAAATCAGAAAAAGACAGAGAATCATCAAACAAACTTGTTATCAATTTAGAACATGATTTATATAAAATAAGACCCGATGTACATAAGATTAATCATCATCATCAAATTCCTCACATGTACCCTCAAGGGATGTAAAAGATATGATTGTACTACATGAAAAATTTACATCATTACTAACTTCATGTTAAAAAATTTTCTCCAAATCAGTCTGTTACTTGTCAAGATTCCAACATTATCAGATCTTATATTTCTATCGTCTAAGGCACTTTGTACCATATCAATCCACCTATATCTTGGTCTCCCTCTGGGTCGTTTTCCTGCCAACCTGGCAGAGAACACTTGTTTTGCCAATCTTTCCTCGCCCATTCTATTTAAGCCCATACCACCTGAGATTAGCTCTGCTAACACATTCCAGGATGTTGACAATGTCAAAATCTTTCCTAATATCCTGGGTTTTTAATATGATATTGCCATTGATGCCATCTGTTCACACCTCTAATCTTTCTCAGGCCTCTCATATCTGCGGTCTCTAGTCCTTGGTCAAGTGTTTTACTTCTGACCCAGCTCTCAAATCCATAAGTTAAAATCGGTTTGAACACTGTATTGTATAATTTAGTGTTCCGAATAATTCTCTCTTATTCCATATGAATTTATTCAATTGACTTCCTACCATACCAGCTTTGTTGATTCTGTTGTCAATTTCCATATTTAATTTACCATCTTCACTAAAAATCGTGCCAAAGTAGCTGAAATGTTTTATTTCTTCCCCATGTTCTCCGTTCACAATGCAGTTGACATTTTCAATGATTCTACCTATTTTCATTGTCTTTGTCTTTTTACTGCTGACCTTCATACCATATCTATTATAACAGTTATTCAATTTAGTCAGGGGAATCTTGCAAACTGGTAGCGGATTTATTTAGAAGTTTAACATAGTCATCATAAAGCAAAGAGCTCACATTAACTGCAGACTTACAACTCAAATAAAGACTAAGTATTGCTTGATATAATGCCCCATTGACACCATATAACTGTACCGTATTGAATAGCTTCTCTCTTGGTACCTTGTCATATGCCTTTTTCAGATCGACAAAACTTAAATACAGATCTTTGTTATATTCCCATGCTTTCTTGACTATTTGTCGTAAAGTGAAGATTTGATTCTGACAGCCTCTATTTAGCCTGAATCCCGCTTATTCTTCACCCAGCTTTTCTTCCACAATTCTTCTCAACCGTTTCTCAAGTATACTTCCATAGATCTTGCCAGGAACACTTAGTAGGGAAATACCTCTGCAATTCTCACATTCAGTTTTATTTCCCTTTTTATATATGGATACTATGAGAGCTCTACTCCAATCATCGGAAATTCGTCCCTGTGTCCAGACCACCTGAACTATGCAGTGCAGCCACTGTAAGACTTTTATACCACCATACTGGTCGAATATCATCTACTCCTGCTGCCTTTCCACACTTCAACCCTTTCATGGCTTTTTCTACTTCAAGTATGCATATGTATTCCTGTCTGAATGCCTGTTGAGTGTTTTTCACCACTGTGCTATCACTGCTTGGGTAATTTAGCAATTTTTCAAAGTAATTACTACATACTTCAAGGATATCTTTTTCTCCTGTTTTCATGTCACCTTTATCATCTGTAACTCCTTTTATAGTACTCATTTTCCTGCATTTCTAAGCTACTTCAAACTCCTTTTACAGCACACATTCCTCCATTTCTAAGCAACTTCAACAATCTCCAAAATATCTTACCAAGTTGATATTTATTTTCTTTGTCCTCCCATGACATTTGTTTAGCAAGTTTTACACAGTGTATAGCTTTCTTACATTTGTCTCTGTATTCTCTAAGAGCAAAAGCCGATTTATCTGCCAGGAACTTTTGATATGCTTTCTTCTTTTCCTTCACCATGGAGTTCTGATTTTTCTATCCTTGCAGACAACTTCACTACATGCCTCTCTGGCTGAATCGATCAGCGTTTTCTTCAAGGCTTGCCACTGAATCTCCAAGGTTTGGTTCCTGTTCCCAAACTCTTTCATTTTTTCTTCACTAATCTTTCTGTATTTTAGTCTACAGCTCACATCTGAGAGAGCTGCTCAACTTTTATTCGCTTTAAAACTTTCTTACATGTTATTCTTTTCAATATGAAATTCAATTTAACCTGCTCAAGACTAAATAGTGATCACTTCCAATTTCAAATCCTCTGTACACTCTGGTGTCCTGCACCAGGGAGAAAACATCACTATCAACAATAACATAGTCAATGAGACTTTTCTTATTCTTAGCCTCTTCTCTCCATGTGAATTTGTGCACATATTTATGTTGGAACATGGTGTTAGTAATAACCAGTCCATGTCCTGAGCAGAAATCCAACAGATATTTGCCATTATTATTAGCTTTGCTCTTTTTTCCAAATTTTCCCAAAATATTTTTGTATGTCTCACAATCATTTCCTACTCTGCTATTTTGATCCCCAACAAGGACCAACTTTTCATTTTTAATTGTGTCAGTTGCTTTCTCTAAAGCATCAAAAATTCCTCCACTTCTACTTTAGCAGAACCTTCTGTGGGACCATAGGCACAAATAAGTCTCATTGTCCAGTTCCCCAATCTCATATTTGCCCACATTACTCTACTTGAGACTGACTGCCATTCAAGAAGATTAGCCTTGATATTTTGTGTTGAATACTATGGCTACTCCTTCTTTTCCTTGATTGTCATTGCCTGAATATAATATTTTGTATTTATTGCTCAGAAAGATCTCACCAGTTTTTGTCTTTTTTGTTTCAGTCACCCCTATTATGTCGATCTGGTACTTATCTAATTCCTCAGCTAGCTCCATTTCTTTGCCATTCAGGCTTCTTACGTTGATAGTACTGATCGTTAACTCTGGTGATGTTGAGTTGGGGTTTGTTTTCAGATTTGTTCCAGTAGCTGACTTTTTGCTGTTCACCCTGGTTCCCTGGCAAAAACAACCAGGGCCTTATTTAATCAGGAGATGCCCCGGCTGGCATGAAATTTTGTCATGTTGTTCCATCATTTTGTATATTGGTTTAAGTCAATGAGAATGCAATTTGGTCAGCTGAATCCCAAACAGCCAGCCTATCCTTGTTCATTCAGCATCTAGGTAGATACCCAATGGAGTGCACCATGAGAAGCTGAAAATTGGACATTAGGTCAGAAGCCCTGGTCGGTACTCTGCATTCCTTTAAAGGCTATGTGGAGGTCTCCTCTCAGTTATACAGCTTTGATCCTTATGCACCCCGTATATAAAATTTTGAACATTTAAGTACTGATTGCTAAAGAAAACATAAAATTAAACACTGAATTGAAATTAGAGGAATTTCTATACAGAATTGTGGACAGATAAATATTTAAAAAAAAAAAAGATAACTGGCAAACAGTTAATAAAAATGAAAAAACTAAAGAAGAATTAAAAATCAGCCTGAAAGAAACAAGAAACGGAAAGTCACCTGGAGAAGATAAGCTAGGTTCAGAAGTATATAAATATGCAGGAACAAGGTTCAAAGAAAGACTCCTATTATTTTTAAATTAAATCTATTCAAATGGTTACTCCCCAATAGAATGGAAAAAAGCAATTGTGATTCCTATCTTTAAAAAAAGGTAGTAGAGATGACCCTTAAAACTATAGAGCATAAGTATACTAAATTCCTGTTACAAAATATATAGCAGAATTTTAAATAACAAACTAATAAAATATTCTGAAAACTATTTTAGAAGTGGAGAATGGATTTAGAAATGGACGTCATGTATAGACCCAGCCTTTTGCCTAAAATTAATAATAGAGAAAAGCAGAGAATACAATTAGAAACACACATTACATTTATTGACTTTGAAAAAGCATTCAACAAAATTAAAAGAAGCATTTTTTTTAACATATTAAAAGAAAGACAAATACCAAATAATATCCTAAAAGCCATCATAAGTATATATGAAAATAATCAAATACAAATAAGATTAAATCATGAGCTATCATATACAAGAGAGATAAACCAAGGAGTCCAACAGGGATGTCCCCTCTCAGCAACTTTTTTAATATTTACCTAAATGAAATAATAATAAAATGGAATAAAAATTTCCATCAAGGTATTAAACTTTCTCCTACTGTGAACATAAATGCTCTCCTTTTTGCTGAGAACCAAATAATAATTACCAATTCTGAAGATAACTTACAGAAAGATATTTTAAATTTAAATGAGATAACCAAAGATTATGGAATGATAATATTAACAGAAAAAATGATGGCCTTTAAAGGACAAGATCCAGTAAGAACTAAAATAGTATTAGATAACAAGATCTTAGAACAGGTGAATTCATTTAATTACCTAGGATGTATGATTACATATGAAAATGAAAAAGATATAAACGTAAAAATTGTGAAATATTTAAAAATAACAGGTATAATTAACTTTATATTTAAACCAAACCTAGTTCAAAACAAACAGACTGAAAGTATACAATACATTAGCCCTACCAGTCCTATTGTATGGAAGTGAAATCTGGAAAATAAAACAAAAAGATAAACAAAGATTAATAACAGCTGAAATGAAGTTTATGCAAAAAAAACTGCAAAGTATACTCTATTTAATCACAAAAGAAGCGAAGAAATTATGAAAGAATAAAACCAGTAATAAGTAATAAAAAAATTTAAAAATATAAACATAAATGGATGGAACACATTCAAAGAATGAAAACAGAAAAATTACCAAAACAAGCCTTAAAGTACAAGTCATTAGGAAAAAGAAAACCAGGACATCCTCATAAAAGATTCAACGATGACTTCTAATGCCAGAACAGGCCACTCAAGGCCTAAATCTTTGATAGGCATGATGATGATATATTGATTAAGATTATTCAATGAAAAATGTAACAGTAGTAAAGCGATATTTTTTATTCAAACCCCCCCCCCTTTTAAAAGATGCATTACAAGTGTGGGTTACGAAAAATTATCATTTTCAAAAGTTGGTCTCGAACCATAAAACTTTGGGAAGCCCTGCACTACAGGATAGTATACAGATTAGGGATTCCTTAATACAGTGGATTAATGTGTTCGATGCTGTGATCTACATTATTATTCTATGTACATAATTTTAATTTTTATTGTGTACATATTATGTTTTATGATGTAGCAATGCCATAAGAGTACCTAATAAGATTAAATAAGGACACTAGTCAGATAGTGTAAAAATATAAATAAAGTATATAGATAAAAATATATATAAAGCACAGATAAAGTATAAATAAACAAAGTAAAAATAAAGTAAAATAAAGTAAAAAAAATCTGCTACAAGTCTGCAAGATTCTTTGACTGAATTGAATAACTGTTGTAATAGATATGGTATGAAGGTCAGCAATAAAAAGACAAAGACAATGAAAATAGGCAGAATCATTGAAAATGTCAACTGTGTTGTGAATGGAGAACCTCAAACATTTTAGCTACTTAGGCACGATTTTTAGTGAAGATGGTAAATTAAATATAGAAATAGACAACAGAATCAACAAAGCTGGTATGGTAAGAAGTCAGTTGAATAATTACATATGGAATAAGAGAAAAATTAGTCGGAACACTAAATTGGCTGTATATAAGACAGTGTTCAAACCAGCTTTAACTTATGGATCTGAGAACTGGGTCAGAAGTAAAACACTTGACCAAAGAGTAGTGACCTCAGATATGAGAGTCCTGAGAAAGATTAGAGATGTGAACAGATGGCATCAATGGTATCATATTAAAAATTAGGATATTAGGTAAGAACTTGACATTGTCAGCATCCAGGAATGCGTTAGCAGAGCTAATCTCAGATGGTATAGTCATTTAAACAGAATGGGCTAGGAAAGATTGGCAAAACAAGTGTTCTCTGCCATGTTGGCAGGAAAACGACCCAGAGGAAGACCAAGATATAGGTGGATTGATACGGTAAAAAGTGCCTTAGAGGACAGAAATATAAGATCTGATAATGTTGGAGTCTTGACAAGTAACAGACTGATTTGGAGGAAAATTGTAGATAGGAAGTTAGTAATGATGTAAATTTTTCATGTAGTACTATCATATCCTGTACACCCCTTGAGCATGGCAGGAATTTGATGATGAAGTAAAAATAAAGTAAAAATATGGATAAAGTATAAATAAACACTATTGTTTACTATTTGGGAATAACTTAATCTAGTACCAACATACACTTATATATATGTATATATCTATATACATAATATATGTATGTATATAGATCCAACAAAGGCTGGAGCTATATGTGAATAGAAAACTGCCACAAGAACAGGAAAGCTTTAGGAGAGGAACTGGAGACCAAATAGTAAACATGAGATGGATTATGGAAAGAAGCAAGAGAATTTAAGAAAGAAGTATTCATCTGTTTTATTGATTGTATGAATCACAGCAGACTACAATCCATGCAATCACAGTCTCTGGAGAAACAGACAGTGTTCGAGTGGAAAAAGGGATGTGTTAGGGTTGCATACTGTCACTATCTTTTTAATATTTATAGTAAATATATTATGAGAATGGTTAACTTAGACAAAGATTCAGCTTGAATTAAGATTGGTGGCAGAAAAATAATTTAAGAAATGTAAACGATACAACCCTCACAGCAGAAACTAAAGATATGAAGCAGTTAATTCTATTGGTTAAGAGGGAAAGTAACAAAGCCGGGCTTAATTTAAACATCAGCAAAACAAAAGTGATGGCATCTGACAGTTTAAATGAATTTATAATAGAGGGAGATAAAATAGGAATTGTTGAAAGTTATGATTTACTGGGGTCCAGAATCAGAAATGCTGGTAAATGCGAAGATGAAATTAAAAGGATAGATTTTTTTGTTTAAAAAAAAAAATAAATAAAATATATTAAACCTGACGAAAATTATGAAAGATAGAGGTGCGAGTAAGACCACAAAAGTTAGAATTGTCAAAGCAATGGTATTTCATGTAGTGATGTATGGATGTGAAAGCTGGATTATTAAGAAGAGGGACAGAAAATGAATTGATTCATTTGAATTATGGATGTGGAGGAGACTATTAAGAATCACATGGACTGTAAGAATGGCCAATAAGAAGGTTTCAGAGAGTATAAAGACAGAATGTTACTTGGAGGCGATGATCGCTAAACAAAAGTTGATGTATTTTGGACATATTATGTGAGTTGATGAATCATTGGAAAAGGCAGTTATGTTGGGGAAGATTGAGGGGAATGAGAAGAAGGGGAAGACCACAAAAGAGTTGGATGGAGAAAATAAAAAAACTTACCAACTTGAACTTACAATTGCTGAAAGAAAGGACAAGAGGCCTAGTGGGATGAAGAGTCTTTGTTCACAGGATCACCAAGAGTCAAAAACAACTGGATGGCATATAACAACAACAACAACAATATAGATATTATGTGCATGTTTATACATACTTGCAAAATAAGAATTATCTCTAACACTTGTTAGCTTGAATTAGAGAATTCACTTACAAATCAATTTCAACACATTTTCAAATATATATTACTGTTTAATGAGCTACTTACACTGCAAACCAAAACGCCAAGATGATGATGTCGGTGTGCATTTTTTTGCCTATGATGATTAATTTGTTTTCCACATGATGTACATTTGATAATCAAATTTTGAATATCCTCATCTGCACAAAAAAATAAAATAAATAAACAAACAAACAAATAAATTTCACTGTTCTTATCAATTTTTTCAACTTTTAAACATGCACACACAATGTTGGAATCAGCATTGAGACAGCACTAGATTTCAGAGAAACCAAAACTGTAGGATCCTGAATAGAGTGTGAGCCATTCTATAGCCCAGATCATACTATTCACTCTTTTGAAAATATTTTCTGGTAATAGTGATAAGTATTTTGGACCATTCTAACTTCAAAAAGACCAACATTTCAGTCACCATTGTTGGATGTAGTGGCACTGGTCCAGCCCACATCAAAGATTCCAGTTCGTTCCAAAGATGCTCATGGTTTCAGATTGGTCTCTATATAAATATAACAAGTTTCTCCATGCTTTCCTCAAACCATATCACAATAGTCCCTAGAGTATGAACTGGTGCTATAATTTTAAAAGAGCCACAACTGTGTTTCATAAAACTGGCATAGTTTAGGAAGCTTTGCATTATCCCAAAGTGCTGTATATCCATTGGCATTCATTCTTCCAAAATCTACAACCAAAATTCTGTCCTACAACAAGAAACAATTCTGGACCATTAAACCTTTGGTATCAAACTTGGCAGCTGGGATGATGCACTCAGAAATAAGGGGTTCCCTAGACATCAGCCACATTCACATTTACCATTCCCTATCGCAGCCTTCCAAATAGTCAATGGACAAATCATGTTCTTTATACTACAGTTAGATTCTGTGTGACTACTGAATTTCCAATACCACTCTTCTGAGCAAATTCTTGGATTCCTTCACATTTTATTATCT